>NC_143566.1:49997500-50622500 GCF_054136105.1 Typopeltis vanoorti | reverse complement strand
AACAAACCAAGATGTATTATTTGGCAACATTTTATCAGAAAGAGTAGGAAAACTGATTGTTCAAGAGGACCAAACAGAAATATTAAAAATAATAGTCTGCTAAGCACCAACTTCCAGAGCTGATGAAAAATGAAAGATTTATACAAGAAAACAGAAGACAGCTTAAAAGACAAAAGCACATATACAATAGTATGCAGGGATTTTAATGTCAAAACTGGTAATGGTCAGTGCAGAGTGAAATATGTGAGACCACAGGGGAACAGAAAAGAAATTAAAGAGGAGATCATCTGGCAAGTTTGCTGAAGTAGAAAGGCTTTATAAAGTGACTACATTATGACAGATTGCAAAAGAATGATAAAAAATGTTGAAACAGCAAAAAACATATTGTGACATGCACTGTTCACAGACCATTAAGACCCATTCTTATAGACAAAAGACGGGAAGCAAAATATGAGCAATATCAAGCCATAAAGAACAAAAAAGCAGACTGACTGAGCTTAGAAGAAAACACAAAGACAGGCCAAACCAACAAACAAAGTAATATAAAATGCAGGCAGAGTTTGCAACAGAAAAGAATCGCAACAAGCATCTTAACCAAGAAACTCGAACTGCTGATGAGAAATATGGAAACATCAACCTCATCTTCAGAGCAGGAACAGAACATAAAAAAAGCCTATACCTAAATTGTTCAGACGACGACTCTTGAACTGCTACATAAAAGAAGAGAAATTTATACTAAATTTAGTATAAATGATTAGCAGGTTACTGAGAATAAAGATACAAAAAAATATTACACCAAATTTAGAATAAATACCCCTACAAGTGGAAGAAGGGGCCTAAAAAGATAGAAATAGAATTAAGGGTAAATAAAACACACAATACCAACTCTACTAGATGAACAGAATATCAGGATAACAAATAGAAGAAAAATGGAAAAAATCATCCAGGATTACTACAGTAA
Organism: Typopeltis vanoorti; assembly: GCF_054136105.1. Classification (NCBI taxonomy): domain Eukaryota; kingdom Metazoa; phylum Arthropoda; class Arachnida; order Uropygi; family Thelyphonidae; genus Typopeltis; species Typopeltis vanoorti. Next base: position 50,621,539 of record NC_143566.1, on the reverse strand, counting down.
GCTCTATTCATCCACACAAAATGTCACTCAATGACCCTGACATGAACTGGTTGAAAGACAAATATTGTCATGACCATCATCCAACTGCAAAATGAAATCAGAGTGGAGAGCTACATTTATTTAGGACAAGCAATCAAATGGACGATATATCGATGAAATAAATAGACACAAAAAAAGTTGCTTGGAAAACTTTCAACCAGATAAAATATACTATCACAAACCGAAAAATAGACATCAAAATAAGATCAAACCTCTTTAACACGTTGTCAATCACGCGATATCACGTGATGGGAGTTCTCCCATGCCGGCCGATCACACGTTGTCGCGTGGACGTCGCTATCAAGTAAAAAAAATTTGGCCACCACACGAAATTCCAATTTTCAGCTTGGCAATGAACGTGTTAACAGTATTATTCTACCAGCAAACCTATGGCAATGAGACATGGAACAACAATAACAACAAAAAAAAAAAAGTAGACCAAAACCTAATAACAACCCAAAGGGCAATAGAAATGAGAGTCTAACATAAGCAAGAAGGATCATATAAGATGCACTAAAATAAGGGGGGAAAAATCTGGATATAAAGATGTGGTAGAAGTTATCTATAACAACAATAAAGATAAAAGTAAATGGACTTTGGGAATAACAGACTGATATCTCTGACACACAAAAAAATAAAACCTAAGAGATGGAAGGATCATACATTAAAGTCATTTGGTGGAAAATGGAGAAGACTGGCTCAAGATCTAGAAAGTTGGCAACTTTGCAATCTGCAGTCATGGAGAAACAGACAGAACCATAGGTCCATCATGGAAACTATCATACTGATGGTACTGGACCGTAAGAAATTGATGATGCTAGGAACTTGGGGTAATGGTGGACAGAGAGCTGAAGTTCAGAAGGAATATTGCAAAAGTTGACAAACTAGCTCAAAGGATTATGGATGTTGTTAAAAAACACACTGACAAGTAAAGACAGGGAGGTTTATCCCTCTTTATAAGGCTATGATCTTGATGCACCTTGACTACTGTGTACAAATTTGGTCCTCTCCTGGGTTTCTTGAGCAGGAGGTGGTGAGGATGCAGAGATGAATAACCAAGCTGGCAACAGGTCTATAGACCACTTCTTATGAAAACATCATAGAAACTTAAGTTATTAAAAGGGGTTCTATAAGATTGACACAAAGGAAGTTTTTTAATATGTGATGAATAGAGATGGAACTAGGGGTCATCCCTGAAAGATGTGCAACAGTGTGGTTAGTAAGGGCATGCAGACTAGATTTTTTGCTTGGAGAGTGGTGAATGAGAGGAATGGGTTGCCAGAATTAGTTGCAAGTGCTACAGTGAATAAGTTTAAGGATAAGTATGATTGGCAATATGTGTATAAAAGGTTAGTGTAGGTCTCCTGCGATAAGTCTGACTCCATGGATAGATCCATATAATAATCATTAGCTAATGATCTCCTAGTAGCAAAGGATTCGGAAAGCTTCATGATTTGAAGCAAATGAATGATGGCTTGTTGGTTCACTTGACTTTTTTTTTTGGTGGTGGTGGTGGTGGTGGAATGGGTTGAATATACTGTCCGACCACAGATGCGAGACCCCTCAACACTTCTATGCAAGGCAGAAAAAGTCGGATCCATTCCAATAATAGGATAATCAATGACGAGCATTTTTTTATTATTATATCGGAAAATTAGCTTTCTTTTATGAAAATTCTAGTTTTTAAAGTGGTAACTATTTTGCTTGTACAACAGTTGCAAAATTTTACGTATAAAATACACGATTTCACATGTTGGTGACTAATTTGTACATCCTTTCTCCTTTCAGGGTTCTCGCATGTGTGGTCAGACAGTAAGCTGGCTTCCATGCTGTACAATAGAAAAGACAAGACTAAAAACATAATATAGGATAGGTGTTAATTCTAGATGATCTGTTGACACTCAAGCTATTTGTGTTTTTCATGTCAAAATCTTTCTGACATAAGACCAGAACAGGCATGTAGTGAGGTGTTCTTGGTAATGTGAGAGGTAATTTGGAGTAAAACGATGCCAGTCTGTCTTACCTTAGGGTGATATAGCAATGCAATTACTGTATCACCCTAATTAATGCATACTGTCAGGATGAGTCAGAGGTGTGAACATTAAAGGGCATTAGTTGCAACAACAGTCCAGGCAAGACCAGAAGACTCAACTGCCAGTTGAACAGATGACTAGCAGGAGTTTAACTATACAGGTAACAGAGGCAGTGACAGACTATGTTCTGTTCATTTATTATCCAATTAACTTTATTTTTGCATGTATGAAAACTTTGTATAGCATGCACTAAAAAAAAGGTACTTGATATTCTTGCTGTTTCATTATATTCGATATTAGTTTTGCTTCTTATTAATCATTATCATTTTAATCCCATTATGATTAAAATTATTATGCACCATTTCCAAGCTGAAATTCTTCTGTTCCCAATTCAACTTGATTGCATATATTGGTCAATCGGTAGAGCCACTGTTACTAATGGCTTGCAAAAAGTTAAGCAAGTTTGAGCATGGTTAGCAGTTAGAAGGGGGTATTCATTCAATGCTGTTGGCACAATCTACCTTGATGAGTCTTTGGACTCCCTGGAGGTGTCACATAACAATATTTTAAAGGTTTCACTCATGGAGGATACATCTTTTATTCCATCTATCTCCATAATCTGAAATAGCCTATCACAAGAAGTATTCCCAAACTATAACTTGTAACTCTTTAAAAAGAAATAAACTTCTGAGTTCTTACCTACACCCTTCTTTTTACCATATCACTGATTCTTTCTTACAAAGACATTTTTTTAGGATAATCAGGAACTGGACAAGAGGTTTCAATGGAATTTTCTCTCTCTCTCTTTTTTTTTTTTTTTAAGAAAAAATTATAATTAACTCAATACTTCAGTGAATAAATTATATACATTTGGCATGGGTTGGGTTTGTGCAAATAGAAAAAATAAAAAGTGAATAAAAATCACAAATTTAAGTTCAAGTTGTCTCTAATCCATTGCCATCTGGGCAGGTCAAAGCCAGGGACTCTATTGTGGGGTCTGTAATGATGTGTTCATTTTTTATTGTTGAAGTAAGCCAGCAATTCTTCCATTCAGTTTCAGGAGAATATGCACTGGTTGCCGATTTTTCTAGATTGGGTCGCAGGACTAAGTGAATAGATGGTAGAATTTGGAGGTCCTCATGGATGGGCAAGTTATTTCCCATACATTTTATCCACTCTGTGGAAGCTTTCCTCCTTATGTCTAGTGGTATGATGTTAGTGTTGGTAGCCACTCAAGAGGTGTAGACTTTATGCAATCCATGATGATTCTCATTGTATCATTAAGTTGTACGTTGACTTTGCTGACATAATGACTCGAATCCCACACTAGATCATAGTATTCTGCACAAGAGCATTGGTGGCGAACCTGTGGCACACGTGCCAGAGATGGCACGCCCGAGAATTTTGTTGGCACGTAATGATTTACATATGATATCCTTTTATACGCTTATAAATTATTCCACTTTTTAATTGTTACAATATGTACATGTTAAATTTTGTTTTACAGAAGAGAGCAGCTATGAAGATATGAATTGAATTGGTGCAGTATTAACAAAAGATCACGCGACCCAAAGACAAATAGAACCGACAATTTTTGAGTTGAAATGCTAATTCTCTTCAACCGAATTCCATAACATCTGCAACTGTCATAACAACATTCACTATATATTTCTTAGTTTTAAGACATTCACGACAGGGTGTCATTTATCGTTCCGACAGAACTTCTCATTACCGGTGAGCTCAACTCACACAAAGTTTCAACCCTTGATTTTTTTTTTTTTTATTGAGCTAGAAGGGGAACTCGCACAAGCATTATATGGCATGTTTCAATTTGTGGTAGAATTTTATTTGAAGTTAGCCTTTGTGATCTGTCACAATGACATCGAGAATATCAAATGCAATCAAACAAACTCTTATTTCATGTAATTGAAAAATTGGACAATAATTTTAGTTAGATACTGTGTTTCTGGTGCAACATATGGTTTTACTTGCCTATACAGGGTAATATCTGTGAGAGGGGTACATGTGATTCATTAGTTAGCGCTGTTTTTATTGCAGCTGTCTCTAATTGCACTATTTGTTGAGAAATATATTACACAGACTGCAAAGCCTCTGCACCTTATTCAGGGATACAATAAAACTATTTTTTTTTTCTTGCATCTACAGTATATAATGGCTTTTGGGGAGGGCATGTTATTTTTTGTGTGGGAGCTATATATGCAAAACATTTTAATGTCATTTTTTATAATGATGATGGTTTATTATATGGATTAATGATTTATTATATGGATGAAGAGATGTTGGAAAGGGTCCAAAGGCGAATGACTAAGGTAGTTTCTGACCTCTGGAATGTTGAGTATGAGGAAAGATTGAAAAGATGTAATTTGCAGAGTCTCGTGGAGAGAAGGAAGAGGGGATATGATAGAGACCTACAAGTTGGTAAGGGGTTGTTATAGGATCAATGGTGGAGAAGTTCTACAGAGAATAGTGGGAGAACAGGGGAGAACCAGAGGTCATCCCTGGAAACTGTATAAGGAAGGTGTGAGTAAGGGAGCGAGAGGCAGGTTTTTTTCGTGCAGAGTTGTGAGTGATTGGAATGCCTTGCCTGAGAGCGTGGTGTCTGCAAGTAGTTTGAATGTGTTTAAGACACGGTATGATGAGATGTGTGTGTAAGATAAAAGGACCTCCTAGATGAGTCTTCGACTCCATGAGGTCTTGTTTTAATAATAATAATAATAATAAAGCGAAATCAAGGGTGCAAGTTATATTCGACAGTAAGCGTTTGCCGATAAGTCAACATCCTTCTGCTGCTTCCCCTGCTCCTCTGACCTCTATGGTGAGTTACAATGCATAAATGTTTTTCTCACTACCATTTTTTTTTTTTTTCAAGCCAACATCATTAAAATCAATTTAATAATCCAATAATTAATAATTTTATACTGAATAATATTATAAATGTTTGGTGATCAGAATGGGATATGTCAATGAAACTTATCACAAGTTAATTTAATGATGTTGGCCTGAGGAAACTACAATATTGTAGCATTAGATTGATAACTAATTTAAATGCGTACTTTTTTATATTTGTCAACATGCTACGCCGTATACATAAGTGTATTAATACTCTTTATGAGTATGCCATAATTAATTTTCTCTTCTACATATGCTTGTGAGTCATTATTTTCCGAAATGAATTTTATAAAAGACAGTTTAAGAAATAGAATGACTGATGAATATAGTTCCGCATGTGTATTACTAAAAGTGAAAATATAAATCTGATATAAAGCATTTGGCATCTAATGCCAAATGTCTCAGCAAAAATCTCATTAATAGACTGATATTGAGTTGTATATGACAATGTGTATGTCAAATTATGAGTTCATTTTTATGGAATTCTATGTTAATTTTTAAACTTGCCTCAATAAAATTCTGCAATTTATTTTGTATTAATTATGTTAATTAATTAATTAGTGTTGTATTAATTAGTTGCTGATGTTCCCGGCACATCGGCAACTCGATTTGTAAACATTTAGCACACAGACATAAAAAGGTTTGCCACCACTGTACTAGGGCATGGGCAGCAGTTTTCAAAGTGTTGGAAGAAGCCAACACTTTGAAAACTAAACACACAAGCTACCTGATGATATTATTCCTAGTTCTTTAAGAAACACCTAGACATTTTCTAGGTGTTTCTTAAAGGTTAAAGAGCAATCGAAGGTGACTCCGAGATATTTTGGGTTTGGGTTGTACTTCAAAGTTTCCTCCTCTGAATGACACCTTCAGCTGTTTATCAGCTTGATGATTGTTCAAGTGAAATATGCAAATTTCAGTCTTAGAGGGATTTGGACAGAGACGCCATTTGGTGTAACAGTTGTACAGAACTAAACAGGCTCAGCCTCTTTCAGGTGTTTAGTCCAAGTTGCCAACGGCAGATCATCTGCGTACGCAAACTTGAGGTGTGTGGCATGTCACTAATGTATAAATTAAAGAGCAGCAGAGCTAGCACAGAGCCCTCTGGTAAACGTCAGTTGTACCTTGAATTTGTGCTTTAGAATCTTAATCATCTTTGGCTCTTGTATTATGGTTGCAAATTTCAGTATGAGCCCATTCACCCAAATTGTATCATATGAAGTGGACATATCTATGAATGTTACTGAGGTATTAAGGCCTTTTTGGAAACCAGCTTCTATATGTGTAGTAAGGGCAAGTACTTGGTCACAGCAGCTGCAAGAGAGTCTCTTAATTCAATGCCATAGTACACTTCATTTGGTACTATGGCATTAATCAATGGGTAAATTTGATTATAGGAGTAATTGTTCAAAACGTTTATAGGGAATATTTAGTAAAGATATTGGCCGATAGTTTGCTGCATCAGTAGGCTCTTTTCCAAGTTTTAGAATGACTATACCTTTGCTCCTCGGGAATTCCTTTCATATGTTCTTGCTTTCTAGAATTTTACAGAAAACTGAAAAGCCACTTACGAGCATTACTTCCAAGATGTTTAATGATCTCAGGGTATATACTATCCAGGCCTGCTGCTTTGTTATTTTTCAGTGATTTAAATGCTTGAATCAATTCGTTTTCAGTGAATGGCACTGAGAGGTGGTTATTTTGTTTGACACATCTATAAACATGGATATATTTGGTCCTAATTTCTTTAGAATAGGATGTACTAATCTATGTGTTAGAAGTTTTCTGGATTCTAGTTGCTATGTCTTTAGGAGTGATCTGTGAGACTTTCTGCTTAGAAATTGATGCAGTTCTGAGTTTTCGGAGCAAGGCCCAAGCCTTGCGGCTAGAGTGGGTGTCTAAATTTTTGATTGTGGTTTTCCAACTTTGTCGTCGTTATTCATTAAGCATTTCTAAAAAACTTTTTTTTTAATAGTTCCTCAGTTTCAGGAGACCACCATAGGGTGTACTGTTTCTGGAAACCTCTTAGTATACATCATTTTGCACCACCTATCAGTACTCCTACAAAACATTTGTAACTGTCGGCTTCAGGTTGGATCCAACAGATGTTTGATTCAATTTGTTTAGAGTACTGTTCCCAGTTAGCTTTGCAAAAATTCCATCTTGGTCTTTCCACAGACTGTATAATTGGGATTTGAGTTCCTATAGTGAACATAACAGAGCTATGTTGAGATCATAGAAAGTTTTCATGTACTTTCCTATCAGTGGGTAAAGGATCATATCAGTTGCAAGTGATAAAGCAGAGGTCAAGGTTTAAGTCTTTCTTCCATCTACCTGATTTAAAAGTTCCAGAGTCTTTTGCATCAAAAACCAGCGATAGCCCAAGGCTTTTTGGCCATTCCGTCAGTCCAGTACCGTTAATATCATTTCTACAATAGCCCCAGGAGTAATGTTGACTGTTAAAATCTCCTATGTAGACTGCTGGATGTTGGTGAACAGGAAGAGCTGGGAAAGACCAAGTTTGTTTTGGTGGTTTGTAAATTGATACTATGGTTGTGCCAGCTGCCTTTGCTATGATGATCTCAATTTTATTATGATTAGAAAAAGGTAGTATTTTGCATTTTTCCAGGTTCTTTCGCACATAGATGGCAGTACCATATATTAGTGATAGGATGTAGCCCAGTGATATTAGCTCTTGTGGTAATCTCATCTTTGCTGATATGTAGTTCCTGGACAGAGATTACATCAATGTTATTTATCCTGCAGATTTTTCCAAGTAGTTCACTTTTGGCTTGGGAGGCACCCTTTATATTAATTTGCAGGATCCACAGGGTGAGTTCAGTTTCCCTTATTGTTTGGCCAGTTTTGGAGCCTTTTCAAAACAGGTCTACTTTGTTTCTTCCTATTATACTTTCATTTTGTAGATATTAGCCAGGAGGTCAAAAAAATGGCATGTTCAGCTCCCAATAGTCATGAAAGCTTAGGGTTGGGGCCTAAGCCAAAGACGTTGCCCAGGGTGCACCACAAGGAGGTGTTTTACGACAATTCAGCACCCCAGTAAATAACTTGATAGTTACTGACAAGAGCACTTAAAATCATTTTAAGAAAAGTGGATGATAGGATATTATTATTATTTTGTTACCCTCCATGGAGTCAGACTCATCATGGGAAGGCCCACTCAACAAGCAACGCGTATCATAAACTTCAAAGTTCTTTACACTACCTGCATTCCCAATGCACTCCACCAATGCATTCCACTCACTAACAACTCTTCAAATAAAAAAATCTACTCTTCACATGCTTCTTCACCACATCGTTATACAACTTCCAGGGATAGCCTCTCATTCTTCCCATCTGAACATCCACTTTTTTTTATAATTCCTTCTGCATTAATCTGATAGAATCCCTTAACTAATTTGAAGGTCTCTATCATATCTCCTCTTTTTCTCCTATCCACCAACCTCTATAATCCACATTCCCTCAAAATGTGGATTACAGAGGTTTGTGGATAGGATAGATTGCTCTTCATAACCAACACTCTGGCATCCTGATATCACTGTCATTTGTTTTTGGACCCTCTCTCATGTTTCACATCAAAATGAAAATTAGGAGGCACAAGATTAGGTGCATACACACACACACACAATAAATGTATATCAATGGCTAAAACATTGCTTTAAAGACACACACACACACACACACACACACATTAAATGTATATCAATGGCTAAAACATTGCTTTAAAGATATAAAAAACAATCACTGAAGATTCTCCAATTGTTTCACAGAGTCTGATCAAAGGTTACATAAGCAGGCAAAATTTTCCAGCTGTCTGTCAGTCCATCCGACTCTCTAGTTAACATGCTACATGTCAGAATCTTGTCTTGCATTTTAGTGGGAGATAAATGCCACTACTTGGAGCAAGACCAATACCTCACTTACTGAAAGTCTGAAGTGGCTTGAAAAAAAGCTGCATGTTTAGCCTTTCTGCAGCAAAGTTTCTGGATTATGTGGAAAATATATATCAGTTGAGAGGTTTTCAAATAATGCTGAAATGGACTAATAATGAATTTCTTTATTACCTTAAAAATGACTGAAGGGAAGGCAACAGGACAGTAATTTGATTTATCTCCTCTTTTAAGAATAGGTTGAATGTGGACTAATTTTAGAGCTGCAAGATAATAACAGAGTGACTGATGCAAAGGACATAGTGGAGTTCTTCAATGAACACTTCATTACAGTATTTCATGTTGGAGAAGTAAGTTTTAATACTAGAGAGAGAGAGATAGGACAGGTTCAAGGTTTAGAAGTGCACGAGAGAGTGTTTCTAATACTGAGTACTCTGGATGTCAAAGCAATGAATGGGATTTCACTATGGGTTTTGAGAGAATGTGGTCAAAAACTGACAGCTCCGTTGACCTGGCCATGGGAAAGGTAGCCAAGGAGTGAAAGGAGGGTAAGATAGTGCTATTGCATGCGGGTGGTAACAGACTGGAAGTGTCAAACTATAGACCAGTTTGTATTTCATCAGTAGTTGTTAAGATCTTAAAGAAATTAGTGAGGGATCAGTAAGCATGCATTTGTTAAGGGGCACTCTTGTATTGGTAATATGATTGCCTTTTATAATAAAGTGACAAGAGCGGTTGATGAGAGAAAGGTATATTCTGCTTTTTCTTTTTTTTACAAAAAGGCATTTGACAGGGTACCACATGATAAGCTGATATTTAAGTTGCAGCACATGGGTTTAGATGTCAGGTTAGTGAACTGGATTCAGGATTGGCTATCTGGTAGAATCAGAGAGTTTTGTATGGAACAGTATAAAAGGAGGCAGAAGGCTACATGTGAGGGCCCAACAGGGCTCAGTAGTGGGACGTATATTGTTTAATCAAAATATCAATAACATTGTCAATGGATTGCAGGGGAATATTCAGTTGTTTGCATATTAGTGATAGTGCAGATGTGGTAGCCCTGGTTGAACTGTGGAATGCATTGAATAAATTGGACAGATGGACAAATGAATGGATTGGGGGGGGGGGGGGGTCAGTTTCATTCTGCTAAACGTAAAGTCTTGAAGTTTGGGATACATCGATGGGAGGCTACAAACTTTGTTGGAGGAAGTGGGAGAGGCAAGAGATCTGGGGGTGATGATTAATAGAAACCTGAAATTCAGGAAACGTATCACAAAGGTGGTGAAAGGTAACCCAGAGGACTGCTGCGATACTGAGAAGGACACTGACCTACAGAGACAAGAGTTGTCATTCCACTGTATAAAGCTCTGATCAGATCGCACTTGGACTATTGTTCTCAAATTTGGTAATCAGGATTTGAAAGTGAAATTGACTGCGGAAAGGGTACAGAGGTGGATAACAAAGATGGTTTCAGGATGTACAATGCTATGAGGATAGGCTGGCTGAGGGAATGTGAAGTTTGGTAGATAGAAGGAGAGGTGATATGACAGACTTTTAAACTGTTGAGAGGTAGTTACAGGGTTGACGCTGGGAAGTTACATTTCGTGGAACAGGGCCATCCCTGAAAGTTATGAAAAGAAGTTGCAAGAGGTTAAGGAGCGGTTTCTTTGCATGAAGGGTGGTTGAACTATGGAATGCATTACCTGATAGAGTGGTGAGAGCAAAAATGGTCAATGAGTTCAAGGAGTGGTATGATAATTGTTTTCTAGGGTGGGCCTCACATGATGTGTCTTACAACTCCATGGAGACTTGAATTATAATAATAATAAAATAATAAGACTGGACAAAGTTGCTATTAAAAGAAAGCAATTAACTAGAAAGCCTATTGCCATCTGAGTATGATGTGCAAGTTTCCTGTTTTTGTCCTTTTAAAAATCATTATGTGCTGATAACTCATATTGTTTGCAAGGGAGAGACCTAAACAACCACTGGGAGTGCGAGCATTGACAGAGAGTTTGTGAATAGATGAGTAGGAGTAGAAAGATTCATTACAAAAGGAAATAATATGAACTGCAGAATTAAAAGGAGATGCTTTCATTAATGAATATTTCTGTTGCTCTAAGAAGTCCATGCAGAATATAAATACAAACAGAAGTCCGGATATAATCAAAATTCTATAAACAATGGAACCATAACATTCTTATCTCTGCTGGTCAACACTCAACATATTTAATTATTTTTCATTTTTATATATGGAACTGACTGTGCCATTAACTTTATGTTTAATGAAAGTCTTGCGATGGGGCAATTTCCTAGAAAGTGGAAGGAGAGTAAGGGTGGTGGTAGAATGGAAGTATTAAACTATAAGCCTGTTTGTATTTCTTCTGTGGTTATTAAGATTTTGAAAAAATTGGTAAGAATCCAATACAGAATTGGGAGATGAGGATAATATTATTTATGTAGGCCAGTATGGATTTGTTGAAGGTAGTGTTTCCAAATTCCCGACATTTTGGAACCTTCGGGAATCAAGAACGTCAAATCGTATTTCCCGAAATAATCTTTTTTATTTATTTTTGTTGATCATCTATAATAATGGCTATAACAGTAAATGTTAATAAACAGAAAAACGGTAGAGAAGGTGGGGTAACTAGGGTTCGTGGCCTAGGAGCAGCTTTCAGAGGTTTCGAGACACTTCTATATGTAAAAGGTCGAAACAAAAAAATGAGTAAATGAAATTTCCTAAATGGAGGTCGACCGGAATTTCATGAATAGTGCATCTCCTGCCTCGAGCGCTAAACAGGAGTCACTACGGTATCATTTTGGCTAGGTTTCTGTTATATTTCAGGTGTTCTCAAAATATAAACAATGTAATTAACAAACTTTATTTATCCAGACCAAGTTTTTACATATATCGCACAATGTATTAACATTCTCAATCTCATTTAAATATTTTATTTATTAAATTAAACATTAATAGAAAACAAATGCAAATATTTTTCATTTGAAAATAAAAAAATACTTGAAATAGTTTTTATTTGTCATTTTTAAAATGAAACTAAGAAACAGAGCATTAATTGCCTCATCAGACAATCGTGATCTTCGCTTTGTAACAAATATACTTAATGTGGAAAAATTTCTTTCATTTTCTGTAGACGTTGGTCGAATTGTTAAGAATGTGTCTAAAAGCATCTTAAAGTTGCAAGTGAGAGAATGCGTTGCTTCATATAAGCTCATTTACTTCCTTAGAGAAGCGAATATTTTGTCTGCATGCATAGGGCTAGGCTTTGATGTCGAAATTGAATTGCTTTATTCTGAAGAGTGAATTGATATCAATTCACTCTTCAGATCAGATTCTGATTTAATGTCAGAACTCTCTGTAAGGACATCCTTTATTTCTTTAATTGGAACTTCTTCTGCTGTAAATGTTCCTTTAAAAAGTATTTTCATTGATGACTTCACCAATCGTGCAATTTCATTCTTACTTGACAAGGCAAAAAATTCATCCTCTTCCATCTCACATAAACAACTAACGTAGTTCAAGTACTTTGTGAGAGACACAAGATCTCTATTGCTACGTTTAACCAATTCAAATTTTATTTCCTTTAAAAGCATTTGGCTCATTGAAGAATTCTGTTTTTCTAAATTACTGAACAGGAACTTAAAAATTCCTTCACTTGTGAAAATATTAGCTTCTCTATTGCTTAAGGCTTCAACTGCTAATCTTACAGGTTGTAAGCAATTCGACATACTCTCAATATTTCATAATACTCTTCTTTCCATAAGTGACCGAGTTTCAGCTCTCATAAAACAGTCTTAATCAGATTTACGATCTTTAAAAATCTCTCCATCATTCTCTCCAGTGTGTTTTACAGTCCAAAATGACTTCTAGTTCCCTCTTTTCACTTCTTGCTGCAAAAGAAAATTTTTTACTGGAGAATATTTAAATATTTTCATAATTCTTCGTACGCTGCTAACTGCCGAAGACAGATCATCTCACAAATCATACGATCAGCTCGGGCCACACCATCTAACTCAGAATCACTGTTATCATCTTTATCGTATTCAGAATCTTCAGAAAGTTTTCTAATCTTTCCTGAAACAAGGATAACACTTTTTCCACAGAACAGTTCCCATGTATTAAACCAAGGTTCATAGAGGTCTCATTGCAGCATACATGAAAATTCATGTATCTGCGATTCTTGCAACTGGTCCACTCGTCTACTGAAATACTCGGTTTTTATTATCACATTTGAATACTTCCAATTTCTGGATGTACAGTTGTTTCACTTTACTATAATAATTATGTATTAGTGTCATAACCGAAGATGGACTTCTTGACAACTGCATTCCTTTGCTTGTGAAACTTTCTGTAATAAACTCACTTTCTGTGATGGTGTTGACTGATATCCCATCCAAAGCTGTTAATTTGCTTGCGGTTTCTTCTAAATCCAGTCCTTTGACATAATGTAAAATTGTCATTTGTCTCTTAGAAGATGAAGGCATTGGCTCATCATTATTCAATTCAGACTGTTTTTTTTTCCTTTTCATTCCATGAATGTATACTATGTGCCTATGTAGACCACTGGTTGATGATGCTTTGCATTGCAAAGTTTTGGAGCATATCTGGCAACAAGCTGATTCATTATCTTTCCTAAAATATTCCCAACATTCTTTATACTCTTTACTCATTGTGATGGCAATCTATAAAAAATATGATTTATGATTTAATAAAAAATAATTTATTAAAAATTTTCCCGATTTCCAGACCAAATTTTCTCGGGATTCGGGAAAGGGAAAACGAAAAAATTCCCGAGAACGGGCGGGAATTCCTTCCTGCCTGGAAACCCTAGTTAAAGGGCACTCTTGTTTTAGTAATCTGGTTACCTTTTACAATAGAGCAACTAGAGCAGTAGATGAAAGTAAAGCATACACTAATTTTTTTTTTTGGATTTTTCCCAAAAGGCATTTTGACAGGGTGCTACACGACAAGTTGATTTTTAAGTTGCATCATATGGGTTAGGATATCAGGTTAGTGGAATGAATTGGTGATTGGCTCTGACAGACATTAGAATTGTATATGGGGGAGCAGTATCAGGAAGTAAGAAGGTTACAAGTGGAGTTCCACAGGATTCAGTCCTGGTGTTCAATCTTTATGTCAATGATATTGCCACAGGACTACAGGAAGATGTTTAGTTGTTTGCATATGATGTGATGCTTGGGAGGGTTAGTAATAGTGCTGATGTTCCGGCTCTTCATTTGGATTTGAATAAGCTGGAAGGGTGGGCAAAGACATGAGGACATCAGTTTAATGCAATTAAATGTAAGGTTTTAAAATTTGGGATCCACAGAAGTGATGTTTCATACTCACTTAGTGAAGTTATACTGTAAGAAGTGGAGAAATCTTGGGGTGATTGTGGATAGAGATTTAGAGTTCCAGAGACATACTGCAAAGGTTGTGAAGACATCTCAGAGAATTGTGGCAACATTGAGGAGAACATTGACCTCAAGAGATAAGAGTGTACTGGTCCCATTGTATAAAGCTTTGATCAGATTACATCTTGATTTCTGTGTTCAGATCTGGTCACTGGGATTTGAAAGGGATGGAATAACCTTGGAGTGGGTGCAGACAGATAACAAAAAATGTCAGCACTGCAGGACTGTACAATGTTGATTATGAGGATAGACTGAGGGCATGCGGACTGCAGAATGTGGTGAATAGAATTCAAAGAATGGATATGATTGAGACATTTAAGCTGTTGAAGAATTATTATTGCATTAACAGTGAGGAGATTTTTCATATGGTAGAACGAGGGAAAGAAACAAGGACAAGAGGCCATCCCTGGAAGTTGCAAAAGGAGCTGGTGAGTAAAAGGGTAAAAAAGTAAGTTTTTTGCATGGAGTAGTAAGAACATGGAATGCATTACCTGAGGAGGGTGATGAACATGCAGACCAGTGTCAGCCCATACATAAGCACTGCGACACTGCAGCACCCCCCAAGGAAAAAATGAAAAAATTAAATTTTGATTGTGTTTATAAATAATAACAATGGTTACAACATTATATAGATGCAGTACAACATGTTAAAGGTTACAGCTTATGTTTTGACATTGATTGAATAGTTAATAATTGGAATTATTCGATTAACGCTTTAGATTACGAAACAAATGCACTGCGATCTAACGCCGATATTCGTTTGCTCTTGTCATTGCACGTTACGCCATTCTCAACTGTAACTGCTCAAACAGCAGTGTATTTTTAGTATGCTTATGCGCCTTATTTCTGCGAGATATGAAACATTTATTATTGGTGCGTGTGGTGGTGAACTATTTTTTTGTAAATCTAATTTTATTTTGTTAAAATAACATAATTATTTACTTATTATAGATACAAGGTTGAATTATGACGAGTGTCACTGTTGAAAATACGAAAAGAATAATATTTTTTCAATTATCATTACATGAAACAAATGCACTGCGATCGAACGCCGATATTCGTTTGCTCTCGTAGCACATTACGTCATTAGATACACTGCCCAAGCAGCACTGTATCTTATGCCTGCGCTCGTTATTTCTGTGAGATATGAAACGTTTATTATTGGTGCGTGCTCGGGTAAACTATTTTTTTGTAAATCTTATTTTATTTTGTTAAAATAACATAATTATTTACTTATTATAGATACAAGGCTGAATTATGATGAGTGTCACTGTTGAAAATATGAACAGAATTATATTTTTTCAATTATCGTTACACGAAACAAATGCACTGCGATCTAACGCTGATATTCGTTTGCACTTGTCATTGCTACAAAACTTTTATCATTGGTGTCTGTTCGTGCTGAGGATGAAATATTTTTAATAATACAATTTTTAATATGTAAATTTATTTATTAATAAATTCGTTACTGATTAGGAAAAAAAAGTGTTTTTTTTTTTTTTTTTTTTTTTTTTTTTTTTTTTTTTTTTTTTTTTTGTATATGCAGCACCCCCACTTAAAATTTTCACTGGCCACAACTGGTGCAGACTGTGGATGATTTTAAGAGTGGTATGATAGATTGTGTTCACTAGCATGTAGACCCCCCCATGATGAGCTGAGACTCCATGGGGCCAGAAAAATAATAATATATCATGTCATGAGCAAGCATGCACACACGAGAGATGCCAAGCTATGATATGACAGTACCATGTATGGAAAAGTGATTAGAAGAAGACATGCTGATGTGTTTCTTGAAGGTTATAATTACTGGGAAAACTGTCCCAAAGAGCAGCAATGTAAAGAATGAAAGAAGATAAAAATTTGACAATAGTGTTAAATATTTCTAAATGAGCATAGATCCTAGTGATGTCTCTTCAGTTCCTAAGTTATTATAAATTAGCATATAATTTCACATAAAAATTACCTGATCATCCTCCAAACCAAGGCCACATAATCCATTTGCCAAATGAGAACAAAGAGCATCTCATCCAATATCAAATCCAACTCATGATTCTTTTATTCCCATCCCAACACTCTGCTTAAGATAATCGCTCAAAAATACCTGAAACTAAGTTTATTATTATCTGTTGTTTCTTTTGTCTAATCTATAGCATGTAGATGAAATCTCCAATACTACATGCTCCAGTTGTGCCAAACTAATCTGCCTGAACATTTCCTGTTCATCACTCTCCACATTTTTACTTGTAACAATTTTCCATTAGATTTAGATAGCAGATAAATTTCACTTATTGAAGGAACTGACTCTCAAAGTCTGAAGTGGCTTCAGAAAGCTCTATGTTTGATCTCTATAGCAGGATTTCCAGATGTAAAAAATTTAAATATATACATACAGTGGTATCTCGCTAATCCGAATCCTCCAGTAATCCGAACTGCGGTTTGAAAAAAAAAAAGATTTATTGCGTATTATTATTTTGTGTACTATTATTTTTATTTAATAATTAATATTTTAACTATTATTATTTTATTATTATTATTATTATTACAGTATTTTTTTCATACTGTCGATTGTACCGTTATACTGGAGGCATATTTTCATTTATTGTGTGTTCACATTTGCTTTTTTATACTGTACAGTACGTACTGTATTATCGGCATGAATCACAAATACAGTATACACAAAAAGAGGAAATTCGAAAGGTGCATAATTTGGTTAAAAATATAAATTCAGATATTGAAATTTCACAAACAGATGTTACGGAACAGGTTACAGGTAGAACCGAAAGTGAATTCGAAATCAAATCAGATGCTGAAATTATAAATATGATGCTACAGAATGAATTAGAAGACAATGATGATGAAGAACTCGTAGAAGAAAAGTAAAACATGAAGAGGCAGCTGACAGTTTTAATGTGTGTATAGAATGTGCTAAGCAGAATGATACACCATTCCACAAAATTTTGTTGCTAATGCAGCTCCGAGAAGAAGCATTCAAAAAACGTTTAGCTTCCAAGAAGCAAAAAGAAAATCAGTGACTTTTTTTTTTTTTTTACAAAGAAATAAAGAACTTTTTTTTGTATTGTGTACAAGAAATTGATATTTTTTTTTTATGCAAATTAAATTACCTACTAAACTATGCAATTTTATTAAATCAGAATCCTCAACAATACAGGTACATACAAATTAAATTTTTTTACTAAAATAAACTTATGTATTGTATTATTATTTTTGTTTTACATTACAGTAGCTTTTTTTTTTCTACCAGTTACTTCATTTATTTACAGAATTAAATTCATATACCATTAGAATCTGATTATTTTTGTCTTAAACGCTAGTTATTGTTGCCTCTTGGAGGAAAATTCGCTAATCCGAACTTTTCGATAACCCGAATGTGCACGGTTTTTATTAGTTCGGATTAGCGAGATACCACTGTGTGTGTGTGTGTGTGTATGTATATATATACATATATATATAAAAAATTGTATTTTTTAATGTAATTTATTAGCTTTCAATTTTAGGAATACAAAATACAACTGATTGTGGTAACTAAAATATGAGACAGACCTGCAATTGCAAATTACATAATCTTTACTGGAAACAAAAAAAAAAAAAAAATCTAAAAACGCCACTTATTATTACTGCTACAGCAAGATCGGTATTTATAGTGAGATTTAATTCTCTTTTAGAAACTTGAGAATGTCCTGTGAATTAGGATCAGAGAAAATCAACATTAAAGTAGCCAGTTAGATTCTATGGTATTCAATCATTTTTCTTCAATAGTGCAGCAAAATCACTAGCATAAGAATGAAGTGAACAAAATCTATAGTATCACAGAGAATTTGGAAATTTGATCCAAAGTCATTTAACGCTGAATATACATTTTTCAAATACAATGCTTGTCAGTTGACCCACGTCCATTCACTAATCCATCTGTTTAAATCCAAACCTTATCTAAATGCAGACATTTGTGGCAAAGAATATGGTTTGCCAGCAATCAAGGAAATTTCACACAGTAGACCATCAGTCTCTAAGACATTTTGAAAATTGAGGGGGGGGGAGATAGGGTTCTTATGTTCATGTAAAGATGTTTCAGATAGAACACTGTTTGCAAATGTATGTTTTTCTCTTTATTTCCTTCATGACTTCTCGGAATGGTGGCAATGTCTATCAGGGTGGGGTGAGGGGGGAGGACAATAGCTAGAAATGAGGAATTTTCTCCATTTGTTGTTTGGGCAGCATACAGAACAGGTTGTTATAATGCAATATGCCTTTGTCATTCTGATCTTTTGCCCCTGTGGTCATGCAACAATTAGTTAATTCACTGGAACTTTCCCTCACCTTTAATTATCTTAACATATACTACAGGGCAAGTTTCCTCTTTTCATGGCTCAATGTGTCTGAACTATTAATTGATTACAAAACTTTGCATTTTTGCTTTTTATTTTGATGAGATATTTGTAATAATTGTATTACCCATGTGTTACAATTTTATGAAACTTCATAAAATTTACAAAAAAGAAATTAGTTATGTAGATGACAGTATGTTTTGCTTAGTATTACTCATATGGTGTTTATATTTTGTTTGGATGCTTTCTTTTAATACTGTTGTTTTTCTTTTTGTGTTTTAAGTTATGTATTGTGTGATCTTTTGAGGGGTTTTTTCCCCCCTTGAAATTTTCAAATTTACTTACAGGTATAGGATTTAGTTGCCTGCTTAGACACCACATGGTGTCACGTGACCAGAGTGAATGGATATAGTCACAAGTGGATCGTGATCTTCTAGAATTCAGTTAATAGGAGAGAATCGAGTCTCCAACTTATACAGGAACTACACGCACTCTCATAGTTACTTCCAAGCAATGATATAGTCACTTCTGTCGGGAATATGTGATAAACATCTTCCAAGTTTACTCTTATACATGCAGCCCACAGTACAAATGTGCTATCGGTTTAGCAATCTTTCATTGGTGAGAGTTACAAAAATAAAAAAAAGTCACCACTCTTTGTGATAATATACTGGCCTTGTAGCCTTCATTGTACTGGCCATAATTCCAATCAAATCAACTTCATATGAGGCCATATCTGTAACGATAGAACAAATGTCTTTCCCCTTTTCTGATGCAATCTCTCTCTCTTGCATACTAAACAAACATATGAAACCTACAGCGTAGTAATCAAAACACAAGGAACCACATAAAGCTTTATAGAAAATCAGCAAACAAATATTTCATACCAAAACTATCATTCCTATGGAGCAAACAATTCAAAGAATACAAAAGCAAATACAATCAGTTAATCTATAACAGTAAGTGCTGCATACTAATTATCTGACATGATCCTTCCAATCATTTCTGGATTAATACATAGGATGAGAAGCTCTCAAACTTTTGGGATAGAGAATCATTAATGGTGCAACAGAACCTCTGAAAATACATATTTAAAAAAACTTCCTATGGAGAAGTTGGGTGTAATCTAACATAATAAAAAACATTAGTGGACATCACTATAACATGGCTGAAGGTGTCAAATGGTTTTGAAGTTTAAAACATCCACTATAATAGTGATGTCCACTAATGTTTTTTATAATGTTAGATTACATTCATAAGGAATATGGTAAAAACCAGATAAAGATGGGGGGGGGGGGGATTCCTTTTGTAGTTGGTACGAGATTAGCCAGATGGACGAAGTTTTGTTGACTGGAAAATACTATATGTGGATCAGGGGAAATTTCTCTGGATGCAATCTCTGCCTTGTATTATTATTACCATCCCAAGACCTCATGGAGTCAAAGACTCATCTGGGAGGCCCTTTTATCACACACACAGCTCTTCATACCATGTTTTAAACACATTCAAACTCTTTGCAGACACCACATTCTCAGGCAAGGCATTCCAATCATTCACAACCATGCACGAAAAAAATCTGCTTCTCACTCCCCTACTCACACCCTCTTTATACAGTTTCCAGGGATGACCTCTGGTTCTCCCCTGATCTCCAACTATTCTCTGTAAAACTTCTCCAGCACTGATCCTATAACAATCCCTTATCAACTTGTAGGTCTCTATCACATCTCCCCTCTTCCTCCTGTCCACCAGACTCTGCAAATTACATCTTCTCAATCTTTCCTCATACTCGACATTCCAGAGGTCAGAAACGACCTTAGTCAGTCGCCTTTGGACCCTTTCGAACATCTCTTCATCCTTTTGAAAACCAGGTGTTCAAATATGGGCACAATAGTCCATGTGTGGACTATTGTGCCCATATCAAAGCCTTATACAATGGAACAAGAATCTCCCTACTTCTACACATCAGTGTCCTCCGCATCATTCCCAGAAGCCTTTGTGTTGTCTTCACAATTTTGGCGATGTGTCCCCTAAATTTTAGATCCTTATCCACTATCACCTCCAGATCTCTTATTTCCTCTACTTCCAACAATATATTCTCACCAAGCATAAATTCTGCATCCCATCTTTGTTTTTCAAATTTTAAAACCTTACATTTTGCAACATTGAATTCACATCCCTATTTCCGTGCCCAATCACTCATTCTATTCAAGTCTTCCTGTAAGGCCACAACATCTTCACTACACTTCATGGTTCGTCCCAACTTTGCATCATCTGCAAATAACTGAATATCTCCATCCAAATCTTCAGCTATATCATTAATATACAAGTTAAACAGTAATGGACCTAAAACAGACCCCTGAGGCACTCCACTAGTGACTTTCCTTTTCCTGGATATTGCACCCCGATACACAACTTGTTGATACCTATCAGCTAGCCAGTCTCCAATCCAATGCACCAATCTAATATTTAACCCCATCTGCTCTAGTTTGACTGTCAACTTATCATGAGGTACTCTATCAAAAGCCTTTGCGAAATCCAAGTATATTACTATTATCCTTTTCCTCTGTCCAAGGAAGCAGTCACTTTATTGTAATAAGTAAGTAGATTACTAAAACATGACCTCCCTTTGGCAAATCCATGTTGTCCATCAAAGATAATACCATTGTTATCAACCCAACTCTGGATCCTAGTTCTCACAAGCTTTGCGACAACTTAACCACAACACCTGACACACAGATAGGACTACAGTTTGATGCTTGAGTTCGATCACCTAAAGTACACTAAACAAAACGAAACCTACAACATAGGTTTCATTTGTTTGTTTAGCTCAAAGTTCTAACAGGTCTGGAAATGTTCAAAATAAGGGATCATAAATGTAAGTATTATCTATTGAATGTGATAAGGGTTATAGCCATTTGATTCCATTTGAGATTTGATTGCATGGAGCCGTTTTTGTAAAAATGAAGGAGTAGAACATGTTATGTGCTTTGCCAATTAAGGATTTAACAACTTGTTTTCTGGGAGATATTATATATAGAACTTGGATGTACATATTGGCCTGTAAAAGTAGGTGGTCCGACATATTCTGGGTGACAAGGTACAAAAAAATTAGGATGTCCAAGAATGGTAAACTCTCAGATATTAATACCACGTGTTATATAGAGACATGACAAGCAGTATTGCATAGCTACAGGCAAACCGAGTTTCATTTCTAAAACTCAGCTCTATTAACAAAAACTGCAGTGAAGAAAAAAATTCTCCTATCAATCAGGTTTTTCCAAAATTTGATGCTAATAAAGGCTGTGAGGAGCCTCTGTAGCTCAGTCGGTATAAACAAAGCCCTTTGGTTGAAAAGACCTGGGTTCAATTTCTAGTCAGTGACGCAAGGAAAACTTTTATCTGGTCTCATTCGACTAAAGGCAAGTTAACCAGTTCTCATAAGGCGGTGGAGGGTTTTTCTACTGGTAACTGGGGTTTTTCATCCCTCAAAACAGGAAACCTGGTCACATGAACACACACGGCTACAGTCATAAATATACTACATCAAGGAAGGCAACTGGAAACCACCTAGCTCATAATCATCTCACTAATATGGTAGCATATAACCACCCCCCTACCAGCTGTATGGCTGAGGGAATAGGATAGGATAAAGGCTGTGGGACTGGATGAGATATCACCACGTATGCTACAGGAACGTGCAAAAGAGCTTGATTAGATTGTTTCTGTTACATCTAGTGTAACAGAAACAATCCCAGAAGAGTGGAAAAAGAGAAAATAGCGCCACTGCATAAGAGAGAATCCAAGTTAGTAGTATCAAACTACAGACCAGTGTATATATCAAGTGTAGTGGTGAAGGTGTTAGAGACAGAATACAAACCTGGACTGATGAAAAATGGAAATATTTTGAGAGAGCAGTATGAATTTGTTAAGGGGGGGGGGGGTTATGCTTTAGTAACCTGGTTATATTTTCTAATAGTGTGACTAGTGTATTGGACAGAGGAGATGCTTATATCAACTTATCTGGATTTGGCTAAAGCATCTGATTGAGTACCACATGATAAAGTATTGTTGAAACAGTAGGATGGAGATGGATAATCATTTGGTAGGTGGGTTGCAGGGATGATTAATTGACAGGAGCCAGTGAGTTGTGTATGGAGGCCCACTGTTACAAAACAGGAAGGTGACGAATGTGGAACTGTTCTGGAATCAACTGATGCTCAACTTATATCAATGATTTTTAGGTTTTTTTTTTTTTTTTTTTTGCTCGGAGGGCGATGAACATGTAGAATGCATTGCCAAGGGCTACGAGTGTTTTGTCTGTGAATGAGTTTAAGGAAAGGTATGATAGGTATTGTGCTAATATAGGTTTAGTTTAATCCTTTATCCAAGTGTGAGCAAACAAAGTTTGCGCCTGAAAGTATCTTCAGGACTGGGGTAAAGTGGTACAACACCAGGGCACTCCTTGCAAAGGCGGAGCAAGCTACCAACACTCCCATCTCAGCATTTCCCAAAATGCAAAACACATCTCCTTGCGGATATGTCCAATGTTATGCATTAAGGGAAGGGCCACAACCCATGGGTTGTGGCCCTTCCCTTAATGCATAACAACCCATGGGTTGTGGCCGTGGGTTGTTATGGCCCTTCCCTTAATGCATAACATTGGACATATCTGCAAGGAGATGTGTTTTGCATTTTGGGAGATGCTGAGATGGGAGTGTTGGTAGCTTGCTCCGCCTCTGCAAGGAGTGCCCTGGTGTTGTACCACCTTACCCCAGTCCTGAAGATACTTTCAGGCACAAACTTTGTTTGCTCACACTTGGATAAAGGATTAAACTAAATTTATTATACTCTAACCAAGTGAAAAATAAACTTTCAACGTGCTAATATAGGGTCTTCTGCAATGAGTCTCTTGACTCCATGGAGACATTCGTTACAATAATATAGTTCACAGTGTTACAGGATATTCAGTTATTTGCTGATTTATTAGGTTTGCACTTTCAGCTGAAGAATGGGGATGTCATTTCAACATTGCTGTATACAGTTATGCAGTTTGGCAGGATATTCGGCAAATCAGGTTTACCATATTACAAGAACTTTGCTTCAGGAAGTGGAGGAGGCATGGAATCTTAGTGGATAAGGAACAGTTCAGGAGGCACATTGCAAAAGATGTAAGGGTTACCCAGAAAACTACTGCTATAATGCAAAGAATATGTAGATAAGATGATAGCTCCACTGTATAAAAAGGCACTAGTTAGGCCTCATCTGGATTTCTGTGTACAAATCTGGTCACCTGGATATATTGGTAATAAGGAAACACTGGAAAGAGTGCAGAGATGAATAACTGTCTTAGGACTGTAATGTTGAGTATGAGGAGGTCTTCAAAGCTTGGCAGAGGAGGAGTGGTAATATGATTGAGTTATATAAGTTGGCAAGAAAGGCCTATCAAATAGATACAAAGGAATTATTGCACAGAATAATGGGTGATGTAAGAATGAGAGGTCATCCCTGGAAACTGTACAAAAGGTCATAAGGAGGTGAAAAGGAGATTTTTTGCTTCATGGGTGGTTAATGAGCAGAACACATTGTCAGAATGGGCGACGAGTCCTCTAACATTGAATGTATTCCAGGTACAGTATGAATTATTGTGGTCTGTAAATGTTCACTATCCTGCAATGAGTCTTTTGACTCCATGGAGGTTTGAAAGTAATACTAAATCCAATCATTGTAATCTATTTCAAAAAAGTACTTTACTATGTTATTTTACCATGAGGTAGCTGTCCATCTACATGTGACCATTTTTGTTATCGACTTCCAATCTGTGGTAGAGATACATTCACAAATTGAATTATGATTAAGAATCACATTGATTTTTGCAACAACATTACGCTTAAGTTTTTCAGGACTTCAAAGAATCTTAAATCAGGTCTGCAAAAAAAAAAAAAAGTAAAACATGATTATTGCATCTCATTCTCAACATTTTAACAAGCTCAAATCCTTAATACAGTTGTTCATATCCAAGCCAAGATTCAAACCCAAGACTTTCCAAACAAATGGCATTCTTACAAAATGAAGTGGTAGATTAAATATGAGATTACAAATAACCTTAAAATATTAATACCATGTGTGAGTAAGTGCTTAATAAGAAAGAAAGATCTCATTGATGTTTTTCTTTATCACCTAGAGTTTGTAATCCTTGGGAAACTTAAAAGAAGAAAGGCTCTTCCAGGAGGTATATGGAATTAATAAAAGATAGTTGAGCAAATCTGAAGGTAGGCTACCAATGGATGTCGATTCATGCTGTTCACATTTTAACGAGAGTTGAAACTCCCCAATACAAGTTTTTCAAATCCAAGACAAGACTAAAACCCAAGTGTTTCCAACCAAATAGCATTCTTCCAGCATGCAATGGGGGGGGGGGGGGGATTATAAAAACCAATTCAGTAAAAACTTGTTTTCAAGATTCTCTGAAATGGGAAGGGGAAAGGGATTGGAACACGTTCTTATGAATTACGGGGGAAAAAAGGCCTAAACATAATTGTCAAAAGAAAGATCACCTAAAAGAAAAAGAAAAAACCTGGATATTGAATAGAAATTACTAGGCCATATATTTTAATGTATATGCAATAAATACTTATAAACATATAATTGAAAAATATCAAAATTTTATTGGTTAAAAATTAATAAACAGTAAGCACCTGTTTATAATAGAGAACATATACCATCTGTTAGCACTGGTGTAATGTTAGATAAAATTATATCGAACAGCAAAGAAAAGAAGGGATCATATAAAGAGTTGCCTCTAAAAAACACAAGAATAGGATAAGGTCGATAGTTAACAACAAAACAGGGAATGAAACGTGTTAAAAATTGATCGACTTTATACCAGTGGGATAAGGGGGAGGGGTAATACTAAGACGAACATTCGCTATCATAGTGAACATTCTGGGTTCAATAACATAAAATGTAAATTTATCCGCTAACTCTGAAATTGGTAGTCCGTTCTCATTCACAGTTGCATCCTTGTTTGTTTAGTATCCAAGTAGAATGCGAGAAGAGAAATATCGGTTAAAAAGCATTGTTTCTCCACATTCTGTAGAAGATATACAGTCATCATATTCTCTGTTCACGATATATCTGCCATTATCTCAAAGTTGTGATGTGGCATAATGTGCACAATCCTTGCTTCGTGAAGGAGAAACAACAATAGCAATCGGACAAACGGAATGTTCTGTGATCAGAGGAAAGAAACGGTGGGGAGTTTTCGTGACAGCCCCAAATCATGACAAGTAGATCTTAAACAGTACACTATCCAAATATGATAAGCGACACTACTCATGTGCCGTATGATAATATCCTGCGCATTCATGACTGCTAGAACACCTAACACGAAGCGAAATCCAAATAACTTTCTGAGAGGAGAGAGCTGGCTTTCGCCACTCTGGACTTTTTCCAAGCGAAGTCTGCACTTAAAACTCTTACATGTGTTTTCCTAGCAGCATATAATGAAACATTTTTTTAAACTAGAGAAGCTTGAATTAACAACATATTTCTCCACACCTCACACACAAAATTTTCACATGCTAATTACTGATTACGTATAAGAAAAATCAATAAATGTCAATATACTCACGATAACTTTCGTGAAGTAGAAGCCATGAGCCGGGAAGAATTAATTTAGATACGATCCCAAAACTGGAAGTTAACAGTTATTTCCATGCGCATATATGAGCTACGTGAGCTTCCTTTTTCAAACTTACTATCACTTTAAGGTGGAAATAAATAACACCCATTAGTTTAAACACCGCGCTTCATTCAAAGAACCTCAATGCATAACATTTGCATACAGGTAGATTAGCATACAAAATTCGTCGAAGTAACTTAAACACTTCCAGTGATATTACACCCATGCTAATACTGACGTTACACTTCAACCATGGTTCAGTAGTATAATATTTATCGCTGTGGAGTCGTTTCCATATCACGAAATGCAAGGGTGTAAATTGAACACATCTGAAAATAAAATAGACATTTTTATCACATAATAATATAATACAAAGTTAGTAAGATTCGAATAAAGCATACAGTTCTTATATAATTTTAACTAATCCATTTTAACTTACGAATGTTATATAAATAAAAATCATAAATAAATAAATCCACTCCTTAATGCATTCAGAAGAAGTCTAAGAGGAACATAACTCCTTAACGGGAAAAGATGAGTTTCGCCATTAAGACAAGAATCTTTATATGACCTTTTCAAATGAAGGTGAATTAGTCGATTTCATATTGGGATACCAGGTTTTTGGCTCCAAATTCGATTTTTCATACCGCAAGATAGGCCTAAGTTCGATTCTCGTCGCGACGGGAGGAATCTTTATCTGGTCGATTTCAATCGATGGTGAGTTAGCCGATCTCATACGAAGGTAGCAGGGTTTTTTCTCCCGGAAACTCGGGTTTTTCATCCCGCATACATACAAATCGGCCCTTCAGAACACACGCAATTTACAGACAATTACTAGGTGTGGTGGTGTTGGAGGTGGGCGGTAGATGGCGTTGATTCGTAGTAGAGGTAAGGTGTACAGACAGTTGAAGATGTCCTCCCGCGATGAGTCTTCGGACTCCTTGGAGGTATCAGGAATTATAATAATAATAATAATAATAATAAAGATAGGCACACTGGCCGGAGAATACGCGTAGTTACTCGATAAAAATACTGGGTAGTAAAGAGCAGATGTATAGTGCAAACAGTGGATTGCACAGTTCATGACTCGCGTGATTTTGTGTAGCGTAGAATGCCCTTCTGTGATGAGTCCTTGGACTATATCATGTAATGATATTTTTAAAAAAAAAAATTTTTTTTTTCATTTTTTTCATAACACCTTTCGTTCTCAAAAATGATTAAGCAGCTCAGAAATAACAGAGCAAGTTCTACAATTGATTTTGTTCAGTTGCAAGCAATAAAAACCTTAGTTTCCAGTAGGAAAAACACTCTATATGTCTGCATCAAAGATCGATTAACTCAGGAACTAACTCCTTAAGAAAGACCTAGAAAACGTTCTTCTAGTCGGACACTAGAATCTAAGCTATAACAATTTCTGACTGTTCAAAAATGGTTCTCTAGTCATCGTCGTCATCATGAATTTCTTGATATGTATACCCCTAAAGGTGTTCAGTTACTATCAAAACACCACATGATTAAGTTTACATTATTATTAATCTTCTATCAACAAATTTCCTTAAACTCAATCGAATACTTGTGAGCACTCCAATATTGGCATATCTAACATTTTGAGCTTCTAAGGCACTTCTGACTGATCAATCCACCACCAGGGTTCGGCAAACTTTTTAGACCATTGACCCTTCATGGAATCTTTGATCCCTCATCGACCACCATAATGTTAAATAAATGAATAAATGTTATCAGTAATACATTTCTCAATTTAAAAAGAATAATTCCTTCAACCTTTTACTTCATTATTGCTTCTCGACAAGAAATATTTAAAGAAATTTATAAAGAGCATTAAAAATTTACTTACCTTTTATTGATTTTCATGAAATGGTTAATGAGAAGGATGTGTTTGATGAACAGTGGCTATTGAATCAATATTTGGTTGGATATTGGTGACTTACTAGCATGTTTACTAGGTGTTACTCAAAATCGTTTTAGGTGTTTATTGACCTCCTAGACCAGTGATTCTCAACCTTTTTTTCGTCACGGAACACTTTTAATAATTTTAAAATTTGGCAGCACACTTTTCGTGATCCAGATTTAAAAGTCTGGATCTTTTTCGTTTTTATATCGGTCAAAGCCGAAAATCCGAATTGGCACAAATAAGATGTGGAAAATTGTAATAACACACTTAAAGCTTTTTTGTGATATTGTTGGATAATCGTATCTAAGATTAATCCAGAACGAATTAATTCATTCTTATGAATGTTTTCAAATTAAATCTCGGTTATTACACACAGAAATCAGTTCTTCTTCTTTCAAAGTTAATTCATACACCGATGTGTCGTTTATCACAAATGGATTCCGAATCCAATCAAATTTTTTTATTTCTAAATTTAGAAAGTAATGAACAATTTTTTGCTCTAGTATTGTCAAATGATCAATAACTATTCTATGAATTATTTTATAACAATCTTTTGGAACTGACTCAAACTTTTCCAAACTACCTTCTTGTGCTTTATTCTTCCATAAAGTAATTTTTTTTTTTTTTTTTGAAATCCCAACAATTTATCGGTTGAGTTTAAAATATTTTCTTTCGGTCTTTGCAAACTCGTATTTATGTATTAAAAATAGCAAAAATATCAGATAAGTAAGCCAGCTTAGCACACCATATTTTGTCATCCAACAAACCAACAAAATCATTATTATCTTGTTCAAAAAATACCTTCATCTCGTTTTTTAATTCAAGAACGCGAGACAAAACTTTCCCTCTGGATAACCACCTGACTTCCGTGTGTAGTAACAATGATTCGTATTTAGACTCCATAGCCTGGCATAATTGACTAAACAGGCGACTTTTTAATGGTCTTGATTTATATAATTAATCATTTTAACACATTGTTCCAGCACTACTTTCAATTCTGGTGGTAATTGTTTTGTAATGAGTGTTTCCCGATGCAAAAAACAATGGGTAACTAATATATCTGCATTATATTCTCTTACATGTGCTACAAATCCTTTTATAGATCCTGTCATAGCCGGAGCACCATCTGTACAAATGCCAATGCACAAATTCCACGAAATTTTAATTTCTTGTAAATAAGAATTAAATTCATCGAAAATATGTTTTCCTTGTGAAATCAGATAATTCACGACAACTTAAAAATTGATTAATTATATCATTTTCGTGAATGAATCAAACTAATGCAATTGTGTGCTTTTCCCGTAATATCAGTTGTTTCGTCGATTTGTAAAGCAAAATTTGAATTTGCAAGAGTTTTAGCAGTATTTTCTTCAATATTTCGGGATACGTCTATAATTCTGCGATGAATTGTGTCTTTTGAAAGTGGCATTTTACAAACATCAATTTCTGCTGATTCACCGATCATTTTTTTTACAATCAGGTAATATAATTTCTTCAGCCAAAGAAATTATATTTCTTTGGCTGAAGAAATTATGCCAAATTATGAGATTTTAATTTGAGAGCAATTAATTCAGCCACTTCATAAGAAGCTATCTGAGCTTTTTCAGACACACTAATTTGCTTTTTAAAAATCTTTAATTGTTTGGATCTTGCAGATAATGAATTTTGAAAGTAGGCTTTGTCTTTTGATGCTAGTGAAGGATGATTAGTGAGCAGGTGACGTTGGAGAACCAAGCACTATGCTTGCTCAGAACCATAGCACTGTTTGATAATTTACAACCACATACCCCACACTCGGGAACAGTTTTATCATTTTCCATTCTGGCTGTAAATCCAAATTTTAAGAAGTCATCATTATACTTACGATGAACATTACATATTTTTTGGAGGAGAAAACATCTTTACTTGTACAGGGCTCGTTAGCATGATCGCTAGCATCATCATTATCGTCGTTAAGCTTTCTTTTTTTAATCCATTTATCCATTTTAGGGGGTTCATTGAAAATAAAAATAATTTTGTCAAAAAATTATTAAAAACGACATATTATAT
Source organism: Typopeltis vanoorti (assembly GCF_054136105.1). NCBI lineage: Eukaryota > Metazoa > Arthropoda > Arachnida > Uropygi > Thelyphonidae > Typopeltis > Typopeltis vanoorti. The sequence goes on along the minus strand of NC_143566.1, from coordinate 50,591,231 downwards.
ATTGCCTTTGAATCCATTTTAATTAAATTTGACTACACAATATTGTGGTATTGCACGTACGAAAACGAATATATAAGTTGTAACTAACCATATGCACACATCAAGCGGGCGACTAGTAGACTAAACTAATATGTAGCTTTGTCAGCCAGTAGCCAGAACTATAATAGGCATGCGCATAATAGCCATGCGCATTGGTTCAGCCAGTTCCGGCTAGGAAGGTAGAACTGATTGAACCACTTGTCTGACGTCGCTTATGTATGGGTATTCGCAGTGGCGGCACACTTAAAAAATCTCGCGGCACACCAAAGTGCCACGGCACAGTAGTTGAGAATCACTGCCCAAGACATTTATCAACCCCTTGGATACCGACCCCCAGGGATCGAAATCGACCATTTTGCCGACCCCTGACCTAGACCTTAGTCTTCTTCTGGGTCTATATCCTGCCATTTTTGCAAAACGCCTGCTTTGTACCTTTGCTCACCCATTCTATTTAAGTGGCCATACCATTTTAGATTAGCTATGCTGAGACATTCTTGAATGCTAACAATTGTCAACTTAATATGATTCTGCCACTTATGCCATCAGTTCACTCACTTATTTTTTTCCAGAACCCTCATATCTGTGGTCTCTAGTCTTTGATCAAGTGCTTTATTTCTAACCCACCTCTCAGATTCATAGCTTAAAACTGGTATAAACACTCTCTTGTATACTGTTGGTTTGATGCTTTGGATGATTTCTCTCTTATTCCATAAAACTTTATTCAAAACTTACCATATTATCTTTGCTTATTTTGCTGTCTATTTCCATATTAACCTACCATCTTCCCAAAAACTGTGCTTAATAGCTGAAATATTTTACTTGTTATATAGGATCTCCATTCAGAATGCAGCTGAATTATTCTATGCTGCAGCCTATTTTCGCAGTTTTGGTATTTTTATTGCTGATTTTCATGCCGAATTTCTTACAGCTGTTACTCAATTTAGATAGAGAATTATGGAGACTTGCACTAGATGTGTTCAAGAATGCAACATTATCTGCAAAAAGCAAAGAGCTAAGTTTGATATCATCTGATTTAATATCAGAAATAATACCACATATTTTCATAATGTGATGCATATGGATGATGGATAAGAGTGGAGATGATGTGCATCCTTGCCTCGACCCTGAATCAAACGATTATCCTGTATTTTTCCTTCATTTCTAACTTCTGACCAACAACTTAAATATAAGCTGCCTTGCTCTGTATGATGTTACATTCACTCCATATATCTGTGTTTTGAAAAGCTTCTCTCTCTCTCTCTCTTGACACCTTGCTGTATGTCTTTTCAGATCTACAAAACTTAAGTACAGATCCAGGTCACATTCCCATGATTTCTCAAATATTTGTCTTAAAGTGAAAAACTATTCTTGACAACCACTATTAGCGTTAACCCAGTTTGATCTCCAAATTTCTCTTCCACAATCTTTCTCGACCTCTTTTCAACTATGCTTGGATAATTATTACCTGGAACACTTAGGAGAGAAATTCCTCTGTTATTAATATTCACATTCAGCTATATTCCCTTTTATATATATATATATATATATATATATATATATATATATATATATATATATATATATATATATATATATATATATATATATATATATAGATTGGTACTATGATAGCCTTCTCCAATAATCGAGAATTTGACCTTCTGGCTAGGCACACTGAATTACGCATCGTAGCCACTGAAAAACGTTTACATCTTCGTACTTAAGCATTTCTGTTTGAATATCATCTATGCCACCTGCCTTTCTACATTTCAAGTTTTTGACATCTCTTTCTACCTCATGTATTGATATGTTAGCATTAAAACATATATATATATATATATATATATATATACTTGATATGCATTTCCCTTTGCAATCCACTTGAAAATTTTCTAGTACGGTTCTGTTACAGCTTGATTTGTTTAATAGACTTTCAAAGTAATAACTCCAGACATCTAGGATATCCTTATCTTCAGTTTTCATGTCACCTTATCATCTTTGATTCCTCTTACAGTACTCTTTCCTCCATTTCTAAGTTTCTTCAATAGCCGCCAGAACATTTTGTCACTTTTCTGATATTTATTTTCTATATTCTTACCAAAGTCTTCCCATGATTTTTGTTTAACTACTTTTACACATAGCTTCGCTCTTCAACATTTTCCCAGTATCCTTTAGGGAATCTGCCGACTTATTTGCTAGGAAAATTTGGTATGATCTCTTTTTTCCATAACTGCTTTTTTAATGTCTTGTGTCCACCGTGATGTTCTTATTTTCTATCCTTGCAGACAATTTTACTACATACTTCACTAACTGAATCAATCAATGTCTTCTTCAAAGTTTTCCACTTAGACTCCAAGGTTTGGTTCCATATTTCAATTTGTTTCATTTTTTCTTTAATAGTGTTTGTATAGTGGAGTCTACAATTTTCCTGTAAAAGCCAAGGTTTGGTTTTATATTTTAATTTGTTGAATGTTTTCCTTTAATAGGGTTTGCAGAGTCAAGTTTATAATTTTCCTGTTAAAACTGCTCAACTTTAATTCTTTTTAAGACTTTCTTACATATTGTTATTTTCAATGTGATATCCGTTTTTATCCTGCTTAGTACTAACCAGGATAAAAATGATGTGGTCATTTTTATCAACAATGATGTAGTCAATGATGGTCTGAGTTCTCGCTCCATGTAAACTTGTGCAGAATTTTTTATGTTGAAACATGGTGTTAGTAATGAGTAGACCGTCCTGAGCAGAAGTCCGGTAAATATTTACCATTATTATTAGCTTTTCCCTTTTCTCCAAATTTTCCCGAAATGTTCCTGCATGCCTTATGGGATTCATTTCCTACTCTACTGTTCAGATCTCCAAGGACTACTCTTTTTATTTTCTTTATGTTGGCTGCCTGTTCTAATGACTAAAAAAGTTCCTCCATTTCTTTCTTGCAAGTACATGCTGTGGGAATATAAGCACAAATAAGTTTCATCGTTCATTTCCCCACTTTCTCTAGTGAGTAACTGTCATCGAACCTATAATAGTTGTAATAGTCTTTCATTTGCAGACGAGTGTCATGAAAATTGCACAAGGTTATTGCAAAGAATGTTATTAAATTCTTACAGTATTATTATCGAAGTAATTATAAGAGACGACTTATTACTAAAAACATCTGCTGAGGCCGTTTATTCCTAATGGAGATGATATTCAACTATCAAAAAAATCAGCTAACACCTTTTATTCCCCTATAGTAGGTGAAGCCTTTTAGCCCTGTCTAACTTTTAAAGATTGAGGTGGTCAGTTCGATCTTCACAGATAGTCAATTAGAATAGCAGGCCCAAGACTCTCACTAATTATACACGACAGCCAATGAAAACGGGAACGCTGACAAATGACGCCATCTTGTGTTCCCTAATCCTAACTGTATGTTTACTGTCTGAAAATAGTGTGGGTTCTACGGTCCATTTTGTTGAGTTTAGGAACGAAAAACGCGAGTTTCTGATTGAAGAAAACCATTTCCCCTTACTAGCCATCTACTAACATCGACTAACAAAGGCTTAGTAAAAGTTCTTTAGTTGGCAACTATAATTAAATTTAGACTCTCTTTCTTCCGACAGTCTAGTGCCATGGACTGCACACAATTTCCACTGAGACAATTTCCACTGACAGACGCTTTAAAAAAAAAATCAGCTAATGACATTTTCCCTGTAGGGAGTAAAGGACGCAGTGTTAGCTCTACGTAACTTGGAGACTGAGGGGGGGGGGAAGTTGAAATTCCATGGTCAGCTATTACTGATTTCAATACGCATCCGAGAGAAGAGAACACAGCCAGAAACTGCTGACATCTAGTGGCCCCATAAAACTATATTTCATTGTCTGAAATAGTGTGACTTTTTCAGCAAATAAATTTTAATTCATTAATATCATATAAACAAAATATATACAGTAGATCTAACATTTTCATTCACTCAGTGATCGGGAAGCTCTCTTCAAGCGCTAACAGTTTGAAAATTTTGAAAAAGACGGCCAACATTTCTATCACTTTCTGAGACTCTGCTGCTAGATAACAGTCAGAAGTAGCTCTCTAATTAATGCAGATATATACTCCTAAAAAATAACAGGACAGATATTCTAGATGCCTTAACTAAACATATCGAGTATTTACAATCTTCCTCTATGCCATTTAACATCACTCACAGTCTTCCGCGGTCTACTTTTGATTACCTAAGGGCAAAATTCCAAAAGTTAGTTATCACTAAACTGCCTAGCCCCTCTCCCTTAAGGAACCTTTTGAAGACATTATGACAAAAGTGGATTTTATTTAGAAGTCTGTAAATAATTTATATGTCATAACTAGTCAAGGGAAAACTGTTCAAAATGCAGGTGCTTGCATCCTCTGCACTCGTTTGCTCGAACTCGGGTTTTTCTTCCCGTAAACTCAAGAAAATCGACCGTAGCACCCACATTATTTCAGACAATAACATATCCTGTTAGGGTTACGTACCAAGAGATGGCAGCACTTGTTTGTTTGCCAGCTTCTTCATTGGTGGCTGCTTGTAATTAGTGATAGACATTGGCTAGCTATCTCTGATTGGCTACCGGTGGAGATTGAACTGTCCACTTAGTCTCCAAAAGCTAGATAGCATATAAAGACTTAGCGAAATTTTTGATTATGATTGTCCTTGCTGTCGTTGTGATCGGACATATTAGATTCTGCCTAGTTGAATTTTATATATGGTTTTTCGGGAAACTCGCATTGCACTGGAACTAACACAGTTCGAGAGCTTCTATCTCCCCCTCTGTATGAAATAAGCAGAGGTCTGATGGCCGGCAGGCCCCACCTGTAATGAGGACCAGAAATGGATGAATGGTATTTTAGGGAGGTAGGTGTCTGCACTGTGTCCAAGTAAGTTCCCGAAACTCATTTTTCCTTGTTTTTAGGATAGTCACCTATAATAATAAACTAACTTTTTGCTGCTAGACGCTTACTCTAAGCTGTCTACGGGATTTGCTAGTGGACTCTCAAAGTCTACAGGATCACTCGCAAACTACTCAGGAAACCCGAGCAACCGTTATTTTCTCTTAGGCCAAATTATGGACTCTCCATATGATGAGCTCGACTTCAAGCAGCTATTGGCAATCTTCAAACATGTAGGAGGCCTGCCGCCAAGGAAATGGCCAGGAAAGGTATCAATCCACGAAATAGAAGAGGTTGAATCAGAGGACTACCAATCCCCTGATCCTCTTCCTAACATCTCACAAGATTCCAGCAAAGAAAATACCACATCAGCTAATATTCACACACTACAGGATAATGGCGACTTTCAAGTAGTCAGTAGGAAGAAGCAAAAGGAGTCCCTAGCTGCAGAACCTGAAATACTGCCTCAGACCTCAGAGAGAGCAACACCAATGGACACTACAGCACAAACCGAAAGAGTAACAGAGAGTGATACAGTAACACAGCCTAAAGAGAGAGAATTGCATCAGTAATCTTACGATCTAAAGAAAAATGGCCTTCAATCACTGAGTTCATGAAAAACAGCAAGATCAAATACAATTCAGCAAAGAACACCGATGAAGGAGTTCGGATTCAGCCTGAAGGTCCATCAGACTACCGTCTGCTCACCAGACATTTAGTTAAATTGAAAGTCCCATATCATACTTTTCAGCTTAAAAGCGAAAAAAAACCTCAAGGTGGTCATCAGAGGTTTAGTAGAAACCATACCATCTGAAGAAATAGCCACTGATCTCAAATCTCAAGGATTAGCACCAATAAAAATATCACCCATGTACAGAGCAGATAATTGGCCCATGCCTCTGGTCTTAGTGGAGATCAGTAAAGACCAACGAGAGATTTATGACCTTAAGACTGTCTGTAACTTGGTTATCAGGACTGAACCCCTCAGAAGGAAGACATCCGCCGGACAATGCCACTGTTGTCAAAAGTATGGTCATGCGCAGAAGCTATGTAGGGCGGAATACAAATGTGTAAAGTGCGGAAATAATCATCCCTCGCATACATGTGCCAAGTCAAGAACCACTCCTGCTAAGGGCGCCAACTGTGGCGGCCCAAATCCAGCTAACTACAAGGGCTGTTCACTCCACCCATCTAACGTGACAAGGACTAGGGAGGCAGTAGCCCCGTCCACTCAGAAGCGAGTCACACAACCTGAATCGGAAATTAAAGTGCGGGCTATTACACCTGATAAATCGTATGCCTCTGTAGTTTCCTCACGCAACCAATCGGCAGAAACTATACCAAGCAACCAAAACTCTGATGCCATGCTTGCTGCCACTTTGGGAGAAATGCTATCAGCTTTTAGCAAATCAAATCCAAACCAGGCTGACACAAACAGATTTTTTGAAAATAACCAAGTCATATTCTTGTTGATTAATGGATAATCCGGCCATCACAACAAATTACATACAGGTCGCATTCTGGAATGTTAATGGACTCAGCAACAACATTCTAGAGCTTCAAGAATTTGCTGCTCACTACAAAATTGATATCCTGTTAGTTAACGAGACCCATCTGTGGCCTTGTGATAATCCCAAGCTGAGAAATTACTCTTGAATTAGAATAATTAGAAATGGTACACCTAATGCCAGAGGTGGAGGTACTGTAATCTTTATCAAGAAAAACATGCGTTACAATGAAATAAAAAAGATTCCTACAACTAATCTGGAAAAAGCTGGCATAGAAATTTACATCATTAATGCAGGAATTTTAAAAATATATTCCATTTATAACCCTCTAAGCAGAACTCTGCTATCCTCTGATCTTTCTCAGCTGCTTGACACTACGGAAGCAACAACAGTAGCAGGAGATCTAAACTCAAAGCGTCCCAATTACAACGGAAAATCCTTCACAATTTTGCTAAGCTGAGAAATATTATCATCGCAGGTCCGATTGAATCAACACACTATGGAACAGATATATTAGATATTATTAGATGTATTAGATATAGCCATATTCAAAAACACATCTCGTCAATTCCAGCTGCAAGTAGTTAACGACCTCAGTTCGGACCACAACGCAGTACTAAAACTGGAAGAGGATCCGGAACTTATTCCCAGTCAGTCAGCCATTTACTGATTTCACAAAATTCAAGGCTACAGTCAACACTATCAGTGATTCAGTGCCGAATATCTCCACCCTGTGAAGAAATTTACGCGGCAGTCAACAACCTGGAAAGCAAAATTCAAACTGGCTTAACCGCAGCCTCTTCTATTTCCACTCCAGCTCAAGTAAACCTACTTTCAGAAGAAATCCTTGCTCTAATCAGAAACAAAAATAAAATCAGATGTCATTTTCATAAACGCTATCTCCTCAAGACCGCCAAGAGCTGAACAGAGCATCAAACTTACTTCGCTATGCACTAAAAGTTCACATAAATCAACAATGGGAAAGAAAACTTTGTTCCCTGAAAACTGAAGATAACTCTTTATGGAAATTGGCAAAAACTCTCCGTACAGACCGTTCCAGTATCCAGTCCATTCACGGAGAAAGTGGTATAGTTTATAGCGACGATGAAAAGGCAGAAGCCCTCGCTGAAGCTCTTTAACTTCACAGCAGTCCTAATTATGCGCATGCGGATTTGGTCTTCATAGAGAAAATTCACCGTCGAGTCCATACTGCGCTCCGTCAGCCTAGCAGCCATGAAAATATCTGTCCCACCTCGCCTAAAGAGATCTACTCAATCATTAGGAAGCTTAACAACAAAAAAGCCCCTGGCCCAGATGAAATTAACAACAAAACAATCAAGGCCCTACCGCACAAAGCTGTCATGCATTTGGAATCAATTATAAATGCAATACTCAGACTAAATTATTTTCCAACCCGATGGAAACAAGCAGACATGATCCTGATCCATAAGCCGGGAAAAACGCCTCAGTTACTGCAAAGTTACAGACCCATCAGTCTCCTTTCATGCTTGTGAAAAATGGCAGAAAAAATCATTCTCAATCGACTTCAAGATGTGGTGAACAAAAACAACACTATACCGAAAGAGCAGTTTGGGTTTCGAACCGGGCACAGTACTACACAACAAGTTCATAGACTGGTCGAATTCATCACTACTGGATTCAATTGGCGACAATATACAGGAGCTGTTTTTCTGGATGTGGCAAAAGCCTTTGATAAGGTTTGGCACAAAGGCCTCATTTATAAATTATTTATGGCCAACGTTTCGCTCTACCTTACCAAACTTATCGACTCCTTTCTAAAAAAAACCGGAAATTTCAGGTCAAGTTGAGAGGATTCAAATCCTCTTTGAAAAGAATCACTGCAGGTGTTCCTCAAGGCTCGCTACTCTCTCCGCTGCTTTTTAACATCTTCGTTGCTGACGACATTAACCACCACACCTTGCTATGCGTATGACATGGCAATTTTGAGTAGATCTCTCAGGCCGAACTCAGCTACGCAGCACTTACAAACCGCAGCAATAACCTAGAAAAATGGCTCAGGAAATGGAGAATAGCTGTGAATTCAGACAAAAGTACTTCCATTCTCTTCACAAGACGGAAGGCATCCCACTACGGAGAAGTCAAACTTTTTAACACAGCTATTCCATGGAAATCCAGCACCAAATATTTAGGTATTCAACTAGATAACCGCCTGAACTTTAACTCTCACATCGATTATGCCTGCAGCCAGGCAAACTTCGCAATTATGCAACTTTACTCTCTTCTCAACTGAAGAAGCTGTGTTAACACTGAAGACAAACTACGAATCTATAAAGCAATCATTAGACCCACATTGGCCTATGGATCACCGACTTGGGATCACACCTCCCCTGGCAACATCAAAAAGCTACAGGTCATCCAGAACAAATGTCTCCGTATGATATTCAATGCTCAGTGGTTTGTCAGGAATACGCTCCTCCACCGAGACTCTGACATTCCTGATATTCACATGTTTCTCCGTGATACTGCCATTACATATTTCACCAAAGCAGCTAATCATCCCAATCAACTCATTCGAGAGTCATCTAACTATGATGAAAACGATAGGTAGAAACACAAGCGTCCGAAAGCGGCTCTGCTCATCGGTACAGACGCTCGCACACTGCCCTAAAATGGATGAGCCAGGTGCTCGATAAATTCTCATTAATTTAAGCTATTTTTCATAGAGATGAAGGGATTGAGATCCATCCAGCCACAAAGGTTAAAGGTTAAAGGCCTCGCCTACTCCCTATAAGGGAATAAAAGGCGTTAGCTGATTTTTTTTTAATGAGATATTATGCAGAACAATACTGACGTTGTTGTTCAGCAGATAAAATTTAATGGTAAATGTCTCGATGGGAAGTCAGATGTATGAGGGACACACACACACACACACACACACACACACACACACACACACACACACACACACACACACACACACACACACACACACACACACTGTCTCAACCTTATTATCTGTACGAATTAAGTTATGAAGTAAAATAACATTCAACCTGATATAGCGATTGATTTTGCAGATACTATACACCTGAGTAATAATACCACTGGTTTTTAGGACACCTTAACTAAACTGAATGATTGCTATTAAAAATCAACAATTAAAAGACGCAAGCTATTGAAAGAGCTGAAAAACATCAGGTGCATTTTTCAATGCCGTGGTCCAATTTTTTCAGAGTATGAAGAAGGGAAATGAAATATGCAAATAAATTATAGAATGAGCAAAACTGACATGGGGAAGAACCAATGAAATAGATTTATTTGAAAATGATCACTTAGCCAAAACACTGAACTCCCAGTGCACAGAACACTTTCTCAACCCGTTTTAAGTTGTTGAACGAAAGTGACGTTGGAAAGTATACAGGTGATTGAACAGAGCCAAGAAAGTTCTGAAAAAAAGTATGAAAGTGAACAAATAAGCATCTTAACAAGATTTCCATGTAATGCACTCAAGATATACCAACAGAGTTAATATCAGGTGGAATCATAATTTAAAAAAAGCATGATTTCATTTAGAAAAAATATTGGCAAAAGGGTTTATTGTTGAAAGTACAGAAGAAATGGTACTGAGGGAAATTAAGATGTAAGAGGATGAATGGATGGATGGATGTACTCGCACTTAGGCACGCGTTACGAGAATGGAATAAAATGTAATACCTAACAATGTTAGAAACATGACAATTGTGAGATTAATTTTGAAAAAAATTGTTGATACTTAGCAAGTTAAACATAATATTGTTGTTATTTGGAATTATGACCTAAGCAACAAATCCTATGAAACCAGCATACTACCACAACCATTTACATCTGTCCTTCTGCCGGTTTGCCTCATCCCCAAAATGTGAGAAATCTAGTTTAAAAGATGAAACGTTTGCTACCTCCTTATAAGAGAGGCAAACTCACCTTCAGTTAAACCGTCATAGAGGATTCATTGCATCCCAAACACTAGTCGAATTTATGGCTGCCAAGTAAAAGATTTCTTCCATGCCAAATAATCAACGGGTCACTTAATAACGAGAACTTAATATCGTACTTCTACTTTTTAATATCTTGTGAACCCCTTTAGTATCTATATGAGAAATTGCTGACTGTGATATTTTATCAAAATAATGCAGTCTGAAGCACTGTGAATTCTAGATGTGGTAGACAGTTTTTTTCCTATGGTTCTAAATAAAATTATACATGACAAGAAATTATATCCTTATTTTAATTCTTTAATCAACCATTCACCAGGCCTGTGTAGCTCCGTGGAAGTGGCACTTCCATCCGCTGCGCTACACCACCCAAATGTAGAATTGAGTTCAAGTCTAGTCGACGAATGGAGGAACTTTATCTAAGCCTATCCTCGACCCGTTCCCGAGTTTATCGATCTCTGGCATGGACCAGCAGGTTTTTTAAGCCGGAAACTCTGGTTTTTCGTCCCGTAAATATACATCTGTTATATTATCTATAGAATGGTCCCTACTCATTTCTTTCTTTCCTTTTCTTCTTTCTTGTTTTTCCCCCTCTCCCAAAGCTATTAGAGTACTCGAGGGCTAAGAGTGAATCTTTGTATATTTCTACTTTTTTGCATTTCATGCATAGAAGGCAACAGCAAACCACTATGCTTCTACTTTTCCCTAGTTTGGATGAGCAGCAAGCATCAAAATGACGAGCAATGCACAGTTCAGGATGGGACTCCTGGGTTTGGAACTGCGCAACTGGCTACCAAGGAGACCACTTGTTCCATTATGGATATTGACCAGATTGCAAGTCAGTCATATGAATCATCTTTACTAAAGCCTGGAGAAGAGGAAAATGCAATATATTCATGTGGAAAAGGGGTTAAAAGTAATTTTCACATTGCATCTTGGAATGTGAATACCTTATTTCAAACTGGAAGATTGGAGATTGTAAAGATGGATATGCTAAGATTGAAAATAGTTGTTCTGAGAATGGCTGGGGTGAGATGGAAAGGAAAAGGAGATTTTAGAACAGAGGATGGAATGAGAATAATTTATTCAGAAGGGGAAGAGCAACATCAAGCAGGTGTTGGTATAATATTGAATAAACGAGTGACAGGATGTGTGGAAGGCTACTGAAAAATCTCAGACAGAGTTTTGGTGGTAAAGATAAAAGCAAACCCAAGAAATATTCTACTTATTGAGGTATATTTACCTACTTGTGATTATGAGAATGAGAAGGTAGAGAGAGTTTATGGCGATGTAAAACAGGGCTTGAAATGTAAAGAAACAAAAGATATAATTATAATACCGGGCGATATGAATGCAAAAATCGGAATATGAAGGGAGGAAGATATTATGTTGAATTTTTTCTTGACAATTATTCATAAGCCTATTACACTTTTTTTATATAATCTTTGTCAAGTAGCTTTATTTTATCCTCCTACATGTTTCGACAATCTTTTTCTATTGCCATCCTCAGGGAATACAAACTAGTAAGCTAAAATGAAGATTACAGACTAGGTTATAACTGATGGTTCTAATTCATACAAAAAATTGGTATTGTGCGTGACAATGTGCGTATCTCGTTAACGTGATTTATTCGTTATGGTTCATGACTTAATTGTTATGAAAGTTCATTTCTTTGATGGTTAATGATCTGATAAAAGTTTTCCAAATTTCTGGTAAAATTAGACCTTGATTCTTGTTTAGGTTTTCAGTTTTACGGGCGACTGTAGCTGCTTCTTTAAAGGTTCTTTAAAGAAGCAGCTATATATCAATGTGATGGTTAGTAGAGGCAAAGTGGCACGGAAGGCCTGAAATGTCTTTTCTGTTATTTCTGACATATCCTATGTGTTCTTTCTTTCTTTCTCGTTTCAAAGCTTCTAGAGGTCTGACCTACGTAACTAATACCACATGAGCAAGGTATATTATATACTCCAGAGTACTTGTAGAATGGGTGAGGATCTTTCGGTGATCTTAAAAATTTCCGAATAGTGTTGATTGGTTTGAATGCCACTCTGATCGTATGTGGTTTTAAAAGGTTAGCGAATTTTTTGTAAAGGTTGCTGACAAAAGCAATCGTAATTGTACTGATGTATTGGACGTCATCACGTTGTCGATGTGGTATATCAGTAAAGAGAATCTTGTTATAGAGTCTTTTTGGGTAACCATTTAAAGAAATTAAAAATCTATTATCTGACAGGTCTGTATATGAAGTTCTCAGTAGAGATCCTACCACAAAAAACCATAATGACACCAATGAATTATTACGTGGAATGAATAACTGGCCTATAGAAATTATAAAAAAAACTAAAATCTATGCACCCACTTACTCCTAGATTGTATGGCCTTCCACAAATTCATAAAGATGGTATACCATTATGTCCAATAGTTGATGGAATCTATTCTCCCACTTACCAACTGTCCAAGTATCTTGCGAAGATTTTACAACAACACATTCATGTCTCGGATACTTATATTAAAAACTCAAAACATTTTATAGATAAAATAAAAAACATCCCTACTTTTGAAGAGGATATACTAACAAGCCTGGACATTACATCTCTGTTTTCTAACATTCCAGTGGTTGAAGTCATCAACATCTTAGACAACTTGTTCCCAAGAAACATCACTAATTTGTTCAATCACTGTTTAACTTCTAACTATTTTATTTGGCAAAAAACGATCTACAAACAACTCACTGGATTAGCTATGGGTAGCCCCTCTCACCTCCTTGTGCTGACTTATTCATGGAAGATCTAGAGAAAAAATTCTTAACCCAGATCATTCCAAAACCAAAAATTTGGTACAGATATGTAGATGACTCTTTATCATTTGGGATCATACGAAAGAAGAACTAATGAATTACCTAAACCAAATCAATAGTTTCCACAATACCATCGAATTCACATTAGAAATGGAAAAAGATAAACAACTGCCATTCCTTGATATTTTAATAAAGAAACAATCCAATAATAGTATCAACCTATCTGTATACAGAAAACCTACAAATACTGGAAGTTACCTCCATTTCAACTCAGCTCATCACATAGCTCAGAAACTTAGCATTATCCATAGTCTCAAGAAAAGAGCTATACAGTATACGACAGACAAGGATGACCTACTAACGGAATTAACCACAATATCCAGAGAACTTTCTTTAAATTCTTCTTCTTATTGTGCTATCTTCTATCGAAGGTCAGCGACCATCTTGGCGAACAAACTGCGCTCTTGTGCTAATCTGAGCAGTTGTGCACTGCTCTTTCCTGTCCACGTCTTGATGTTGTCAAACCATGATATTCTTTTTCTTCCTCTAGTTCCTTTGCCATCAATTCTTCCTACCAAAATAGTTTGTAGAAGTTGGTATTTGCTGTTTCTCATGATGTGTCCAAGATATGATGTATTTCGTTTCTTGATTATTTTTACAAAATGTTTAGCTTTGCCAATGGATTTTAAGACATCTTCATTGGTAATTTTTTCTGTCCATGATATCTTTAGCATTCTTCTGTATAGCCACATCTCAAAGGCTTCGATTTTCTTGATGGTTGTCGCCTTCAATGTCCATGTTTCAACTCCATAGAGCAGAATAGACCACACGTAACATTTCAGCATTCGGCATCTGACTTCCATGTTTAGGTCTTTATTGCATAATAGTGTTCTCATTTTCATGAAGGACTGCAGTGCAACTTCAATCCTTGTCTTTATATCTATTTCTGGATCCCACCGTTCATTAAGCCAGCAACCAAGATATTTATATCTTGACACTTGATCAATATTTTTCCCATTGAGTGTCAGTTTCATTGATGAGGCTGGATGTTTGCTGATGATCATGTATTTTGTCTTGTTGATGTTTATATTCATTCCCATTCTTTGGCTTTCTATGTATACTCTGTCAACGAGTTTTTGGAGATCCATTATGTTATCTGCAATTAGCACGGTGTCATCTGCATATCGTAGGTTGTTAACAATCTTTCCATTTATTGTGATTCCCTCTGGACATTCTTCCAATGCTTTTTTAAAGATTACCTCTGCGTATATGTTGAACAGGAGTGGTGAGAGCACACATCCTTGTCTCACTCCTCTTTTGATGTTAATATCACTGGTGGTAATGTTGTCTAATTGAACGGTAGCTGACTGATTCCAATACAGATTTGTTATTAGTCTTATGTCTTGTTCGTCTAGCCTTATTTGTTGAAAGATTTCTATTAAGTTGGTGTGTCTGACTTTGTCGAATGCTTTTTCAAAATCTATGAAACACATAAAGACAGATTTCTGTTTTTCTATGCATTTTTGTATCAATATTTGAGTACAGAAAACGGCCTCTCTAGTACCAAAACCATTCCGAAAGCCGAATTGTGTTTCACTTAGAGTTTCTTCACTTTTTCTATAAATGCGATTCTGAATTACTTTCAAAAATATTTTTAATGTTTGGCTCATTAGACTAATAAGTCTGAAGTCACCACAGGAATTCGCTTTGGGTTTCTTTGGGATAGTGATAAATGTAGATTTGAGCCAATCTGATGGAGATTCATCACTTTCATATATTTTATTAAATAGTTTTTCAAGAAGTTTGATGTTATCTGGTTCGATTAATTTTAAAAATTCTGTTTGAACACCATCTGGTCCACTGGCTTTTCCTGTTTTACTTGTTTGTATAGCATTCTCTATTTCGCTGGTCCTTGAATGTTATCTTTTATATTTATAGGCTTCTGTCTAGTATCATTGAAAAGTTCTGTTACATATTTTATCCAAATCTGTGCTTTATTCTTTTCTTCAAGAACTATTTTTCCATTTTCGTCTCTTAGAGATACTATTTGCTTTTTCCTCAGCTTTCCGGAAATTTCGTTGATTTTCTTATGCAGATTGAAATTATCATGTTGTTTCTGAAGCAGTTCAATTTCAGTACATAAATTTTTCATCCAATTTTCCTTGGCTTCTTTTATTTTTTTCTTGATGATGTTATGTGTTTCTGTATACCTGGCTAGGTCTTTGTTTTTATACATTCTTCTTGTATCAATAAGAGAAAGAATCTCATCTGTCATCCATTTCTGTTGTTTTATATTATTCACATAACCTACTTCTTCAATACTTGTTGTTACGATGGCATTCTTTAAGCTATTCCAAAGAGATTCCACACTTTTATTTTCTTCTATGTTAATATGTTGTAATCGCAGGTTAAGCTGTGTCTTGGCACTTTTATTTATGTTTGGGTCTTTCAGTTTTTCTACATCAATTTTCTTTTTCTTCTTTTGTGATTTTTTAGCTGATTTTAATCTAAAACGTACTTCTGCAACTATGGGATTGTGGTCTGATGAGATATCTGCTCCAGGATAAGTCTTTGCACTCTTTATACTACTGTGGAATCTTTTATTTATCAGTATAAAATCAATTTGATTTCTGACAATATTATGTTGGTTATCTTGAGGCGATTTCCAAGTGTACAATCTTCTTGGTGGAAGTTTAAACCAGGTATTTGCTATTGTTAGATCTTCTTCCTGACAGAATTGGACTAGGCGATCTCCTCTGTCATTTCTGGTGCCTAAGCCATGTTCGCCAACAATTTCTCCATCACCCCCTCTTCCCACTTTTGCATTGAAGTCACCCATCACTATGCTTATATCATGTTTCTTTGTTAGGTTTTTAATCTCTTTTAGGTGTTCATAAAACTCTTCAACATCTTCTTCACTTTCGTCAGCTGTGGGTGCATAAGCTTGGATGATATTTATGTTAACGGGGTTTCCCTTAAGTTGTAACAGCATTATCCTTTCAGAAAATGGAATCCAATTTATTACTGATTTATTGATTTCTTCATCTACTATTACAGCTACACCATGTCGATGTTTGTTCTCATCATTCCCAGAGTAATACATTGTTGTATTATCTTGTTGACACTTTCCAGATCCTGGCCATCTTGTCTCGCAAATTCCCAAAATCCGGATGCCCAGCCTCTTCATTTCTCTTGTGGCATTTCTTAATTTGCCAGCTTCATACAGAGTTCTGACATTCCAAGTTGCAATTTTAAAAGTGGACACCATTTTGAGCCCGGAGATTCTTCGCACCCCTCTCCCATTTAAGGGACGCCGGGAACTTGGGGCCAATTGTAAGTGTTTGCTCGCCATGGTGGTTGTTCTGGAGATAAGGTAGAGCAATAGTTTCTCCGTTTGCTTTCTGCTCCACAGTATTACAGACGTACACAATATAATCATATTGCCATCTGCAAATCTCTGATCACAAGCTTTTCCGTCATCATTTGGCTTCAACCTTGTGTCAGTACTGACAATGCTGCTTCCCAATGTCAGGGGCGGTGACCTGACCTTTAAATGGTTACCCAAAAAGACTCTATAACAAGATTCTCTTTAATGATATACCACATCGACAATGTGATGACGTCCAATACATCAGTACAATTACGATTGCTTTTGTCAGCAACCTTTACAAAAAATTCGCTAACCTTTTAAAACCACATACGATCAGAGTGGCATTCAAACCAATCAACACTATTCGGAAATTTTTAAGATCACTGAAAGATCCTCACCCATTCTACAAGTACTCTGGAGTATATAATATACCTTGCTCATGTGGTATTAATTACGTAGGTCAGACCTCTAGAAGCTTTGAAACGAGAAAGAAAGAAAGAACACATAGGATATGTCAGAAATAACAGACAAGACATTTTAGGCCTTTCATGCCACTTTGCCTCTACTAACCATCATATTGAGTGCGATAAGAGCCTATGCTATACATAGACGATAACTACCATTCAAGAACCTTTAAAGAAGCAGCTACAGTTGCCTGTAAAACTGAAAACCTAAAGAAGAATCAAGGTCTAATTTTACCAGAAATTTGGAAAACTTTTATCAGATCATTAAACATCAAAGAAATGAATTTTCATAACAATTACGTCGTGAACCATAACGAATAAATCACGTTAACGAGACACGCACATTGTCACGCACAATACCAATTTTTTGTATGAATTAGAACCATCTGTTATAACCTAGTCTGTAACCTTCATTTTAGCTTACTAGTTTGTATTCCCTGAGGATGGCAATAGAAAAAGATTGTCGAAACATGTAGGAGGATAAAATAAAGCTATTTGACAAAGATTATATAAAAAAAGTGTAATAGTCGGAGGAAGATATTGTTTGGCTATATAGATTGGGAGTGAGAAATGAAAGAGGAGATTTGCTGTTGGATTTCTGTAGAAATCGTGATTTAGCAATTATGAACACTTGGTTTAAGAAACATCCAAGAAGATTGTATATGTGGAAAGCCCCAGGGGAGGATATAAAGAGTAGAAGAAATCAGATAGATTATCTTTTGATAAACAAAAGATAAAGAAACATAAAAGATGTGACAACATATCCAGGAGCAGACTGTGATACAGATCATATATTGCTGTCAACTAAGATGGCAGTTAGTCTAAAAAAAAGTTAACTGCAGGGAAACGGAACAAATCATGGAACATGGAACGGCTGAATATACCAAGTATGGCGAATAAATTCGCAAAGAAAGTAGAGGAAGAAATGAATGAAAAATATACAATAAAAGTGACGATGTAAATGAAAAATGGAAGATTCCGAAGGAAAGCATAATTACTGCTACAAAATTACATTTAGCCAAAAAAGAAGAGGAAAAGTGAAAAGAAAGAGACCATGGATGACGGACAATATTTTGAGGAAAATATCAAAAAGAAGAAAGTTAGTTAATAATAAAACAGAAGAGGAAAAAAGCAGTATAAATACTTGAGTAGGGAGATACAAAGAGAGATAAGAAGGAAAAAGGAAGAGTGATTAGATGAAATAAATAAAGATACAACAGCAAAGACAGAAAGAAATGACATAAAAGGTGTATTTAGGATGACAGGAAGGAAAAAGTTGAAAAGGACTGTAGCAGTCAAGAATGAAAGAGGTGAAATTCTGATAGAAAAAGAGAAGATATTACAGAGATGGGAAGAATATGTAAGTAAACTTTATAAAGACAGAGAAAGAGGAAAATCAAACGAAAAAGCATAGTGGGCAGAGGCTATACATCATGAAGGAGGAATTGAATCTAGCAATTCAAAAGATAAAAGAAGGAAAATCCCTGGAATAGAGGGCATACAGATAGAACTTATAAGGAATATAGGTGAAAAAGGTATTAAAGTGCTATGGCAAATTATTAAGGAAATTTATGAGGGACAAGAATTATCAGAGGGGTTTAGAAGATCAATTTTTATCCCCATTCCAAAAAAGACGGGAGTTTTAGACTGTAACAATTGTAGAACGATAAGTCTTATAATTCACACAGCAAAAATTCTGGCACAAATAAGTTTAGAGAGAATTAAGAATAAAATAGAGAAAGAAATGAATGTGGAGCAGTTTGGATTCTGAACCAACAGAAGAACTTGAGAGGCTATAACTTGTCTAAGAATTAATGGGGAGAAAACACTAAACCATGGTGGAAAGTTGTTTTGGGGATTTCTAGATTTTGAAAAGCCATTTGATACAGTGAAACAAAAGGTGTTTGACATTCTTGAAAATATTAATATTGAGTCTTATGATTTGGAAATTTTAAAGAGATTATATTGGGCACAAACAGCATTGGTATGTGTAAATGGAGAGGAAACAGGAGAATTCTCGGCAGAGAGAGGAGTTAGAAAAAGATGCAAGTTATCACTATTCTTTAACCTTTATAGTGAACAGATGCTTAGAGAGGCACTTGAGGATGTAGAAGAAGGAATAAAAATAAATGGAAGAATCATTAATAACTTAAGATATGCGGATAATGTAGTGGCGATGGCAGAAAGTGAAAATGAATTACAGCAAATTGTTTAAAGAATTTAAAACTCTTCTAAAGAGTACGGACTAAGAATTAACACAAAGAAGTCCAAGATAATGATAATGGGAAGAAAAATAGGAGATAATGTGAAGATAAGATATGGAGGAAAGATTTTAGAAGATGTGAATAGATTTCAATATTTAGACAGCTGAATCTCAGAGAAAGGATCTTTAGAGTTGGACTTTAGAAATAGAATAGGCAAAGCTAAATCGGCATTTATGGAAATGAAGAAAATTTTAATAATCAAGAATATTAAAATAGGTGTTAGAGTTGGAATAGTTAAAGCAACAGTTTGGAGTATTGCAAGTTATGGAAGTGAGTCATAAACACTCATTAAGAGAGATATGGAAAGAATTAATGCATTGGAAATGTGGTGTTATAGAACGATGGTAAAGATTAGCTATACAGAGAGAATATCAAATCAAGAAGTTTTAAAAAGAGTTAGGATGGAAATAACACTGCTCAAGAATATTATGCAAAGAAAGACCAAATTTGCAGGACATCTTCTGAGAGGTTCTTCGGGACACCTGACAAGAACTATATTACAAGGGAAAGTTGAATTACAGCAAATTGAATTACAGCAAATAAGTTCAATGACATCGTGGAATAAACTGGTTTTAGAATGACGGAGGCGACAGACAGAGGGAAATGGAGAAGGGCTGCTCATCTGCTGCAATCCTCCTGCTAGAGGATGCTAGCGGACGACGACGACGACGAAACTCAAGGAAATTGACCATAGGACCCCATTATTTCTGATTGTAACATATTCAGTTAGGATTAGCTACCTAGAGATGGCAGCAATTGTTTTCCGGTGTCTTCATCGGTGCCGCCAATAATTAGTGATAGACATGAGCTGGGCCAGTAATCTTTGATTGGCTACCAGTGGAAATTCAATGGCCCACTCAGTCTCCAAAAGCAACATAGTGTTAAAAGGCCTCGCCTACTTCCTATAAGGGAATAAAAGTCGTTAGCTGATTTTTTTTTTATTCCAAGCACGATCAATAAAGGTTTATAGGGAATTATCTTTACATTAGAAATACATACTGGATGTTGAGTATACACTTAATATTTGATCCATTGTATGTTGTGCTGTTATTACCGCTATCGAAAAAATAAGTAATTTTATTCATGTTTTAGTTAATAATATTAGGATAACTTATTGCAGTTTTGTTTTATACAGGTGTGTGTGTGTGTGTGTGTGTGTGTATGTGTGTGTGTGTGTGGGGGTGGGTGGGTGGGTGTGTGTGTGTGTGGGTGTGTGGGTGTGTGTGGGTGTGTGCGTGCGTGCGTGCGTGCGTGCGTGCGTGCGTGCGGGGGACTGATCATTTGAGAAACGAATAACCCATTTTCTATTTTGAAAATATTCTATCAGAATTTTTGTTAACGAAACTATTAAATATAAAGATATTTAATAGTTTTTCTTCCCAATTCCTGTAAATGTTTTTGTTAATCCTGTTTTCGTAGGTCCTAGGCACTGTGGCTAAAGTTACTAATGGATAAGGCGGCCCTCCGGTGTGTAATGGACTGATTTGTTTGGTTTGTAAGTAAACCCTGTATGTTTTGGATTGAGTACGATATTGTAATCAAACCAAATGTATGATGTATTCGTCATGAAAATTAAAGGATTTTATGGAAGAATAGTGAAACAGGTGAACGAATTTTCATTAAGTGTTTGGACAGCTTGTGCCAGTTAGAAGGAGAGAACGAAACGAATGTTAGTAGAGCAGACAGTATACACGGTAAAATGGAAATCGAAAATATCAAATGAATATGTAACAATCAGTAGTGAAAATACAGAAGAACGAAATAGAAATAATTAAGGAAACCTTTACAGGACATAGCGCGGAATCAAAAAGTTGCAAAATCGGCATTATGTTAGAAGGACTGTAAAGAGAAAGTAGCAGATAGTCCTAGATAAAAATCGAGATCAGGACATAAAACGAGAAAAAACATGGGAAGCACATAATGATGTTCGGGGACGCAATGATTAGAAGAGTCCTTATCGAAAGTATAACAAAATCATATCTCCCTGATAAAAAATTAATGATTTTAGTCATGTCATCCGGATACAAAAAAACGTAAGGTGAAAGAACTGTGTTGATTGGCACTAATGATCTGAAAAGTGAAACCTATCCTATGAGAATGTGAACGAGTTGTTGGACGAAACAAAAATGAAGAGCGAGAAGGTAAAAATTGTAAGTCTTCTGCACGTTATGATAGAGGTGAATTCAGGAAGAGGGTGATAATAGCAAACGTATATATACACAGGTTGTGCAAAAAGTATTATGTAGAATTTGTTAATTTATGTGAACTTATGTACTGTCTTTAACGGAAAGGATTTCTATAAAGCTGACGGACTGCATCTAAATGGTTTTGTTGTTCTGGGTATACGGAGAGATTTGTTCACCGAGTAGGCTGGAGTGCAAATTCAGAACAATTAGAGAATTAGGTTGAATCTGTGTGAAGATACCCATCAGGCGAGTGAGTGTAAAAATGACCAACAGATGCAGAATGTAGTCTCTTAAGTTAAAATATTCAATTAGCTAATCAATTCAGGTGGTAAGATGGGTGCAGCCCATATATACTTGGCTAACAGCAGATGATGTAGTTACAGGAATACAATATGGATTAAGTATTTTCAGCAAAGAGATAGAAAATAGAATGGGGAGTGGTACTGCAGATGAGGGAAGATGACTTGCAGCCAAAAAAATAAAAAAATAAAAATAAAAAATAAGAGGGCAGCTGTTCATGTGAAGCAGTTTGGTGTGAGATCAAGGCCAATATAACAAAACTATATGATTTGTTGCTGCTATAGGCCAATGAGTTCCAGGGGTGATCTGGAAGATATGCATCAGCATATTAGTAAAATGAGTGTAGATCGAGTGCTTATATTGAAGAATTCGGCTATGGAGATTAAGATTAGAAGGAAAAGATATCACATTACAGGAAGGAAATGCAATTTACACATGTGCTGAAAGATAACTAATTCAATCATCATCTGATGGAAGAGACTCGAGGTGGAAAAGTATTCCATCTGGTCACAGAATCAGAAGGGCTGTCCAAAACTAAAGTGTCCAGTTTCTCCGATTGGAGAAAGTGACCATATTGACTTGGGAGATTGTAAAAACTAAGGAATATTCTGTCAAGAAGGGGGTATATGTGTATGTATAGAATTGCAATGCAAATGATTATGACAAGTTTGGGAGGAAGCTCGAAGTTATTCCATGACACAGAACTCTGCAAGGAGAAGATATTACTTGTACATGAGAGAAAGTTAAGGGGCATCTAGAGGAAGCTGTATTTAATTATATGCCTAAGGTAAGGAGGATTAAGGTAAGATTAGATGGATGAGAAATTTAGGCATGAGGCATGAGGTTCAGAAAGGAAAGTAGTATGCAGGGTACATAAGGAGAAAGGTGACCCACAAACTCATGAACGTTTCAGAAGTCAGGTAAAAAGGGTGACCAGTATGTTAGAGAAGGTGAAATCAGAATACGAGAAGAAACTAGCCGAGCAGGTCAATGGAAATTCCAAAGAATTGTTTTGCTATGTGGCAGGCAAGAGGAAGAATGACTATGGAACAATAAACTTAATGTGCTGATGGTCATGAGGTGACATAATCAGAAAAAATAGTTGACTTACTGAGTGACTATTTTGAAAGAGTACATAATACAAGTGAGATTAATGCTGTGATATATGAGACATAGGCTTATGTGAGACAGGTGATGGATGAATTGGATAGTTGTTGGGATATTAAAGAATCTCAGTATGAATACTGCCGTTGGATTAGATGGGATATCAGCTCGTGTTGTGAGGGAATGTGCAAGGTAACTGATAATGCCTTTGTATAGGCTCTTTAAATCTCAGCTTTTATAGAGTTCCAAGGGAGTGGAATAAGGGCAAAATAATTCCCTTACATAAGGGAGGTTCTATGACTGCAGGAGCAAATAGACCAATCAGTATCTCAGGAGTGGTGGTAAAAGTACTAGAAAAATGGGTCAAAAACAGAATTGATGAATAGGATTATGATACTCTATGAGAGGCATTATTGATTTGTATAGGTTGATAATGACAAAGTAATTTACTGATTTTCAGAGTGACAGCTGATTTGGATTCAAGAAATGGCTAAAGGATGATTCTGCTGGGTTTTTCAAAGGCATTTCACTGAATACCATGTGGAACTGTTATGCATATCAGAAGAAAATGAGGTGAATGTGACACTCGCTGCATGCATAAGAGGGTGATGGTGGACAGATATCAAAAAGTGGCATACTGCGGACCAGAATCCAGAAAGCCTGAGACTTGAGGTGTATCACAAGTTTCAGCACTAGGACAATTATTGTTTAATTTTTACTTAATGATATTGCAAATAGCCTGAAAGGAAATCTACCGTTATTTGCTAATGTTTCAAAATTAGGTAGAGTAATTAAGATTCAAGGCGATGTGTAGCTTCCAGGAGGATTTTAATAGCTTGTCCGTTAACGTTTGTCATTATGGACAAAAGTTAACAGATATCAGTTTAATCTGGAAAAATGTAAAATTCTGCCTTTTGGGAAAAATACAATAGATTACAAGCTGTGTACCACACTGACGTAACCGTACTCCAGGAAGTAGATGAAACTGAAGATTTAGGGATGTTGATAGACAGAGAGTTGAAGTTTAGAGGCCATATTGCTGAGGTTGCTAAGGCAGCTCATAAGATGACATGGTTATTGAAGAACACACTAAAAGAGATAAGTACGTTGTTCCTCTTTTATAGCGCCTTGATACTTCCACATCTGAATTACTGTGCTCAGATCTTGTCTCCTGAATTTCTTGGGGATGACGAAGTGGTGGAGGGAATTTGGTGGCCAGCAACCAAGCTCTGTGGAACATTCACTGTGAGGCTAGGTTGAGGGTATGTGGACTGCAGAAGTGTTGGTTGTTAGGCGAAACATAAGCGATGCGATAGAAACATTTCAGTTATTTAACATGTTCATTGCCAATCACGCGATATCGCGCGATGCGAGTCCTCACCAAACTGCCGATCACGCGTTATCGCGTGGACGTCGTTAACTAAATAAAAAATAAAAAAAAGTTGGCCACCACATGAAATTCCAATTTTCAGCTTGGCAATGAACGATATCACGATATCGCGCGATACGTGTTCTCACCAAACGGCCGATCACGTGTTATCGCGTGAACGTCGTTAACTAAATAAAAAAATAAAAAAAAGTTGGCCACCACACGAAATTCCAATTTTCAGCTTGGCAATGAACGATATCGCGCGATCACGCGATGCGAGGTCTCACCAAACGGCCGATCACGCATTATTGCGTGGACGTCGTTAACTAAATAAAAAAATAAAAAAAAAGTTGGCCACCACACGAAATTCCAATTTTCAGCTTGGCAATGAAAGTGTTAAAGACTTTTATAGGCTTGATTCAGGGGAAATTTTTCAGCACTTGGCTAGAGGGGAAAAACAAAAGGTCATTCCTGGAAGAAGAATGAAGGTGTGGTAAGTAGCGATGTGAAGACTAGAATTTTTTCTTGGAGAGTTATGAATGACTGGAATGGGTTGTGAGAGCCAGAGTTGTGTGATTTGTCCCTTAATGAGTTGAAAGAGTGGTAAAATCAATTGTGTGGGCAGTTTGGGTTTCAAGCGATGAGACTCTTCGGTCTCTATGTAGGTGATGGTACAACAACAACAACAACAACAACAACAATAATAATAATAATAATAATAATAATAATAATAATAATAATAATAATAATAATAATAATAATAATAATAATAATAATAATATATGTATATAAAATTAAAAAAATCCGCTAATGCCTTTTTTTCCCTTATAGGGAGTAGGCGAGGCCTTTATACCCTATCTAGCTTTTGGAGACTGAGTGGCCATTCAGTCTTCACTGGTAGCCAATCAGAGACAGCTGGCCCATGTCTATCACTAATTACAGCAGCCACCGATGAAGAAGATGCCATCTCATGGTACCTGATCCTAACATGATTAGGGTTAGTTACTGTCTGAAATAATGTGGGTACTACAGTCGATTTTCGTGAGTTTACAAGATAAAAAACCTCACATTCCGGGAAGAAAAACCCGCTTGCCCGTGCTAGTGATCGACTAACTCTGAAATCGATTGAGAAAAGGCTTAGAAAAAGTTCTTCCAGTCGGCGACTAGACTTGAACTTAAGTCTGACTTCGAGCGACCAAGCGCAGAGATTATAATTGCCACTTCCACTATTATTGTTGTTGTTGTTGTTGTTGTTGTTGATAACAAATATATAACCATCCGACATCCACTTTCCAACATAAAAAACACACACAGAAGCAAAACCACTACAACCACTCAGGTTGAAACAATACGATTCCTTGGAATTTACTTCGATGCCAAAATATACTAAGATACGCTATAACAAAATATGCTTTCTGTGCACCCTACAAACTAAATAGATTAATGCTGCTACAGTACAAAATGATAAAACTGATCTTTGGGGAACAAAGAGACAATAACGACTTTATATACACTGCAATGTCAGAACACAAAATACTGACAGCAAAACTTTTATGTCACTATGCAGCTTTGCTAAAACATTATTTCGATACCAACTACAGGACAGTCAGAAATACATACCATATAACAAAACCTCAGACAACTAATTATATCACATATAAATATAATAATCACTATGGAAAGGCCACGCGAAACTTCTACATCCCAGACATGATAAACAAATTACCTTTTGAATACAGAAACCGTACAAACTGCAATAGCCTGAAAAGAGCTCTAAGGACATACTATGAACAAGAAACACGCACCCAAAATACCATACAAACTTAATGAAACACAATATATTCATTCAGGGTTCCAGTTCAGCGACACATCAATACATTCCAAGTTATTTGTGTGTGTGTGTGTGTGTGTGTGTGTGTGTGTGTGTGTGTGTGTGTGTGTGTGTGTGTGTGTGTGTGTGTGTGTGTGTGTGTGTGTGTGTGTGTGTGTGTGTGTGTGTGTGTGTGTGTGTGTGTGTGTGTGTGTGTGTGTGTGCGTGCGTGCGTGCGTGCGCGCGCGAATTTCTCAATCATATATTTCATAGCTTCCCAACACAGCAAAAAAAAACCCAATAAATAATAACCAACTGGTGTCTTTCTCAGCTAAGCTTACATATAAGCTACGAGGTTGAAAGCAGAGAAATTAGTTCTCATCCAAGATGTATCACATGTAAACCAACGTATGTAATGTATGTATTATATGTAAACAAATGTATGTAATGAAAGTATTGTTAGACCTTGAATGGGGACTCTTTCAACAAAAAGTCATTCATTCAAGATTTAACAAGAAACACAATTCTGAGCTAGAAATGTTTGCAGTATTAGTTAAGTAAGAAAAATATAAAAGAAAACCTGTTACAATTACCTTAGAAAGAAGTAAAGTTGAGGAGAAAATTGTTTGTCTAAATAGAATTATATTTTTAAAATTATTGATATCTAAATTATACTGTGTAAGAATGTAAATCTAAGTGCAAACAAAGGTTCAAAGGTTGCTAGCTAGCTGCCTACGATGACGTAATGGCGCAACGGAAGCGTTCGTGGAAGGCCAGCTGAACTCGCGTTCTGCGAAATGAGCGCTCTTCAAGGAGCAGAAGTGTGATGCAATCATGTAGGGGCGAATAGAAGAGCACAGTGAGAGATCCTCTATTACGAAAAGAGGGCGCTAAAAAGAAGAATAAAAGGCGAGTTCACTCGGGTTTGATGCCCCGTTTTTTCTGTTCCTGTTTTCTCGTGTGGACAAGCAGAGTGCTGACCGATCGACGGCGCCGGAAGTAATCTCCTTCCCGGTTGCTAGCTGAAGGAGTCGGGGATGCTATACATGAGCTGACGGCAGACACCAACTAGGGCCATCGGTAAAAGTTTACCGATGCGAAACAGCGGAATAAGTTCCCCAAAAAGGACGGCCGAGATGACGATATCGATCCAGTAGACGAGCGTTGATACGGCAAAGTGCAAGAAATGGCGATTTGCGTCGATCAGCATAACCTCCACGTGGACGCGACTCGATAAAGCAGAAAGACATCTGACTACAAAGGACGGACGAAAAGAAGCGCGATATCCTCTCAGGACACTGGTAAAGTACAGTAAATTTCTTATTCTTGTAACGATTAGTATTGGGGCAAAGAGAGAAGAACAGATTTCTGATTTAGAAAAAGGAGAACTTTTAAGTGACTTTTGTGTTCAGTAACGTGTTAATCATATTGGACTAGTAGTCTGAAAGCGTGAGAGCATGCAACACTTAGTTGAATGTGAATTGAACTTTGTTAGCAAGTTTTACTTAGAATTCTGAATTACTGTATCATGATAAATATATGCTTACTTAATCTAGACATGTAAAATTAGTGTGTTTGATAATTAATGTGTTCCTTATAGCTCAGCTAATGAATTAGAATTCTGATATGACATACCTTGACATGTAAAAGTTTATTGTATGAAATTTTGATAATTAATAAACATGTTTTTTTCTATGTAAGTCTTGAGTTTGTCTGAGCATGAGATTGAAATTACCACTCGCTAAAGTTCGAACCTGTGAATAAGGGGAAATTAAAGAAAGAAAGTTTAGGCCATGACTGCAATGTTGAAGTTTCTATAGGCACTTAATACTTTAATAAGATTAGGTAATACTTAAACTCTGGGAAGGTTTCTTTGTACAAGAACTCTTCTGTACTAGGACTGTGGCTGGCGCAGCTAAAATAAATAAATTTTGTCAGAGTTCCAAATAGAGAAGCAACCCCAGAGAGATAGGTTAGAGATTTCATGCTTAGTTGGTACGGCAAGGATTTAAGATAGAAAATTAACAAGAAAGTGATGCCACACAAACACAAACAAAGAAGAAGAAGACATAACAGTATCATATGTAAACAAATGTAAGTAATGTATCATATGTAATTATGTTGTAAACAGTTATTCTTCTTATTATTTTAAAAAAAACTTTATGTACGAGAAAGTATTTGTTATGCATAATTGTTTTCATATATCGTATGTAATTTATCTGAGAAATAATAAAATGTTAAAAAAAATATAAATATATTATTATTATTATTATTATTATTATTATTATTATTATTATTATTATTATTATTAAAAAATTAAATTTAAATATTTAATTATTAAATTACCATCTAATTTTATTAAATTACCATCTAATTTTATTAAATTACCATCTAATATTAAATTACAGTACATTATACAAAAAAGGGAAAATTTCTACGAAATTCATTGTTAAAAAAACAGAACAATCTGTTTTGTAAACGCATAATATATAATCATAATTTTAATAATCAAAAGTATTGAATTTTTTGTTGCTTTTATAGAAATCTAATGTGGAAAATAAACCATATCTGCATCACTTATCTGCAGTACTTTGCCAAATAGCATGTTGGATTGCCACTTAAGACGATTATTGTATATATATATGTAAATATTTTGAGATCAATAAAAAAAACAGAGGGTGTTCTGTAGGCATACAAACGGGCACACGGTGAAAATAAAAAAATTAAAAAAAATTAAAAATTCACATAATTGATACACAGTCAAAACAAGATATCATATAAACTAATATTTGACG
Source organism: Typopeltis vanoorti (assembly GCF_054136105.1). NCBI lineage: Eukaryota > Metazoa > Arthropoda > Arachnida > Uropygi > Thelyphonidae > Typopeltis > Typopeltis vanoorti. The sequence goes on along the minus strand of NC_143566.1, from coordinate 50,562,371 downwards.
GGTGATACAGAACAATTCCGATTCTACCCAAGAATCTAAGAATAGTCCGTCAGGAAGCGTCGTAAAATATGGACTGTTCCAAGTAATGCCATATTGGGTCACTTCATTGATGTTTAATTGTTGTAAATAGTTGGATAGCTTCTTTGAAGTTGCACCAAGTGCACCGATAACTAGTGGGATGACTTTGGTTTGTTTACGTCACAGTCGGCCAACTTCGATTGCCAGATCTCGATATTTAGTCATTTTTTTTCAGTTCTTTGTTGTTAATGTTGTTATCACATGGTATTGCGGTATCAATAATTCAAACTTGTTTGAATTATTGATACAAAGTTTGAATTATTGATACCGCAAACTGATAATTGTGATGTCAGGTGTATTGTGTTCCAAATACCGATCAGTTTGTATTCTAAAGTCCCAGAGAATTTTTGCTGTTTCGTTTTCCAATACAGTCTCTATTTTATGCTGCCACCAGTTATCAGAAGTGGGAAATCCATATTTTTTGCATATATGCCAATGATCTATTTTGGCCACTTGATCATGGCGGTATTTATAGTCAGTTTGAGTTATTTTGCAGCAGGCACTGATTAGATGTTCTGCAGTCTCATCTTTCTGATCACATAATCTGCATTTGCTGTTATTATTGATGTTCAAAATTTTTGCTTTGATTTCATTAGTTTGTAGTGCCTGTTCTTGAGCTGCTAGAATAAGTCCCTCTGTTTCTTTTTTAAAAGTATCCGTGTTGTAGCCATTGCCATTTCTTGTTCACGTCAATTTTGTCATCAGTATCTCGAAGAAATTGGCAATGCAAGGGTTTATTTTTCCAGCGCACATATGGGTTATTTTGTTGTTCTTTTTTGTAATCGGATTTGTTTCCTGTTGCTTTTAGAAGGCCCTCTTGTGTAACTGCTTGAAGCATTGGCTCAGAGCTATTGTCGATGTAATTTCTTAAACCAATTTCTTCTTCTTTCACAGTCTGTCTTACTTGCAGCAGACCCCGTCCACCTATTCTCCTCGGTAGGTACAACCGGTCAACATCACTTCGTGGATGTAAATGCATGATGCATAGTCATTAATTTTCTAGTTTTGCGGTCCAGTTTGTCCAGGTCTTCTTTTGTCCAACCTATTATACCAGCTGTGTATCGGATCACTAGTATATAGCCCAAGAATTCATTGCTCTAATTGTGTTTAATCCATTTAGTTTTGTTTTCAGAATATTTCTAACTCTTTTGATGTATTCTGATGCTGTGTGTTGTTTAACTTTCGAGTGGAAAATATCATTGGCTTTTAATAATCCTAGGTATTTATACTGTTCGTCAGGTGAAATTGCTTTTATATATTTCTCTTGATCAAAATTAAAACTGTTAGTGTCATTAAGTTTTCCTCGTTTAATAGATAAAATTGCGCATTTATCTAAACCAAATTCCATTTTGATGTCCTGACTGAAAATGCGAACTGTTTTCAATAAAGAATCTATTTGCTGTGCCGATTTTCCATATTTTCCAAGTCATCCATACACAACAGATTGAAAATTTTAATATTACATTTAGGAATTTCATATCCAAGTTTTGTTTTCTTCAGAATCATAGACAAATGTATCAAAGAAATGTTGAAGAGCAATGGTGACAAGGAATCACCTTGGAAAATTCCACGTTTAATGCTCCATATCGTTCATCATTCACTATTAATGTTGTTTTCCATGATTTCATAGCAGCAGCCAGAAACGAACATATGTTTTTGCTAATTCCAAATATTTTTAGTGATTTTAGGATCCAGGAGTGTGGGAGGGAATCGAATGATTTATTGTATTCTATCCATATCATGTTTAAGTAGTTTTTCGGCTTTTTGAGTTTCTGAGAATTAAAAACGATCTGGTCTTTTGTTCCTCTAGATTTTTGAAAATTGCCTTTTTGTTCAATCCGATAAATCTGATTATCTGATAATCTGGTATGTGGAATTTGCTATGATTGCAATGAACAGCTTAAGCACAGTTGGTAGGCATGTTATTGGACGATAGTTACTTGGGTCTGCACCCTTATCCTTATCTTTCATGAAGAGAAAAATGCACCCAGATAACATCCAGGCTCAGTGGAAGACTTCAGCAATTTTCTTGCTTCAGCACTGACCATTTCTTTAGTGATAATGACATTTTGCATTTTTTTTTTTGTTTCATTTCTGATTCTATTTCCTTAATCCATGAAGCATCTTTATTGTGGTCAATAGGATTATCCCAGATTGACTTCCAAAATTTGAGTGTTTCTTCTTTTCCTAGTGAATGATAGTTGTGTCGAGGCCCCCGCGTACATATGTTTAATTGTACGCCGAAGTCTCGGGCCTATGCCTACTTTGTATTTCTCTGGACAGACTGAAAGAACTGACGTTAGTTTTGTCGAAATTGCATATTTTGTACATATTGGTTTATTCTTGCTTCACATCTTTTAATTTTATGTGCAGTCGCTGTAATTCTTTGTTTCAGCTCGTCGGTAACTTCAGCAATTGTTTTGTTGGCCAAATTTCTTTGTTTTGAATCAGTTTGTTTTTATGTTATTATTTTTGAACCGTCCTTCTTTAAAACTCTTCAAGTTGCTTAGATCAGCTCGAAGTTTGTTGACCTTTCATTCTAACCGGATTTTCCATGGTGCAGATTGTTTCATCCTCGACTTTTGCTCTTTCGTTTTGCAATCAAGCTTCACTGAAATTATATAGGTTGTGCTATATATATAGGAGCTGATTTGTTTCCTTTATACTGTTGGTTGGGATGGTTTCAATTACAGTATTTGCGTCTAAGAGGAGCTGTTTTAGCTTAAATTGTTGTAAAGCTTTTAATGGTGGTAGTCTTATATGGTCATTTATGGAACTCATATGTTCCAATATCCCTGACTGCATTTTACACTGCACTTCTTTCAAAACATTCTGAGTATGTCGTCAGCTTGATGTTTACTGAATTGAATTCCAAAGTTTGATATAGCTACCTTTTGATGATATGCTGTTACTGGAGTTGGTTTATTATGTAATTCTTGCAGCTCAAGTTCAGTAAATATTTTGTTATTGAGAATGAAATTCTTTTGATCCATAAGTCTTTGTTCTGTTATTGCAGATTCTGGGAATTTATGTTTCCAAATTAAATGCATACACTTTCTGAAACCTCGTTTTTCTGGTGTTGATCTGTAAAAACATTTCATAACTTCGGTGTTTTCTTCTACAGTCCATTTTTTACGTTGGTTTCTTCCAGTCGCTTTTTAGCTTCCTGTCTTGTAGCCCACTTGTCGCCTGATGCCCATGATCTCCAACATCTGACGCAGTCCTTGATGACCCGGGCGTCTACGGATTCAGTTGGATCTCTTCTTTTCACTATTACGATGGGGGATGGAACACTGTTCGTCTGGTTCCTCAGTTGAGACCTGTCTGACAAGGGCGGCCCTGTTGGCAGCTATGCTACCGCCAGAATAGCTCTCAACATCACTGAAGCACGCAAGCCCCACCGCCACGAGAAGGCCGTGTTCCTTCGGGGGATTATAATTATTATATATTATAAGAGAATTATTATTATTATTATTATTATTATTATTATTATTATTATTATTATTATTATTATTATTATTATTATTTAAAATGTTCAATAATTTTAATGACTTAAATGTCCGCGCGGTTAGCCTAGTGGCTGTTCGCTTCGCAACTACATGACTGGGGAAGGAGAGTCACAGGTTCGATTCCCGTCGAAGACGTGAGGAATTTTAGGATCTTCCTCAGCCATAGCCAAGTTAGACGGTCTTGGGCAAGGACAGTAAAGCCATCCCGCAAGCAAATACTTAACCCCCATGAGGGGGCTCAACTCGCCCCAATAGGGACGAGGGAGAAAAAGGGAGGAAACTCCATACGAATAAATAAATAAATAAATGACTTAAACCACCGAAATAATTAAGAATAAAAGTTTAATAAGGACACAACTAGTTTCGTTGGTAAGCCAACTTCATCAGATGTCAAAGTACAAAGGTATATACAAATAAGACCGACAGAAACATTACACACTAACAACAACAGAGCTATCAAAAACTACTTAAGTTTAAATTGGAGTCCCCGGTTCAGTTCTAGCTACATTTATACGCGTGCATGTGAGCTCGCGAGAACGCCATCACTGAACAGCAGAGCTATGCGAATCTGGCAAATTGTAGCTAAGTTTACTATTGTGGGTAGAATCGATGGCTATTACTTTTGACTCCAGGATACGTCTTTCAAGTTCATCGTAACATTTGTGAATATTAGAAGTTTCATTCCAGTCTATATGGTGTCGGCGGCCTTCATCAGAGTTTATAGAGAACAGGACGTGGCTGGCGAGAGCGCTGGCTCGGATTCTATTATAAGAGATGTCTCTTTTTTGCTCTTCAAGAAGGAGAAAGATTGATTTATCAGTTTGTCCATAGTATGGTTTACCACAACTACAAATAATTCTGTATACTCCTGGGAATTGAATGTATTTCTTTATGCTGACTAAAGATAGATCGGAGTTTAGGTAAAGTAGAGAAGCACATTTTGATGTTGAGCTTTTTTAAAATTCTAGCCTGTTTGAGGGAGAGGGAACTAATGTAAGGCAAGGAGATGTAAGCTCTGGGGTAGTAGAATCTTCATTAGTTTGTTGACGACGGTGAAAAAGAAGTTTCTCAATACTTTTTGGAGCGAAACCATTATTGATAAAGGACCTTTTGAGGAAATTAAGTTCGTTTTGAAACTCTTCGTCGTCTGATAAGGATCTGGCCCGATGTGCAAGAGTAGATATAACGCCATATTTTGTGAAGGGTAGTGGTGAGAGGAAGTGAAGGTATCTATCTCTATGTGTTGATTTCCTAAAGATTGAAATTTAATATTATCGGTACTACCCCTGGTTAGCTTTATATCTAAAAAAGAAAGACAATTGTTAACTTCTAGCTCAGAGGTGAATTTGATGTTGTGATGAAGGTTATTTAGATGATCCAAGAAAACTTTGAGGTTATCTGGGCCTCCCATATAAGAAAAACATCGTCAAATTGCTTTTTCTTCTAGGTCTTCGAGATATATGTTTAATAGTACCGGATAATCCATGGCTAGTTCGGTGTTTTGTTTGTGGATCTTGTGTTCGCCTTTTGCCAATGTACTAACCCAGGAGGTTCTCACTCTTCTCAAGAACAAATTATCAAAGAAGTTCTTCGCTTTACTTACTCACTGTGTCGATTCAGGCTACTTCCGATTCGAAGACAAAAGAGTGAGAGCATCCGTGTGTGTGTGTGCGTCCGTCCGCGTTTGTGTTGTGTGTGTGTGTGTGTGTGTGTGTGCACGCGCGTGCGTGCGTGCGTCCGTCTGTGTGTGAGTGCGTGCGTGCGTACGTCCGTCCATGTGTGTGTGTGTGTGTGTGACGACGTTTAAAATAGGAAGTGTTTAAACATTCATCAGAACCTGCAGCTGTTGAATGAATAGCAGTGATGCAGTAATGAAATATATACGAGGTTTCGGTTTTTATGGAAGTGCTGCTGCATATAAGCAGAATATCAGTCATTGTAATCTGAACTGCCAATTAATATGGACTATTTTGAAGATCATTGAGGGATTCTCAAAAAGGGGGAACAGTTTTTTTATTTTTTTATTATGATGATTATGATCATGCCCAACTCCAAGGAGTAATTATCTCTCCAGGGAAGCCCTAAAAATCATGTCAAAAACTATTCAGTATTTGCACAGTATCTATGTTACTTTGCTTTGAACTCATTCACAGCTATGGCATTCACAACAGACCGAAATTCCACTCGTCCACCACTCTCCAATTAAAACATCTAGTGCTAATACCCTTGCTATTAGCACTAGATAATTCTCCCACACACCTGTTCTGAAAAATTTTCTCTGAATTAATCTTGTAAAAACCCTTCAGCAATTTGAATGTCTCAATCATATCATCCCTTTACTTCCTATTAATCAGTTTCTGTAACCCTCAGATCTTCAACATGTCCTCTCTAAGGTTTCATTACATAGATCAGTTGCCATCTTGTCACTTGCCTTTGAATCCTCTCTACCTCCTCCCCATCACCAAGAAACTCTCGCAACCAGATCTGTGCAGAGTAGTCAAGATGGTCTTATCAAGGCTCAATAAAGAGGAACTATAACCTGCTTGTGTCTTCTAGTCAAAGTATTCTTTAATAACCGATTGATCTGATGAGCTGCTTAGGCCACATTTGCTATATGCCCCTAAACTTTAACTCCCTATCCACTAACACTTCCAAGTCTCTGGCTTCGTCAATCTCCTGAAATACGGTTCCACCAATGTGGTATACTGCTGATAATCTTTTCACCCCAAAATGCATAACTTTATACTTTGCCACATTAAACTGACATCCATTCTCCTTAGCCCACTCTGCCAATCTGTTCAAATCATCCTGTAAAATTTTGATATCATGTGTATTCACTAATGCTCTACCCAATTTGCATCTTCAGCAAGTAACTGAACAACTCCTCTCAGATCCTTTCCTATATCGTTAATGTACAAAATAAATAGTGCCACTCATAGAACAGAATCCTGCGGCACTCCATTAGTCACAGGCCTTCTTTTGGATTCTACTCCTGAATAAACTACTCTCTGATATCTCTCCATCAACAACCCTTCTATCCATCTCACAACCCTATATCATCCCCATTTGCTGCAATTAACTGATTAGAATTCCATGTGGTATCCTGTCAAAGGCATTTGCAAAGTCTAGCAGTATCACTGTAAATAAAGCCGTTTGCCTTATTCAATTCAGCCGCCATTGTATTATAAAACGTGGGCAAGTTACGGTGGCAATATCTACCCTTCACAAAATATCTACCCCCCCCCCCCATACATGTCCGATTTCCATCTATCCATTCCTCTATTTTGCTCTTGACCAATTTCTCCAACACTTTGACAACGACTCCTAATATGATGATCGGTCAGTAATTTGCAATAGCAGTATTAGAGACTTCTTTATGCAATGGAATTATTTTCACCTCTTTACATCACCTCGGGACTAACCCAGAGCTGAGAATTAGATTGAAGAATATGGTCAAGGGCACTGACAGTTCCTTTGCCGCTTCACGTAAGACTCGAGCTGGTATATCATCCAATCCTACAGATGTATTCGCATTGAGATTCTGTAATATGCTATGCACCCATTTTATTCACCGCAGTTCCCAAGTAAGTCTTTTCCTCATTACTGCAGTATCTCCACCTGGATGATATACTCTTGCAAAGTGTTCACTTAGTAATTTAACTATTTCAACTAATTCAATTACCTCTCTACCATCGGCATTCATTAAAATCATTCTGCCTTATACATTTTTTTCTTTTAATTGCGGCATATCGAAAGAACTGTTTGGGATTCTCTTTAGTCTGCATTGCTAACTTCCTTTTATAACATGCTTTTGCTTTTCTTACCACACTAGTTACCCTTCTGGTCTCTGCCGTGCACTGCTCGTGTGCCTGCAGGTCACCTTTCTCCTTTTTTTCCCTCCTTTTTTTTTTTTTCAGCTCCAGCTTAATGGTGTTTCATCCATTTAACTGCCACTTGATTTACTCTCTTGACTCTAGGTATGCAGTCAGTCATTACCTCTCTCCAACACTCTTTTACCTTCCCATGCACTATCAACATCCAGCCATGTAACATTGCAGTGTCTTGTTATACTTACCAGCCCGGTAATTCCACATATACCCTGTCTTAGCTGAAAATTCAACATATTTAGCCACCTCCCAGGTCAAGACCATATGATCACTTTCACCAGTTGGTGACAACGTGGTCATATTCGTTACAGACAAATTCTCAGATGCAGTTACTAGATCAAGCACTCTCCAACCCCTAGTATATTCCATTACATGCTGTCTCAGGTAATTATCCCTTAGTATACTTTGGCTGGTATTGCACTCCCTTCAATTTGAAGATCTGCATTCTCACCTGAAGAAAGAAGCAGACAAATGAATGATGAACGCCACCCACTATTCGGCCAGACTGCAGTGCCCCAAAGACTAAGATACCGACATAGCTTCCTGGCAACTGTTGAACCACCTAAAAACCTTTCACAGACAAGACTTCAACAATGGCTTGCACTATATCCTGAAAATGATACTGGGCTTCAAACAGCTGAACAACATCCACGTGGTGCCCACTTGGAATGAAATACTTGGAAAAGCCTCAACAGACTTCGAACGACAGGACGCTGCAAACAAAACCTCATTAAATGGAGTTATCTCACTGCCCAGACAATTGTGAGTGTGGGACAACCCAGACCATGGAACATATTGTTACTTGTCCCTTTCTTCCATTACCCTGCACAGAAAGAGCAGTTGATTGTGCAAGATACTGGATATATAAGTTATGTATAGTTTCCTTTTTTCATATTAATTATTAATACTTGCATAATTCACCTACCAAATTTAAGCTGTTCTCATTTGTAATGTATCCTAATTTGTTGTAAATAATATTGTACCAATTACTTCCTACTGTACCACTTGTGTTTGGATACGAAATAAATAAATCCCTTAGAATCTGCATAAAATCCATTTCCTTCCATATGTCCTATCTTCCTTCCAATTAATGTTACCATAGTTGAAATCCATCATAATAATTACCTATCCTCCACTCATTGAGTCTATTTGCCGATGCATAGCATCTCCATCATCTATTTGCAGTTGCGGTTTGTAGTTTGCAGTTGATAATTTTATCGAATGCAATTGCTTTAGAATATTTCTTTCTTTTTTCTACCCCACCCACCCCAATTTTTTGTTAATACTGCTTTACTATGAACTTCTTAATGTCTGTAGAGATTTTGGCTGTCTTTCGTAGTGAGAAAAATGAAAGCATTCTGTGAAATGATTTCTAATTAAGACTATAAGTAAATAATAATAATAAACAAAATTATTTGGATGGTTTCATATATTGTTCAAGCATTACAAAGAAATATTTGCTTTCTTTAATCTTTGTATTATATCCCTTTCAGTTCTACCTTCAGTAACAGCATCAATTTCCAAGTATGCAATATTCTTAATTTCTTTTACTAAATGTTGCTCAGTTTTACAATTTTAATTTCTTTTCTGCCATCTGTTTTTCCATTCAATGTTTATTTTATCATATTTATTATGGGCGCAATTTTTTTTCAGATGCCTTATACAATACTTCCGCGTTCGCATATAGCAGTATGTTCTGACGATAAACCTACGCCCTCTATGTCATCTACATCTGTGATATGAGATCCCATTTCATTTCTCTCCTTATTCTTGTAAGCTTTTCATAATTCCATTACTGACTATGTTAAAAAGTAGTCAGTCATAAAATAAAAATGCTTTGCAACTACATTTATTTGTGGCTACTAAATAATAGTAATAATTATTTTATATTCCAGTGCTACACTACGTTCTGTAGTGTTGTTATTTAATAATTTACTCCTAAATATGTCAAAAAGGAAAGTGCTAGATATTGAGAAAAATTAAAAATGCGGTTACATTTTTTGTAAGAAATTTTTTTTTCAGAAAAAAATAATAATGCCAACGATTAACGATTAACATTTCTGACATAAAAGGTGAAGCAAAATGCTTTTCATACTCCCCGCTATCTGATAGAGAAACAGAGTGGAAAAATTTATGAGCCAATTGCTCGCCCTGAGCGAGCTTGGAGATTAAACATCAGAACTGGAGTTTAAGATGGCTTTTGGTCTTTTATGTGTGAAGTAATCTGTTGCTACGTAATTTGCAGCTAGTTGAACCAATTTGTTGGGGGTGTACAGATGCTTTTGAAAAGAACTTTGTTGCTATAGTTTGCAGGAAAGTGTAAATATAGGGGACATCTGTGTCCCGATGGAGTTGCACATTTCTTACGAACCACTGAGTGTTTAGGATCATTCGCAGACATTTATTTTGCACTCGCTGTAATTTGAGAATATTAGTATCAGCGGGGGGAGCCTGTGTAGCTCAGTGGATGTGGCGTTTGCACACCACCGCGCTAGGCCGCACGAAGGAAGTCTTGGTTTCGAGTCTAGTCGGCGACTAGAGGAAATTTTTCTAAGCCTTTTTTCGACCGGTTCTCGAGTTAGTCGATCTCTGGCAAGGGCAAGCAGGTTTTTCCTCACGGAAACTCGGGTTTTTCGTCCTGTAAACTCAAGAAAATCGACCGTAGAACCCACATTATTTCAGACATTAAATATATTGTGTTAGGGTTAGAGACCACGAGATGGGGGCACATTTGAGCCGTCTCTCTCTTCACTGCGTACCGCTTAATTAGTGATAGCCTTGGGCCATCTGTCTCTGATTGGGTACCAGTGGAGATTGAACTGCCCACTCAGTCTCCAAAAGTTAGATAGGGCTAAATGGCCTCGCCTACTCCCGTATATACGGGAATAAAAAGGCGTTAGCTGATTTTTTTTTTTTTTTTTTAGTATCAGCGGTATGGCTCCAAGCCGGAGAAGCGTGAGTACATGACGAACCATCAGTTTGTAGATAAGTAGTTGATTCTGATGTTTAGTTTACTGTTCTTGTTGATTAGAGAATAGAGTTGAGCAATGGCGTTTGATACCTGGAATACCATTGGAAATGGTACACCTAATTAAATCACCTTTTTGACAGGCGTATGCAAATTAAGATCAGCGGTAGAGAGACTTGATATGGCAGCTGAAAGTTAGCCTTCTGTCCAGTAGTACACCAAGGTATTCGACTTCTGTTTGCCATGGTATTTTTATGTTAAACAGGAAGATGTTCAATTTAGGAAGCATCGCTCTTCTGGTGAATAGCATGGCTATGCTCCTCTTGGGGATTTACTTGTAGTCTACATTTGGAGAACTATTTTTCAATCAGTAGTAGGTTTTCTAGCAGTTTTTTGATGGCAAGATGTGGCTGTAGAGATCTGGCTAATATTGCTATATCATCCGCGTAGAGAGCAATGATAGATGACAACGGATTATGCGGGATATCAGTCATGTATATGAAAAACAGAATCGGAGCTAGTAAGGATCCCCGTGGGACTCCAGCCAAGATACGTTTCTGGGCTGATACTCTACCGCTGATCTTAATTTGCATACGCCTGTCAAAAAGGTATGATTTAATTAGGTGTACCATTTCCAATGGTATTCCAGTTGAGATCAGTTTATGCAGTAATCCGAAATGCCACATTTTATCAAATGCAATGGCTATGTCAAGAAAAACAGCCCCAGTGCTTTGATGCCAATTGCATCCAATGGAGATGCACTCGACTAGTCCATGTATCTGTTGTGTGGTATTATGGAATTGATGGAACCCACACTGCTCTTTAGGAAGAATGTTTAATGTGTATGGAGGCTTGGAGTCTGGTAAGAATAACTTTCTCTGCAATTTTACCCAAATTTGAGATGAGACTGATTGACCGATAATTTTGAGGCAGGTGTGGAGCTTTTCTGGTCTTATGGATTGGAATTGTATCCGCTACCTTCCAACAGGAAGGAAAATGTTTGAAACGGAGGATGGAATTAATTATGTTGGTCAGATATACAATAGCAATACAAGGTAGCAGCTTTATCACCTTGTTGGTGATGCCTTCAGGTCCAGGAACCTTTTTGTTTACTAATTTCTTGATTATATCACATATTTCTGCTGGTAATGTGGGTGCAATTTGATTGGAGCAGGTTACAGAAGATTTTAATGAACATCTGACACGTCGATAGATCTTGTAGATGTGATTGAAGTCTAGATGTTCATATGAGGGTTTGCATTGCATGTCTAAGTTTTCTGCTATTTCTTCGGCTTTATCTGCATCGGTGTGGATGAGGCCTCAATCTGTTTCGAAAGGGGGAAGAGATTTGTTTTTGTTTTTGATCTTTCTGATTAGATTCCAAATGGAGTGATTGTCAGGAGAGATAGAAGTCAATCTTTCTTCTCAAAGTTGACTTCAATGTGCTTTAAGGGCATCTCTCACTGCAGAATTGAGCCTGTTCAGGATTCGTTTGTCTTGTGGTGCACGGGTATTATGAAACCTTTTTCTAGCCTAATTTTTCTCCTTGATCAGGTTCATGATATCTTCTGGCAAGTGGTTGGGCCTGAGGGCAGTTGTGGAAATAGTGACTGCTGTAAAGGCTGTGTTAATTTGTTGGGCCAGCTTTAACAGCTGTTTCAATTTCTTCTTTGGATTTTATAAGGAACAGGACCAATATATTTCGGGAGTACTTTGGTCAACCTTTCCCATGATATGAATGTGTGTGTTGGGGGAACAGTTTTTCTTGGTTTCCCAACTGTAGCAGTATTGGATTATGATCAAATGAAAGATCATTTAGTGTCATTAAACAGCACTGGAGTCTCACATTCTGCTGTATGACTATGTCCAAGACATCAGCAGTGCTATATGTATTATGATGGGTAGGTTCAGTGGGACCTGCCACAACTGCGTTGTTGTATCCTGCATAGATAGCAAGTATGTGGCTATTTCTATTGGTAGTCCGACTGTTCCAGGCAGGATGGTTGGCGTTTAAGTCACTGACAATGATGACAGGTTCTCTGATGCCCAACATGGCGTCCAAATCCGAGGACAGTAATGATTTTAATGGAGGGTTGTATGTTGCATAGATTTTATTCTATCGGCCGAGCTCGTGAGAACCTCTATACCTGTAACCTTAAGATTAGTGATAGGTGTGATATTTACACAGTGATGACTTATGTAATTCTTGATGAAAGTAGCAGTGCTGCTGCCTTTGTGGGTCAGCCTGTCATTTCTGTACAGATGACATCCCCTGATTTTGGGGTTGTCTGTTGATCTCATATGCGTTTCACTTATCAAAACTACATCCGGCTGATGTCTTTGGGTGACTCTTGGAGCTCAAAGACCTTATTTCTGAGGCGTTCGCGTTCCACGATAATCTGCAGTGAGTCTGGATTTAGTTTATTCCTGTTCATGAATGAGCACTGTGAGGATGGTTTGTGTATCCTTTAGGAGTCTTTTGGTAGAGGATGGTGTAGGGTTGGATCTGCTGAAGTCTGGTAGCATATTTGCCAGAGAAGAAGTGATGATAGCTGTCAGGTTTGTGTGTGGTACCGGCTGATCCTGTTCATGAGTTATCTGTTTAGAACGGACTATATCCGCATAAATCCTTCTCTGTCTTTGTTGAGTTGTTCTTTTAAAGGCCTCTGACTGTGGCAGATGGGCTTATGACAATTTTTTCTGGTCATTGAGAGGATGTTTAGCTGAGGCTTCTGGCGTGGATCTACTGGGGAAGGAAGAGGGTGTCTGTCTCCTATCTTCTATTTTTTGGGTTTTGAATGCCTCCTCTGTAGTTGGCTGTGTGTGTGGGCGGGTCACCACAGTTAGCACATTTAGCGAGGGTGGTTTTCAGATTTGTACAGATATTGGTTGGGTGGCTGTCCCCACATTTTAGACATTTAAACTCAGTCTTACACATTTTCTGGGCATGGCCAAATTTTTGAAATCTGTGGCACTGACCTGTTGAAGCCCTTTTCCTTAAGGGTTCTCGGCTGATTTTAAGTCCACGGATTGACGTCAGGTCATAAATTTGTAAGATTGATAAATGTAAGATTGATAGATCTCAACTAATACTACTGGCATTGGAGTCTTGTCTTTTTTGGTCATGTTGCTGACTTTATGAGTGGCAGGTCCTGATGGCGCAGATCAGCAGCCACTTCTGTGGATACGTGTTCAGACACTCCTCGGAGCACCACCTTCAGATTTTTCTCTGAGCTGAGCAAGAAGGTGTGATACTGAGTGCCTCTGGCATTCATTTTCCCTGTTAGTTTTTGGTAGTCTATCACTGTTGTGGGCTGCATCTTGATGCTGTCAGTGACTTTTTTGACATCCATCTTTGTTTTTCGCGGATTATGATCGGAGATACCTTCTCTCTTGTGGAGGTAGGGAGGGGGGGGGGTCCGAAACTGGGCCATCGTCTTCCATTCAATCCTCTTTTGTTGGTTCAGAGGCCGTGGTTTTTCACTTCTTACGTGCTCGAACCTCTGTGAAGTCTGAGGGGGTGCAGGAATCATCAAGTGCAGATTCTCTTCTGTTGAAGCATTGTCGTCACCCTCTTCGTCGACCCCCTACATAGAGTAAAAATTGGTTTCAAATTTTTTTAGAATCTTTTTATGTATGTTTATGGCTAGCCCTCTGTTTAGTGACTCTACCAGGACGTCAGCGTCAACTTCGCACATTTTGAGAAACTGAGGTGTGAAAGCCCTGTTTAAACTTAAGTCCGCGTAAAAGTTCCATAGACCCAATCAATGGTCTACCCGCATAGAAAATCCCGCAACTACAGAGGACTGCCAGCAAAACCGAGCGTTGGCAAAACGCTCGAAGGAGCAGCAATGATTTAAATTAAATCAATCCGTGATTTAATGGGGCTGTGTGATTCAGGACCTACTTTGTCCCTTCATTCCACAAGTGTAGACCGGCAGTCGAAATCTCCTACTAGAGGCGGAAGATTACTGACGGAAACAGGGCAGGGAATAGGTGAGGGCCTGGGAAATTTGCATTAAAGCCAGAATCATATCGGCAAAATCCTTCCAGTCAAGTCCGTCGCATAACCATCATTGCCAAAACTTCATTCAGAACACCCAAAACTCAGATTGCCACTTACCCATAATAATGTCAATTGACATTGACATTTATGTCTTTAAGGGTGAAGCAAAATGCTTTTCATATTCCCCGCTATCTGTTGTGGTTACAGTGAGGGTAAAATTTACGAGCAGTTTGCTCGCCCTGAATGGGCATGGAGATTATGCATCGTTATAGGAGGCTAATATAGTTTTTGGTCTTCTATATTTGAATATGTCCGCTGGCTCGTATGCTGCAGCTTGTTGAACCAAATCGTTGGGATGTGTGGACGTCTTTAGAAAAAACTTGGATGCTAAGGATTGTAGAAAAAAGAGAATATAGGGAATATTTGTGTCTCTGTGGAGTTGGTTGTTTCTAACATACCACGGGGCGTTCAGAATCATTCTCAAGCACTTGTTCTGCACTCGCTGTATTTTGATAATGTTAGTATTAGAGGTGTGGCTCCAGGCCGGAGAGGCATAGGTGATTATAGGACGAATCATCATCTGGTATAGTTGTAATTTGATTCTGTTGCTGAGCTTGCTATTTCTATTAATTAGCGGATAGATCTGAGCTATGGCTTTAGATGCGTTTGCGCACGCAGACTTGATGTGTTGGTTGAAAGATAGCTTTTTGTCGAGAATCACACCCAGGTAATTTGTTTCTGTCTGCCAGGGAATTTTAGTATTGAATAGTAACACATCTCCTGCAGGAGACATTGGCCTTTTTGAGAAAAGAACGGCTGAGCGTTTCAGGGGGTTGACTTCCAATCTCCACTTGGAGAACCAACCCTCCAGCTTTAGAAGGTTTCTTGAAGCTTTCTGGTAACGAAGTGGGGTCTGAGAGATCTGGTTAGTATTGCCGTATCGTCCGCACACAGGGCCATAATAATGTCACCAAGCGAATCAGAAAAATATACGTGAGAGATGAATTTCATTGCCAGGTGTGAGACTACCACCCCACGTATTGGAGGCCTGAAGTGGCTTGAAAAGTTCCATGTTTGATCTCTAGATCAGAGTATCTGGACTATGTAAAAAATAAATTAAAAACAAAACAATATATATATATATATATATATATATATATATATTCATTTTTAATATTAACTGACTTAAAACCCGAGAATTATAACAAAATGAGATTTATTTGAAAACGCAACACGTTTCGTCGAGATTGACTTCATTAGGAGTTAAGAACATAGAAAGATATTAAAAGACACTGAAAATAACATTGAGACACTCTAAAGCTATACAATTATAAAGTTATAATATTCGACTGTGATTTACAGTTATTATGAACTTGAGCTATAGTCCGTGTTAAAGTTCTATTGTTATACACTTGTGCGTATGTGGAACCACGCGATCTCCAGTATCTGATAGTAGAACTGAAAGAGTCAGGCAAATTATAGCTGAGATTATTGTTCATATGAAGCGGGTCCAAGGTGATTTCTTTTGACTCCACAATGCGGCGTTCCACCTCATCATGGCAAATGTGTAGGTTTGAAGTTGATGTCCAATTTATCTCATGTTGGCGGCTTTCGTTGTTCGTGTTTATTGAAAACAGGACATGGCCCGACAGAGCAGTTGCTCTGGTTCTCTTATAAACAATGTCTCTCTGGTGCTCTCGACACGCAGTAGGATAGATTTCTCCGTTTGCCCATAGTAAGGCTTTCCGCACTCACATGTGACCTTGTATACACCTGGGAATTGTAGAAGGTTGTGAGGTTGTTTATAGTTGTTGAAACGTGGTCTTATTTTTGGCAGAGTCGAGAAGAACGTTTGTATGTTAAACTTCTTTAGGATTCTACTCAGCTTTTTGGATAGTGTGCTGATATATGGCATGACGATATGACCTTTGGAGTCGTCCTGTGTCTCTACGTTGCTACGTTGACGGTGGGATAATTGGTTGTTCATACTTTTTAAAGAGTAGCCATTGATTTTAAAGGTCCATTTAAGATGTTCTTTTTTTAGTTCTTCTTCATCTGACAGTACAGATCTTGCACGATTCGCAAGAGTTGATATAATACCCAACTTTTGACCTGGATGGTGATGTGAGGACGCATTTTGAATTCGAAGGTAAACTATATAAACAAGTCAAAGGATTAGCTATGGGAAGCCCCCCCTCTCGCCTGTATTAGCCAACATTTTTTTCGAGGATTTTGAACAAAAGGCAATCTCCTCTTTTAGTTTAAAACCAAAAATTTGGCTTAGATATGTGGACGATATATTCCTCATATGGGAGCATGGTATTGTGAATCTTCACAGGTTTCTCAACCACTTAAACAACCCCCATCAGGATATAAAATTGACCATGGAGATTGAAGAAAATAGTTCCATCTGTTTCCTTGATGTTAAACTCACCAAAACGCCTGAATCAATAAAAGTCTCTATATTTAGAAAGCCAACACACACGGACAGATATTTGCATGCGTGCTCACATTTAGTCTTCATCTAACATTTAGTATATTTTTATGAAAAATATTGAATGACTAGAACCGAGATTTAATTAAAAAGGTTTTAATATAAACACACTACTAGTTTCGGCCTGTAACAGCCTTCTTCAGGTGACATTATAAAAGAAAAAACACTAAACATTGAGGGTTAAAAGACTATGAACATCATAGACAGTCTTATATATATATATATATATATATATATATATATATACTTCCTCGCATATATGGTGTTCCTAAAATCCATAAAGAGAACACCCCATTACGCCCAATTGTAGAAGGTATCGATTCTCCTACATACAAACTTTCAAAATACCTTGCCAAATACCTCAAACGTTTTTCAGGGAAGTCACCATCCTTTATCAAGAACACTACAGAATTTGTTACATACATCAAGGATATTACAGTTGATGAAAATGACATCATGGCTAGCTTGGACATAACTTCTTTGTTCACTAATGTCCCTACAGATGAAGTCCTAACATTACTCAAGGACAGGTTATCCAAAAAAATGTTAGCCTTGTTTACACATTGCATCAGGTCGGGTTACTTCAAATTTCAAGATAATATACACAAACAAAATCATGGACTGGCTATGGGTAATCCTTTATCCCCAGTACTCGTAAATATTTACTTAGAGGATTTTGAAACCAAGGCTATCTCTTCCTTTATTTTAACACCTAAAGTTTGGAAACGTTATGTGGATGATGTCTTCATTGTTTGGAGCCATGGACATGAATCCCTTATGGTTTTCCTCGAACATCTCAATAGCCGACATCAAAGTATTAAGTTTACTGCTGAGCTTGAAACGGATAATTCCTTGCCTTTTCTTGATGTCAAACTGACTCGCTCTTCTGCTGGTAAACTAAAAATATCGATATATAGAAAACCCACACATACCAACAGATATCTGCACAGTCAATCCCATCATTTCCCTCCTCATAAGCTTGGAATAATTTCCACCTTGGGACATAGAGCCCGTTCTCTTCTTGATGATCCAAATGAACTGCTTACAGAAATAAACCATCTGAAAACTTCTTTCGAAGTTAATGGATATGTTTAGTGTTTTTTCTTTTATAATGTCACCTGAAGAAGGCTGTTACAGGCCGAAACTAGTAGTGTGTTTATATTAAAACCTTTTTACTTAAATCTCGGTTCTAGTCATTTAATTCTTCATAATATATATATATATATATATATATATATATATATATATATATATATATATATATATATATATATATATATATATATATATATATATATATATAAAATTGATAAAAACAGAAGAAAAAAATCGTTAGTCCACCCACGATACAGCAGGTTTGCAAATAACTTTTCGCGGGTGAGAGCAACTTAAAAAAAGTAACGGATATATTTTCACATTCCACTTTGCAGTCATATGATACTTCAATTGTGAATATGATAAACAAATCTTCCACGCCTCCGTTATCTTCACGGAATGCAAATATTGATTTACCACCATTGTCATTATATTTGCAGTCGATTTCAATACACATTATGAAAGCCTATCATACGATTCAAAGTACAACTGAAGAAAGAATTATCAAAAATGCCAAGGTCTGGACATTTTTGATAATGCAAATATTGCGAAATTTGCATGTTATGCTGTTATCATGCTTTAATTAAATTTAATTTGTATTTGCATAAATTGACATATAAGCGATTTTTTTAGCATGCAATGAATGACAATATTATCTTCAGCTTTGGTATTTCTCAAATCTAAAATACGTACTAAACAGACTGAGAAATTGGTATTACGAATTATCACATCTTAAATCGTTCATGTTATTATCATGTGATATAGACTAATAATAACAACGATATACTTAATGAACTATCATGAAAAAGAATTTTTTAAATAAATTATAATGTGCACTTACATGTTTTAATATTTAAAAATAATAAACATTTGTAATAAATATAATATGTTAATCACATTAATGTCATATAGAAAAGAGAATAAAATGAATAATGAATTATCATTAGATGAAGAAAATATTTTGTATATAAAATAATGGATTTGTGGGTCGTTCTCAAGCAATTTCCGGACCTATTTTAGGCGCTGTCCATCGTTGTTAGCTGCCCAGTCACGGTGGCATATAACTGTTTCGTCGTATTAAAAGAAAGGGCAATATGACATATGCCATTTCAGAAGGATTGTAAGATTGTACTTATGTCAATTGGGCTTAGTACTTCTCGGCTAGCAACTGAATGGTGTTACATTTAAATTTCTTCAAGCCTCAAAAGGAAATAAAAACATGGAAGTAAAAGGGAAAACTTATCATTTCATAAACTGATATATCTAAATAACTAAAATGGTTATCTCACATGCTATAAATTCGTCAGATAAATATTTATCTTTTCACATTTAACATGGTCATTCATTAGAATTACTTTACTTATTAATGGACTTCATTTCTGTTTTCGGTAAATGCATGAACAGTCATTTCTGTCATTACAGAAAAAAAAAAAAAGTCACGCACAAATAATAATAATCAGAGCCGTACCATTGCACAGGTGCACGAGGCTCTAGCTGGGGCTCCAGAAATATTAGGACCAATTTAACTCCCCCCAAACAACGAGGAAGCAGCCCCATAATAATATTTTATGATAATAAAATATTATTATGGGGCTGCTTCTTTTATGATAATAAAATATTATTATCATAAATTATTATGATAATAATATTTTTAAAATATCTATTATCTTTCAAAGAAATTACAGCTGGGGCCCCAGAAATATTAGGACCAATTTAATTCCTCCAAACAACAAGGAAGTGGCCCCAGAGCATTCTAGCGCATCTGGCCCCGCCTGCCTTGGGAAAAGTGTAAGTACAGCCTGATAATAATTTTAATATTTTAAAAATATCTATTATCTTTCAAAAAAATTACATGTAAACGAAAGTAGATTAAATAATAATAATAATAATAACATCATCATCTGCAGCCATTTTCTGTTCACTGCTGGAATAAGCCAACCCCCCCCCCCCCAGAAAAAAAATACTCTATTCGGTCTAATAATAACTTTGTTAAAATAAATTCGATTTAATCTTACAAACAAGGTTTTTTCAAGTCACTAAAACCAACATATCGCACCAAGGGAAACAAAAATAACCACTGCAATACAAGAACTATTTTTCCCAGTAAATGCAGGTACCGTGAAGATGAACATGCAACCAAACGATGTCGACTGGTTGGCCGAATGGTTAGTATGCGCTCTCCACGCAAAAAGGGAACGCAGATTTGATTCCTCATTGGGCATTGATGTTTATGATTGTTTCTAGATGGTACATGAGCTTAATCGCTCAGTATGAGACCAGCGCCACGCTTATTAAAAGTTTGAAGTGACTTGAATAGTTCAATGTTTGGTCTCTAGAGCAGGGTTTGTTGACGAAACTAACATTTTTAGACTAACACCTGTCAAAAGTAATTAAAAAACTACATAAAATTACTTTTATAAAAAGAGGAAAAAATCCTTAGTCGATATAGTCGATATATGCAAACGTAACAGGTGTACAGGCTTTCGTGAGGAAGTTACGTGAAAAATATTCTAGTTGCACCCTATGAAAAAAGAAAAAAAAACACCAGTGACAGCGCATTCATTGTTTTATTATTATTATTATTATTATTATTATTATTATTATTATTATTATTATTTTCCAAGAAGTCGAAAGACTCATCGAGGGAGAGTACCTACTCCCTACTCTAGAACTCTCCGTCTCCGCCATCTACTGCTCACCACCACCACTAGTATTTTTTTGTGTGTGTCTTAAAGGCCGATTTGTCTGTTTGCAGGATGAAAAATCCGAGTTTCCGGGAGGAAAAAAACCTCCTTATGAAATCGGAGGTTTTTTCTCTCCGTATGCTACCTCCGTATGAAATCGGCTAACTCACCTTCAATTGAAAAATTCCATATAAAAATTCTTCCTGTCACGACAAGAATCAAAGTCAAATCTTTTCCATCGAAGGGTGCAACGTACCGTCATTCTCCCAGTTGCACTACTGAGGCGCTTATAAATTAATTAATACTGCTAATAACAAAAAACAGCCACCTAATAAAAATTACAACAAAATCAGTTAACGCCTTTTATTCCAGCATAGGGAGTAAGCAAGGCAGTTTAGCCCTATCTAACTTTCGGAGACTGAGGGGAAGTTCAACCTCCATCAGTATCTAATCAGATATAGCTAGCCCAAGACTATCACTAATTGTACATGGCGTTCAGTGAAGAGAGGCGACTGACAATTATCGCCATCTCGTGGTCGCTAATTCTAACACTGCGTTCCCTGTTTGAAAATAGTGTAAGTTCTTCCTGCAATTTTTTGAAGTTAACGGGACGAAAAACCCACTTGTCCGTGATAGAGATTGACTAACTGGGGAACCGGTCGAAAAGAGGCTTAGTAAAAGTTCCTATCTCTAGTCGACGGCTAGAAGTGAACTTTCGACGTTCTTTCTTCGGGCAAAATAGTACAGTGGAGGGCACACGCCACACTTCTACTGAACTACACTGGCCCTTACCTAACAACAATAATCTCAAAAAAAAAAAAAAAAAAAAGAACACCCTTTTTTTTTTATCACAACAGCCTTTTCTTCGACTGGTTGCCGATTTAATCGATCTCTCTTGTGGACAAGTAAGTTTTATCTCCTGGAAACAGGTTTCTAATCACATAGCACAATACTTGAAAATCAACAGTAGAACTCACACCAATTCATATGAAAATATACTGTATATTTTTCTCGGGCGCTTTGAATTTGAGGGATTTTGTGCAGTGAAGTATGTATGAAATGTATTCGGTGTTTGTTTTTGGAGAAATGGGTGTTGATGTCAGTATGGATTAAGTGGCGCGGTGTTAATATCTGTTTGAATTACTAGTAGCGCGGTGTTGTCTGGGTTTTGATATATTTGACTTCGTGTGTCCAAGTTATCAACGTCGTATGGCGCCTTGTGGGAATGTGTGTTTTATCTGTATGTCCCGGCTGCAATGTGTACCTATTTTTGTTATTTGTGTTCTATTTGAGAGATAGTTCTTGAACCGGGTATGGTGTTCCTCTTATTCCGATAATAAGAAGACCAAACTGAGTATAGTTTGGTCAGGAGTATGTCAAGTTCAAGTGTGTCAAAAGCTTTGGTTAAGTCCAGAAGTATAAGAGCAGCATACTTGTTTTTATCGAAAGCTTTGTTTATGACTTCGGCAATATCTTCTAATAAGGTGATAGTGCTTTTTTTTCTGGAAGTAGCATTGATTTTGTGAGATAATGTTGAAATTCTGTAAGTAGTTCTGTAGTCTAGTGTATGTTATCTTCTCAAGTAATTTTTAGATGTCTGGTAGGTAAGTTATTGACCTGTAGTTTCTGTGTATCATTAATTTTACCATGTTTGTAAATTGACCCAATTATCGCGATTTTTAGTTGTTGTGGAATAATACCAGTGTCCAATATTATGTTCAATAAGGATATACTGTGAGCAGGCATATTTAAATAAATTATATTACCGGAATAAACTCATATAAAATATTATTTATTATTACAATTTTCACCTAAATATCAAAGTCATCTTCGGTACAATAAAAGTTAATCGAACAATAACTGACCAAAAATATTTCGTACTAACTTATGCAGGAAATAGGTACTAGATCTGAAAAAAGTACTAAATTTTCATTTGCTTTCGTTTCACTCTATTTAAGACATTTTACGATATTACTACCTTATTATCATAGATGAACTCAATGTAAAACCGCTAAATTAACACATGTACAACAAATATGAAAAGAAAAAAAGTCAAAATTCACCTAACTGTAGTCATCTATGAGTCCAAGAGATGCAGTTGTCAATCATCATAATAGAAGTCCCAGTTTTAATTCTAGCACTTCGCATGTGTATTAATTTACCATATAATGTTTAGTCTCATTTTAGTGTTTAAAATAATATAACATTAACTTTTCAGTTATTTATTATGCTATTTGCATATATACACGGGTTCCCACCCACAAGAAAAACACTGGAAGTATTTATTCGTTATTTTTATCGGAATTTGCTAAATTAATTAACTCTTCAGAAAGAGTAAAATCTGTAGGTGATGAATATTTCAATTTTTCTTTTGTCAAAAGCAGTCCGTTCATCAAAGTATTTTTTTTTTTTTTTTTGAGATTTCATTGCGTGAATCTACAGCCAAAACATTTTTTATAAAATATTACATTTAGTGCGTCCACACTGTATTTTCTTAGCAATTTCACTATCAGGAGCAAATGTTTTCAATAGAGTTGGAAGAGTATCCATAAGCCACAAAGGCAGATTATGTTCGGCATCCAGGGTCGTTCCGTTGGTTTGCGACTCCTGAGTGCAAATTTTTGTCCCCCCCCCTTTCCATTAAAAATTAAAGGATCCCGAAGTACAATAACACGTTATGAATCATTTTATTATACTGCACATTAAGAGGAATGTATATTAAAATATTTTAAAAAATAGTAAAAAATTCACAAATAGTTAAAAAAACCTTATTTTTATATAATAAGCAAACATGCTCTTGTAATGTAACATGGAAACGACAAGAAAAGAAGAAGAAACTCTCAGAATAACTCAGCGTGCAATGGAACGTAGGATTTGTAACATCAACAAAATGGAACATGTTTGAATCACGGAACTAAGAAAGAGATCAGGCATAAAAGATATGGTGACTGCAGTATATGAAAGCAAGATGAGATAGGCAGGTCACATAGCCAGACTCAGAAATAACAGATGGACATATAGAATATTTTTCTTCGGACTCCCTGGAGGTGTCAAATAATAATAATAATAATAATAATAATAATAATAATAATATTCAACTGGCAACAAGAATAAAGAGAAAACCAGGAAGACCACCTACAAGATGAGAAGATCCACTAATGAAATGTATAACATGGAAGAGAGAGGCTCAAGATCGTGATCGTTGGAGGCATCTTTGTGACCTGCACTCATGGAGAAATCCTGAGTGAAACACAGGTCGAAAACTCAAGAAATTCCTAGAATGTTTGTTCAGTGTGCTGAGAACAGTGATTGAAGTAAGTTGTGTTGAAGCTCGTACCATTTATTTAACTAACCAGCGACTCAGCCCCTCACTGAAATCTCTCACATTCGAAGGTGACAAATATGCACAAACAGTTCAGTGTATTATTTATTCCCTATTTTTTATCAACGTGTTCGATTATATCGCCTCTTAATTGTGCCTCCCGGATTCATTGCAATCTTTGCACTCCTGTACGGAAGGGACCTGTCTGCATCATGCACATAATCTTAAGTTTGCCTCTTTAATTTGTTTTTCCGACCGGTATTTGGAACTGGATTTAAACAATGACATTATACCTGGTGAGCTTATTTTAGATTCTACATTCTGCTAGTGTTTTCGAGTGTTTGCATAACGAATCAATAGACATTTGCTACCATTAATGCTTATATCACAAAATTTACAATAAGCAGTGTGTCCTTTACTTTTAACTGAATAAATCCAGGATTTAAGAAAGGGATCCTCCAACCATTCTTCTTTGAATTTTTGCATATATGATTTTTTCATCTTTTTAGATGAGCCTTGCAAACCTGAATTTGAATCATAACTAGTATCACTTTCTCTTTTATCTGAATTACCTGTGTGAGAAGTAGTTTCTTGTGAATGGGAAGGGATGGCATTGAGATCTTCACTTTCAATAGCTTGTTTATGTACTTTACTGACTCATGCACTACACATTTTCTCCTGAGATTTAGAATCAAATTTAAATTTAGAACGTTTTTCTTGTCACTTGTCCATGTTTAAAAGTAAAATCTAAATAATAATATTTTCGATGAAGAATTAAACAAGTTTTTGTTAATAAAATTAATAAAAACACTGGACTTCTTATAACGCGCATGAGAAGTGTTTGAACAGCGAAGTATATATTTTCATTGGCTAATGCCCGTCCGGATTGCGTGAGTACGGGATCGGTGTGGGGGGTGGGGGAGAGAAGACTAGCGATAGGGAAAAAAGAGAAATCATTCTTGTGTCTCACTGAATGTGACATATGGGGAGGTGGGAGAAGAGAAAAATATTAAACTCATGTCTAACTCTCATTATTATTATTATTATTATTATTATTATTATTATTATTATTATTTACACGCACGATATTAATCAGCTACCACTCAAAAGTAAGATATTCCAATACGCAGATGATACAGCAATAATATCCATCCTTAATAACGCAAGCATAGCCCAAACAAACATGCAACATGACATAAATCTGATCATAGACTGGCTCACGAAAAACTCCATACACCTAAACTCAGAAAAGAAAAAATTAATGATATTCACTGACTCGACCAGTTGATAACAAATATATAACCATCCAACATCCACTTTCCAACATAAAAAACACACAGAACAGCAAACTACCACAATCACTCAGGTTGAAACAATACGATACCTTGGAATTTACCTCGATGCAGATATGAACTGGAATAGCCACATAAACCATCTACACAATAAACTCCGAACAATAAGTGGCAAACTCTGCAGGTTAAAAGACATAGTTCCCATACGCCTAAAAACACTAATACACAAAGCACTATGCCAAAATATACTAAGATACGCTATAACAAAGTATGCTTTCTGTGCGCCCTACAAATTAAATAGATTAATGTCGCTACAGTACAAAATGATAAAACGGATCTTTTGGGAACAAAGAGAAAATCACGACCTTATAAACATTGCAATGTCAGAACACAAAATACTGACAGCAAAACATTTATGTCACTATGCAGCTTTGCTAAAACATTATTTCGATGCCAACTACAGGACAGTTAGAAATACATACCGTATAACAAGACCTCAGACTACTAATTATATCCCATATAAATACAATAATCACTATGGAAAGGCCACGCGAAACTTCTATATCCCAGACATGATAAACAAATTACCTTTTGAATACAGAAACCTTACAAACTACAATAGCCTGAAAAGAGCTGTAAGGACATACTATGAACAAGAAACACGCACCCAAAATACCATACAAATTTAATGAAACACAATATATTCGTTCAGGCTTCCAGTTCAGCGCGCATCAATACATTCCAAGTTATTAGTGTGCGTTCGTGCGTGCGTGTGTGTGTGTGTGTGTGTGTGTGGCCGGACTAGCGTGAGTTGTGAGTGGCAGCTGATTCGAGCTGGCGAGTTAGCGTCAGGCAAACTGTAGCTTAAATTGTTGTTTATGTGTGATGGGCATAGAACTATTTCCTATGATTCTACGATAAATAATGAAGAAATTCAACATTTAAACCTACTTCATCCCCCTTCCAAATCTTTATTCTTTTCTGAGTCGCCCCAAACCAAAACACAACCAGCTTCAGTTTCCAGGAGTGTATAAAGTCGTCTGCAACTGCGGTAAACTCTTCTAAACAACTGCGGTAAACTCTTCTAAACAACTGCGGTAAGCTCTTCTAGATTAGAGTTGCAGTAAACAACTGCGGTAAACAACTGCGGTAAGCTCTTCTAGATTAGAGTTGCAGTAAACAACTGCGGTAAGCTCTTCTAGATTAGAGTTGCAGTAAACAACTGCGGTAAGCTCTTCTAGATTAGAGTTGCAAGCGCACTCTCCAGTGCGCTTGCAACTCTAATCTAGAAGAGCTTCAACACCAGATAGACTGGAATCTTATGTCCAGTATCTATAAATGCGGTGACGAACTTGAGAGACGCATCGTAGAATCAAAGGAAATAGTTCTGGCCCATCACACATAAATAACAATTTAAGCTACAGTTTGCCTGACGCCCACAGCGCAGTGATTGAGTTCTGGCGCTCTCGAATCAGTTGCCACTCACTTACAACTCACGCTAGTCATGCTACGCGGACACCAGTTCAAATATGACTATTGGCATTCCTATTTTGTTAATTTGAGAAATCCATGTTTTTAACCTTGTTATTTTTCCAGTTTTTTTGTTAGTATTTACACGACGAAACCAGTCGTGTTATATCATATTAAATATAGATAATACTATCTATATTATGTATTTTTATATGAGGGATGTTCAAAAAAATACCGAACTTTTTAAATAGCGCGCCATCCGGCACAGAAAGAGCTCGCTGAGGCTACTGAGCGCACCTAGCGGCAGGATTTGAAACAAACTGTCATTTTTCCCTTTCTACTATGAGCATTAGTCGTCGAGTTTTTTTTTTTTTTTTTTAATTTATTTGTAAGCTTCCTATAATAGTACAAAATGTTGAATAATTATATGTGTAATTTTGTAGTGTGCTTTGAATCCAGGCAGAATATAATATTTTTCGCATATTTAAATTTAAGAATCTGTTTAGGTAGTAAAGTCTATTTAACATAATCCTTACTTTATTTACGACATCGGTAATATGCGGTTTCCAGCTTAAATTACTATCAATTTTTAATCCGAAGTAAGTTATTACACTGACTTTTTCTGTTTTCTCGCAGTTGCAATTTGAATTTGTCCTGCAATTCAATTATGCAAAATTAATTGCGCAGTGTAGTTCATTTTGCCAGTTGTATTTCGCAAGATAAAATTTACATATTTAGTTTTTGAGACATTCAGACTGAGTTTTTTTGACTGGAACCAATTTGTTACTTTCAAAAGATCAGCATTCACGATGGTTTTCATTTGTTCGGCTGTGTCAGTAGAGAAAATTAGTACTGTATCATCTGCAAAAGTATTTATTTTACTGTTTAGTTTAAGACTGCAGAAGTCATTGATATAAATATTAAATAACATTCGTCTCATGACAGATCCCTGTGGTACCCCGCAGTCTATTGTTTTGGAGCTGGTATAGCTGTTGTTTATTCTTACAATTTGTGATCTGTCATTTAAGTAATTTTTGAACCAGTTTAAGGCAGTACCTCGTATTCCTATGACTTCTAATTTTTTTTTTTTTTATTAAAATTTCATGTGATACAGAGTCAAAAGCTTTGTGTATATCTAGAAATACTGCTAATGTTAGTTTATATTCATCAAGGGAGGTATAAACTGTGTTTGTGAAGTTCAGTAAAGCATGTTCTGTGCTAAACTTTTGCCTGAACCCAAATTAATTCTTTGAAAAGAAGTTGTTTTTGTCCAAAAATTTCAAGTCTAATTTTTACCAATTTCTCTAATAGTTTTGAAAAGACCGGTAGAAGGGAGATCGGTATGTAATTTTTCAAGTTATATTTGTTTCCCTTTTTGTAAATAGGTACAATACGGCTTTCTTAAAATCTGATGGAAATGTGTGCCTGTCATCAGTGATAAGTTAAAAATGTATATTAGGGGTTCCGAATGTACATTTGGTATTCTTTCACAATACTTGTGTTAATACCATTATCCTGAAGTTTTGGTTGTTTTTCGGCTAGCTATAACACTTTTGACTTCGTTTTCACAAGTGGGGAAAAGATATATGGAGTTATCAAGTCTCTTGAGGGTGCAATTCTGAGGGAGTGGGTTTAGTATTTTTCAGAATGCTTTCACTGACCGTGACATTTTTCAGCTAATCCTCTGTCTCCATTTTCTCTATTCCTATCGATATCTTTAAGTATGGGGAGGTTCTGTTTTTTTTTTTTTTCTTTCATTTTGTCTATTATTTTAACTTTAATCGAGTCTTGTATTTTATTGTTCAATATTTCAATAAATTTATGATACGACGTATCAATATTTGTTTCCGTCATTATATCTTCCCAGGAGACAGTGCTCAAGTTACGTTTCAATACTCTGGAGTCAAATGTTGTTCAGGGAATGTTTTGGGTTGTACTATCTCTGTGCTGTATATGCAAATGCACTTAAATACCGATTGAAAAGTGATCCGTGAGAGGTTAGTGCAGAATTGCTGCTTAGATTTTGTTTCCACTTAAAGTTCTCCCGAATGCATCATCTAAACACGTTCTACCACCATTGAATTCTCTAATGGGGGACATTAATATATTGTTCAAATCCATGCATGGCAAGTTAGTAGTAGGGGTGGCGGTTCTGACCAGATCAAGATCAAGATAAGATAAGGAAAGTGGGCGTGTCTTCCTGACGTCATTGTGAGTGACGTCATGAGTTTGGAATTTCCATGTGGGCAAGTGTGTGAATGGCTTCAGTTCTTGTGTTTTGGTTCGCGTATGGGATTATGGGTGATTTTTTTGGTTCGCCTATGGAATTATGGGTGATGATAGAGATAAGGATTCGTGTTGTGATTGGTGGGACAGTTTAAACCAAATGCTTCCGGTGTGCGTGGCTTCCTGAGTCAGGAATTTCCCTGGGAGCATATGTGGTCACTGGCTTCAGTTCTTGTGTTTTGGTTCGCGTATGGCATTATGGGTGATGGTAGAGATAAGGATTCGTGTTGTGGGTGTGTGTTGTTTTCAGATGTAGATACGTGACGTCATTTGTTATTTGTAAATAAATGTCGTCATTTGTTATTTGTAAATAAGTGACGTTGTTGTTTTGAATGGAAAGGATGATATTAGTGGATAAGAAATCGTGTCGTGATTGGTGGGACACTTCTGACCAGATCAAGATCAAGATAAGATAAGGAATCGTGACGCGAATGTTTGTTGTTATTGAGTTTGGAATTTCGCTGGGCCCCCCTTCTGTCAGAAATATCACGTGGTGTGATGATAAGATATCTTTGAATTTTCCCAGGGTGGCACACATCCGTCATTGTCGTCTATGGGAATTCTTAGAGTATGTCGTGATGGCGGGTGTGATTAGATTTTTCTGAATAATTAATTATATACTAGTGTCACTCAAACATACGGTTTTTTTTTTTTTATTTTATATAGATGTTTGTACTAATTTCCTATACATTTGGGGTATTTGTTTCCTGTTAAAGGGTGGGAATTCTTAGAGTAAGTCGTGATGGCTATCGTGTTTCGAGCTTTTCTGAATAATTAATTATATACTTAAAGTACCTGTCCTTAAACACACACACACACACACACACACACACTAGACATAAAAATTGCTAATGTGTCCATGTTGATACTCTAATATATACCCTATGATTATTCTTATGGGAAAAAAAAAACTATTCAGTATTAGAATTACGCTTACCAAACAACATGCGATCAGTTATGTTTAAGTTAAAAAAGTACTTACAGCTTTCCAGATGACTCTTCGAAATTCGATTATTCCAAAATAGTTCAATTTTATATCCACAACACAACACAAACACAAAAACCACAAAGAATGAAATTTCTGTAAATACTGTAACCTGAACTAGTTACTTCGTCCTTTAGATTACGGAGCGTAGATGGTGAGGTTTCGTCATTGCAATACCCCCCCAGCGAGCGCTTTTCTTCAAAGGGGATGACATGAGTCACAACCGTAAATTGTGAATTTATTTTCCAATTTAGATTACTATCCGAATGGTTCGTTCTCTGTTTAATTCCTTCCCACAGTTGCTCATGCTATGTTTCCTAAGCATGGTAGGAAAGTCTATGCGCCTTTTTGTTTAGGGTAAGTGTAATTTCCTGTTTCGAATTCCGAGTGCTGTTAAGGTATGGAATTCTGACAAGTGAAATGGGGGGGGGGGGTGGGGGGGGGGGGGGGTGGGGGGGGGGGGGGGTGGGGGGGGGGGGGGGTGGGGGGGGGGGGGGGTGGGGGGGGGGGGGGGTGGGGGGGGGGGGGGGTGGGGGGGGGGGGGGGTGGGGGGGGGGGGGGGTGGGGGGGGGGGGGGGTGGGGGGGGGGGGGGGTGGGGGGGGGGGGGGGTGGGGGGGGGGGGGGGTGGGGGGGGGGGGGGGTGGGGGGGGGGGGGGGTGGGGGGGGGGGGGGGTGGGGGGGGGGGGGGGTGGGGGGGGGGGGGGGTGGGGGGGGGGGGGGGTGGGGGGGGGGGGGGGTGGGGGGGGGGGGGGGTGGGGGGGGGGGGGGGTGGGGGGGGGGGGGGGTGGGGGGGGGGGGGGGTGGGGGGGGGGGGGGGTGGGGGGGGGGGGGGGTGGGGGGGGGGGGGGGTGGGGGGGGGGGGGGGTGGGGGGGGGGGGGGGTGGGGGGGGGGGGGGGTGGGGGGGGGGGGGGGTGGGGGGGCAGAAAAACTCGAAACACGAGAGCCATCACGACTTACTCTTAGAATTCCCACCCTTTAACAGGAAACAAATTAAGCGCCTCCGTAGCGCAATTGGAAGAACGACGGTACATTGCGCCCTTCGATTGGAATAGGCCTAAGTTCGATTCTCGTCGCGATGGGGAGGAATCTTTATCTGGTCGATTTCAATCGAAGGTGAGTTAGCCGATCTCATACGGAGGTAGCAGGGTTTTTTCTCCCGGAAACTCGGGTTTTTCATCCCGCATACATACAAATCGGCCCTTCAGAACACACGCAATTTACAGACAAAAATTACTAGTTGTGGTGGTGTTGGAGGTGGGCGGCAGATGGCGTTGATAGAGATGATTCGTAGTAGAGGTTAGGTGCAGAGACAGTTGTAGATGTCCTCCCATGATGAGTCTTCTGACTCCTTGGAGGTATCAGGAATAATAATAATAATAATAATAATAAATACCCCAAATGTATAGGAAATTAGTACAAACATCTATATAAAATAAAAATAAAAAAAAAACCGTATGTTTGAGTGACACTAGTATATAATTAATTATTCAGAAAAATCTAATCACACCCGCCATCACGACATACTCTAAGAATTCCCATAGACGACAATGACGGATGTGTGCCACCCTGGGAAAATTCAAAGATATCTTATCATCACACCACGTGATATTTCTGACAGAAGGGGGGCCCAGCGAAATTCCAAACTCAATAACAACAAACATTCGCGTCACGATTCCTTATCTTATCTTGATCTTGATCTGGTCAGAAGTGTCCCACCAATCACGACACGATTTCTTATCCACTAATATCATCCTTTCCATTCAAAACAACAACGTCACTTATTTACAAATAACAAATGACGACATTTATTTACAAATAACAAATGACGACATTTATTTACAAATAACAAATGACGTCACGTATCTACATATGAAAACAACACACACACCCACAACACGAATCCTTATCTCTACCATCACCCATAATGCCATACGCGAACCAAAACACAAGAACTGAAGCCAGTGACCACATATGCTCCCAGGGAAATTCCTGACTCAGGAAGCCACGCACACCGGAAGCATTTGGTTTAAACTGTCCCACCAATCACAACACGAATCCTTATCTCTATCATCACCCATAATTCCATAGGCGAACCAAAAAAATCACCCATAATCCCATACGCGAACCAAAACACAAGAACTGAAGCCATTCACACACTTGCCCACATGGAAATTCCAAACTCATGACGTCACTCACAATGACGTCAGGAAGACACGCCCACTTTCCTTATCTTATCTTGATCTTGATCTGGTCAGAACCGCCACCCCTACTACTACTCAAGTTGATCTAGATAATCTTGAGAGGATCCGCTATTCCTCTCTCTCTATATATATATAGAGAATAGCGGGATATATATAGAGGAATATATATATATATATACATATATTCTTATGGATATATATATATATATAGGAATAGAGGAATATATATATATATATATATTAAATAAATAAAATCAACAAACGCCTTTTGTTCCCTAATATGGAGGTAGGTGAGGCCTTTATACCCTATCTAGCTTTTGGAGACTGAGTGGGCAATTCAATCTCCACCGGTAGCCAATGAAAGTAGCTGGCCCATGTCTATCGCTAATTATAGCAGCCACCGATGAAGAGGCTGGCAAACAAGTGCTGCCATCTCTTGGTACCTAACACTAACAAGATATGTCACTGTATGAAATAATGTGGGTACTAAGGTCGATTTTCTTGAGTTACGGGACAAAAAAACCCGAGTTTCTAGGAAGAAAAAACCCAGTTTCCCGTGCGAGAGATCGACTAACTCGGGAACCGGTCGAAGGTAGGCTTAGAAAAATTTTCTCCAGTCAGCGACTAGACTAGAACCTAGGTATAACTTCAAGCAGCCAACCGCAGAGGATGCAAGCGTCACTTCCACTGAGTATATTTTTATTAACACTAAAGCATCTATGTACAATCAAAATAAATAGATACACAACTATTTACAATATATACATTTGTACATAGAATGCTTATTCTAATTGACATTTTGATTTACATTTCTTGAGGCTACTTCTACTGAGTTTACTTGTATCAACAACAGCAGCTGTGTACATTTAAAAATAAATATATATACAGCTATTTACAATTTGTACATAGGCTGCTAATTCTATTAGGCATTTTCATTTTCTCGTTACAATATACTTATGACACCTGTTTTACAATCACTGTTTAAATAACATACATTTTTTTTTTTGTTGGTATATGTTACATAGTGATTTCAGTCTATTTATAAGTTTCCATTATCAGATCAGTCTATTCTCGTTTATATATATATATATATAAACGAGATAAAATATATATATATATATATATATATATATATATATATATATATATATATATATATATATATATATATATATATATATATATATATATACACACATACATACATATATGCATACATATACATACATATATATGTTAGCATTGACATTTTCCATATGTACAATTCGTTTTACATATATCTTCATTTTATATCTTTGTTCACATATTTTGGATGATTATTTTATTAACTTAATTTAAATGCACATCTTATTCTTAAAATACATACATTGCTTATGTTTTTATTTACATTTATATATGCATATATTTTGGTAGTATCTCTATATCTCATGCAGATTTTATTTTTTTGTAGGCACTCTTATTTTTACAAAAAAGAATTCCATCTTGCTTTAACATTATATTGTTTGCTTAACTTAAGAGGTAAATCTGTAATTTCTTATATACAAAGTTTTCTGAATTGCAGAATTAGTTACAGGTCTATAAATGGATAATATATCCTATTAACATTTTGGGTTATTATCATGTTATGAACTTATGTTATCTGCATTTCTTACAATTGACATTTCTACCGTCCTTGTGTCTGTATATACAATAACATATACATATGTCTGGTAGTATATCTTAATCTACATATTTATTACTAGAGTAGTATTGACTTATCTTAAGGAGTAATTTGCTATTTACTTTTTTTTTTTTTTTTTTTACACAATTAGATATACATATATATAACATTCCTATCCCTTATATACAGGCGTACCTATATATTATTATTAATATTTTTATTATTATTTTTAAACTTTTACTTATTTATTTATTTTAATTATTATTTTATATACATATATACTTTTTTTTTATTTTTATTTTTTATTAGATTTGATATCTTATTGTCATTATTCCTCTCATTGTGGCGAATGGGCCTACGTTACCAGCACCTTTGTCGGGGATTATGCTTTTTGTTCAGATAGTGGGTTATCATTATTGTTTACTACTAACTACGGGGGTTCCATTATCGGTATAAGTTTTATTTTTCCTTCTTCTTCTCCTTCTTCAATTAGGACGAGTTTCCTCCATTGCTGTGTTGTTATGCTTTTGGTTTGTGTAGTGTTTATGATAATTTCCTTTAAATAATTGTTAATTTTTGCTAGTATGTCTGGTCTGGTGTCTCTTCCGTGTATTTTGTCACATCTGTGGGACCATATTGCATACATTGTTATTATTATGATTATTAGTTCTGTTTTTTTCATTTTTTGGTCTTCCAGCCAAAATAATGTGTTTTCAGAGAATGGTTGTGTCTTATGTAGGAATTTCTGTATGGTGTTCTATACTGTGGACGTTTTGCTACAGAACATCATAATATGATATATTGTTTCTGGGTCGGGACAGAAATGACACTTCGCTGGGCCTTGTAGTGGGATTTTTTTTGCTACACACCACATTTTTGTGGGGAGACAGGCATGATGTACTTTATAGAAGAATGTTTTGTATTTTGGTGATACTGGAAGTCGGAAAACTTTGCTAAGCACCGGACTTAGCCTAATTTCTCCTTTTGTTATTTCCCTGTGTTGGGAAGGTGGGAATGTCACTTGACTTAATGTTTTATATAGTTTTCTTGGTTTGATTGTCACTTCCACTGAGCTACACAGGCCAATATTCAATTTTCAGCTGTTTTCATTTTTATGTTAGTAATGTTATTAACAGATATGGACTTTCGGATAAAGATAATTACTTCTCCAGATTTGTTACAATTTCTGCATTGATAATAATTTTTAAATCATCCGCTTAATTGATACAAATCAATTTCTTCGTCTTAAACCCAGATTTCTGTTAATATCAGAACATCTAGCCAATAGTTTAAATTGTTTAGTAGTAATTCAATGTGCTTTCATTTATCTCGAATACTTCTTATATTTATATGCAAAATTTTCAAGGTACTTACAGTGTCTGAGGATAAAAAGGTTCTTAATTTTACTGAATCATGACAAATTACACATTTATGAAAAGTAACGTCACAGCTATTATTCTCGTCTGTCATTGTTGGTCGTAATTACGTAATCGAGTTACATCCGCTGAAGTGAGCACGGGTACAAGCTGCTCGTCGGACTAGTGAAAAAGTGACAATGAAAGAGCTTGAAGAACAACTTGTATGTGTGTGACATTTTGTCGCGAACTTGTTAAAAAGTTTACAGAGACATTTCATTTGCATAACCAAGCATACGGGAAAGGCTGTATGAGCCAAACGCAGTGCAATGAGTGGTTTAAAGCATTTTAAAAAAGCAGAACATCGATCGGTGAAGATCACAGGCGCCTGGACGCCCTTCCACATTAACAGACGACGACCATGTCGAGAGAGTTAGTGCTGTGATTCATGGAAATCTTCGTTTGACTCTCCGAGAAGTTGCCCGACGAAGTGGACATCAGCATAGAATCCTGCCATCAAAATTTGACTGAAAAACTTCAGATACATCCCGTCAGTACAAAATTCGTGCTTCGTTTATTGACCGACGATCAGAAAGGGAAACGTGTTGAAATCAGTCAGGAATTGCTTGCTAATGCAAATGGTAATAAAAACTTTCTTAAGATATTCAGAACTGGAGATGAGACATGGGTTTATGGCTATGATGTTGAAACCAAGATGAAATTGTCGCAGTGGGTGAGAAAGAATATCCTCGACCAAAAAAAGAACGAATGAGTCGGTCAAAGATCAAGTTGATGTTGGTTGTGTTTTTTGATTGGAAAGGCATTGTTCATTATGAATTTGTGCCACGTGGTCAGATGGTAAACAGAGAGTTGTACCAGAATGTTTTATCGCGTTTGAGTGATGCTGTGCACAGGAAGAGATCTGAATTGTGGGAAAACCTGACTTGGGTGTTGCACCACGACAACGCGTCGGCTCACGTGTCGCTCCTCATCCGCAGCTATATGGCATAGCATCAGACATCCGTTGCACCTCATCCACACTATTCTCTGTACTTATCCCCACCAGACTTTTTCCTATTTCTCAAACTTAAAACCACTTTGAAAGGATGTTGTTCTCAAACCATAGAGGAGATTCAGTAAAATGCGATGAGAGAACAGGGCACCATCACAGAAAGTTTGTTCCAGGAAGCATTCCAACAATGGAAGAAACGTTAGGAATGGTGTATCACCAGTAGAGGGAGTTACTTTGAAGGGGGCAGTGCTTAAAATGTAAAAAATAATATATATGCCTCGCCTGCTCCCTATACGAGAAGAAAAAGGCATTATATATATGTGTGTGTGTATGTATATATATATATATATATATATATATATATATATATATATATATATATATATATATATATAGAGAGAGAGAGAGAGAGAGAGAGAAGAGAGCTGGACTCCTCACCTACGGCTATCGCCAGCGAAGGATTACCTGCCATAACAAACACGAATTCCTCTACTACGACTGACTCCGCAAAACAAAGGCTCCCTACGACTTCGCACCCACAAGGAAGAGCAAAATTCACAGAAGCTATAGACAAGGAAAAATGGTCAGTTAATTCTAAATCTTATGCTAACTTTGTATCTAATGGAAATATCCTATCGTCCCCCAAAACTCTGACCTCACACATGAATGCGACATCAGTCAGCAGTAGACCAATTAACGGGAAAATAACTGCCACTGTTACTAACGTCATTTCCTGAGAAAATGGGATTGTTATTTTCGCCAACAAAGAAAACATCCCACTAGAAGGGTATTTGACGACGATCGCCAAAATTTTACCCGTAAAGAATATCACTGAAGCCTCTCACATAGCTGTAACTGTGCAGGTGTATTTCAGCCACATCTCATGGCCACAAACTACAAAAAGTTATTGATATTGGTGTTTATCACTTCGAAGCAGCCCCAATAGCAGTGGCCCCCCTACCAAATTAGCAGTATCCAATGTTCCCCCTAAAATTCCTCATCAGATCTATGTTATTAAGAAAGGGTTCTTGATAACACATGAAAAATACGCACATTGTCAGCAGCAACGAAAAAGCCCGAATTAGCCAATGTCAAAAGTTTTCGAAGACAGGCATTAATACACTTTCTAAACAACGACGCACTACATAACTTGCCAAAGTTAATCAACATGGGAATAAATGGAATCACCTACACTTTTTACTTATCTTTCTCATCACAGTGTTTCTTACATTAGGAAACACTGTCCGTATATCTCCAACAATTCGTCAACAAATATCCTAGCTAAGAATAGCAAAGCAATTGAACAGAACAATATCGTACATGAAGAAAATCAAAGCATAGGAAAAAGTAAGCCAA
Source organism: Typopeltis vanoorti (assembly GCF_054136105.1). Lineage (NCBI taxonomy): Eukaryota > Metazoa > Arthropoda > Arachnida > Uropygi > Thelyphonidae > Typopeltis > Typopeltis vanoorti. Next base: position 50,524,709 of record NC_143566.1, on the reverse strand, counting down.
AAATCCGCTCCCCATTACGAATTTCAGAGCCAAGAAAATCCCAAGAAAAACCTAAAATTTCAGAGCCAAGAAAAACTGGACAAGAAAAGATTCACGTCGCTCTTGAACTCCCGCCGAGTAATGAAATCCAAATCACTGATAACGAAGTCTCGCAGCATGCAGCACTTAACAAACAGCATGAAAACACCGAAGCTCCTAACAGAGAAAACCAGGATGAACTAATTATAAGCAATCCCCGGGAGCAACAGCCAGAATCACCAACCCTGCTTCCCACTAATTCAGAACCGCATTCGATAGAAGAAACTACTCAGAATGGCCTTTGATCACCTGCAGACATCCAAGGAAGAAGAGTTCCCAGAAAATGAGGAAACTGTACTTCCACATTATGGCTTAGAAGAGGAAGAAGCTGAGGGGGAACTTCCCCACACTGACGGTCCGCTAACCATGAAGCAGCTGTCATCCCTTATACAAAAAGGGCGAGGCTCCCTAACAAATTAACGGCAGCCCTTATATACACCACAAAAATCTGGGAACTAATATCTCGACTTCAGGATCTACACTCGAAACTGAAAGGTAAAAAGAGCAGAGCAGAGGTTACCAGGTGCAAGCGAATCTATTAAGTAATCAATGGGCTACGAACACAGTACCAGGACTAATATTAGATCCAACTTACAATCAAACTTACACAAACATAATGTGATTGAGTATTTTTCCCTCAATGAAAGAGGATGTGACTTTGCTTTACGCAATAGCTCTTTGGGAAAAAATACCAAGCAATAAACTGCATCTCCGTTATTAGACTTCAAGATGGCAGCATCACAGGAGATCCAAGTAAACTCACTTCTGAAATCTTACAATACTTCAAAAATGCATACAGCTCTACAGGAACATCCCTTCACGAAATACTGAAAGATACTAAAATAATCTCTGCAACAGATCGGAACCACTTAGAAAACCCAAAAACCCTAGATGAACTGAAAACTGCACACACACACACTCACATCCGTGCCAAAGAACAAACCTCCCTGTTTTGATGGTCTCACGCAGAGTGTTTCCAAGTCTTCTGGAATCAACTGGGACAACTTCTTAAAACACTGCAAGAAGTCTACATTAATCAGCTCCCACAATCCGTCACAACCTCAGTAGCATGATTGATACCAAAGAGAGGAGGCCACACAGACATCCGAAACTGGCGTTCAATCTCACTAATCAATACAGATTGCAAAACTATTGCCAAAGTTATTGCAAACCAACTGCGGCCAAAGTTATTGTAAACCAACTAAAGCCAAAGTCACTGGCCGACAATAAACGTATTCTGTTCTAGGAAGATCAATACATGATAACCTCCATTAAATAAGAGATCTCATCCATCGCAAACAGCCAAAATGAAAACCTAGCACATGTAAGACTTGATCAGGAGAAGCTTTTCAACAGAGTAGAGCATAAGTGCCTTTATGAAGTCTTAAAGGCATTAGGCTATGACCCTCTCATTATTGAAACAATCCAATTACTATACAGAGATGCACTCATCTGTTTAAAAATCAACAACGGGCTCACCCGCACTTTGTCATACTCTCGAGGGATCAAGCAAGGATGTCTTCTCTTTGGACAATTATACACACTGGCCATAGAACCCTTCTTAAAAAGAGCACACGGCATCATGATCTCCATCACGAACCAGCACTATAGAACCACATCGAAAAATAAGCCTATCAGTAAATGCCGTTGACGTCACCGTAATAATCTGTAATGACCAAGAAATGACAGTAATTGATTAAACACACAAGTTATATGCACAAGTCTCAAGGGCCAAATTGAACTCTGTGAAAACCACCGACCTATGGTCAGGCAGATGGAAGGCTAGAACTGATTCTCCGATTGAATGTACCTGGTCAAATGAAGGACAAACATACTTAGGTGTACACCTTCGCAAAACCAAAATAAATAAAACTGGACACTGCACAACCGATTTAAACAAGTGCTAGGAAAATGGAACAGCAAGTTCCATTTCATCGCATTATAAAGAGCATTCGTTCATTGTCTTCACTTAGAGGAAGAGTGATAACAATCAATCTAATAATAACGCACTCGCAGCCAGATGGCCGTGAGTATGTTATGGCAAACCCTCAGAGTACTGACACCCCCTGAAAACTTTCTCCATCACATTCGAAATGCAATCAAAAGTTTCCTCTGGAACAATACTAACTGGACAACATATTCTGAACTCTGCAAGCAGCCACTCAATAAGGAAGGCCAAGACCTGATTTCCCTTGAAAACAAGATTAGCTCTTTCAGGATAATCTTCTAAAGACACTTCAGTGCAATCATACCTATCATACCGCCTTCGATTACATCATGAAATCATCCACCAGAGGATTTACACTTTCCACAATTCTCTGAAGGCCAGTTCTGCACCATCACCTCTTAAACTTTGTTGATCCTAGACAGGATCAACTGAGTCAGCGGTATTAACAGAACCACTGTTTTTGAACAGTAGCATAACAAGTCTCACAACTGGCCCGCCCTTCCTTTTCCCTTCATGGAACTGGGCAGGAATAAGAATCATAAGGGACCTCCTTATCCAGACCCTAAAGTAAAAAGCACTCACACGCCTACCATTGAATAACCCAAAAAATTGAAAAGCAATATCAACAGAAACAAGCTGCCATTATTAAAGCCTTCCCAGATATCGCTACACCTAAAGAATCCGTATTCCTTCTAGAAACTGCGGGGAGCACACCTATCATCTTGCATTATCTGAAGCCTCACTTACAATTCTTCCTTCAAACTACAATAAAATATATCACTTCTTCATGTCAGTGCCTCCAACTTCGCCCTTCGTATATTCACCCTTAACCCTCTCATCTACAAAGCTGCACATGCCACCTGGTGTTCAGTAGGATCTTCTATATATTGAAGTGCGCCAAATCAGATTCCGACATACAGCTATGGCATAACATCTTGCCAACTCCTACTATGCTCTACAAATTTCAACTTAGAGAATCGGATCTGTGTCCATTCTGCAAAGTTTCAGGTACCTTGGAACACACATACCTAACCTGTCCTGCAAACAAAGCAATGAACACCTATGCCCTGAATACTGCCCCTAGCACCTGTAACTATGCACACAGCCAAGAAGACTGTGGAATTTGATCCATATAGAAGATAACAAACACAGAATATGCAATTTCCTGTTCATCTGCACCAAGGCCGTTATTTACAGTTTCTACCTTAAGCACACAAGGAATAACCAGCTCCCATCCTTCACTGAATCGGAACAAACCCTCATGTATAGTTTATTGGAAATTGCAAAGCAGCTTTTCACTGGAATTTCATTATTACAAAGAAACAAGATCTGTAGCCAAATTAATAGAGGAGTGGAATCCAACTTGTACCTTGTTCTGGATTGTCGACGACAATCCAGAACAAGGTACAAGGTACACTTCAGTTGAAAAATAACTAAAAGTGATACTGAACTGTAATATTGACTCTTACTGAAAACACAAATCCTGTCTATCACTTATGTATCTTTTGCCTCCTATCAATTGTATATCTAAAAAGAAAATCTTTTTTTTCTATGTAATATGCATTCTTCTGATTATGAATGGTCCTTTTTGCAGCTGCCCGATTTTTAATCCATCTAACTCGAGTGTTTCTAAATGTTTTTAAATGGTATAGGTATGGTGCCTAAAGTACATATTATTAAGGGAACAACTTTCGTTTTCTTATTCCAGATTCGTTTAACTTCGACTTGCAACTCGCGATACTTTGTAATTTTTTCAGTTTCTTTGTCGTCAAACCGACTATCTGCTGGTACTGATATTTCAATAAACTGAACACCCTTGTTTACACTTTTTCCAACCACTGTTATTATTATTATAATTATTATTATTATTATTATTATTATTATTATAAGGGAGAGGGCGCTGTGTAGGCATACGAGTGGTTGCATGGTCGTATCGCTGGTCCCGTTTTTATAGTTTTAATGTAGTGCTAACTTCTGTTTTTTAATTTAAAAGTGTTATAAAGTAACTCTACTTATCACGCTGAAGACAGTGACATATAATTCATCGAAATCGACCAAGTGGAATCCAAAATCTGAGTGTGCTAAAAATTGAAGCGTACACCGCGGTTGCTAACGAGTATAGAACAAAGGACGTCGCTATCTTTGCAGCTGTCCAAAGGAAGAAAGGTGAGTCATGAAGTGCAACAAGTGCCTGGAGGAATTACCGTCCGACGGAAGCCATATAACCTGCAGGAAATGCCATGGGAATCTTCACTTTACATGTTCCGGACTTTCAGAAACAACTTGGCAACGTAAATCCAATGCCAAACGAGAAGAATGGAAGTGCCTAAACTGTAGAGAGAACAAAGAAACGCCGCCACCCACGGCACAACTGATTACACCGGAGACAGAATCGGACGACAACAAAATACCGGTGCGTCTTATAATTTGAATTCCGTAAATTTATTGCTAGAAAAAGGTTTAGAAAATATAAAAGCCATCTTGGTAGATCTGGTCCAAGAATTATTTGATAAACAGAATAAAGAAATAACAAAAAAATTAGCGAATATGAAGAGTTTGTTAAATTTAATAATTCAAAAGTCGAAGAAGTCTTACAAACGGTAAAAGACGTTAAACCCAGCATTAACGCATTAACTGACAGGCAGCACAAATTGATAAGAGACACATCGGAACTCCGTCAAGAATTTAATTCCCTGAAACTGCAATACGAAGTTTTAAACCAACAACAACATAAAGAAGACCTTGTCATAAATGGTCTTCCAGAAACCGAATCCACAGAAAATCTCAGAGACGTAGTTTTAAAGTTAGGCCATGCAATTGACCCCCCCCCCCCCTAGAGCATAATGATATTCAAACCATAAATCGGTTTCCCAGGAAGAACAGAAAACAAGGCTCGCCACACCTACACCAGTCATACTTCGTCTGACAAGCAAGGCTACAAGAAACAATCTCATAAAAGCCAGCAGACTGAAAAAACCAGTAGTCAAGGATTTAAATGCATCGCAAGACAATACGCCAATCTTTCTATCTGAGTATTTAACACTTTTCAATCAGAACCTTTTGTACCAAGCAAGAAAAGAAAAAACAGAAAAAAATTATAAATTTTTATGGATCAAAGACGGCAAAATATTCTTGAGAAAGACACAGACTTCAAAGTCTATACAAATAAAGAGTTCGGAAGATATAGACAGGTTGCCAGAGTGAAACAAAAAGACTCCAACTTAGTTCAATAAGAAGATCTCAACACAACAAAATTGAATGTGAACCATCAGATAGGTGTAATTACACCAGAATACATCAGTAATTGTACTTTCGAATCGCTTGATGCATGGAAACAAAACACAGTACAAGCGAGAAGTCTCTCAATCTTGCATATTAACATTAACATCAGAAGCATCCGAACACATTGGTTATTGTTACAGGCTTATCTGAGGAATTACACTGATATTATTGATATGTTGGTTCTTACAGAAGTATCTGTAACTAATGACGAAGCGACTGCTTTCCAAATTCCAGGCTTCCAACAACATAGATCATGCCGCCAAACAAAAAGAGGGGGTGGAATATTAATATTTATCAAACAAAAATTAATAGCAAAAGAAACGGCCAATCAGTTTGAGCATGCTGAAACCCTTTGCCTCGAAATCACTAATACCACTAACACACAGCATCCCATAATACTAAATGCTATTTACAGGCCACCAAACCAAAACATGATAAAATTCTTGAACGAACTCAATTGCTGGCTTTCAAGCCAAGAAATATGCTCAACCGAACACCTAATGATAATTGGTGACATAAACATAAATATTGCAAACGAAAACCAGAACAACACTGTACAATACCTATACACACTATCAATGTATAATCTAATACCAACAATAACATCATGCACTAGAGAAGAAATATTCGGAAATACTAACACTGCCTCCTGTCTAGATCATATAAACGTCCGAGCACCACCAAATAGTTACACTCCATCAGTCATAAAGTGCAAAGTAGCAAACCATTACTTCACCGCTCTAAACCTGCACACCGAGACAATATCCCTGCAATGTCCCACAGAAGAAAAGCGACAGAAAACAATAATAGACGAAGAAATAGTCAACCATGAAATAAGAAAAACACACTTGGAACACCTGACATCAGATTCAGCAGATATCTTATACTACAACATTAAACTCACACTGGAGGAAATATATAAGAAAGCTACAAAGGAAATCCGAATTCGTTCAAAAACAACACAAAATCCTTAGATAACACAAAACTTAATTCTAGAAATACACAGGAAGGACGCTTTGTGGAAAGAATTAAAGCAATATCCAAATAATACAGCTTTAAAAACTGAATATAAGATAACAAGGAATCGCCTTACAACACAAATCAGAAATGCAAAAAGAAGCTACTACAGAGACAAACTAACCTCTGCACAAAACAACATGAAACAAACCTGGCATCTGATCAATGAGATGCTAGATTTAGTTCCCAATACCACCGCCTCCGAAACCATAAAACACAGCTTCATGAAAGATGCAAAACCTATCCAACAACTAGCAAATGACTTTAACCAAATACTTTGCAGACTCCATCCAAGAACTACACAGATATATTCCCCCAATCACAAAACAAGACACTCCACTTGGACCACAATCAAAACAGACATTATGGTTCCCAACCATAAAAGAAGCAGAACTTCTCTCTGCAATAAATCAAACCAAACAAAGGCCCAGGAATAGGTGGTATCAGACCTAAAGATATAAAGCAACATGCAACTAGTTTAAGTCCTATCTTACTAAAACTAATAAATAAAATATTTAAAACAGGACAGATACTAAGTATGCTAAAGTCAGCCATAATCACACCCATATACAAACATGGAAAAAGAAATTTAATCAGTAATTACAGACCCATAGCAACATTACCAATTATCAATCAAATTATGGAGCGGATCATACTGAAGAAACTCAAAGCATACACAGAGATCTTTCATATTATCCCCAAAACACAATATGGTTTTCAGAAAAATAAGGAACAACATCTCTCTTGGAAGACTTTACAGACGTAATTAATACCACCTTAGACAAAAACAAAATTGCCATGGTAGTCTTTATTGATCTAACTAAAGCATTCGATACACTTACACATCAAACCTTGTTAGAAAAGCTGAGGCATGTTGGAATAGACGGGCCTCTTCACAGGGGGGTTTACAAACTACCTTCAAAATAGAAAGCATATCACACGTATCGGATCAAACCGAAGCAGAGAGCTACCAGTAACCTGTGGAGTACCACAGGGAGCTGTACTCTCCTCAACTCTATTCAACATTACACGCACGATATTAATCAGCTACCACGCAAAGGTAAGATATTCCAATACGCAGACGATACAGCAATAATATCCATCCATAATAACGCAAGCATAGCCCAAACAAATATGCAACATGACATAAATCTGATCATAGACTGGCTCACGAAAAACTCCATACACCTAAACTCAGAAAAGACAAAATTAATGATATTCAGAAATCCACTGACTAGACCAGTTGATAACAATTATATAACCATCCAACATTCACTTTCCAACATACAAAACACACAGAACAGCAAAACCACTACAATCACTCAGGTTGAAACAATACGATACCTTGGAATTTACTTCGATGCAGATATGAACTGGAATAGCCACATAAACCATCTACACAACAAACTCCGACCAATAAGTGGCAAACTCTACAGGTTAAAAGACATAGTTCCCATACGCCTAAAAACACTAATACACAAAGCACTATGCCAAAATATACTAAGATACGCTATAACAAACGCCACATCCACTGTGTCGACAGTGGATGTGGCGTTTGCCAACCACGGCGCTTGGCCGCACGAAGGAAGACTTGGTTTCGAGTCTAGTCGGCGACTAGAGGAAATTTTTCTAAGCCTTTTTTCGACCGGTTCCCGAGTTAGTCGATCTCTGGCACGGGCAAGCAGGTTTTTCCTCCCGGAAACTCGGGTTTTTCGTCCTGTAAACTCAATAAAATCGACCGTAGAACCCACATTATTTCAGACATTAAATATATTGTGTTAGGGTTAGGGACCACGAGATGGAGGCACATTTGAACCGTCTCTCTTCACTGAGTACCGCTTAATTAGTGATAGCCTTGGGCCATCTATCTCTGATTGGTACCAGTGGAGATTGAACTGCCCACTCAGTCTCCAAAAGTTAGATAGGGCTAAATGGCCTCGCCTACTCCCCGTATACGGGAATAAAAAGGCGTTAGCTGATTCTGATTTTTTAGAACTCTAATCGTATATCAATATCATGATAAGATTTATTTGTATAACCATGGAGTCGCATTGTTCGATACTAAATATCGATATCTGCAGTGATTTATTCTGAGAAAAAAAAAACTACATGTTGGCAACAGTTGTGCGTCTCAGACGTGGCGTCTGTTCTGCTGTAGCATTAGTTTTTGGTTTGCCTGTATGGTAACCGGTGGCTTTATTATTCAATGCCGGTGGTTTAAATTTCATTTTTTAAAAAGTTTTAAGTCTTATTTTTTAAAGCTTTAAGTCTGTTCTTGCAATGTCAAAGAGGCGAAACTGTAGTTTTAATGGCGATCTCTAGAAAGAATTCAAATTCATTAAACTAGAAAAGCTGAATGGAAAGAAATACAGGATGGCCTGAACGAGGAACTCATACACGCACAGAAACAGTAGAAACTCGAGTATTCAATCAGTGAACCCTCATAAAATGTATAATTGTGAGGCATTTGGATACATGAAATAAAGAAAACATTCCTGTATCTGATAGATGGATACAGAATTTTTCTGAAATCAGCGAAAAACGCCTAGACTTTAAGACTTTTGTAATATGTTGAGACAATGAGTGCTATGTTAGTTGTAAGACAAAATTGTGTCATGGATGTGAGAAGTTTTATGATAAGGTGTTGAAAGACCGAAATTTGCTGTGTAATATCACTTCATTGAAGAAATATTCATGGCATGATCGTGGTGATTACAGTCCTCCTCTATGTCTACCTAAATTTTTTGTATGGATTCTGTCACTGAAGAATAATGATAAGCTCAATATGTTTATGTAATAGCACTTTTTTATCGTCTTCCATGAATACAGAATATTACATAACTCCTGTCCCGTTTATGCTGTCTCAATGTCCATTTTTGTCTCAATGAAATATGATCAGCCTATTACTGAGTAAATGTTGGACAGTGCTTGGTATGATATTTAGGGCATAATTCAATAAGTCTAAAGACCCCATGGAGTAAGTTATAATAATAATAAATAATATCTATTATATATAAAAATAATATCTATTATTCCAATGTAGGGAGTAGATGAGGCTATTTTAGCTTTATGTAACTTTTAAAGACTGTAGTTCAATCTCCACGGGTAACTAATCAGAATATCATTAATTATAAAAGGCATCCAGTGAAGAGACGGCTGACAAGTTCTCCATCTCGAGATCGCTAATCCTAACATTATATTTATTGTCTGAAATAGTGTGGATTCTACAGTCAAATTTCTTGAGTTTATGGGACGAAAAACCTGAGTTTCAGGTAGAAAAATCCTGCATGCCTTTGCGAGAGGTCGACTGATTTGGGAACCGGTCGAAGAAAGACTTAAAAGTTTCTCTAATCGGCGACTAGAATCGAATCTAGGCCATTTTTCCGGCGTCTTATCGCTGTGTAGTGAAAATCCCACTTCGAACTGAGCATACTGGATTAATGTGGATGATAATGTTTCTTTAAAATAGATGTAGACAGGAAGAGAAAAAGATATTATCCATGGCCAACCGTGTTCTAGGCATGAGGAAGGGAGTGAGGGTAGATTTTTTGCCTGGGGTGTTGTAAGCATTTGGAATGCATTGCCTGAAAGCGTTGTGAACGCTGAGAGAGTGAATGTATTTAAATCAGGAGGTGTCTGATATAGAATGCGGAATTTCTGAAGTAATTATGGGAATTTATAATTAATAGATACATAATTCACAGCAGAGCCTGTGTGGGAAAACCAACCAAGGATTCCTTCAGGAATACAGGTGAATAATTACATACCAGTTCTGGGCATCAACATCGGAAGCTCAGAATCACACGAAGAACAGTGGAAAGAACTCCATGACGGCATAAAGAAAAAAATTAATGCAATGCGCCATAGACAGCTGTCCGTCAGAGGAAGAGCCCGGGTTTGCAACATCTACCTAACATCTCGCCTGTGGTACAAGATACACAACACCCCGTATCACGGAAGGTGGGCCGAAAAAATACACAGGCTATGCGCTAAATACATCTGGGGCTCTCAGTATGAACCCATGCGCAGATCAACACTCTTCCATGAAGTTGAAGCTGGAGGTTTAGCATTGCTAAACATCCATCTGAAAACTCTCATCGGCATGGCAATAACAGCAGCACGAGCACACACAAAAACCTATCATGCCTATGCGGCAACATTCTTACAAAAGTGTTTGCCGCATAGGTTTATAAGCTCACTTCCAGATATAAAAAAACCAAGCACGAGAATGTTCAAAGAAATAGCCGAAGGGTACACATATATAATGAAACACTCAGATACCGAAACCTTACTGACAATTAAACCAAGAAAAATATATAAAACATTAAGCCAAGTGACATTCCCACCTCCCCAACACAGGGAAATAAGAAAAGGAGAAATTAGGCTAAGTCCAGTGCTTAGCAAAGTTTTCCGACTTCCAATATCACCAAAATACAAAACATTCTTCTATAAAGTACACCATGCCTGTCTCCCCACAAAAATGTGGTGTGTAGCAAAAAAAAAATCCCACTACAAGGCCCAGCGAAGTGTCATTTCTGTCCCGACCCAGAAACAATATATCATATTATGATGTTCTGTAGCAAAACGTCCACAGTATGGAACACCATACAGAAATTCCTACATAAGACACAACCATTCTCTGAAAACACATTATTTTGGCTGGAAGAACAAAAAATGAAAAAAAAAAAAAACAGAACTAATAATCATAATAATAACAATGTATGCAATATGGTTCCACAGATGTGACAAAATACACGGAAGAGACACCAGACTAGACATACTAGCAAAAATTAACAATTATTTAAAGGAAATTATCATAAACACTACACAAACTAAAAGCATAACAACACAGCAATGGAGGAAACTCGGCCTAATTGAAGAAGGAGAAGAAGAAGGAAAAATAAAACTTATACCGATAATGGAACCCCATAGTTAGTGGTAGACAATAATGATAACCCACTATCTGAACAAAAAGCATAATCCCAGACAAAGATGCTGTTAACGTAGGCTCATTCGCCACAACGAGAGGAATAATGACAACAAGATATCAAATCTAATAAAAAAAAATAAAATAAAAATTAAAAAATTAAAAAAAAAGTATATATGTATATAAAATAATTAAAATCAATAAATAAGTAAAAGTTTAAAAAAATAATAAAAATATTAATAATAATATATAGCTACGCCTATATATAAGGGATAAGAATGTTATATATATATATATATATATATATAATTGTTTAAAAAAAAAAAAAAGTAAATAGCAAATTACTCCTTAAGATAAGTCAGTACTACTCTAGTAATAAATATGTAGATTAAGATATACTACCAGACATATGTATATGTTCTTGTATATACAGACACAAGGACGGTAGAAATGTCAATTGTAAGAAATGCAGATAACATAAGTTCATAACATGATAATAACCCAAAATGTTAATAGGATATATTATCCATTTATAGACCTGTAACTAATTCTGCAATTCAGAAAACTTTGTATATAAGAAACTACAGATTTACCTCTTAAGTTAAGCAAACAATATAATGTTAACATTCTTTTGTAAAAATAAGAGTGCCTACAAAAAAATAAAATCTGCATGAGATATAGAGATACTACCAAAATGTATGCATATATAAATGTAAATAAAAACATAAGCAATGTATGTATTTTAAGAATAAGATGTGCATTTAAATTAAGTTAATAAAATAGTCTTCCAAAATATGTGAACAAAGATATAAAATGAAGATATATGTAAAACGAATTGTACATATGGAAAATGTCAATGCTAACATATATATGTATGTATATGTGTGTGTGGGTGTATATGTATGTATATATGTATATGTATGTATGTGTGTATGTATGTATATATATATATATAAACGAGAATAGACTGATCTGATAATGGAACTTATAGACTGAAATCACTATGTAACATATACCAACAAAAATAACAGCTCAAGCAGTTCAATAGGACAATAAGGAAAATAGAAATTGAGCATGTGATGTTGTATCTTATTTAAACAGTGATTGTAAAACAGGTGTCATAAGTATATTGTAACGAGTAAATGAAAATGCCTAATAGAATTAGCAGCCTATGTACAAATTGTAAATAGCTGTATATATATTTATTTTTAAATGTACACAGCTGCTGTTGTTGATACAAATAACCTCAGTAGAAGTAGCCTCAAGAAATGTAAATCAAAATGTCAATTAGAATAAGCATTCTATGTATACAAATGTATATATTGTAAATAGTTGTATATATATTTATTTTGATTGTACATAGATGCTTTAGTGTTAATAAAAATATACTCAGTGGATGTGGCGTTTGCTAACCACGGCGCTTCGCCGCACGAAGGAAGACTTCGTTTCGAGTCTAGTCGGCGACTAGAGGAAATTTTTCTAAGCCTTTTTTCGACCGGTTCCCGAGTTAGTCGATCTCTGGCGCGGGCAAGCAGGTTTTTCCTCCCAGAAACTCGGGTTTTTCGTCCTGTAAACTCAATAAAATCGACCGTAGAACCCACATTATTTCAGACATTAAATATATTGTGTTAGGGTTAGGGACCACGAGATGGCGACACATTTGAGCCGTCTCTCTTCACTGAGTACCGCTTAATTAGTGATAGCCTTGGGCCATCTATCTCTGATTGGTACCAGTGGAGATTGAACTGCCCACTCAGTCTCCAAAAGTTAGATAGGGCTAAATGGCCTCGCCTACTCCCCGTATATGGGAATAAAAAGGCGTTAGCTGATTTTTAAATTTTTTTTTTTTTTTATAATTCACAGCGGATAGAAAATAATGAGAAATCGTATTCCAGACATAAACAAAAACAAGTTGCAATTTTTATCGTGTTTAGTGCTACGAACATTTTTGGTGAACTATTATGACAGAATTTTATATTTAGATATACTTTTTAACAAAAATAATTGTTTTTGTTTTGTAAAATTTAGAATAGAAGATGGCGTTGCGTTATCAATATGTTGAGAATGGCGGATTCGAAGGATAAGGATGATAGCATTGAGACTCTTGTAAATAATGTACCTGAACTAACCGAAGAGGAGAAAACTCATTTGTTTTCGGTCATGATCAAAGCAAAGGTCTCGTCTTTCTATTTGTTTTGATATTATTAATATACCTACTTATCAAGTAATAATTTGAGTTTATTAGATAAATGTACAATAAATAATCAACTCCGAAACGTTAACTGAAATTTTTACATATCGATATTGTATTTATCTCTGAGTTGAACTTGAACATATATATTATTGACATGTTTTTATGAACATAGGATATTGACGTTACTTTTTGGCCGTGCTAAGTATGCAATCTTTCTGAAGTCTGTGCATGTGGTTTAGAGGATATCGTGGCAACGCCCCCTGCATTTATCATCTGTTCGTGTCTGTTGTCTGAATGTCATTTGGAGAGTTTTTTTTTTTAAAAAAAGGGTTGAATACCTGAATTATTTATTTAAAGTAGTATTGATTTTTTTTTTTTGTTTTTGGAATGAGTGAATGTTAAAATTTCAGTTTTCAGTGCAAATTGGGTGAGGGCTAGAAGTTAAAAAAGTTTGATTAGACTACATATGGACAGTGGTATTTACATCTGATTATTTTATTTTTTATTTTTTAACTGTGAAACTAGAAAAGATTTGTGGATCAGTAAGCTCTGGATTATGGAATGTGTATAATAGTGGGGAAAGGAAGCTGTCAAATGGATATAATTTCAAGAATGAGCAGAAGAGTCCTTCCCTGAAAAAACTACAGTTGTGCAGAGCAAATAAGTAAGAAATGGATGTTTTGCATAGAGAGTTAATAGATTGCAATGCCAAAGTTGTAAAAAAATATGATAGATGTAGTGATGGAGAGAATGAACTACCAATTTATGACACTATCAGAGTATTGTAATGTTAATTTTCAAATACAGTGTATATCAAACATAATATACAGTCAGCATTGTTATTTTATGATCAGACAATTATTAGACATTAAAATCCAGTACACTAGTTTAACCTATTACAGTTAGAAAAGGATGCAACTCATACCATGCAGAATTAATAGCCATTAACACACCACTGTGACATTTGGATAAACAAAACCCAAAGGAATTTATATTTTTCACAGATTCCTTAGCATTCCTTCAAGCTATTAAGAACTGCTACATCAAGAAATATTTAGAGACATAGCAAAAAATATAAACTACATAAGGATTCCAAAATAATTTTCCAGTGGATTCCATCCCATGTGGGATTAATGGGAAATGAAACCACAGATGAAGTAGCAAAAATGATTGCAACATCAATTGATAACACAGATTTTGGACCTTCTAAAACTACTCAAAAAGAAAATAAAAAGAATGATTCTCCAGGGCATGACTCACCGCTGGTATTCAGCAGTGAGTTTAACTGCTGTGCGACTACCTTGATCTCTTGCCTCAAGACTGGCTACACAAGACCAGTCAAGTTTAGCAGTAGCAAAAATGTCTTCCCCATCTGTAACATCGAGGAACCATCACCACTGTATTTACTAACTTGTATGAATCTTTCTAAATGTGAACTTTATAACAACCCAGAGAAGGTGCTGTATAAAATACATGAATTTGACCTCTGTGATCTGGTGTAATAATACCATGGGATAATAATAATAATAATAAACAAAAAAATCTGCCTCTTTTTTACTTTAGGTTTACTGATGTTATCTGATAGATAACATCAGTAAAACTTATCTAATGTCAGCTTTTTAAGCTAATAAACATTCTAATGAAATGTACTGAAACACATAACTGTCATGGAAACTTAGTGTTAAACACAGCAGCCCTTCTAGGACATTGAAGTTGGTTCTTATTTTCAGCAGCTTGTAAGCACACAAGTGTGATTTGAAAACTACGAAGGTGTATGTACTGCCTTTGTAAAAATGCATGGAATAACATTTATATGTTATTCCATGTCTATGTTTTATGCAATTATGTGTCCTTAGTTGAAGTTTGATGAATATAATTTAAGTGTCCCATTTTAAGTATGATGCAAACTTTTAAGATGCACTGTGCAATATGTTATTGCTTGGTTATTGTTCCAGAAGGCAATTAAATAAATATCAGCTTATAATAAGAGGACAATTGAAATCAGTTGAGGACTTTTTTTTTTTCAGTTGCATTGTAGATTTTGAAGCCTGTAGTACATTAGTAGTGCTGAGGGTGAGAACATTAATAATGAGAATGGCAAATTTTATATATACATTATATATAAAAAGAGAAGGGAGCTCTGGTAAAAGATAAGCAGGAAATTCTATTTTGAGGTCAATTTATATATATAATTCCCGGAATGCACCTATAAAAAAACCTATGTTCGGAACTTTACATTAATGGCTACTGTTGCCTTCGAAGTAGTCCTCTTGTGCATTTATATACTGGTTTAGATGGTGTTCCCAATTTTGCAAACAGGCCTGGAACTCTTTTTCCAGAATACTCTTGAGTTCCTTTATCACATTGTGACACAGTATGATGAGATGTGTGTGTGTATGATAAAAAGACCTCCCAGATGAGTCTTTGACTCCATGAGGTCTTTGGAAATAATAATAATATCAGCGATGTCAGAAAATCTTTGTCCTTTTAGTGTAGTGTTTAATTTTGGAAACAGCCAGAAATCACAGAGTGTTAACTCGGGTGAACAAGCAGGATGACCTAATTCGGTAATTGATTTTTTGGTTGGAAACTCATCTCACGATGAGCGCACTATAGTTTGGCGCATTGTCATGATGGGTGATTCACTTGTCAGGACACATTTCAGGTCTTTTCCTGTTTCTCGATTCATTTGCAATTCATCAGCCATTAATCACACACTTAATTATCTGTCAGTCCATACTAAATCTCGCGCTCTGTAAGACACTTGGCTTTTTCAGAGCATCCATACCATATGCCACTTTCAACAGCTTTGTTTCAGGAGCAGTTTTTCCAATTTTCACACAAAATTATATGTTAACACCCTGCTCCAAATTTCAATCACACATTTTTATGCCAAAGTTTACACGCAGATCACTATTGTTTTTGCACTAGCCAACTATCAAATGGCTCAGTCAGCTTGAGGTTTATGCATGCATTAGTTAAAAGATGTACAAACACGATTACTCACATGACTTCAACCAAATCACCACATGGGTTGACACTACTTGGCCATTCCGGGAACTGAATTGTCACACCTCATATATAAATTGACCCAAACTATATGTACAATGCATGGAAAGAAGTTGACAGACAGAATAGTGTGACAAACAAACAACCATGATGCCCCCTTAATAAGATGTAGAACCTCTTTTCACTGCAATGACTGCAGCAGTCCTATGCAACATACTTTCCACAAACATACGATAACAATCAATGGGAATTTTGGACCATTCTTCTGTAGGCTTTTAATGAGGTACTGGACTATTTTGGGGTAGAGGTCCCTTAACATCCCCCCTGACACGTCTGTTCATCTCACAGATGTTCAATAGGAATCCAGATCAGGGTTCTGTGGAAGCCAGTCAAGCGTGATGACACTCATGTCCCCCAAACCACACAGTTACAGCAGCCTTATGACACGGTTCATTGTCTTGCTGAAAGAGACAATGGTCAGTTCTGTAGAAACTCCAAAAAGTAGGAAGCATTGCATTGTTTGGAATGTTCAGATACCTCTCGGGGTACACTGCTACCTCTGAATTTCATAGTGGGGTTACTAACTGTGGTGGATGCCTGGTTGCACTGACTTGGGAGCATCATATTCCTCCAGTTTATACCAGGTGCAAACATCTGACTTGTTACATGGTACAGTGCACCTTGCACATGATTTGTTTCTCCATAACACAGACTTCCAAACCTCAACATCCCACTGTGCACACTTTTTGCACCATTGAAGACGATGATGCACATTGCTTTGGGTAATGTGAGGCTTGAATATTGTGGTACCATGGAAACTCATGTTGTTGTGAGCCTCTGCTTTGAATGTTTTTGTGCAGATTCCTATCCCAGTCAATACCCAGAACTTGGCATTCAATGTCAGCCGACAAATAGTGGTTTCATGACCGTAGCACCCTATGGTTATGTTCAGTGAGTGTGGTGGGTCATCTGGTGCGGGTAGCACTTGCAGTCATCTCCCTGTGCTTTATCTTAGTATGGTATCACTGATTGCTGACCTGGGATGGTCTAATTTGTCAGCAATTTGCTAAACAGATAGGCCTGCAATATGGTATCCTATCACAATGCTTCTTTCAAACTCCATCAGTTCCCTTCTTACAGCCATTTCCATTGGACACAGTTGCACTGACTTGGGAGCATCATATTCCTCCAGTTTATACCAGGTGCAGACATGTGACTTGTTACATGGCACAATGCACCTTGCCCGTGGAAGTGTCTGTTGACTTCTTTCTAAGCAGCATGTATACATTTATAAAATAATCCTACACATGAAAATAACAAAAATGCCATGCATAGATAAACTATTAAGATGATAGATGTATACATTTCTAAAACAGTAGTGGATTGTACTTAGTCGGAAAATCTGTATAGTGGTGGGAATTGTTTCAAAGAATAAAGGTCGATGGAATGAAGAAATATAAACTCATTCAGCATGTTTGGAGTTCTTTGTCCTATTTGATAATGGCAAGGAGATCAGTATTTAAGTCATTGATTATGAAAGATCTTGAGATTTAAATACTGTAGGGTTTCTTTGAATGAGGAACAGCAATGAAGTGGATCTGACTTCAAATCCTATGAACAGGATTTGAAGTCAGACAGAGAAGGTCATTGATGTAAAGGGTGAGAGTATAGAACTCTCTGGTATTTCAACACTGATAAAGAAATCTGATGAGAGGAAGCCATCCATCATGACATGCAGTAAACAACCAAAGAGAGGGAGGAAGCTGGCAGTACAGTAGTAGTTTGTTCAGCTGGCACTTGACACCAGTAACTACTATAGTTTCTCCAACTCTTTCCATGGTCTTGTGGTCAAAGTTAGGTAAAGTTAGTAAAGTCTGCTGTAGAAGAAGAATGACAGAGTCCATGTTGATGATTATTGATTAATTGATAGGTCTCCAGGTAGTGAAGAAACTGGTTATTGACAGGCCTTCTCCATCACTTTTGAGAGCACTGTAGTGAGAGTAATGTGATAATAGTTTGATGTCTGATTTTTGTCTTCCTTTTTAGGTTCAGGCTGGATAAGGGCTTGCTGTTGGGTAGATGCCAGATGAATATGATAGCTCACTTAGACAATACAGAATGGGTGTTAATTTTGGTGCAAGGCTTTAGCACAACTGGTGGAATACCATCTGGACCAGGAGATCCTTATTAGTATCAAGATTGATCAGGATTTTTCTGATGTCCTTCTGGCAAAAGATCAGAGTAGGCATGCAGTGGACAATTTCTGGTAGTTTGTAGGAGGTGATTTGTTTTGGTCATCTAAACAAAAGTTGTAGGAAAATGCTAATACCAAGAAGTGTGCTTTATTCTTGGGCAAGATTACTATGGTATCATCGGGATGTAAGAGAGGTGGGAACAGGGAAGGGCAGAAGTTATGTATAACAGCCTTAGCAAGGGACTAGAATTTCATTCTTATCTGCTTTGGAATTGTGGATAACTTTTTTACATTTTTTTTTTTTTTTGTCGGTAGTGTAGCAGAATGAGAAGCTGGAGTTTTCTGTTTAAGCCATTGAACATATACTGCATTTTTATCACAGACTACAGAAGCACATTTTTTAATTAGGTAGATGGTTTCATTGCCTGTTGGGATACCATGAGGCAGTGAAAATCATCCACCTTCCTGATCAAATTTCTTGTTATTATCAAAGCAGAGGCTCTATCCACTTGGAAATTGATAGTCATATCACATATCTAATAAATACCAAGGTTGGTTGTAGCTTATGCCATAGTAGGTAAAGTTAAGAAGCAAGTGTATTACGCTTCTGAATAGCACGTATTCTCTGAATGGTTTGCATGCTGTACAGGAGAGAAAATCTTCCATAAGAGATGGAGGTTAACTCACCTTTAGTTTGAAAAGATATTTTATATTGGAATCAAACTCAGGAGTATTTTTTTTAACTAGAGTGTGCTCTTTGCTACTATCTATGCTATGGAAGTTGTAGTACCAAAGTATCTGAAACCTATGAAACTTACATGAGTAATTTTTTTTTTTTGATCATACAAAAATCTTGGAGCATATCTTGTTTTCTACAAAAAATAACCAGGTGAACACTCTTTCCCCACCTGCATCCCCAGTGATTTGTTGCTTGATGTAGAGGTTGGTGGCCACATCCCACCTTTTTTTTCTCTACTTCATTCCCATTTAAATATTGTGTTATGCAAGTAGGATGTACATGCTCATAGAGGCTCAAGTTTTTAACCCCGCAACTGAAGAAAAATTTGTTGTTAAAGTGGTATTATTGCAGTAAGTAATACATACCTTTATACAGCTTAAGGGTCAAAGCTGTATAACTGAGAGGAGACCTCCACATAGCCTTTAAAGGAATGCAGAGAACCGACCAGGGCTTCTGACCTAATGTCCAATCCTCACCTTCTCGTGGTGCACCCTGTTGGGTATCTACTTGGATACTGAACGAACGAGGATGGGCTGGCAATTTGGGATTCAGCCAACCAAATTGTATTCTTATTGGTTAAACCAAAATAAAAAATGATGGTACAACATGACAAAATTTCATGCCGGCTGGAGCGTAGCCCGGTTAAACAAGGCCCCCGTTGTTTTCGCTAGGGAACCAGGGCGAACAGCAAAAAGTCAGCTACTGGAACAAATCTGAAAACAAACCCTAATTCAACATCACCAGAGTTAAAGATCAGTACTATCAACGTAAGAAGCCTGAATGGCAAAGAAATGGAGCTAGCTGGGGAATTAGATAAGTACCAGATCGACATAATATGGGTGACTGAAACAAAAAAGACAAAAACTGGTGAGATCTTTCTGAGCAATAAATACAAAATGTTATATTCAGGCAATGACAATCAAGGAAAAGAAGGAGTAGCCATTGTATTCAACACTAAATACGAGGCTAATCTTCTTGAATGGCAGGCAGTGTCAAGTAGAGTGATGTGGGCAAATATCAGAATGGGGAACTGGACAATGAGACATTTGTGCCTATGGTCCCACAGAAAGTTCTACTAAGGTAGAAGTGGAGGAATTTTTTGAGGCTTTAAAAAAAGCAACTGACACAATGAAAAAGGAAAAGTTGGTCCTTGTTGGGGATCTAAATAGCAGAGTAGGAAGTGATTGTCAGACATACAAAAATGTTTTGGGAAAATTTGGAGAAAAGAGCAAAGCTAATAATAATGGCAAATATCTGTTGGATTTCTGCTCAGGACATGGACTGGTTATTACTAACACCATGTTCAACATAAAAATGTGCACAAATTCACATGGAGAGAAGAGGCTAGGAATAAGAAAAGTCTCATTGACTATGTTATTGTTGATAGTGATGTTTTCTCCCTGGTGCAGGACACCAGAGTGTACAGAGGATTTGAAATAGGAAGTGATCACTATTTAGTCTTGAGCAGGATAAAATTGAATTTCATATTGAAAAGAATAACATATAAGAAAGTTTTACAGTGAATAAAAGTTGAGCAGCTCTCAGATGTGAACTGTAGACTAAAATACACAAAGATTATTGAAGAAAAAATGCAAGAGTTTGAGAACAGGAATCAAACCTTGGAGATTCAGTGTCAAACTCTGAAGAAAACATTGATTGATTCTGCCAGAGAGGCATGTGGGGAGGTTGTCTGCAAGGATAAAAAAATCAGAACTTCCTGGTGGACACAGGAAGTTAAAGAGGCAGTGAAGGAAAAGAAGAAAGCATATCAAAAGTTCCTGTCAAATAAGTCAGCTTGTGCTATTAGAGAATATAGATAGAGGCAAATGCAAGAATGCTAAACACTGTGTAAAATTAACTAAACAAAAGTCATGGGAGGACTTTGGCAAGAATATAGAAAATAAATATCAAGAAGGTGGCAAAATATTCTGGAGGTTGTGGAAGAAGCTTAGGAATGGAGGAAAGAGTGCTGTAAATGGAGTTAGAGATGATAAAGGTGACATGAAAACTGGAGAAAAAGATATCCTTGAAGTATGGAGTAATTACTTTGAAAAACTGCTAAATGAAACAAGCAGTGGCAGCACAGTGGTAATAAACACTCAACATGCATACAGTCAGGAATATATATCCATACTTGAAGTAGAAAAAGCCATCAAAGGCTTGAAATGTGGAAAGGCAGCAGGAGTAGATGATATTCGATCAGAAATGCTGAAATATGGTGGTATAAGAGTCTTACAGTGGCTGCACTGCATAGTTCAGAAAGCCTGGACAGAGGGACGAATTCCCGATGATTGGAGTAGAGCTCTCATAGTACCCATATATAAAAAGGGAAATAAAACTGAATGTGAGAATTACAGAGGTATTTCCCTACTGAGTGTTCCTGGCAAAATCTATGCAAGTATACTTGAGAAATGGTTGAGAAGAATTGTGGAAGAAAAGCTTGGTGAAGAACAAGCTGGATTCAAACCAAACAGAGGCTGTCAGGATCAGATCTTCACTTTATGACAAATAGTCGAGAAAACATGGGAATATAACAAAGATCTGTATTTAAATTTTGTCGATTTGGAAAAGGCATATGATAAGGTGCCAAGAGAGAAGCTATTCAATACGCTGCAGTTATATGGTGTCAATGGGGCATTATATCAAGCAATACTTAGTCTTTATTTGAGTTGTAAGTCTGCAGTTAGAATTGAAGGAAGTACAGGAAGATGGTTTAATGTTCAATCTGGTGTGAGACAAGGATGTACATTATCCCCTCTGTTATTCATTATCTATATGGATCACATTATGAAGGAAAGTGGTATTAAACATGATATCAAAATTGGAGATGTTGATGTCAGCTCTTTGTTTTATGCGGATGATGTTATACTTCTAAATAAATCCGCTACAAGTCTGCAAGTTTCTCTGACTAAATTGAATAGCTGTTGTAATAGATATGGTATGAAGGTCAGCAATAAAAAGACAAAGACAATGAAAATAGGCAGAATCATTGAAAATGTCAACTGTGTTGTGAATGGAGAACCTGTGGAACAAGTAAAACATTTCAGCTACTTAGGCACGATTTTTACTTAAGATGGTAAATTAAATATAGAAATAGACAACAAAATCAGTACAGCTAGTATGGTGGGAAGTCAATTGAATAAATTCATATGGAATAAGAGAGAAATTAGTCGGAACACTAAATTAGCTGTATACAAGACAGTGTTCAAACCAGTTTTAACTTATGGATCTGAGAGCTGGGTTGGAAGTAAAACACTTGACCAAAGACTAGAGACCGCAGATATGAGAGTTCTGAGAAAGATTATAGGCGTGAACAGATGGCTTCAGTGGCAATATCATATTAAAAACGAGGATATTAGGAAAGAACTTGACATTGTTGGCATCCAGGAATGCGTTAGCAGAGCTAATCTCAGTTGGTATGGTCACATAAACAGAATGGGCGAGGAAAGATTAGCAAAACAAGTGTTCTCTGCCAAGTTGGCAGCAAAACAACCCAGAGGAAGACCAAGATATAGGTGGATTGATGTGGTACAAAGTGCCTTAGATGATAGAAATATAAGATCTGATAATGTTGGAGTCTTGACAAGTAACAGACTGATTTGAAGGAAAATTGTAGATAGGAAGTTAGTAATGATATAATTTTTTCATGTAGTACTATCATGTCCTGTACACCCCTTGTGGGTACATGGCAGGAATTTGATGATGATGATTATGTATGAGGTCTATAGTTATATAATAGAATTCCTGCTATGTACCTGTTAGGATTTAGGACGAGATGACAACACTTGTTCACCGTACTTGCTCTCTCTCTCCCAGCTCTCAACAATGGCAGAGAGTTGAAATCAGCTGCCCATCAATTTTCAGAGTTAATTAGTGCTAAAATGTATCTGCCTACTCCCTTTGGGAATAAAATACATTAGTAGATTTATTTATTATTTATTTTTAGTGTTAGTTGTTCAGGCAAAAAGTAGCATTTTTAACAGAAAAGAAGAAGTTTATCAGAGGCTGTAGAGACTATGGATGAGATATGTTTGTACCAGGAAAAACTAGGGATGTAAGTAGGCCAAGAAAAGAAATCTGATTTACCTGACATCTGAATATTATTAATGTATAGGAGAAAAGAGTGTGGCGAAGGCACAGAACTTTTGAATCCCCCTCCTCCCCCCATTAGTGAGAGAGAAAATCTAAAAGAGGAAATCATTGGAGGTGACATATGGGGAGGTTCCCATTCAAGTCTTGAATGGGAACCTCCTTCAGTCTCTGGGTCAGTCACTGTATCTTTGGGAAGAGGAAAAAGTCTGCAGGAGCCAAATCTGGTGAATGGGGGGGGGGGGCAGATTTTCAATCACACAAATTGACTTCAAAGTCAGAAACTGCTTCACAGGTGGTGGTCACTTTGTCATGCAACAGAAACCAATTGATTTTGTGGGACAGTTCTTTCTTGACACGTCACATGTGGGCATACAGATGTTGCATCAATCCTAAATAATACTGACCATTCACTGTGGTGTCCTCAGGAACAAATTCCTGGTGGATAATTCGTCAAAAAAACCCTCAAAAAACAATGACTATTGTCTTGACACATGATTTTTGCAACCAGACTTTCTTCTGCAAGGGAGATGTTCTACATCATTCCATGCTCTGGTGTTTTGTTTAAGGATCACAGTGAAAACACCAACTTTCATCACCAGTGACAATTCTTTGCAACACATCACGATACTGATCAACTGCCTGGATAAAATTTTGACAACATGCAACCCGATTCACTCTGTTCATGTGTCTGGCACAAACCTCGAACAAATCTTCCTTTTGTGCAGATCTCTTTCTAAGAATAATGTGGCCATTTCCTTACCAACACCAAGCCATACAGTGAGTAGCCTAGTGGTTATTTGTCTTTCATCTGTCTGTGCAGAAACTGGCTGTCCACAGCATGGTTCATCCTCCAGGGACTCCCTCCCCTCCTTAATGTTTAAAACCAGTGGAACACCTGTGCATAGCTCAGATGGGCATCGCTGTAAACTTTTGTTTAGGTCTCAGTATGCTTCTGTAGCAGTTTTTCCTAAGTAACAGTAAAATTGCTCCATGATGCAACCTCTGACATGCTCCACTTACAATCTTCCCTTAATGGTTGCCACACAAAAATCACCTGACTCGAAAGTTGCACCTGCAATTACAACACACTCTGGTCAAAACCTATAAACACATTTGTTACTTTTATTCAGAGGTCTGTCCTGTAAAAAATCAATCTTATTACTGAACATGCACACTTTTAGAATGTGAGTAATCACCAATAACCCATATTGGGGATTACTAATTAACTCATGTACCTCCAGCTAGTGAAGAAGTTTGATAGCTGACTTTTATCTCAGTTTTTAGGAATGGGCTGGTTATAGGCTACCTCCACATTCTTAGATAGATGTCAGGCAGAATGATAGCACGTAAACACAAGAAAATATGAAGCTCTTTCGTCTAGACAATCTAATCCCTTCATAACTACAGATAATTGAATTGTCAATATATCCGGATGTTCTTTGACTGAAAGCGAAACCCTCATCCTTTCAAAAGGACATGATTTTTCTATTGTTCCAAATATGATACCATATCTAGATTTCCTAGTTAACATTGAAAGGAATCTCAGTCATCTAACTAGTGATGAAGCCAATGCTCTTCGCCTAGAAGTCGCTTCTTCTCTACTTAAGGCCAATCTTCCTCCTTCCAACATATCTCCTTCTGAAATGAAATCTTTACAGTCCTTGAGAAAAAATAATCAACTCATTATCACCAAAGCTGACAAGGGAAAAGCAACAGTAGTTATGGACTCAGCAAATTACAGAAGAAAACTTTCTCTTTTGCTTCGAGATCGCTCCACATATCAAGAAATTGATTATAATCCAACCAACAGACAACTAAAGAAATTAAATTCTCTCCTAGATGAAGTCATCAGTTTAGATAAAGACACAATTGAAAGACATAAAACTCATTTTGCAAGACCTCCTAGATTTTATGGCCTTCCAAAAATCCATAAGATTGACTATCCTCTTCGTCCAATAGTAGATTGTATTGATTCTCCTACTTACCATATAGCCAAACATCTAGCTAAATTATTGAAATCTTACATTGGCAACTCTAATTCTTTTTTAAAAAACTCTTCAGATTTCTTAGAAAAATTAAAAAAATGTCTCATTACAACCTACAGATCTTATGGTTAGCTTTGATATAGAATCTTTATATACCAATGTACCTCTCAAGGAAACTTTAAAATTACTTGCTGACATCTTTCCTCAAGACATTATAAAACTATTCGATTTCGTAATACATTCTGGATATTTCATATGTCAAAATAAATTTTACAGCCAAGTAGAAGGAACGACCATGGGAAGTCCTCTTTCTCTTGCTGTAGCCAACTTTTATTTGGAACATTTAGAAAAAGTCCTCTTCTCATCTATTTTCCCTCAACCATCCTTTTGGGTAAGATATATAGATAACATCTTTACTATTTGGCCTCACAGCAAAAACTCTTTACCTTCTTTTTTAAACAGTATTAATTCCTTGCATCATCGTATGAAGTTTACTATGGAAATAGAAGAAAACAACCAGTTATCTTTTTTAGACGTTCTCCTCATCCGGTCACCTTCAAATATTCTTACAACTACAGTATACAGGAAACCAACATTCACAGGTCGTTATATTCTTAAAGAATCAGCCCATCATCCTTGTCAAAAAAACAGGAATTATAAATTGCCTCATCAGAAGAGCCAAAACTAATCGTTCTACTTTTGATTATCTACAGAAAGAACTTTCTACTATCCAACAACACATGAAACTCAATGGCTTTTCTAAAAAAAGTACTCAACATCTTCTCAATTCTTATAATCCTCCACAAAACAACAAAGTTTCAATACATCGAGTGCCTATTCCTTATATCTCCGGTATTTCAGAACCTATCGCAAGAATTTTAAAGAAATATGATTTAACAACTATGTATTCACCTATTAACCAATTGTCTTCTCATTTTCCTTCTCCTAAAGACGAACACTCAAATTTATCTCTTCCTGGAGTTTATCAAATTCCTTGCAACTGTGATCTTTCCTATTTTGGACAGACTGGATGTTCTCTTGAAAAAAGACTCCAAGAATCCTCCATTCTTCACAACAAACCTGAAAAGTCTGGATTGGCTCAACACGGAATTGAAACTGACCACAGCATCTTTTGGTCCAGGACTCGCCTCTTACATAGATCCCGTTATAGGTTCGAGCGTTTGTTCAAGGAAAGCGTGGAGGCCTTACTCCATTGTCCCAACCTGAAATTGTAATGACTGTATATCTATATCAAAAATCTGGGAAAGTCTAATCATGATTACTCATTAATTTTTTTTTTTTTTTTCAATCATGTCTCTTCTTCAAAATGTTTCGTTTTATACTTAATACTTAGTGATATAACATCATGCAGCGTGTTCTATTTTTAACGATCTACTGCTAGTATTCTAGCTTGTATTTTTTAAAACTGTTCTTGTAATACCACTGAAGATGGTCTGCTATTTCCAGACCAAAATATTTGGTTAATTAAATATCTTTCTTGTGTTTACGTGCTATCATTCATTTTTATGTCACAAGTATCCTTAAAACAGCAGATGTCAGGCAAGACACTTGTATAGGCAGTATTTGGGTATTAATTCTGGAGTGCAGATCTTGAGTACATTTGGGAAGATACCATTAGGACAAGGAGACTTATCGATACAGACTAACACAGCATTGCAATTGATTTAAAAAAATGGAAATGGGAAAAGAAAGTGTGTGCGTATTTGCATAAGCGTATGCAAATATGGTGACTCTTGACATTTCCATGGCACCTGATTATGTCTGGCATCACGTTCGCTTAGTAAATTGCCATCCTTTAGTCTACTTCTCACTCTTTACAGTTGGGTAACAAGCTCTTCCTCTGGTCATTCACTGAAAGTAACGGTGGATGGCTCCCGCACTTTGAGCTTCACCAATGTAGAAGTGCCTCAGGGCTGTGTTCTTTCACATGCCTTTTTCTCCTATGCATAAATGGTCTACTCTCAATTACCACTAATCCTCTTCACAGCTTTGCTGATGATAATACACTCCATACATCCTACTCATTTGACAAATCATGCCATGTGCAGACATCCCAAGCTTCAAGATCATCAGCAGCGAGTGTCTTATACTCTGGTCTCCATACCATCTTTACATGACTAAAAGTGGAGCAAGGATAAGCTGGTCATCTTCAGTGCCACCAAAACACAATGTTGCCTTTTCTCTTGCAAAAGGATCTCAGCTTACCATATCTTCCCTTCAGTAATACACAAATCACCAGACAGGAGCATAACTTTTTCTTACCTTGGACTGGCATAAACACACCACATCATTAGGTTTTTTAGCCTTTTAAAAAAATTAAGTGGATGCTACTTTTTGCCCATCTACTAATTCTTTACAAACTCTCAATCTGCTCATCCTTAAGCTGAAGTCACCACCCTTCGATACAGCGAAGATTCTTTCGTCAACAATATGTCCCTTCTCAACAGACCCAACAGACGCAGAAAGGGGGAGGACAGAGGGGATGAGACAAGAAGATTCCCTTAAGGTTGGTCGATTGGTACAGCCTCTGCTACTATCAATTGCTCATGCAAAAAGTTAAGCAAGTGCGGTTAGTAGTTGTAAGGGTCATTCGTTCGATGCTGTTGGCACACTCTCCCTCAATGAGTCTTTTGACTCCCTGGAGGTGTCACATAATAATAATAATTGTTCACTTTTTTTTCTTTCTTTTTTTTTTTTTTTTTTTGACGAGCACCTAATTGTTTTCTAACAGTCTTCAGTGTTGTCCAGAGGAGAGTATGCTCCTCTGGACAACACTGAATTCAACTGACTGTTGATCCCCTCCCTTACTAACTCACTTCAGTCTCTATCTCATAGATGCACTGTTTTAGTTCTATGTCTTTTCTACAGGTACTTGAACACTGCTTCACTGAACTTTCAACCATCATTTCTCCACTTTCTGTTGGGCCTGGTGAAATGAGCAATGCCAACTGCCCTAAAATACCTTACTGCTGCAAAAAAATCTAACTTGCTTCTCCTCCTAATTTATTCTATGTCCTATGGAACAACCTCTGTTCCATAGGAGGTCAAAGTTGTTGGGAAACAACTTTGACCTCCAACTCTTAAAGAAAATGTTAATAGATTAGTTATTTCTCAGTCCTCACTTGCACCTCCTACACAGCACTGATGTACTATAGGTTCTTCCTCTCATATGTGGGATAAATATTAAATATATATATATATTTTAAAGATTAAATGACTGATTAAAAGTAAAGATTGAAAGATTAAAAGTAAAAAATACTATTTTATTAAGTAGATTGCAGGTTGTTGTGCAATCTAATTAATAAAATAGTATTTTTTACATTTATCTCTTGGCTTTCAGTCATTTAATCTTTTTAAAAAGTATGTCTCTCAGTCGAGTAAGACCGTTATACCATATATCTGGCATTCCAGAAAATACCACTTAAAACTACTGGTCAGAAAGAAATTTTACTCATCCATATTATGAATTGTAGTAAACAATGTATATATATATATTCCACTGTTTCAATTTCAATAACAGATGGAACATCTTTAATAATAAAATTTAAAACAGCCAAATTCAAATTGTCTGCAATAATTTGTAAGATCTGGCATGTCTCTCTTTAATTTTGCATTAGTCCATTATTTTTGCCAATATATTACATGCTACTTCTCTTCAGTCGCCTGCTTAGCAGTTACTAGTCTTCCATGATAAGAACTATTTCATTTCACTCTCTCATCTATCACAATGCACTGTAACTGAGTGTTGGAGAGAAATTACGTTTACAAATGCTTCTTCCATTTTTATGAATGCATCTCATATAATGGATGAATTTCATCTCATTTGAAATATCTAAAGAAGCAGCTATAAGAAGACCCACTAATGGAGTCTTTTATTTACATAACTAATTTTTAATTTTTGTTTAATGACATCAGTAGTAACCAACACAAATTCTTTACATTTCATGTCATTTTGATACTGTTTTGCTACTGGGTGTATATGTTTTTAAAGTAATAAATTTTTTATTGGATTTAGCTTTATAACAGTATAATAAAAATGTCCTTCAGGTATATATATATATATATATATTTTTTTTTTTTTTTGTAAAAATCGGAGCTGCATGAAACTTAATGTGTCCACTTTAAAGAAGGCCTCGAAAACCTTGTAACAATCTTGGAGTTTTTGTCATCAATCTCAGGAAGAACAAAGAGTATAGTTTGTTGTCTTTGTTAATAAGGGAGGTTCAGAAATAAGAGAGATGAAATAATTTCACTGATTGAGTTTATTTCCCCCAAAATCATTGGAATAAGTGAAACTTAGTTGAGTGAAGATGATATCCTAGTGGGAATAAAAATTGAAGGGTACAGTCTTTTTCGTGAGGATAGAAAGGACAAGAAGGGGAGCAGGTGTGCTGCTGCTGACTGCAGGGTAATTGTCCATATAAGGTAGACAAGAAAGAGGGAAATAGTGGGAATGGTTATAACATATTTAGTTGGGTGTTGTTATAGGCCAGAGAATGTGGAGGGTTGTGATGATGAAATGTATAAATAACTTGGATTAGTAAACAAAGGAAGGGTAATTATCATGGGGTATAGATTGGAATGAAGAGAGCATTTAGGAATAAGGAAAATGAATTTCTCAAGCTCTTGAGAGATAACTATCTCAGGCAGCATGTAAATGAGGACAGGTGAGGATTGAGCATTTTAGATCTGATCATATCATAAGAGAATGTAATTGTGATTGGGGTCTCATGATGAGACCCCAATCACAATTACATGAGAGCTTGGTCCACCTTTACTACAAGTTGCCTCAGTCCTGAAGATACTTCAGGTGCAAACTTTGTTTGCTTACACTTGGATAAAGGATTAAACTATATTTATTATAGTCTAACCAAGTAGAAAATAAACTTCCAACATCTTTCTCTAAATCCAGAGTAATTTAATAATAAGGTGGTACACCTTTTGGCAAATCGTATAGGTAAATATGACCTCTCCATTGCTTCTGCCTTAGTATCACCACTTCTGGGTCTGGCTCCCACTGATGGGTCCTCAATAAAGGTCGAAACTGGTCTGGGTAGTGGCCCTTCCCGTAATGCATAGCAATTATACATGTCAGCAAGGAGATGTGGTTTGCATTATGGGAGATACTGAGACAGGGAGTGATGAGAGCTTGGCCCACCTTTACTACGAGTTGCCTCAGTCCTGAAGATACTTCAGGCCCAAACTTTGTTTCCTTACACTTGGATAAAGGATTAAACTAAATTTATTAACGTCTTAAGGGAATATTTCATAGAATTGGCATTCCTCTTAAATAAGTCTTACAACCACACAAGTTCCAAGGGAGTGGAAAGAAAGTAAAATTGTTCCACTGCATAAAGGTTGTGATAAGGCTATGGCTTCAAATTATAGTCCAATCTGTATATCTGGAGTTATGGTGAAGGTACTAGAGAGAGAGATTGGTGAAAAGTAGGATACAAAAATGATTTGATAGCAGCAGTACTCTCTGTGGTTATCAGCATGGGTTTGTTAAAGGGAGATCATGTTTTACTAACTTATGTACTATAACAAGGTGACAAATACGTTGGGTAGGAGAGATGCACATACAGTGGTGTACTTAGATTTCGCAAAAAAACTTTTAATAGACTGCCACATGACAAGCTGTTAAATAAATAGAAACAGATGGGATTGGATAACAGACTTCTGAATTGGATCAGTGACTGGCTATTAGATAGATAGGTATCAGAAAGTTGTATATGGAGGTGCATGGTATCCCAAAAGGGTAAGTCACTAGTGGTGTGCCACAGGGGTCAGTTTTGGGACTATTGTTGTTCAATTTGTAAATTAATGATATTTGAATAGGTTTAACTGGTCATATGCTACTGTTTACAGATGATGCAAAATTTGGGAAAACAATGCAGAGTCAACCAGATGTTATGGCCTTACAAGAGGATTTGAATAGATTGCATGAATGGACAAGTAAGTGGAACTGTCAGTTCAATGTTGCAAAGTGTGAGGTTTTGAAATTTGGTAAGCAACAATGGGATGCAAAGTACACACTTGGTGGGGAGGAGGTAGAGTAGATAAGAGATCTGAGAGTGGTGGTGGTGGACAAGGACCTGAAATTCAGGGGGCATATTACAGAAGTTGTAAAGATGTCACATCAGATAATGCAATGATGCAGTGGACCCTCACATGCAGAAAGGGTCCAGAGAAGATTCACAAATGCAGTCAGTGGTCTTTGGAATCTGGAGTACTAGGACAGATTGACATAATGTAAATCAAATCCTCGTGAGTAGAAGAAGAATGTGTGTGCGGGGGGGGGTATGATTGAGGCATATAAGCTAGTCAGGGATTGCTATCAGGTTGAAATGAAGAGATTTTTGATAGAGTGGGAGAAGGCAGGTAGAATAAGAGGTCATCTGGAAACTACATAGGGAGGGTGTGAGCAGAGGCGTGAGGAGAAGGTTCTTTGCATGGAGAGTGTTTGGTGAGTGGAATGCATTGCCTGCATGTGTTATGAATGTAGACATGTTGAATCAGTTTAAGGCACGGTTGGACGAGTATTGTGTGCAATAGTGTATACCTCCCATTATGAGATTCTGACTCCATGGAGGTTAGATGTTAATAATAATAATAATAATATATTCGGACCTGATATTGTAGACATTAGTGAGATTTGGCTATCAGCAGCAGACATACTAACTGGTATCGAGGGCAAAGGGTATAGTATTTTTAGAAAGGATAGGAGAGGAGGGACTGTGCTGCTAATGATATCAGGTGACTTCAATCCAGTAAGAGGTGAGACTTGTGACTGCAGTACTAGTAACAGTTTTTTATGCAGCAGTCAGTTGGAAGCCATCTGGTGTGAGTTGGAGTCTAAAAAGATCAAATACATAGTAAGGGTATCCCTCAATTAATGCAGTTAATTAATCCCTCGATGTTACCGTGTTAACCAAATCTAATAATCAATGGTAAAATTTACAATTTGTCCATGATAGATTACTGTATTAATAATTCATTTTATATGGTACTCTTTTAGGAAAGATAAAAAATGAATGCAGAGTAAATGTTTAATAAATACTTGTACCTACATTATTTACTGCAATTTTTTTTATCAAAAGAAGTTATCAAGAGTCGTTTGAACAGTTTTAGTTTTTTTCTTATCGGCATAAATTCTACGATAACAAGCAAAATGACTATTGAGGCTTCGGCAAACAAGCAATAAAACATAAAGAAAAAACACTGCAAATATAATACATGATGGTACAAATTAAGTTAATATTGAATCTAACATTATTTCATAGCCGAATATAGAAACGACAAGAGTTTCGTACCGAATAGATAGAAATTAAAAGTTTCGGCAGATGCAAGCATGAGCAACCTTATGGGCAACTCGTAGTAAAGGTGGAGTAAGCTTCAGATCACTTTCCTTAGTATTTTCCATAACGTAAAGCACATCTCCTAGAGCAGCACTTCCCAAGCTGTGGGCCACGGCCCCCTTAGGGGCCGTAGGTTTTGTTGAGGGGTTCCATGAAATAATGAAAACAAATTGGAAATGTTTTAAGACTAAGTAGGGTTTTTTTATCTTAAAAGAAACGTATTTAATTTTTATTATTTCTTTTTTGTTATATTTTAATGGGGGGAAAAATCACACATTGGTGCTAGTTCACAAATATTGCTTCCTGCATATTTTGGCGCATAATGAATATTAGTAAATATTCATTACGTAATCTTAGTAATTCATTAGTAATCTTAATTACTAATCGTTTTACGTTTCATGTGCTTGTACTGCAAATGTGCAATAACGATATATCTATCTATATAAAAATATGAGATAATGTGTATGTAAGATGCTAAAAATGTAATATTTGCATTTGATTTTTGCAATATTCGCTGTGTATGTTTTGTATTGAATATAAATACAATAACTATTATAATAATATATGTCTATATTATGATTTTTTTTTCAAGGGGGCGGCCATAAAATATTTTAATTTTTCCAAAGGGGGCCGTGACATCCAGAAGGTTTAGGAAGCACTGTCCTAGAGGACATGTATGATAAATAAGCCTTTGACTCTCTATTTCAGTAATACATGATGGTTTGTTTATTTTCAGTTACAATCTAGAAATTATTGAACAAAGAATAAAAAAAACAACTAAACCATACTTATACTGACATCGGAGGTTGCAGTATCTCTCAGATACAATTTACTGTCACAAACCTTTACATAACATGTGTTAAACCAAACTGACAGCAAAAAAACAGTGCGGAATATCACTCGTAACATAAGAATGCACAGCTACTCATGATCTCCAAGCTATACACCGAATTGTGTAAGAATATTTATATTAAAAATTTTGCATGTATCTGTCAGATCAGCTGCGAGCTCCGCAAGGTTAAAGGCATGTTAATCAAAACTCTTGCTGCGTATATCAAGGGACTGCTGCAATTAATTTTGCTGCATTAAGCAAGGGATACCTGTACACTGTTGTTATAGACCTGGTAGATCAGTTGTTGGTGACAAAGAACCGCATTACCAAATAAAGGTGATGAGTGTGAAAAGAGTAATCACAATGGGGAACTTTAATGATCCAAACATTGATTAGGTAGCTGTGAAATCTCATGAGAAGAATGAAACTGAATTTATTGAGCTGTTGTGAGACAACCTCAGGAAGCGTGTGACAGAAGACACTCATGGTCAGAGAGTGTTAGATCTGATTATAGTGTCAGAGGCGTTTCACCTAAAGACCTAACTATTCTGCCCCCAGTTTGTGACAGTGATCACTCAGTACTTACTTGGTAAGTGGCCAAGTTTATGACTGTTCCTTTTAGAAGTTTTACTTAAAGACGTAACTATTCTGCCACCAGTTGTGACAGTGATCACACAGTACTTACTTGGAAGTGGCCAAGTTTATGAATATTCCTTTCAGAAAAGGTTACATGCTGAACTACAGAGCAGGAAATTATGACCACCTGACAAGTATCCTGGGTTCTGTGCCATGATATCAGTTGTTGGATAGGAAAGATATTCACAGTGCGTGGGAAGTGTTTAAACATACTTAAATGATGCAATATAAGAATGCATCCATAGATTTGAAGAATAAATAGAGTAGGAGTGAAATAGATGTCATATAGTTAAGCAAGAGATTTGTTAGAAAAATATGTGGAAGGAATAATCCTGGGTTCTGTGCCATGGTATCAGTTGTTGGATAGGAAAGATATTGACAGTGCATGGGAAGTGTTTAAACATACTTAAATGATGCGATATAAGAATGCATCCATAGATTTGAAGAATAAATAGAGTAGGAGTGAAATAGATGTCATACAGTTAAGCAAGAGATTTGTTAGAAAAAGATGTGGAAGGAATACTGTGTGCATAAGGATGATGTCCGTTATGATAATTATAAGCAGCAGGCTAGAAGAATCACAAGTGTTGTATGGAATGCCAAGAATGAAAAAAAAAACTGGCTCTGCAAGTTAAAGACAACCCAAAAGAATTCTATCATTATGCTGCAAGTAAAAGAAACAATAAATTTGAAAGATAACTCTACTGAATTCAGATGGTGTACAGGCGACTGATGTAGAAGAGATTGTTCAATTCATGAGTAGCCATTTTGCTAAAAGCTATCAACTTGGTATATGCAACATTGAACTCATCACTACCGCTTCACTGTATGAAGAAACTTGTGTATGAGGAGGAAGTACTAGAGCTGTTGCACAAAGTAAGAATTCTGCACTAGGAACTGATGGGATATCAGAACAGATGCTAAAAGAGTGTTCAGCTGAACTGACTATTCCTTTGATCAGGCTATATAATTTGAGTCTCAGAACAGGGAATATTAATCAGTGTTCATTTGCTTTCATTTATTTTGCTTAAAATTTATATAAATTATCTGTAAAATAATTCATTAGGAAAGACAAATAAGGTTATGAAAATAACAGAAAATAGTCAACTCTCTCAATGGAGCCAGATTAACATTTTGCAATTTAATGTCAGTAATGTGATCCACTCTTCAACTTATCTGTGCAGGATAAGGAGGTGATCGAACTCAAGCATCAAACTATAGGCCTATCTGTGTGTCAGGTGTTGTGGTTAAGTTGTTGGAGAAGCTTGTGAGAACTAGGATCCAGAGTTGGGTTGACAACAATGGTATTATCTTTGATGGACAGCATGGATTTCCTGAAGGGAGGTCATGTTTTAGTAATCTACTTACTTATTACAATAAAGTGACTGCTTCCTTGGACAGAGGAGAAGGATACACAGTAATATACTTGGATTTCGTAAAGGCTTTTGATAGAGATAGAGTACCTCATGATAAGTTGACAGTCAAACTAGAGCAGATGGGGTTGGATATTAGATTAGTGCATTGGATTGGAGACTGGCTATCTGATAAGTATCAACAAGTTGTGTATGGGGGTGCGATAATCCAGGAAAAGGAAAGTCACTAGTGGAGTGCCTCAGGGGTCTGTTTAAGGGCCATTACTGTTTAACATGTATATTAATGATATTGGTGAAGATTTGGATGGAGATATTCAGTTGTTTGTAGATGATGCAAAGTTGGGACAAACCATAAAGAGTAGTGAAGATGTTGTGGCCTAATGCAAGAAGACTTGAATAAATTGAGTGATTGGGCATGGAAATGGGGATGTGAGTTCAATGTTGCAAAATGTAAGGTTTTAAAATTTGGAAAACAAAGATGGGCAGCAGAATTTATGCTTGGTGAGAATATATTGTTGGAGGTAGAGGAAATAAGAGATCTGGGGGGGATAGCGGATAAGGATCTAAAATTTAGTGGGCACATCGCCAAAATTGTGAAGACAACACAAAGGCTTCTGGGAATGATGCTGAGGACACTGATATGTAGAAGTAGGGAGATTCTTGTTCCATTGTATAAGGCTTTGATTAGGCCACACATGGATTATTGTGCCCAGATTTGGTCACCGGGTTTTCAGAAGGAATGAAGAGATGTTGGAAAAGGTCCAAAGGCAACTGACTAAGATTGTTTCTGACCTCTGGAATGTTGAGTATGAGGAAAGATTGAGAAAATGTAATTTGCAGAGTCTGGTGGAGAGGAGGAAGAGGGGAGATATGATAGAGACCTACAAGTTAGTAAGGGGTTGTTATAAGATCAATGGTGGAGAAGTTCTGCAGAGAATAGTGGGAGAACCAGAGATCATCCCTGGAAACTGTATAAAAAGGGTGTGAGTAGGGGAGTGAGAGGCAGGTTTTTTTTCGTGCAGAGTTGTGAATGATTGGAATGCCTTGCCTGAGAGTGTGGTGTCTGCAAGGAGTTTGAGTGTGTTTAAGACATGGTATGATGAGATGTGTGTGTGTGTGTGTGTGTGTGTGTGTGTGTGTGTGTGTGTGTGTGTGTGTGTGTGTGTGTGTGTGTGTGTGTGTGTGTGTGATAAAGGGACCTCCCAGATGAGTCTTTGACTCCATGAGGTCTTGGGATAATAATAATATAACTATGTTTTTTAAATAACACAATTATAAAAGAAAGCCTTTTTATGATCTATATTCAAGTATATAATGAGACTAAGCTAATTCATTGTTAACTGTGAAAATAAGCTATATTTATTATTATTATTATTACATCACATCTCCAGGGAGTCCAAAGACTCATCAAGGGAGGGCATCTATCTACTCTACAACTCTTCGTCTCACTACTCCACCAACCTTCATCATCTACCACCAACACCATCTATTGCCCACTACCACCACTAGTACTTTCACAGACTATCATAAACATCCATGCCCAAAACGGGATTCGAAC
This sequence comes from Typopeltis vanoorti, assembly GCF_054136105.1. Taxonomy (NCBI): domain Eukaryota; kingdom Metazoa; phylum Arthropoda; class Arachnida; order Uropygi; family Thelyphonidae; genus Typopeltis; species Typopeltis vanoorti. The sequence continues at coordinate 50,487,466 of NC_143566.1, read as the reverse complement.
CCGCAGCCTTTTGACTGGAGAGCGGATACGCTAACCACTCGGCTTTGAGAATATCTCTGTTCAGTCTACCTTTTGACAGGGACGTACAAATCTACAAAGGAATTTACTTATTAATTTAATTACGTAGATACTCTCTCTCTCATGGTTGAAAGTAAAACCTCTTTATTATATTCATTGGAGATTGTTGATAATCAAGTAACTTGATAGTGAATAAGATGTATGTTGGGAGGGGGGTGAAGTATAAATTATGTGAAGAAAAATGGCAATATATTTTAAATACGTTTAGAATAAGACTGAAAAATTCATTTGCCACTTGTCTCTAATAACTTGTCCATGGCGAGTGATCAAGTGGATTTCTGAAATCCTGTGTGTGTGTGATTTTAGTGGCTACAACTCAAACTGGCTTCCCTTCTCTCATTCCACTGATGAAGAGTGCAGGAATGTTGAGATACATATAATAGCACAAACAATTGTCTAGTTGAATGGTTTGTATTTTATGGTTATTGTAATTTGTGCTTTGAAGATGTGAATTAGAAATACAACCAAATATTAGCAACCTAATAAATTATTTATTTTGTTCTTCTGGTATTGTTTAAGTCCGCATGTTTAGCCTAGTTGCTCTGCGCTTCATAACCATATGCCTGGGCGAGGTGTCCTAGGTTCGATTCCCATTGACGACGAGAGGAACTTAAGGATCTTCCTCAACCATAGCCAAGTTAGCTGGTCTTGGGCATGGACAGCAGGCCCCCCCCCCCAGTTTATGTGGGGTTTTTCATCCTGCAAACCGGCTCCATGAACACACACGGATACAGTCATGAATATCGCCCTTAGGGGATGCAGCAGAGGAGTGGTGAACCAGCTGCATTAATACACCAATAACCCCTCATTAAGAGGAGAGGGGACTCAACCCCTCATAGATAGATGAGAAGGATAGGATAGGTATTGTTTATACCTTGAAGCACTGCATGAATAATTATTAATAGTTGAGAATTTCATTACATCAGAGCTTTTAATATCAATTCTTTTGTGGATTTACCTAAAACTTTTAAAAAGCAAGAACGCCACCTTTTTCTGAATGACTATAATCCTGACAGCATAAAAAAAAATCAGTCAATAAATAAAAAAATAAAAATAAAAAAATAAATAAAGAATCACATTAACAGCCACATTCATACCTATTAATAAAACTGGCCAAATATTTCATTCTCTCAGAAATAAACCTAATATCATTTTCTCTACTTGGAATTAACTACATTTGAATCCTGGTATTCGGCAGTTCTCCTCTTTGCAAATCAACTTGTCAAGCCAAAATAATATAAATGACTTGAACAAAGAATTTAGTGAGCTCCAAGTAGAGAAAATGATGTTGGGTTTATTTCTGAGGGAAGGAAATACTTGGCCAGTTTTATTAATAGGTATGAATGTGACCGTTTAAACTGATTTTTTATTTAGTCTAACATTAACATTTATATCAAAGCTCAGACATTTTCTTACACCATTCAAATCTCCATCATAATGATATACTTTAATATATATTATCATCATCATTATTAAACAGAATGGGAGAGGAGAGATTAGCAAACCAAGTGTTCTTGGCCAGGTTGGCAGGAAAAAGACCTAGAGGAAGACCAAGAATACAGTAAAAAGTGCCTTAGAAGACAGAAATATAAGATCTGATTTTTATTTCGTATCCAAACACAAGTGGCACATTAGTGAGTAAGTGGTACAACATGATTTACAACAAATTAGGATACATTACAATGAGATCAGCTTAGATTTGGTAGGTGAATTATACAGGGAAATAATAATTAAATATGAAAAAAAGCAAACTATACGTAACTTATATACAATCAATATGGTCAGATGTTTCTCCAGTATCTTGCACAATCAACTGCTCTTTCTGTGCAGGATATAAGGTCCTCTTTTGTACAAGATGATGGAAGAAAGGGGCAAGAAAGAAAGTGTTCCATGGACTGGGTTGTCCCACACTCACAATTGTCTGGGCCAGTGAAGTAGCCTCATTTGATGAGGTTTTGTTTGCAGCGTCCTGTTGTTCGCAGTCTGTTGAGGCTTTTCCAAGTATTCCAGTCCAAATGGGCACCACATGGAAGATGTTCAGCTGTTGGAATACCAGTATTATTTTCAGGATATAGTGCAAGCCATTGTTGAAGTATATATAAGAGCTGATAATATTGGGGTATTGACAGGTAACAGACTGATTTGGACGAAAATTGTAGATAGGAAGTTAGTAATGATGTAAATTTTTCATGTAGTACTATCATATCCTGTACACCCCTTTAGGGTATATACCAGGAATGTGATAATGATGATAATCATCATTAAATAACCCTCTTACTTCACCACCTCCTTTTGCAACTTCTAAGGATGGCTTTTTGTCCTTGTTCTCCCCTCCCCCATGTCAATCCTGTTAATACCTCTGAACAGTTTAAATGTCTCGGTCATGTCACCTCTTCATCTTCTGTCTACTAAACTCTGTAGTTTGCTTGCCCATAGTCTATCCATCTAAACTACTGTGCCCTTCTAATCTGGGCACAGTAGTCTAGATATGACTTAGTCAGGTCTTTATACAAAGGCATCACCACTCTTTTATCTCGGGTGTCAAAGTCTGTCTTAGTATTGCAACAAGTCCTCTGGGTTCCATTCACTGCCTTTGCAGTATCGACAGTCACCTCAATATTGCCTCATCCACTTTTTTTAGTATAGATCCATCATTAGCATAATCAACCTCCTCGTTTGTGGATCCTGAATTTCAAAACCATCATCATCAAATTCTTGATGTACCCTCAAGGGGTGTACAGGATATGTGATAGTACTACATGAAAAACTTACATTATTACCAGTGGTGGTCTGTGAATTTTTAAGTGGGGGTGCTGCCTGTACAAAATAATTTTATAAAAATTATTTTTTTCCTAATCAGTAACCAATTTATTAATAAATAAATTTACAGATTTATTTATTAATAAATTGGTTAATTTTAAATAAATTAATTTATAAATAAATCTACAGATTTATTTATTAATAAATTGGTTACTGATTAGGAAAAAAATAATTTTTTAAAAATTATTTTGTATAGGCAGCACCCCCACTTAAAACTTCACGGGCCACCACTAATTATTACTAACTTCCCATCTATAATTTTCCTCCAAATCAGTGTTACCTGTCAAGACGCCAACATTATCAGATCTTATATTTCCGTCTTCTAAGATACTTTTTACTGTGTCCAATCCACCTATATCTTGGTCTTCCTCACTGTCATTTTCCTGCCAACCTGGTAGAGAACACTTGCTTTTTGCTAATGTTTCCTCTTGCATTATGTTTAAGTGAACATACCACCTGAGATTAGTTCTGCTAACAATGTCAAGCTCCTTCCTAATATCCTCATTTTTAATATGATATTGCCATTGATGCCATCTGTTCAAGCCCTTAATCTTTCTCAGGACTCTCATATCTGTGGTCTCTAGTCTTTGGTCAAGTGTTTTGAAAGAATTTCAAAACCTAAATGTGAAATGTAGCACCCCAATTTAACTTTATTGGGCTAAGTATCAAAAGGTGTAAAGCAGGTTTTGGGATGAAGGAGGTATTGCAGTTTATATATATACTAATGCCAGAAGTATCTGAAATAAAGTTGAGGAGATTTTGTCATTGGTTAGCACAACTTATCCAAAAGTTATAGGCATTAGATGAGACGTGTGGTTGACTAAGGCTGATATGATCATAGGAATAGAATGCAAGGGATACAGTGTATTTCAGAGAGGACAGAAGGATGGTGGTGGTGGGGATTTTGCTAATGATAGTAGAGGAATTTAAGCCAAAAAACAAAAAAAGAGCAGAAGTTCAGAGAGCAGTTCATTTGAAGCTATCTGGTGTGAAATATTGACCAACAGGACTAAATATATAATTGGCTGCTGCTATAATCCAGAGGGTATAAGGGAGATGACATGTAGATAACATGCATTCACAAATTAGCATGATGAGTACAGGTTGAGTAATTATATTATAGAGGATTAGATTATTATTAGGGAGACATAGATTGAGAGGAGGATTGGTCACAGGTATAGAAGGAAATGGAATTTATACTGCTGCTGAGAGATAATTATCTAAGGCAACATGTAATGGAGGAGACAAGAAGTTCAAAAGTGCTGGATCTAATCATTACATCAGAGAACTTAACTCTAATCACAACACTGCCTCTTCTTGGAGAAAGTGATAATGTCTTGACCTGGGAGATTGCCAGACATGCAGAATTTTCTGTTAAGAAGGGATATATGTGAGGAATTACAAAGCAGATAATTATGATAAGCTGAGGAGTCAGCTTACAGCAGAACCATAGCATAAGAATTTAGAGGAGGGAGAGATGTTGGTGGTGCATGCGAAGTGGTCAAGGGGATGTTTGAAGAAAGTATCATCAGTAAATAAAACCAATATTTACTTCACATGCAAACTTTGTTTGCTTACACTTGGATGAAGGATGAAACCAAGAATATAATTTCTTGGTATTTTTAATTTATAGTGTAACCAAGTGGAAAAACATTCAACATCTGTGTCTAATCCAGAGTATTTTAGTAATAAGGCATGACATCTTTTGGCTACTTGTATATGGAAATGTGACTTCTGCATTACTTCAACCTTGGCATCACTTCTGGGTCTAACTCCAACTGATGAAACGTCAATAAAGGTCAAAACCAATCTGAATAGTGGCCCTTTCCATAATGTATAGCATTATACATGTCTGTATAATGTGCACTGCATTATGGGATACTAAGGCAATTGATGTGAAGTCATTAGCCTTTACATACAAATAGCCCAGTTGTGATGTGACTTCACGTGCAAACTTTGTTTGCTTACACTTGGATAAAGGATGAAGGACGAGGAATATAATTTCTTGGCATCTTTAATTTATAGGAGAATGGAAATGGAAACAGCATTCTGACTATAGTAATGAGAAATAGAAATCATGGAGGTCAGCTAATTTAACAGCATTATAATGCCAGATTTAGACTGAGACTAGATGGCTGAATGAACCATGATGAGGTTATACTCAGACCATAACCTCATTATGGACCACAATACAGTTATGTTCCAAGTTATAAGAGAAGAACAGACATCTATAGCATACCTTATGAAAATATTAAAGTATTAATAGAATGGTGAGGTTTATCTGGTATTCTGGTGGATAAACAGTTTGCATTAGCTCATTGTTGTCAGCAAAAATCTTGTCTTGGTATTCTTCTAGCTTAATCAGTAAAATTGGAGAAAAGAAACTTGAGCCATAGACATTGAAGTTCTCAGTCAAAATGACATCACTATTTAACTGCAGAAAATCAGGCTTTAGAGATAAATAATCAAAGGGACCATAATTTGGAGAAAAAATAAAAACACCAAATGAATGCTCAGAATATAATAAGAAACTTTTGAGCTGCAGCTGTTAAAAAATTGGGGATTTTACATTTGGCATTCTCTGATATGAGGTTTTGGATCTGGCACATATATAGCTCTGCTCTTGTGACAGAAGAAATTATTCAAAGTGTAGTTTGGATATTAGAGATAAACAGTAGTAGTTGTGGTAAGTGATACTGCACATTGTAATTTTTTTTTTTTTTTTTCAATATTGACCATGCACATGAAGTTACAAGATCTATAACACAAAATTGCATCTGTGGGCAGATGATTAAGGAGAAAGAAATAATCTGTCTACAAGTTTCTTGAAGGGTTCTTAATAGCATATGCTGCTCATGGCTAAGAAGAAGAGTTAAATGAAGGGTAGGAATATGCAGTAGGAAGTGAAAGACTCATCAAAAAGTTACCCACACAGGGAGAACTCAGTATCCTGTCCTTTTATAACCTCAACATATTCCCCACCTATTGTTGTTCTTCGAGTCCCTCCAGGCATGATATGAAAGAGTAAGCAGCAGTAAGATTGTTGGTAGAGGTCTCAAGATTCATAACTGTCAGGTTCAGTCCTCTATATTTGATAGCAACTGCTTTATTGCTGTACTCCTCAGATAGGGAAAAACTAGATTAATGCATGCTTTTATTTTATTTACAGGTTGTTATCAACACTGCATACACTAAGCAGAAAAAAATACTGAAGATCCTGTTCTAGAAGCCAACATGGCAAGAGCCACAGGTCTCCAATAAACTAGGTGATGGTATTTCACTGGGTATTTAATGGTATGATTAGTAGACTAGGATACTAATCACCTAAAGGTATGATTAGTATCCTCCAACAAAGAAAAGCATGTGTTTATGGCAGTAATATTATCTGGTTTGCCAAAGTCCCACTGCTAATAAAATAAAAAGCACAGGGTTGGTTTGGCTTGGCTGGGTGAAGGTATGCTTTGCAAAAATGTTGCTCTTAACCACAACCAATTGGTTACCTTCCATTTTGGTGTCCCTGAAAAAATTATTTTATAAGCAAACAAAAGTTTTCATGTGAAGTATCCTCACAAGTAGGCTACTTGTACAGGGTGATTGTAAAGTCATGCAATCAAAAGTTTGAATTTCTCTTAATTGTTTCCAAATCATTATGCTACTAGATGTCACCGTCATATTATTACAAACTATTGGAGATGCAAAATTCACTGTGATGCATACAAGTTGTTCTTAGTGTAGATTTGTTTGTGGAAGTGAAATGTCTTTTTCCCAGCCACGACAAGTTTTTATTTTGCAGAGTTATTTCGCTAATCATTCTTATGCATGTGTTGCTGACGAATTTCATGAGAAATATCCAGGTTCAGAAGTCGAAGATAAATTGAATATGAGATTATTGCAGCATTTTTGGGAAACTGGATCTGTTGAAGATAGGGATTGCTCCAGAAGACCCTCCATTTTGACTGATGATATAAATGGATGAGGTAAAGAGAGCACCAGCAGTCCCTCAACAAAAAAGCTTCAGGAAACTTGCCATGCAATCATCAATGTCATGTGGTAGTACTCAGAAAGCTACGAGATCATTACATCTCCATCCATATTGTGTGCATTCGGTCGATGAACTGAAGGACCCAGATAAAGGCAAACAAATAATCTTCTGCAGATGGTTATGCTCATTCGTTGAAGAACATGATATAGAGATGCTTGATACACTTTTCTTCAGTGAGAAGGCCTGGTTTCACCTCAGTGGGAATGTGAATAGTCAAAACAATAGGATTTGGTCATGTGAAAATCTACATGCTTTTCATTACAAGTTTTGCATTCTGAAAAAAATTAGAGTTTGGTATGCGATATCATGCTACGGTATAGTGGGACGCTTTTTCTTTGAAACAACAGTGAATAGTTCCATCTACCAAGACATTATCACACTCCTTGATGTCAGCAAATGCCATTGTTGGTTCCAGCAAGACAGTGCCACGTACCACACGTCAAATAGTACCATACATTTTTTGGCAAGAATTTTTCAGTGACTGTCTCATCTCGAAAGAATTGTGGCCTCCAAGATCATCAGATTTATCACCACTAGATTTTTTCCTTTGGGGGTATTCCTCTGGATGAACTAAAAATGAATATTTCAACAGTGATTGAAAACATCATTGTTCAGGTGCTTCACAAGATGGCATCAAACCTGGTAAAAAGAGCACAAGTTCGCATTCACGAAGAAGGTGGACGCTTTCAACATGTTATAATGAGATTCCTATTCTTCTTATGTTATAAAGGTCTGATTATAACCTGTATTTGTAGCTGTTTCATTTTTCATATACTTGTAATTAATCTCAAAACAGATGTGTTATTTCTAGGTTGTGCAGCCTTACGATCATCCTATATATAGAGACCATTGACTTCACTTCAGGTTGCATCAGTATCCCATATATCTCATATTCCATTGGTGCAGATCTTGGTGGTAGTAGCAAATATTCAAATGAGAACTGTGGAGACTGAGGTGGAGAAGGGTTCCATGTGAATAGCAGTTGAACATGGATCAGTTGGTCCAAAGGGATAGGAGAAATTGTTTCCAAAGCAGGATGTTGCAAGAAAAAAAAAGCTGATCTGCCAGTAGACTGAAAGAGAATTGGGGTAATGTTCCTGAACCTAGACATGAAGATTAGCCCCTCCTGGGGCCAAGTGCAGTAATGCAACCAAACTCGGAGAAGTCAGCAGGAGTATTCTGGAGAGAGTTATCTTTTCTTTGTAAGGATTTTGCTCCCTGAAATTGATTCATCCAGAGATAGGGATGCTATACTCATAAAGCACCACACCTCTTCCTGCAGTGTCTAGAGTGCTCCTGTCAGCCCTTGAAAATCCCAGGTGGGAAAGATTTTTGTGCTGAACCTATCCATATCTGTAGCAGATCTTTAAGATGAACAGTCTCTAGTCGATAGAGTAACGTAGGTAAGAGAAGTCAACAAGACAGAACCATGACCTTAGGACAATGACTAGCTTTGAGGACTGGGCTGGTAGGGCTAGTATGGCACTGCACCAGAACCGAGCAAAACTATCCAGTGATGGAGCAGTTGAGTCCTGGCTAGCATTGGGGCCTTTTCACAGACTGCATTAGCTGCAAGGTATGCCTAACGACCTGTCTGGCATGACTATTTTGGCCAGCAACTAACATCCAGTTCAAAACTGACATGGATCAGGTAAGTCCAACTGTAAAACAAAGCATGCAATGGATTTTGAGGTGCTGATACAATGTGATTTCTGCTATTGCTCTGAATGTTTAAGTGAAAGAATATCAATTAAGATTTTTGGGGATTTCAGTATGATTAACTCTGTTTAATTATATCAGCTCTGTAGCCTAATCAGTAATGTAGAGAAACAAAGTTGTCCTATTCACACCAGAATCAGGTCTTGCATGACAATTGATTAAGCTATATTTCAACTTTGTTTTTTAGAGGCAATTCATTACCTGCCTTGAAAGAATCCTCGCTGCACCTATAGCAAGTCTGGGGATATTGATAGGGGCTACAAATTAAAAGTGGGCTGCAATACATGCTATATTGTAGAGAAAATGACTTTAGAAATGATCGTTAGAGCCAAAGGGAGCATACTCCTTATAAATCACTCTGTGCCTCAGTGCACTGATCATCAGGAAATCTTTTTGTCTTTAACAATGATTCACTTGTTGGAACATGGTTGGTGGTCTTGGAGATGATTCTATAGATGACTAGTTGTTATGATAATCTCCAGTTGGCTTAATAGTAATGTTTAATTCTGGAGAATGCTCAGCAGAATGTGAAAGTAGGGTTAGCTTGTTAAGTTAGTATGCAAGTTAACCTTGAGGTTACGTTAGATTGACAATTCAGATTCACATGCTTGGTCAGATTATTATCAGATTCAGGTATGAGTTTAACTGGCAACATCAATGGCTGGCCCTGACCTGGCATAGTAGGGACAGATCAGGTTGTCAATGGTATGAGTATGACTAATAGTTCCTCGGTCATACGTAAGTCATTAAGCATGGACCTTTAGGTTCACGTACCTAATACATTGAGGACTGACCATCTCTAAGTCCTGAACGCCTTTAAGTGAGAATTCCATCTAACCACTGCAATGAAACTGTTTGTGCCTTGTATTAAAAGGCAGTGCTAGCTGGAGTTACTGTCATACTGTTATGGTGCAATTGTGTTGATAATGAGACTACTAGAACAGAACTATTAAGTCAGCCTTTGAGACTCATTCCTATGCTGCACCATTCAGATGTGAGATGCAGGCATCAGATTGCTTTCAGATGACTTAGGTTGTCCATGCTTGAATGGTGTAGTGTAGGTAGCAGCAGCAGCATAATGGTCTTAACACCAGTGCGGTCACACCTTAACAGTACAAAAGCAACTCTGGTTACTGTTGCCTTTCAGTATACCAGGCACATATGATATTATTGCAGTGTCTAGATAGGATTCCAACTTCTGAAGTTTCAGTCATCATTCCATGTTAAGGAGCTAGAGACATTCAGTTCATGCATTATACATATACATAATAGCAATTTATAAAAATTGCTAAATCAATATAAATGAAGTACCAAAGCAATATTATAGAATAGACATGGGAGCAATCTTTTTTTTTTATTTTAATGCATGGTGGGAGGTGTGAAAACAAAGGATCATCTTTGAAAATTGAGTTTTGAAAAGTGTGTAAGCATGTGATAAATGCATGGAATGGGTTGTATGAGAAAGTGATTGTTGCATGTGCTTTGGAGATCTGTGATAAGTTCTAGCATTCTGGGAAGATGTGTGAGTAATAATATTTGAGAATGATTGCTTGTCTAGTGATATCTTAATGAAATCAGAACTACATTTAAAAAATTGCATTGTATTAGACAATAATCTGTTAAAAGAAAAACCAAATAATGAACATAAGTTGTGTTACATGTTATGTTCCATAATTTTCTGTTGGGGATGTGTTGTTATTATGAAACATGTTTTTGAATGACACATGGAGAAACATTTTTAAAATTGTTTGCTTGGTTGATGTAGTTAGTTGAAATAAAATACTGTAGAACTCAAAATCATAGGTTCAACTGGTTTAGAAAGTAAACAGCAATATACTACCTACCTATAAACACTTCAGAATATATTTTTAAAATTAAAATTCACTAACAGTATAACATAATTTACCTTTATATCATTAAAAAAAAAAAAAGTGCACTTGTAGATAATGTTCATATTAAATCTGTTCATTTGCACAGTTGTTCTGGAAAGTGGGAGGAATGGGAATGAAATTTATAAAAATAAAATTAAGCAGGAATTGCAAACTAATATGCTATTTTAGAATAAAATTGTCAATTATCTTTTACTATAGATGCTTTTAAAGTAAAGGATATAAAAGTATTATTCTGATATTGTTTGTCTTTTTAGGAATTTATTGCCCAAGAGGAAAATAAAATGAGGTAAAGTCATCAAATTGTATTGATATTAATATTTTAACAGCTTCAAGATAATTGATTTAGGTTCCTACATGTATTATTATTATTTCCCAAGACCTCATGGAGTCAAAGACTCATCTGCGAGGTCCTTTTATCACACACACACACATCTCATCATACCGTGTCTTAAACACACTCAAACTCTTTGCAGACACCACACTCTCAGGCAAGGTATTCCAAGCATTCAAAACTCTGCATGAAAAAAACCTGCCTTTCACTCCCCAACTCACATCCTCTTTATACAGTTTCCAGGGATGACCTCTGGTTCTCCCCTGATCTCCCACTATTCTCTGTAGAACTTCTCCATCATTGATCCTATAACAACCCCTTACCAACTTGTAGGTCTCTATCTATCTCCCCTCTTCCTCCTGTCCACCAGACTCTGCAAATTACATTTTCTCAATCTTTCCTCATACTCGACATTCCAGAGGTCAGAAACTATCTTAGTCAGTCACCTTTGGACCCTTTCCAACATCTCGTCATCCTACTGAAAACCTGGTGACCAAATCTGGGCACAATAGTCCATATGTGGCTTAATCAAAGCCTTATACAACAGAACAAGAATCTCCCTACTTCTACACGTCAGTGTCCTCTGCATCACTCCCAGAAGCCTTTGTGTTGTCTTCACAATTTTGGCGATGTGTCCCCTAAATTTTAGATCCTTATCCACTATCACACTCAGATCTTTTATTTCCTCTACCTACAACAATATATTCTCACCAAGCATAAATTCTGCATCCCATCTTTGTTTTCCAAATTTTAAAACCTTACATTTTGCAACATTGAACTCGCATCCCCATTGGCTTGCCCAATCACTCAATTTATCCAAGTCTCCTTGCAAGGCCACAACATCTTCACTATTCTTTATGGTTCATCCCAACTTTGCATCATCTGCAAACAACTGAATATCTCCATCCAAATCTTCGCCAATATCATTGATATACAAGTTAAATAGTAATGGCCCTAAAACAGACCCCTGAGGCACTCCACTAGTGACTTTTCTTTTCCTGGATATCGCACCCCCATATACAACTTGTTGATACCTATCAGATAGCCAGTCTCCAATCCAATGCACTAATCTAATATCCAACCCCATCTGCTCTAGTTTGACTGTCAACTTATCATGAGGTACTCTATCAAAAGCCTTTGTGAAATCCAAGTATATCCTTCTCCTCTGTCCAAGGAAGCAGTCACTTTATTGTAATAAGTAAGTAGATTACTAAAACATGACCTCCCTTTAGCAAATCCATGCTGTCCATCAAAGATAATGCCATTGTTCTCAACCCAACTCTGGATCCTAGTTCTCACAAGCTTCTCCAACAACTTAACCACAACACCTGACAGAGAGATAGGCATATAATTTGATGCTTGAGTTCGATCACCTCCTTTAGGAAGTGGCACAATCTTGCCCTCCTTCCACTCTTTAGGAACTTGACCAAGTGCAAGACTCGTATTAAAAAAATATGTCAAGGCAGGTGTCATCTCTCTGGCACATTCCTTCAGAATACGTGGTGATATATTATCAAGTCCCACAGCCTTATTTACATCTAGTTTACTCAACTCCCCAAACACTTCTTGCTCACTTACAGTCAGTCTCTCCTCTCCATCATCAACTGCTCTCAATCTCTCTATGAACTGCTCATTAAGTATCTCCACCACACATTCTGCAACAGCTGTCTTTATACCATTTTCTCCAATCAATGTCATCCTTCCATAAATCATTCTTTTTTTTGCTGGCTACATATTTAAAGAACTCCCTAGGATTCTTTTTGGTTTCATTAGCTAACTGCTGTTCATACCTCTCTTTAGCTACCATTCTAGGTATATAATTTTATTATTAATATAAATAATTGATAGGTGTTGCTTTCACTCCAGTATCCACTGTGGATAGACATTAATACATTAATTTGGTGCTCTTCATTAATTTTTAGTTAAAATATATGAATAGCTGGTGTTTTTTGTAAATTTGTTTTTTAGAAATATTTTAAGTATCACTGTAATCTGGGCATTGTTGAGGAAAAATTTGAGAAGAAAAGTGAAAATCGGTGACTTTATAGAAGCCATTGCTTTGTGGTGCCACTCCCCTTTATTTGTTTGTATTGCATCCAGCAGTGCTGTAGAGATGACCTTTAAAGTTACAATCAATGTGACTTTGACTTGGCATTTCTTCTCTACTCAGCACTTTGTCTCTTAGCATGATTTGAAGGCTTAAGAAACAGTCTCTATCTTTTTTTCTCTCTTTGTTCTGTTGCACTCCTTACAATTTTTACAATTAAACACAAACATCCCACAAAATGGGACAGTTAATATGGCTGCTGCAATAAGAACCTGCTCTTAAATGATTATGTGTGACGTTTAGGCTACAACAGTTACTTGCTCTATGATTGCTCTGGGAAAATCAGAAATTACATAATGGCAAATTCCTTAACAGATAAATCTCATTGGTGCTGTAGCTTTTGTGAGAAAAATATCGAGCATTTAAAGAAGATTGAATTTCAAGCAAGTCATCCCCAAATATCACTCAATAAAAGCTACTCTTTCAAAACACTGGATATAACCAGTAAATAATAATCAAAAATATCAAATAAAATAATAATATCGGTAATCAGATTCCTGCTTGTAGAAGTGGAATCATCAGCTCAAAAAACCACAGCATTAAAAGAAGTCCTTTATATTGCAAAACGAAGAAATAAAAGACAATTTGTGACATACGGCTTCCTAAAATTTAATAAAAGAAGCATGTAATAAGTGCCAAATTTAATTAAAGAAATTAAAGAAAACATCATCAGATCCCTTATTCAGTTGCACCTTGCTGAAGAAAGAACAATAATTTGTGAGTGGAATGGGTCCAAATAAAGACCAATGACAACTTACAACTAAATTTTGCTAATCAAAGGAGTTTCCTGAAGATGATGCACACAATTTAACCTGTAATTCAAAATTTACTAAAATGAATGAACAGTGAAATAACCAGTGAAGAAATAAAATCTAGTCAGTGGATAGCAAATATAACAAATGATTACCCTGCACATACTGATGATGCAAAGTTAAGAAGGGTAATAAGGAACATTTCTAGTATAGTATTGTTGCAGACTGATCTGAACAATCTTGTTCTATAGGCACATAACAATGATTGTGTGATGTTCAATGTACTTAGGTGTTATGCATTTTGGAATGAGACCAAATTAGCTACCTTGTGGTCAGTAATACTAGACATCTGGGGATGATCATTATTATTTTCTTGACCTCTGTGGAGTCACAAGACTCATCATGGGAGGTCAACACCACTCCTTAAACTCATCCACTGTTTGCACTTTCACCACCCTCTCAAGCAGTGCATTCCATGCTACTACCAATCTTCATGCAAAATTTACTCGCTACTTCCTTTTTCAACTTCTGGGAATTGCCTCTTGTTCCTTTCCCCTCATTCTATCATATGAAAATTCTCCCCAATAAACCCCTCCAACATCTTAATGTCTCAGCCACTTCTCCTACCTTTGTCTTCTATCTGCCAAATTCTGCAGTCTGCATACCCCTCCAACATCTTAATGTCTCAGCCACTTCTCCTACCTTTGTCTTCTATCTGCCAAATTCTGCAGTCTGCATACCCCCAGTCTCTCCTCATAATCATTGTACAGTCCTGATATAATTTTTATTATGTCCCTGTATCCTCTCCAAGATTACTTCATCCCCTTCAAATCCTAGGGACAAGATCTAAGCATAGAAATCCAGATGTGGTCTGATCAAAGCTTTTACGATGGGACCACCACCCTTTTATCTCTTGTTGTCAACATCCTCCTCAATATTGCAGTGTTTCTCTAAGATGTCTTCACAACCTTTGTAATATGGCCTCTGAACTTCAAATTTCTATGTATAATCTTCTGTCTACAAAGATGGAAGACTGAGTTCAAGTTAAGGAACTCATTATTGCTAAAGTGGTTAAGTAATTGCATCAGGTAATTGTAGTGTTCAATATGACATTAACTTGTAGTAATAAGGAGTTTGAGTTATTCTTCTCATTTACAAGTTATAAGACCACATATTGACTAATGTGCTCAGATAAAATCACCTGGGTTAAAAGGAGATCAAAAAAGATTAGTTTGTTGTTTATTGGTGAAGAACAGCAAAAGTCATACTGTGCCATTACAAAGGTTGGAGAAAAAAATAGATTAATGAATAACATGTTATGTCCAGAAAACAAATTTTAAAAAATTGAATAATGCTATATTTATATATAAATAGCATATATGATCAAATGTATATTCATGTCAGTAAAATTATGGACACTATAACTGTATTAGGAATAATTACTTTAATTTCCTGATGTTTTGACCTTCATATCAAAGTCATCATCTGGAGTACACACACACACACACATATATATATACACACACACACATATGCACACAAAGACAAGCTATATTATATTTCAAACAGTATGCCAAAGCGACAATGATTTGATCAACTGTTATTCTACTGGCCTAACCTCTAGTGGGGGGTAAAGAAAAAAAAAACCTACATCCAAGCTAATCCATAATTTAACATGAGGGTTGCCAGCCTGGTTGGCCAAATGTCTAGCGTATCCACTCTCCAGCCAAAAGGCTGTGGGCTCGAATCCTGCCATGAGCATGGAAGTTTGTGATTGTCCGTAAAAATACTAGTGGTGGTGGTGGGCAGTAGATGGTGTAGACGATGATGATGGTAGTTGTGGTTCATTGTAGTTGGTGAATTGAGTGGTGGAGACAGGGAGTTGAGTAGATGTCCTCGATGAGTCTTTGTACTCCCTGGAGGTGTCACGTAATAATATTAGAGTTAAGATCCTAGATTGCTTACAGTCCTAATTATAATTAACTCTTAGACCAAAAGGTTATGTGGGTAGAATATGCACCATCCACATCTTGGGATTTTTAGACCACCATTATTGTTAAGATTAGTGGTTGATAAGAATTTCACAAGCCTCTTTAAATTTACACTCATACCACATTTTGGTGTGATGTAAACAACAGGTGCCTTTCCAGTCAATTCTATGTAGCGTATTCAGGGGATGATCAGAAAGGCCAGATTTATCATAGCATAGCTGTTAAATTTAATGTACCATTTATGTTACTTTTTTCCAATAGGAATTGTGCATCCTGTTTCACCTATATATGGGAAATTACAGGTGCAATGAATACGGTATACTCTTTTTTTTTCACCGGAGGTCAGGCCAGTAGAATAATGGGTGATCAAATCATTGTTACTTTGGCATGCTGTTTGAAATGTAATATAGCTTGTCTTGGTGTATATATATATATATATATATATATGTATATATATATATATATATGTACATATATATATTGCATAGGACATATATATATATGTCTACTATGATGATCTTAATATGAAGGTTTAAATGTCGGGAAATTAATTATTCCTAGCACAGTTGAACTCTCCATAATTTTACTGAAATGAATGCTGATCACCATGTAACACTAAAGGAAAGGATCAAATGTGTATTTATGAATTCTTTGTAAAAATTTAAAAACTTCCTGCATTCTGCCTTAGTATATATGGCTCAGCATGATTAGTAAAAACCCAGTCCTCTCTTGAGTGAAGTACTGACACTCCACCAGAACATGGTTAGCCGAGTATTGCATTGTTCACATATAGGTGGGTCATCAGCCCTTAATAGATGAGAATTTCTAAGATGGCTGTGATCTATACAGTTCTTCTTGCCATGATCACTGCAACTGCTTAATTAACTCTGCTGTTTTTAACTGTCTATAGTCTGTATAGGGGACTGACAAATATTACGTGGAAAAAGTATGATCTGACCTAGCAGTGTCATCCACAGTCTGTTTCCTTTCCGTTGTGGCTGAGTATCTAGCACAGTTGAATATCAAAATTAAGAGTCAGGCCAGTAGAATACAGTTAGTGTAGAACATCATAAAGCAACTGGATGTGGAATGATATACAGGATATGAGATAGCCTGTAAATAACTCAAGGAGTCAGTATAAATCATACATTTTTTGGAGAGGTTTTATATTGTGTGTACAAGTTGAAAAGCATACAGCTCAGTAGTGTATTTTCACTATATTACTTCAGGAAATTACAACATACTAGGATATACATTAAAACAAATTTTAATATATTTCTATATTTCGGCAACGCTCAACAAAAGACCTACCTGGGGTGTACCAGGTCCTTTGCAGCTGTAAGCTGTCCTACTTCGGCCAAACAGGCAGGACAGCAAATATCAGAATTTCAGAACACAAGGACTACATCCGGTTTCACCAATACAGCCACTCTGGTCTTGCTGACCATGCTCTGGATACCTGCCATAGAATACGGTGGAAAAAAGCCAGGATAATACACCATAGCAAATACAGATATGAAAGGCTTTTCATAGAATCAGCTTCAGCCCTAAGAAACGAGCCAAACCTGAACAAATTTGGCTGCATGAGACTTCCTCAAATTTGGGAAACTTACATCAGAAGACCTCCAGCCCAGTCGCCCAAGAATACCAACATCGCCCGCTAGAGGGCACCATCAGGACTTTAGGAGAAATAATAGCTTCATTCTTCTTACTCATTTATTGTTTTTGCTGTGCCTGCGTGCACATATCTTGTACATAAGTTCTTGAAAATGGCAGCGTGACGTTGCCGAAATATAGAAATATATTAAAATTTGTTTTAAATGTATATCCTAGTACGTTGTAATTTCCTGAAGTAATATAGTGAAAATGCATAACCAACGTCTAAGCCTTTCCACGAGAAGCTCAGTAGTGTAGTTCTTACATTCAAATGGAATCTGACCAGAAATAAGGTGTTTAGGAAAAATAGCAGCACAACAAACAGAGGTCTCAGATCTTGAGCCATCAGTATAAATGGGTAAGAAACATTGTGCTCTGTGTGCATTAAACAGCAGAAATAGGCTAATGATAGTATACAAGACTTAAGTGGCACAGAAAGAGACTGCATAATGGAGTACAAACTTGCCATGGAAGAATACTGTGATGTTCAGTGCAGGTAATGTCAGTATTCGTGCATCTGTGCTGATAGCTTGCATATTGTATTTCACACACATACCAAACAGGCAAATAAATGGCAGTCTGATATGTGTAATATTGAATTTCTCAACATAGGGAAAAATACTAGTACATGTAGTATGTTAGAAACAGACTTTATTTTTAGGGCATAATTAAGAGGCAGCTGTTTCCTTTAAAGCATTTTCTATTTGCTTGCAGAAACCATAGACTTGGTACTCATAGTCAAGTTTGATAGAACAAATGCATAAGCAAAGCAAGGAAAATCAGTCTGCACCCCATTCTGCAGAGGAGTGCAAAGGATATTCATTGCTGTTTTGAACTTTTCTCTTAGTTAATGAATTGAGCATGGTATGCAGCTTTATCAAAAATGAGAAAGTTCTGTCTCAAGAACTTATATTCTCTTTCTACTAGGATAATAGTTTGACCCATCCTTAACTCTGGGTTGGGTGGTACACAGATGCTTTTTCCTGCTGAAACCTGAACCCATTACTATGAGCTTATAAACAGACATGATTGATTGCTTGTTAAGGTTACCTTTCAGTGGCCCTTGTGTTACAAGAATGACAGTAAATTGTGAACTCATCAACATATGGAACATTGCCTATTGTAGGAGGAAGTTGTGCAATGATTAAGTTTACTTTAACAGCTAAGAAAGTGACACAAAGCATATGGCACTTCAGACAGAGCCTTGGGGAACACTCTCTTGGAAATATGGTTGGGGTAATGTGCTTCCCACTCAGATTAGGAAAACTCAACCAGAAAGAAAGTTTTTAATAGGAACAGAAATAGATTATAGACATAGATTATAGAGGTTTTTAATATCCCACATCTCCAAACCATGTCATAAGCTTTTCCATGACAAAGAAAACTGAAACTAGATGTTCTCATTTCAGGACAGCATTCTTTGTGTGTTTTCAAAAAAGCCAAATAGTCCAATGATGATGTCTATGAAAGCCACATTGTGTTTTGGAGAGAAGATCATCATCATCATCATCGAATTCCTGCCATGTACCCTCAAGGGGTGTACAGGATATGATAGTACTACATGAAAAATTTACATCATTACTAACTTCCTATCTACAATTTTCCTCCAAATCAGTCTGTTGACTGTCAAGACTGCAACATTATCAGATCTTATATTTCTATCTTCTAAGGCACTTTTTACTGTATCAATCCACCTATATCTTGGTCTTCCTCTGGGTCTTTTTGCTGCTAACCTGGCAGAGAACACTTATTTCGTTAATCTGTCCTCTCCCATTCTGTTTAAGTGACAAGTGAGATTTAAGTGAGATTAACTCTGCTAACGCATTCCTAAATGCTGACAATGTCAAGTTCTTTTTTTAATATGATATTGCCATTGATGCCATCTGTCCATGCCCCTAATCTTTGTCAGGACTCTCATATCTGCAGTCTCTAGTCTTTGGTCAAGTGTTTTACTTCTGACCAAGCTCTCAGATCCATAGGATAAAACTAGTTTGAACACTATCTTGTTACAGCTAATTTAATGTTTGGACTAATTTCTCTCTTATTCCATATAAATTTATTCAGTTGACTTCCTACCATACCAGCTTTGTTGATTCTGTCTCTTTCCATATTTAATTTACCATCTTCACTAAAAATCGTGCCTAAGTAGCTGAAATGTTTTAATTGTTCTATTAAAACATTTTTCCATTAACAATGCAGTTGATATTTTCAATTCTTCAGCCTATTTTCATTGTCTTTGTCTTGTTATTGCTGACCTTAATACCATATCTATTATAACAGTTATTCAATTTAGTCAGGAAATCTTGAAGACTTGTTACGGATTTATTTAGAAGTATAACATCATTTGCATTAAGCAAAGAGCTGACATTAACATCTCCAATTTTGATGTCAGGTTTAATACCACTTTCCTTCATAATGTGATCCATATTGATAATGAATAACAGAGAGGATAATGTACATCCTTGTCTGACACCAGATTTAACATTAAACCATCTTCCTGTACTTTCTTCAATTCTAACTGCTGACTTACAACTCAAATAAAGACTAAGTATTGCTTGATATAATGCCCCACTGACACCACATAACTTTAACGTTTTGAATAGCATTTCTCTTGGCACCTTGTCATATGCCTTTACCAGATCTACAAAACTTAAATACAGATCTTAGTTATATTCCCATGATTTCTCAACTATTTGTCATAAAGTGAAAATCTGATCCTGACAGGCTGTATTTGGCTGCCATTCCACATTTCAGGCCTTTAATGGCTTTTTCTACTTCAAGTATGGATATGTATTCCTGACTGCATCCCTGATGACTGTTTCTTACCACTGTGCTGTCACTGATTGTTTCATTTAGCAACTTTTCGAAATAATTACTCCATACTTCATGGATATCTTTTTCTTCAGTTTTTATGTCACCTTTATCATCTCTAAGTCCTTTTACAGCACTCTTTCCTCCATTTCAACCTCCATAATATCTTGCCACCTTCTTGATATTTATTTTCTATATTCTTGCAAAGTCCTCCCATGACTTTTGTTTAGCTAGTTTTACACAGTGTTTAGCTTTCTTACATTTGTCTCTGTATTCTCTAAGAGCACAAGCTGACTTATTTGCCAGGAACTTTTGATATGCTTTCTTCTTTTCCTTCACTGCCTCTTTAACTTTCTGTGTCCACCATGGAGTTCTGATTTTACTATCTTGCAGAGAATCTCACCACATGCCTCTCTGGCTGAATCAATCAATGTTTTCTTCAGGGCTTGCCACTGAATTTCCAAAGCTTGGTTCCTGTTCTCAAGCTCTTTCATTTTTTCTTCAATAATCTTTGTGTATTTTAGTCTACAATTCACATCTGAGAGCTGCTCAACTTTTATTCGCTTTAATACTTTCTTGCATGTTATTCTTTTCAATATTAAATTCAATTTTATTCTGCTCAAGACTGAATAGTGATCACTTCCAATTTCAAATCCTCTGTACACTCTGGTGTCCTGCACCAGGGAGAAAACATCACTATCAACAATAACATAGTCAATGAGACCTTTCTTATTCCTTGCCTCTTTTCTCCATGTGAATTTGTGCACATTTTTATGTTGGAACATGGTGTTATTAATGTCCTGAGCAGAAATCCAAGGTATTTGCCATTATTATTAGCTTTGCTCTTTTCTCCAAATTTTCCCAAAATGTTTTTGTATGCCTGACAATCATTTCCTACTCTGCTATTTAGATCCCCAACAAGGACCAACTTTTCCTTTTTCATTGTGTCAGTTGCTTTCTCTAAAGCCTCAAAAAATTCCTTCACTTCTAACTTAGTAGAACCTTCTGTGGGACCATAGGCAGAAATAAGTCTTATTATCCAGTTACCCATTCTGATATTTGCCCAAATCACTCTACTTAACACTGCCTGCCATTCAAGAAGATGAGCCTTGTATTTTGTGTTGAATACTATGGCTACTTCTTCTTTTCCTTGATTGTCATTTCCTGAATATAACATTTTTTATTTATTGCTGAGAAAAATCTCACCAGTTTTTTTTTTCTTTTTTTGTTTCAGTCACCCTTTTATGTCGTTCTGGTACTTATCCAATTCCTTAGATAGTTCCATTTCTTTGCCATTCAGGCTTCTTATGTTGATAGTGCCAATCTTGAACTGTGGTGATTTTGGGTCGGGATGTATTTTAGGATTTGTTCCATTAGCTGACTTTTCGCTGTTCACCTGGGTTCCATGACAAAAACAATGGGGGGGGGCCTTGTTTAACTGGGCGACGCCCCAGCCGGCATGCAATTCTGTTATATTGTATCATCATTCTATATTGTGGTTTAAGCCAATAAGAATACAATTTGGTTGGCTAAATCCCAAATTGCCGTTCGTTCAGCTCCAGGTAGATACCTAACAGGGTGCACCACGAGAAGGTGAGGATGGGACATTAAGTCAGAAGCCTTGGTCGGTTCTCCTCATTCCTTTAAAGGCTTTGTGGAGGTCTCCTCTCAGTTATATAGTTTTGAACCTTAAGCATTCTGGAGAGAAGATCATTACTTTCTAATTACCAGAGAAATCTGGCATTTACCATTTTTTTAATATCTTAAGCAACTGGTCAGAGTCATAGATTGGTAATTGTTTCCTTGTGTTGTATCTCTTCCTGGTTTTGGGAAGGCAATGACAGTTGATTTATATCATGAACCCAGAAACTCTTCCACAAGTATTCTGCTGTATATAGCAAGAAAATGAGATTCATAGAAGATGGCAAAAGATTTTAATATCTTCCATGAATGAACAAGCAGTTTATGTTAATTTGTTTGCAGAAGCCTGATTGTACAGGCTAATTCCATTTGTAGAAAAGTTTGGTTACATTTTCTGTTGTTGTTCTTTCAATATCAGAAATTCATAATAATAGGAAGTTGTTGTTGTTGAGATTCTAGTTGAGCTTTCCCCCAAAGCATCTGCAGTTGTTTTAAGGTCAGTAACTACTCTTCGATTGTGTTCCAAGCTCAACAAATGATATGTTGTATATCTACTCTTCATTTTTCATATTTTATTCCATACAACTTTTGAGCATGTTACATAATTGATTGATGATATAAACTCAGTCAATTATTATTTTTGACTTTGACTTCTGACATAACATCACTTTGGTGCATGATTTTTTGATGTGGTACGGTATCTCTGAAATATACCCCATTCTCTGTCTTCATCTTGTTTTGCTACTTGGCACTCAGGGTTCCACCACGTCTATGGTTACTGTGGAAATTCCGGTGTTTTTTTTAGAATTGCAGTTGTTGCTGCCTGGACAGTACAAAATCTGTTACGTATATTTTGCTTTTTTATTTGTTACATATAATTGCTGCTTCACTATAATGGGTGACTTTTTTTCTGCTGACTGCATCATCATTAAATGTTTCAGATAGGAAAAAATATTCCAATCAGCCTGATCAATTTTCCACATTGGCATTTGTTTAAGAGAACATGGTTCCTGTGAGAATATAGTGTAAATCACAGGAAAATTTCCACTTCCATATTTTCTCTTCAACTTCCCACATGAACAGTAGAATAGTAGAGGAGAAGATTGTAAGATCCATTGCAAAATATGAGCAGGCATAAGGAAAAAGGTATTGAGTCCATTATTAAGATGGCAAAGAGGTTGTGATTGTCGATCATATGCCTAATAGTGCAGCCTTGCCTGTTTGTGTTTGGCACTACTCCACAGAGTATTGCATCCATTAATCACCCATAAAAAGTATATAATAAAACACTTGCAACATACGATTGTCAAGGTTGATCTCATTTAAATCTGAACTCCAAAATTGTTAAAAGAAATCTTAGTGGTCTCATTAAGATTTTTTATTTCATTAGCTACCACATCCAGAGCGTCATTGATAAAACTAGATACTCTGAAAAAGGAATCTAGTTGCCCACTAGGATAGTGATTCTTTCTCCTTGTGAGTTTTAGTTGAATTGGATACTTTGCTCAGAATCAAAGGGAAAAAAAAATACTTTGCTTCACCACAACAAATACAAACTTGGAAAACGTTTTTTCTAGAATTGGCAGCAGATTTAAAAGACCAACCAAATATTAATAAATATGGTTGTATTAAACTTCCCAAGGTTTGTTGAAAGTTTATTTTTCACTTGGTTAGAGTATAATAAATTTAGTTTAATCCTTTATCCAAGTGTGAGCAAACAAAGTTTGCGCAAAGTATCTTCAGGACTGGGGTAAGGTGGTACAACACCCAAGGTTTGGGAAACTTTAATTCTTAAGCTTCCTACTGAACAGCTAAGCTAACCAACAGTACCCATAGACAGCATCCCTCATAGGACTTTAGGCTTTCAATCTAATTTTTCCACTTATTATTTTTCTGCATTTTTGTGTGTGTTTTTGTAATTTTAATACCATTTCCCTGACAATGTCTCAAAATATAGGATCGATTAAACTAGTGTTTAGTTATGTATATATGCTGTATTCATTCCAATAAATCTCATAATGAATTATGATCATTATGATTATTACTCATATATGCCAGAAATTTATTTTCTTCACTTTTCATATACTGTGTCCTTTTCCATCCATATTTCATCATCATCAACAAATTCCTGACACACACCCTTGTTGGGTGTTCAGGATCCTAGGATGTTAGTACATGATTAAATTGCATTGTTATGAGCTCATCATCATGCTTATCAAGGATTTAGGCCTAGAGTGGCCTGTTTCCGGCCTTAGAAGTTATTATTGAATCTCTTAAGAGGATGTCCTGGTTTTCTTTTTCCTAATGGTTTGTAATTGAAGGCTTGTTTTGGTAATCTTTCTGTTTTCATTCTTTCATCGCATTCCATCCATTTATGTTCATATTTTTTAATTTTTTCTATTACTGATTCCTGGTTTAATTCTTTCATAATTTCTTCATTTCTTTTGTGATCGAATAGAGTATACTTTGCAATTTTTCTCATAAACTTAATTTCAGCTGTTATTAATCTTTGTTTGTCTTTTTGTTTTATTGTCCAGATTTCACTTCCATACAATAGGACTGGTAGGGTTAACCTATTGTATAATTTTAGTCTGGTTTGTGTTTTAACTAGTTTAGGCTTAAATACAGAGTTAATTACACCTGTTATTTTTAAATATTTCATACTTTTTAGGTTTATATCCTTTTAATTTTCATATGTAATCATACATCCTAGGTAGTTAAATGAATTCACCCGTTCTAAAATCTTTTTCATTACTATTTTAGTTCTTATGATCTTGTCCTTTAAAGGCCATCGGTTTTGATTTTTCTGTTGATAATATCATTCCATGATCTTTAGCTATCTCATTTAAATTTAAAATGTCTTTCTGTAAGTTATCTTCAGAATTTGTAATTATTATTTGATCATTAGCAAAAAGGAGAGTGTTTAAGTTCACAGTAGGAGAAAGTTTAATACCTTGATGGAAATTTTTATTCCATTTTATTATTATTTCATTTAAATAAATATTAAAAAGAGTTGCTGAAAGGGGACATCCCTTTTGGACTCCTTGGTTTATCTCCCTTGTACATGATAGTTCATAATTTAATCTTATTTGTTTTTGATTATTTTCATATATACTTATGAAAGGCAGATGAAATGGTTGCACTAATTGCGTCTGTTCACCCAAAGATTGTCATAATAAGTGAGACATGGATGGAAGAGGATGACATCCTGACAGGAATAGAGATTGAAGGGTATGATGTGTTTCGTGAGGATAAAAGGGGGTAAAAAGGGAGGGAGAGTGCTATTGATGATAGAGAAAGAGTTATGTCCATACAAAGTAGAGATGCAAGAAATAGTGCCAGTGGTTTTGAGGCAGCATGGTGTGAGATAGAGGTGAATGGAATCAAATACTTGGTGGGATGTTGTTATAGACCAGGTAATGTGGATGGTGGTGATAGTGAAATGTATAGTCAAATTAGCCAAGCAAATAAGAAAAGGGTGATCATTATGGGTGATTTTAATTATGGCAATATAGACTGGAATGATGAGATAGCAACTGGAAGTAAAGAAAATGATTTCCTTGAGTTTTTGAGGGATAACTACCTCAGACAGTATGTAACAGAGGGCACACAAGGATTGAGGGTCTTGGATTTGGTCATCTCATCAGAGGATGTAATTATAAATGAGGTGTCAAATCATCCACTAATTGGTGAGAGTGACCATAAGGTGATTACCTGGGTGGTTGCCAGCAGTGCGAGGATCCCTGTGAGAAAAGGGTATATGTGGAACTACAAGGGGGGAGGGTGATTATGAAGAGCTCAGGAGACAGCTTGTGGGTGTAGCGTGGAATGAGGACTTAGCTGGAAAAGAGATCAATGCAGCTTGGGGGATTTTCAAAAACTGCTTAGTAGATGGAATGTCTAAACGTATTCCAAGGATGAGAAGGTTAAATAAGGTAGGTGTGAGATGGATGAATAAAGAGATTAATTATGCAATACAGAGAAAAAGGGCATTGTGGAGGCAGCATAAGAGAAGTGAAAATAACCAATTTCATGAGGTCTACAAAGACCAGGCAAGGAGGGTGACTTGGTTGGTGAGAGTAGCTAAAGAGAGGTACGAACAGCAGTTCGCTAATGAAGCGAAAAAGAATCCTAGGGAGTTCTTTCGATATGTAGCCAGCAAAAGAAAGAATGATTATGGAAGGATGACATTGATTGGAGAAAATGGTATAAAGACAGCTGTTGTGGAATGTGTGGTGGAGATACTTAATGAGCAGTTCATAAAGATCTTTCAATTTTGTGAATGTGACTTCATGGAGAGATTGAGAGCAGTTGATGATGGGGAGGAGAGACTGACTGTAAGTGAGCAAGAGGTGTATGGGGAGTTGAGTAAACTAGATGTTAATAAGGCTGTGGGATGAAGTAATATATCGCCACATATTCTGAAGGAATGTGCCAGGGAGTTGACACTTGCCTTAACATATTTTTTTAATATGAGTCTTTCACTCAGTCAAATTCTTAAGGAGTGGAAGGAGGGCAAGATTGTGCCACTTCATAAAGGAGGAGATCAAACTCAAGCATCAAACTATAGGCCTATCTGTGTGTCAGGTGTTGTGGTTAAGTTGTTGGAGAAGTTTGTGAGAACTAGGATCCAGAGTTGGGTTGACAACAATGGCATTATCTTTGATGGACAGCATGGATTTGCTAAAGGGAGGTCATGTTTTAGTAATCTACTTACTTATTACAATAAAGTGACTGCTTCCTTGGACAGAGGAGAAGGATACACAGTAATATACTTTGATTTCGCAAAGGCTTTTGATAGAGTACCTCATGATAAGTTGACAGTCAAACTAGAGCAGATGGGGTTGGATATTAGATTAGTGCATTGGATTGGAGACTGGCTATCTGATAGGTATCAACAAGTTGTGTATCGGGGTGCGATATCCAGGAAAAGGAAAGTCACTAGTGGAGTGCCTGATGGATCTGTTTTAGGGCCATTACTGTTTAACTTGTATATTAATGATATTGGTGAAGATTGGGATGGAGATTTCAGTTGTTTGCAGATGATGCAAAGTTGGGATGAACCATAAAGAGTAGTGAAGATGTTGTGGCCTAATGCAAGAAGACTTGAATAAATTGAGTGATTGGGCAAGCAAATGGGGATGTGAGTTCAATGTTGCAAAATGTAAGGTTTTAAAATTTGGAAAACAAAGATGGGATGCAGAATTTATGCTTGGTGAGAATATATTGTTGTAGGTAGAGGAAATAAAAGATCTGAGTGTGATAGTGGATAAGGATCTAAAATTTAGGGGACACATCGCCAAAATTGTGAAGACAACACAAAGGTTTCTGGGAGTGATGCAGAGGACACTGACGTGTAGAAGTCGGGAGATTCTTGTTCTGTTATATAAGGCTTTGATTAAGCCACACATGGACTATTGTGCCCAGATTTGGTCACCAGGTTTTCAGAAAGATGATGAGATGTTGGAAAGGGTCCAAAGGTGAATGACTAAGGTAGTTTCTGACTTCTGGAATGTCAAGTATGAGGAAAGATTGAGAAAATGTAATTTGCAGAGGCTGGTGGACAGAAAGAAGAGGGGAGATAGATAGAGACTTACAAGTTGGTAAGGGGTTGTTATAGGATCAATAGTGGAGAAGTTCTACAGTGAATAGTGGGAGATCAGGGGAGAACCAGAGGTCATCTCTGGAAACTGTATAAAGAGGGTGTGAGTTGGGGAGTGAAAGGCAGGTTTTTTTCATGCAGAGTTTTGAATGATTGTAATGCCTTGCCTGAGAGTGTGGTGTCTGCAAGGAATTTGAGTGTGTTTAAGACACGGTATGATGAGATGTGTGTGTGTGATAAAAGGACCTCCCAGATGAGTCTTTGACTCCATGAGGTCTTGGGGTAATAATAATAATAATAATTATGATAGCTTTTAGAATATTATTTGGTATTTTTCTTTCTTTTAATATGTTAAATAAAATGCTTTTAACTTTGTCAAATGCTTTTTCAAAGTCAATAAATGTAATATGTGTGTCTAAATTGTATTCTTTTCTTTTCACCATTACTAATTTTAGGCAAAAGGCCAGGCCTATACATGATTGTCCTTTTCTAAATCCATTCTGTACTTCTAAAATATATTTTTCAGAATAGTTTTAGTTTGTTATTTAAATTTCTGCTATATATTTTGTAACTGGAATTTAGAATACTTATACCTCTATAATTTTTATGGTCATCTCTACTACTTTTTTTAAAAGATAGGAATCAGAATTGCTTTTTTCCATTCTATTGGTGGGTTATTTGTTGAATAGATTTTATTTAAAAATAATAGGTGTCTTTCTTTGAACCTTATTCCTGCACACTTATACAATTCTGAATCTAACCCATCCATTCAAGGTGATTTTCCTTTTCTTGTTTCTTTCAGGCTGATTTCTGATTCTTCTTTAATTATTTCCTTTTCATTTTCATTACATATTTGCCAATTAACTTTTTTAAAATATTTATCTGTCCACAATTCTGTTTAGAAATATAGAAATTCTTCTAATTTCAATTCGGAATTTTATGTTTTCTTTAGTATCTGCATTTACGTGTTTCAAAATCTTATATACATTGGGTCTTATTTTATATAAATCATGTTCTAAATTACAAAACAAATTTGTTCCATGATTCTCTGTCTTTTTCTGACTTCTCTTTTAGCTATGGCTCTTATTCTTTTATATTCTATTTCATCTTCTAATCTTTTACTGCTTAACCATTTATGATATGCTCCTTTTTTCATTTTGATTATTTTTTTGATTGTATCATCCCACATCTTCAGTTTTTTTCTTTTATTGAATTTTTTGGTCTTTCCTAAGCTTTCATTTACTGCTGCATTTAGTATCATTTTTATATTAAGCCATTCTTTCTATTTCTTCATTTTGTTTTATTTTATATAAATATTGGTTAATTCTTTGTTCATATAGCCATTGTATATTTGTGCCATTTAATAATCTAGTTTTATAAACAAATGTTTTATATTTTCTTTCTGTTCTTGTTATTTGTAGCCATTTAGGTTGTAATCTTAATTTTAATTTAACAAGGAAATGGTTACTACTTATTTCTCATCCTCTGTGAACTCTAACATCTAAAGAGAACTTTGATGTCTTTTCATTTATGATAAAGTCAGGAGATTGACTAGTATGGTAAGGAAGGTGAAACTGGAATATTAGAAGAGATTGGCCCTAAGATCCAAAGAAAATCCTAGGGAATTTTTTAGCTATGTGGCCAGTATGGAGGAGAAATGACATTGTGGGATAAAAATGGGAATAGAGTGACTGATGCAGAGGACATGTGGAATTGTTCAACAAACACTTTATTGGTGTATTTCATCCTGGAGGAGTAAATTTTAATACTAGAGGGATAGGTCAGTTTCGAGGTTTAGAGGTGCAGTAGGAGAACGTGTTTCAAATACTGAGTACTCTGGATGTCAGTAAAGCTGTGGGACTGGATAGTATTTCACCATGAGTTTTAAGAGAATGTGCTAAGGAACTGACAACTCCTTTGACCTGGCTTTTCAATGAAAGTATGGCTACAGGAAAGGTGCCCAGGGAATGGAAGGAAGGTAAGATAGTACCATTGCATAAGGGCTGTAGCAGACTGGAAATGTCTAATTATAGGCCAGTTTGTGTGTCATCAGTAGTTGTCAAGATCTTGGAGAAATTGGTTTGAGGCCATATACAACATTGGGCAGATGAGGGTAATGTTATTGTGAGAGTCAACATGAATTTGTGAAGGGAGTGCTCTTGTTTTAGCAATATGCTAGCCTTTTATAATAAAGTTACAAGAGCAGTAGATGAGAGAAAGGCATATACTGCCATTTTCTTGGATTTAGCGAAGGCATTTGACTAGGTACCACATGATAAGCTGATATTTAAGTTGCAGCACATGGGTTTGGATGTCAGATTGGTCAACTGGATTCAGGATTGGCTGTCCGATAGGTATAAAGAGAGTTGTATATGGTGGGGCAGTTTCAAGGAGGCAGAGGGTTACAATTGGGGTCCCACAGTGCTCAGTACTGGGACCTATATTTTTTAACCTTTATATCAATGACATTGTAAGTGGCTTGCAGGGGGATGTTCAGTTGTTTGCAGATGATGTGAAGCTGGGAAGGGTTATTAGTAATAGTGCAAATGTGGTAGTCATACAAGTGGATTTGAATAAGCTAGACAGATGGGCAAATGAATGGGGATATCGGTTTAAATGCAGCAAAATGTAAAGTCTTGAGGTTTGGGACACATCGATGGGATGCTGCATACTCTACTGGAGGAGATATACTGGAAAAAGTAGGGGGAGACATGAGATCTAGGGGTTGATGATTGATAAAAACCTGAAATTCAAGGGACATATTGCAAAGGTGGTGAAGGTAACACAATGGATTGCTGCAATACTGAGAAGGATGCTGATCTGCAGAGATAAAAGAATTATCGTTCCATTGTATAAGACCCTGATCAGACCACACTTAGACTATTGTTCTCAGATTTGGTCCCCAGGATTTGAAGGGGATAAATTAACTGTGGAAAGGGTACAGAGGCAGATAACAAAGACAGTTTCAGGATTGTTATGAGGATCGACTGAGGGAATGTGGACTGCAGAGTTTGGTGGATAGAAGAAGGTGAGGTGATATGATTGAGACTTTTAAACTGTTGAGAGGTAGTTACAGGGTTGATACTGGGGAGTTCTTTCACTTGGTTGAACAGCAGGAAGGAGTGATGACAAGGGGGCCATCCCTGGAAGTCACGAAAGGAAACTGTGAGCAAGAGGGTGAGGAGTAGTTTCTTTGCATGGAGGTTGGTTGAACCGTGAAATGCATTGTCTGATAGAGTGGTGAGAGCAAGAACGGTCAATGAGTTTAAGGAGTGGTATGATAGACTTTGTGTTTTCTGGGAGGGACCTCCCATGTTGAGTCTTGATAGACTTGTGTTTCTTAGGACGGACCTCCTGCGATGGGTCTTTTGACTCCTTGGAGGCCTAAATAATAATAATAATAATAATATTGATTTCCATCCTCCTTTTGCTGCCCACGTGTATTTATGTATGTCTTTGTTTATAGAAAGGATTCATTATTTTAAGATTATTATAAACTACAAAGTTGATCAATTTTTTTACCATTCCTGTTTAGAGTATGTTCTCCATATATTCCTATATTATTATTAAATTTCGTGTTTCCAATTCTTGATTTCTCCGAATTCTCAATAATTGCTTCTGGATTAATCAGTTATATCAAGACTCCAATAATATCAGATCTTATATTTCAATTTTATAAGGCATATTTAATGCATCCACCTAGATCTTGCTTGTTCTCTTGGTCTTTTCCCGTCAATAAACACTTGTTTTGTTAAATTTCTCACTCTCCTTCTGTTGAAGTGACCCTAAAAACTTATATTAGCTCTGTTCACACATTCTTGAGCACTGAAAATATCAAGTTCCTTTTTAATATCATTTTTAATTTAATTCTGCCTTTATATTAAATTATTGTTTATTATTATTATCCCTAATGGAACCATTCCTAGATAATCTGTTTCTTATGAAAGCAGATTTTGTTAATGCAAGTGAGTGATCGTTATCTTATCAGTGTACTGTAAATATGATGATATACAGCAAATAAACTAGGACACTGTTACTACTTCATTGGTATCAGTGGAGTTGGGAGGGGGGGGGGGGTGAAAGTATCAAGAAAACACACCCACAGTTACTGCCAGCACTGTTGTCACCTAGTACAATAAATCTATCGATTTATGTTTCTCTTGTAGAACTGATATTTTTTAGAAGATATAATGATTTTTTTCCACTTCTTCTGTACTCACTGTACTTAGATGCTTTTTTTTTAGTTGGCAGGAGTAGGACTCTACATCAGTGCATTGTGCATGCCTGCCGATATGTTTCTTTGTAGGCAGTGTCGTATTCTGCTATTTGACTGATCATGGTCATCTGTTAGACAAAACTTGTAATCTCATAATAAAATTTAATGGAATGAATTATAGCACAAAGATAAATAATTAAACAGCAGGTTTAATCATTTCAATATATTATCTGTGTCACAGAGACATTGTCAGGAATACAGTATTAAAATTGTAATAATACACAAAAACAAGTAGAAGAAAAGAGACTACTTAAAGCCTAAAGTTTTATGAGTTTTGCTCTCTATTGGTGCAGTTGGCTAGCCTTAGCTATTGGATGGGAGTACTAAGAATTAGTTTCTCAAATCTTGAGAAGTTTAAAACATATTTATTGT
Organism: Typopeltis vanoorti; assembly: GCF_054136105.1. Lineage (NCBI taxonomy): Eukaryota > Metazoa > Arthropoda > Arachnida > Uropygi > Thelyphonidae > Typopeltis > Typopeltis vanoorti. Next base: position 50,455,376 of record NC_143566.1, on the reverse strand, counting down.
GATTAGGCTCTTTTTAAAAAAAAAAAAAATCTGCTGCTGATTCCAAAAAGAGTCATCCAAGTTTATGTTTGCTGTGATGAAGCATAATAGTTTTATTTCATCTGATCCCATGCAAGGTATCCAAAGCATAGTCAGCTAGACCTTACTGACCATTGTTGTCACAGCAGCCATATTTTTGTGTTCTTCTAGGCAGATGTTAGACCATAATATAAGTTGCAATAACAAGGAACCTAGTAAACACCAGGAACAGAGGTGGGAGGAAGTGGATCCTTAGGAGAGAGGAAGACAGTATCAAATATGGCTTGAAAACAGTGCAGAGATTACATTTCTTTACAGTTCTGACTCATTTTTTTCTGAAGTTCCTCAGATATAGGGAATAGTAATGGCATTACTGTAGTCTCTCTGTTGAGAAGGATGTGAGGAGAAGGTATAGATAATTTGTAGAATTTTTTTTTTTTGGCATTGTAACCATTGGACTGGAAGGTTTGGCAGATAAAGGCAAGTTCAGCTTAAGAGAAACCTCAGAAGAACAGAGGTGGGAGACTCTGTTGACAAGGGTTTTGATGACATTGTATTGTTGAGAAGGTGGGTGATGGGAAAGTTTATGTATGTATCTACCTGTGCGTGTGTTCATTCTATAAACTGAGAAAGAAAGGGTGCCATTGAGCAGATGTGCATTTAGGGTATCTAAAAAAAAGGCAGAGGCAGACTGTTGTTATTTTCTTTTTCAGTGAACTGGATTTGAAATTGTATTGAATCCATTTCACCGAATTTCATGGGGAGAGCCCATGGATACTTATAATCCTTTATCATTAAGTGTCTCTCTCTCACCACAGATCTGTTACAGTAATCCAATCACATTGGGTAATTGAATTGGATACTTGAAGAACAGTTACATGGTGCTTGTACTAGAAATCATTTGACATGTATGGGTCAGTTAAGTGAAAGGTTGTGATTTTGCAGGTCATATAAATGGTAAATTTCTGCATACACATTCTGTTTGCTTAGACAAGAGGTAGAAGAACCTCTATGCACATCAGTAGGAGGTGCAAGAAAGAAGTTTAATGATATTTTTCTTGAAAAGTTGTCCAGAGGTTCTATTTCTTTTAGATTTTGACTATTTTTGCTGATATGCCTCAGACATAGTGGATGATTATAACATTACTGAAATCTTTCTGAAGAGAAGATTGTGTATTGATTATACAATTCAATCCACAACTTTCTCACATTATCAAAAAAAAAAAAAAAAAACGATTTTTTTTTTTTTTTTGATACTGTGGGAGCTGTAGCCATTAAATAGAAAGGTGTGGTGTATATGATTGAATTCTTCTGAAACTGAGGCCTCATTGGAATAAAGGTAATAGGCTCTATTGGTTAGTGTTTTAATGATACCAAATAGAAGGAGGGTGATGGGAAAGTTTATGAATGTATCTGCCCCTGTGACTGGGTTTCCCATATACTGAACAGGACAAGTTACCGTTAGGCAGATTGAGGAATGGTGTCTAAAAAGACCAGATTGTTATTAGTTTCCTTTTTCCATTGTAAATTCGATTCTAGGGTAAAAACTATTGAGGTGACAGAGGAAAGTCTAATGTGTCTGGGCGATGAGGTCAAGTGAAAAATACATCATTCACATATCTTAGTCAAATAGAAGGTTTGAGAGAGGATGAGTCAAGAGCTTGTTTTTCAAAATCTTTCATTAAAATTGACAAGCCTCCAATAAGCTGAGTGTTGGTATTTCATTGGGCAATGAAAGTCATTACCGCATAGTAGATCTAGTTGACATTTTGCAAAAAGAATGTTCGCTGGGTTTGCTAGAGCCCCTTTTGTGGAAATATGCCACACCATGGGATGACAGAGTGGTGTATATATTGTGTATCACTTGCCCATTAGTGGTCCTATTTGTCATTGGTTATATGTTTCTAGTGGTTAGGTTGTTGATACACTTGAGACACTGTGAATATCCCAGTGGTTTATCAGGTCTATAATATTAGCAATAGACCACATGGGTGGTGAAGATCTCATGAACTGGTCACAGTGTTTTTATGTAAAGCCCACCCACGAAGGTTGTAAACTTATTATACATTTGTATCATGACTGGTCTAGGAGTTAGGAATCTTGCACCATAAATGGAACATTAAAAGCTGGAAGCCATTTTGTGGTGGTGATTACATGTGGGAGCTATGAAACTCTGTTACTACCTAAAGATATTCACAAATGTTCATACCTTCACAAAAATATGCAGATTTGACCTCTTAGTTGGAGAGTAGAGACACTCACAACTCTGACAATTAGGCATATATAAATTTTATAAAATTGATTTTTTTATTTTTATTATTTTTTTTTATATCAGGCTAAATGTATTAACAACATTGTCAGGGTCTGCATACTATACATTTTAAAAATGATTATTTCTAATGTTTTTATGTACTTTTTTTAAAATAAAAGGCAAAAAAAAAATATTTTCATTGTTAACTGTATTGCTAATTTTACTGTACTTAAATTTTATTTCTCAAAAGTTATTTTTATCTTTCACAGGTAACTTATGAAATAGGCTTGTTATATTTGAAAAAAAAAAAAAAAATAGCTGATAGAATGCCAATACATTTTTAACTTGATCTAAAACGAGTTGGCAGGATTTCCTGGTACAAGGTAATATAAATATTTATCTTCTCAAAGATCCCCCTCTTCCTTTGCTCTTCTAAGAAAATCGTTATAATATTAGGCCAGCCTTTAACAAAGGTTTAGATGTTTATGGTATCTAAAGGTCTTGATTAAGTTCCCATAATGGATTTTCTTTGTAATATCAGTAAAGATATTACAGTATAAAACAAAACCTCGTAATATAATTTATTATGTTTAGTTTTTACAGTAGTAAAAATTAAACTTTTTACTACTGTAAACTTTTTTTAAAAAAATAGCTCATAGAATTACTGAGAGATGTTGGAATAAGAGAGAAATTAGTCCAAACATTAAATTAGCTGTATACAAGACAGTGTTCAAACCAGTTTTAACTTATGGATCTGAGAGCTGGGTCAGAAGTAAAACACTTGACCAAAGACTAGAGACAGCAGATATGAGAGTCCTGAGAAAGATTAGAGGCATGAACAGATGGCATCAATGGCAATATCATATTAGAAATGAGGATATTAGGAAAGAATTCAACATTGTCACCATCCAGGAATCCGTTAGCAGAGATAATCTCAGGTTGCAAAACAAGTATTCTCTGCCAGCTTGGCAGGAAAAAGACCCAGAGGAAGACCAAGATATAGATGGATTGATACAGTAAAAAGTGCTTTAGAAGATAGAAATATAACATCTGATAATCTTGGAGTCTTGACAGGTAACAGAATGATTTGGAGGAAAATTGTAGATAAGAAGTTAGTAATGATATAAATTTTTCATTGTCATCATCAAATTCCTGCCATGTACTCTCAAGGGGTGTACAGGATATGATAGTAATAGATGAAAAATTTACATCATTACTAACTTCCTAATTTTCCTCCAAATCAGTCTGTTACTTGTCAAGATTCCAACATTATCAGATCATATATTTTTATCGTCTAAGGCACTTTGTACCACATCAATCCACCTAAATCTTGGTCTTCCTCTGGGTCGTTTTCCTGCCAACCTGGCAGAGAACACTTGTTTTGCTAATCTTTCCTCTCCCATTCTATTTAAGTGACCATACCATCTGAGATTAGCTCTGCTGACGCATTCCTGGATGCTGACAATGTCAAGTTCTTTCCTAATATCCTCATTTTTAATATGATATTGGCATGATGGCATCTGTTCATGCCTCTAATCTTTCTCAGGACCCTCATATCTGTGGTCTCTAGTCTTTGGCCAAGTGTTTTATTTCTGACCCAGCGCTCAGATCCATAAGTTAAAACTGGTTTGAAACACTGTCTTGTATACAGCTAATTTAGTGTTCCAACTAATTTCTCTCTTATTCCATATGAATTTATTCACTTCACTGCCTACCATACCAGCTTTGTTGATTCTGTTGTCTATTTCCATATTTAATTTACCATCTTCAGTAAAAATCGTGCCAAAGTAGCTGAAATGTTTTACTTGTTCCACAGGTTCCCTGTTACAACACAGTTGACATTTTCAACAATTCTACCTATTTTCATTGTCTTTTTAATGCTGACCTTCATACTATATCTATTACTAGTGGATTTATCATCATCATCATCATCAAATTCCTGCCATGTACCCTCAAGGGGTGTACAGGATATGACAGTACTACATGAAAAAATTACATCATTACTAACTTCCTATTTACAATTTTCCTCCAAATCAGTCTGTTACTTGTCAAGACTCCAACATTATCAGATCTTATGTTTCTATCGTCTAAGGCACTTTGTACCGTATCAATCCACCTATATCTTGGTCTTCCTCTAGGTCGTTTTCCTGCCAACCTGGCAGAGAACAGTTGTTTTGCTAATCTTTCATTGCCCATTCTGTTTAAGTGACCATACCACCTGAGATTAGCTCTGCTAATGCATTCCTGGATGCTGACAATGTCAAGTTCTTTTCTAATATCTTTGTATTTTAATATGATATTGCCATTGATGCCATCTGTTCACGCCTATAATCTTTCTCAGGACTCTCATATCTGCGGTCTCTAGTCTTTGGTCAAGTGTTTTACTTCTGACCCAGCTCTCAGATCCATAAGTTAAAATTGGTTTGAACACAGTCTTGTATACAGCTAATTTAGTGTTCCGACTAATTTCTTTCTTATTCCATATGAATTTATTCAATTGACTACCCACGATACCAGCTTTGCTGATTCTGTTGTCTATTTCTATATTTAGTTTACCATCTTCAGTAAAAATTGTGCCTAAGTAGCTGAAATGTTTTACTTGTTCCACAGGTTCTCCATTCGCAACACAGTTGACATTTTCAATGATTCTGCCTATTTTCATTGTCTTTGTCTTTTTATTGCTGACCTTCATACCATATCTATTACAACAGCTATTCAATTTAGTCAGAGAATCTTGCAGACTTGTAGCAGATTTATTTAGAAGTACAACATCATCCGCATAAAGCAAAGAGCTGACATTAACATCTCCAATTTTGATATCAGGTTTAATACCACATTCCTTCATAATGTGATCCATATAGATAATGAATAACAGAGGGGATAATGTACATCCTTGTCTCACACCAGATTTAACATTAAACCATCTTCCTGTACTTCCTTCAATTCTAACTGCTGACTCACAACTCAAATAAAGACTAAGTATTGCTTGATATAATGCCCCATTGACACCATATAACTGCAGCGTATTGAATAGCTTCTCTCTTGGCACCTTGTCATATGCCTTTTCCAAATCGACAAAACTTTGTTATAGTGGATTTATTCAGAAGTATAACATCATACGCATAAATATATGCGTATGATGTAGCGCATATATAGCAAAGAGCTGACATTAACATCTCCAATTTTGATATCATGTTTAATACCACTTTCCTTCATAATATGATCAATATAGATAATGAATAACAGTGGGTATAATGTGCATCCTTCTTTCATACCTGATTTAACATTAAACCATCTTCCTGTACTTCCTTCAATTCTAACTGCTGACTTACAACTCAAATAAAGACTAAGTATTGTTTGATATAATGCCACATTGACACGCACACACACACACAACTGTAGCATAGTGAATAGCTTCTCATTCTCTCTCTTGACACCTTGTCATATGCCTTTTCCAGATCGACAAAACTTAAATACAGATCTTTGTTATATTCCCATGATTTCTCAACTATTTGTCGTAGAGTGAAGATCTGATCCTTACAACCTCTATTTGGCCTGAATCCAGCTTGTTCTTCACCAAGCTTTTCTTCTACAATTCTTCCCAACCGTTTCTCACTTATACTAGCATAAATCTTACCAGGAACACTCAGTAGAGAAAAACTTCTGTAATTCTCACATTCAGTTTTATTTCCCTTTTTATATATGGGTACTATTGAGAACTCTACTCCAATCATCAGGAATTTGTCCCTCTGTCCACACCCTTCTGAACTATGCAGTGCAGCTACTGTAAGACTTTTATACCACCATACTTAAGCATTTCTGGTCGAATATCATCTACTCCTGCTGCCTTTCCACATTTCAAGCCTTTGATGTGTTTTTCTACTTCAAGTATGGATATGTATTCCTGACTCTATGCCTGTTGAGTGTTTTTTTACCACTGTGCTATCACTGCTTGTTTCATTTAGCAATGTTTCGAAGTAATTACTCCATACTTCAAGGATATCTTTTTCTCCTGTTTTCATGTCACCTTTATCATCTCTAATTCCTTTTACAGCACACTTTCCTCCATTTCTAAGCTTCTTCAACAACCTCCATAATATCTTGCCATCTTCTTGATATTTATTTTCTATGTTCTTGAAATATCAAAAGTTCCTGACTTATTTGCCAGGAACTTTTGATATGCTTTCTTCTTTTCCTTCACTGCCTCTTTAACTTCCTGTGTCCACCATGGAGTTCTCATTTTTCTATTCTTGCAGACAACTTCACCACATGCCTCTCTGTCTGAATCAATCAGGGGTTTTCTTCAAGGCTTGCCACTGAATCTCCACGGTTTGGTTCCTCTTTTCAAATCCTTTCATTTTTTCTTCAATAATCTTTGTGTATTTTAGTCTACATGTTCGCATCTGAGAGCTGCTCAACTTTTATTCAATTTAAAACTTTCTTACATGTTATTCTTTTCAATATGAAATTCAATTTTATCCTGCTCAAGACTAAATAGTGATCACTTCCAATTTCAAATCCTCTGTACACTCTTGTGTCCTGCACTAGGGAGAAAACATCACTATCAACAATAACATAGTCAATGAGACTTTTCTTATTCCTTGCCTCTTCTCTCCATGTGAATTTGTACACATTTTTATGTTGGAACATGGTGTTAGTAATGTCCTGAGCAGAAATCCAAGGTATTTGCCATTATTATTAGCTTTGCTCTTTTCTCTAAATTTTCCCAAAATGTTTTTGTATGCCTGACAATCATTTCCTACTCTGCTATTTAGATCCCCAACAAGGACCAACTTTTCCTTTTTCATTGTGTCAGTTGCTTTCTCTAAAGCCTCAAAAAATTCCTTCACTTCTAACTTAGTAGAACCTTCTGTGGGACCATAGTCAGAAATATGTCTTATTATCCAGTTCCCCATTCTGATATTTGCCCAAATCACTCTACTTGACACTGCCTGCCATTCAAGAAGATGAGCCTTGTATTTTGTGTTGAATACTATGGCTACTCCTTTTCCTTGATTGTCATTTCCTGAATATAACATTTTTTATTTATTGCTCAGAAAAATCTCAACAGTTTTTTCTTTTTTTTGTTTCAGTCACTCCTATTATATTGATCTGGTACTTATCTAATTCCTCAGCTAGCTCCATTTCTTTGCCATTCAGGCTTCTTATGTTGATAGTATCGATATTTAACTCTGGTGATGTTGAGTTGGAGTGTGTTTTCAGATTTGTTCCAGTAGGTGACTTTTCGCTGTTCACCCTCGTCCCCTGTCGAAAAAACGGGTGGCCTTGTTTAACTGGGTGGCACCCCGGCCGCATGAAATTTTGTAATGTTGTACCATCATTTTGTATTTTAGGTTAACCCAATAAGAATACAATTTGGTCAGCTAAATCCCAAATTGCCAGCTCATCCTCGTTCGTTCAGTATCCGGATAGATACCCAACAGGGTGCACCACGAAGGCGAGGATTAGACATTAGGTCAGAAGCCCTGGTTGGTTCTCCGCATTTCTTTCAAGGCTATGTGGAGGTCTCCTCTCAGTTATTCTGCTTTGATCCTTAAGCACCCCGTAAATTTTTCATGTACAGTAAAACCCCGAAGTTTCGCGGTAGGTGGGACCAACAAAAAGCATAAGTCGAATTTGCGTAACTCAGGGTATAATTTTGCATGTAATTTATATATACAAACATACAATTGGGACCAAAGGTTTACAAAAACACCTATATTTTTTAAGAAATATAATCATAATTGTAGTTTTCCATACATAAAAAAAAAAGGAAGTTATTTCGATGTCGATGATTTCATGAAATCTAATAGATTCGTCTGATGGCATAATGTCTTTTTCTTGTCATGCAAAATTTTCTTCATAGCAAGCTAATGATTTTTTTTATTCCTAGCTTTGGCTACAATTCATTCCTCATTAGAATCTATGTCCTCCAAAATCTGTAAACCTTTCTTTTATGATTGTTCTTACTGTGGATTCCTGTAGATCGAACTTCTTTGCTAGCTTACAAATTTTCATTCCGCCTTCAAAATCCTTAATAATGTTGAGTTTTGTTTCCAAAGTCAATGTTTTTCTTTACTTGCTAGCTATAGAAGAATCGGACTTGCTTCTTTTGTATGACATTATTATTTTTTATGTGATAAAATTTTTATCAAGAACATGACATTAGACTATCGTAAGGTTTGTAGACTATAAAAATCGTGTATGAATGGAGACTGCGTGAAACACATCAGTGCTTGTTCACATCATGTGTGACAGTGGCGAATGCGGTCGACGCCTAAAAGATACGACTAGTGGTGAGGCATGAAGCGGGACGGGAATACATACACATAAGAAACTGCATAACTATAGATTTGTGTAAGTCGGGGTATGACTGTACTATTATATCCTGTACATCCCTTAAGGATACATTTCAAGCATTTGATGATGATGACATTTGTCCACCATCCAATGCTCATCCAACCATGCCTTATCAATGTTGTCCACATTCACAATACACTCTGGCAATGCATTCCACTCACCAACCACTCTCCATGCAAAGAACCTGTTCCTCACTCCTCTACTCACATCCTCCTTATACAGTTTCTAGGGATAGATTCTTGTTCTACCCTCCTGTTTCATTTTATGAAAAATTTCTCTCGTGTCAACTCAATAACACAGCACTGATTAGCATATGTGTTTTATCTTTAAAAGTACTTGCGGTATAACTATAAACAGAAATTTACATGATAACCACAGTAATTAACTTTAATGAAAGTATGGATGTTTTGTACTGAAAATAACAGTACATCATCATCAATGTGTAAAAACGAGCAAATCAAAGAACATGAATACCAGGTACATATACAACAAACAGTTACCAATTAAAAAGTTACTGTGAGCAACATGTGAGGTTTATATTGTAAGCTTTACAATTAATATATTAATAATATTAATTAAATTAAAGAAACAAGAAACGGAAAATTACCTGGAGAAGATAAGCTAGGTTCCGAACTAATACGCAGGAACAAGATTCAAAGAAAGACTCTTATTATTTTTAAATAAAATTTATTCAACTGGTGTCCCCCCATAGAATGGAAAAAAGCAGTTGTGATTCCTATCTTTAAAAAAGGTAATAGAGATGACCCGAAAAACTATAGAGGTATTAGTATACTAAATTCCTGTTACAAAATATATAGCAGAATCTTAAATAGCAAACTAATGAAATATTCCAAAAACTTTATTTTAGAAGTACAGAATGGATTTAGAAATGGACAATCATGTAAAGACCCGGCCTTTTGTCTAAAATTAATAATAGAGTAAAGAAGAGAATACAATTTAGAAACACATATTGCATTTATTGACTTTGAAAAAGCATTTGACAAAGTTAAAAGAAACATATTATTTAACATATTAAAAGAAAGACAAATACCAAATAATATCCTAAAAGCTATCACAAGTATATATGAAAATAATCAAATACAAAGAAGATTAAATCACGAGCTATCATGTACGAGAGAGATAAACCAAGGAGTCTGACATGGATGTCCCCTCTTAGCAACTCTTTTTAATATCTACTTAAATGAAATAATAATAAAATGGAATAAAAATTTACATCAAGGAATTAAACTTTCTCCTACAGTAAACTTAAACACTCTCCTCTTTGCCGACAACCAAATAATAATTACAAATTCTGAAGATAACTTACAGAAAGCCATTTTAGTAAAATTTTAACTAAATGAGATATCCAAAGATTATGGTATGATAATATCAATTATGGTACGATAATATCAACAGAAAAATCAAAAACTATGGCCTTTAAAGGACAAGAACTAAAATAGTAATAGATAACAAAATCTTAGAACAGGTGAATTCATTTAACTACCTAGGATGTATGATCACATATGAAAATGAAAAAGATATAAACGTAAAAATTGCAAAATATTTAAAAATAAATAGGTGTAATTAACTCTATATTTAAACCAAACCTAGTTCAAAAACAAACCAAACTAAAAGTATACAATACATTAGCCCTACCAGTCTTAATGTATGGAAGCAAAATCTGGACAATAAAACAAAAAGACAAACAAAGATTAACAAAAGCAGAAATGAAGTTTATGAGAAAAACTGCAAAGTATACCCTATTTGATCACAAAAGAAATGAAGAGATTATGAAAGAATTAAACCAAGAACCGGTAATAGAAAAAATTAAAAAATATAAATATAAATGGATGGAACACGTTCAAAGAATGAAAACAGAAAGATTATCAAAACAAGCCTTAAAGTACAAGCCATTAGGAAAAAGAAAACCAGGAAGTCCCTCTTAAACGATTCAATGATGACTTTTAAGGCCGGAACAGGCCATGCTAGGCCTTAAATCCTTGATATGCATGATGATGATTAAATTAATTACATAAATAATATGTAAACATCAAAATAGTTTTAATAAATATTATTAATAAATTAATTACATAAATAATAATACGTAAACATCGAAAATAGTTTTAATATTATTTAATAATATATTAATTTCTAATTCTCGTAGAAAGGCTTAGACGTTGGTTAAACATGCTTATTAAATAATTTAAGGAATTTACAACGTACAAAGGATATAAATTAAATTAAACTTTAATCTATATTTCCAATTGCCCGGTTCTTTGAAAGGCTATTCATGGAATCAGCCTCAGCCCTAAGAAACGTGCCAAACCTAAACAAATATGATTGCATGAGACTGCCCCAAATTTGGGAGACTTATATCAGAAGACCTTCAGCCCAACAGCCAAGAATGCCTACATACCCCACTAGGGGGCGCCATCAGGGCTTTTAGGAGAAACAATAGCTTCTTGCTTTGTCCTCATTTACTGTGTGTAGTGCCTGCGTGCACGTGTCTTTATTTTAAGTTCCTGTGAAGATGGCAACGTGACGTTGCCGAAATATTGGAAATATAGATTAAAGTTTAATTTAATTTATATCCTTTGTGTATTGTAAATTCCTTTAGTTATTTAATAAGCGTATTAATTTCTAGCTTGTGGAAACTGTTTTTAATTCATAAATCAATTGTTGTATGTACCTTGTATTCCTGCTGTTTGATTTGCTTGTTTCTATACACTGATGGTGTACTGTTATTTTCAATACAAAATATCTGTGCTTTCATTAAAGTTAATTACTGTGATTATCGCATAACGTTGTTTATATGTCTCAGTCATATCCCCTTCCCTCCTATTTACTAGGCTTTACAATTTGCATTCTTTTAATCTGGCTTCATACTCCACATTCCAAAGAATACTGTGACAACCTTTATGAATCTTCTCTGGACTCTAACATATCCTCATTACCATGAAAACCTGGTGACCAAATCTGTGCATAAAAATCCATATGTGGCCTGATTAAGGCCTTGTACAATCAAATCATAACCTCTTTTTTTCTCCATGTCAAGGTCCTCTGCATCATTGCCATTATCTGATGTAACAACTTCACAACTTTTGCAGTGTAGCCCCTCAGTTTTAGGTCCTTTTCCACCATCACTCCCGGATCTCTCATCTCCTATACCTCCTTTAAAGTTTCCCCACCAAGTGTGTGTGTGTGTAAAAACTATCCATATAAGAAGACCACAAATTTTACACTTACTGCTGATTACTTCGTGCACATTACTTTTGCTTTAATATAATGTAGGCATAAAAAGTATTTTCTTTACAATAATTTATAAACTGTCTTCAGCATGAGATTATTGGTAATATTATGTTTATACTAGTCTTTGGTTTTGTATATCGTCATTATTCATGTGATCATGATGCTATTAAGGTTTCATTAGGATTAAAAAAAGAATGCATGCTTACCCTAATGAAACAAACAAAAAAAAAGCCTTGAATACAGTACATATCTAACATAACATTATGCAGTATAATTACCGAATTTGATCACATACCGAGTATAATCACATACAATGACCCCTATATCATATTTCCACGATGAGATCAGAAAAATACTGCTCAAATTAGACACAAAAAAGTCTCCTGGCCCTGATGGCATTCCTCCAATTGTTCTGAAAGTTTGCACACCAGAACTGACTCTTATCCTGTGTCACCTATACATAGTCTCTTACTCCACTGGAATCTATCCCACAAACTGCTTATAATGTTCATAACGGATGTCGTCCTTATGCAAATGGTATTCCTTCCACATCGTCCTTTTCTTACGAATCTCTTGCTTAATAAGATTACACATCCATTTGACTCTACACTATTTATTCTTCGAACTCTCTGGACACATTCTGATATTTCATCATGTAAGTATTGTTTAAATGCTTCCCATGCACTGTCAGTATTCTTTCCATCCAGCAACCGATCCCATTCCACTGAACTCAATATACTCCTTAGTTGGTCATAATTTCTTGCTTTGTAGTTCAGCATGTAACCTTTTCTGAATGGAATCACAAACTTAGTCACTTCCCAAGTGAGTACCGCATGATCGCTGTCACCAACCGGATGCAGAATAGTTATATCTTTAACTGAAATGCCCTCTGACACCATAATCAAATCTAACACTCTTTGCCCTCGAGTTCCTTCTGTCACATGCTGCTTGAGGAAGTTGTCCCACAATAGCTCAATAAATGCATTTTCATTCTTTTCATGAGATTCTACTGCTGTCCAATCAATATTTCGATAATTAAAGTCTCCCGTTATAAATACTCTTTTTGTGCTCATCTTTTCTATTTGGTGATGCATTTCTTCATCATTATCAACCGATCCACCAGGTCTGTAACAACACCCCACTGTGTAATTAGTCTTGTTAGATTCCACCACACACTGGATGGCTTTGAACTCACTGCCACATGAAATATTGTTAGTAGTAGTAGTACTACAATCATAGATCTCAACTCTAACTGGATTCAAGTCATTTGATATCATTAGCAGCACGCCCCTTCCTCTCCTGTCCTCTCTATCCTTCCTAAAAATACTGTACCCTTGACATTTGATACCAGTTATTAGTTCTGATTCTGATAGCCAGATCTCACTAATACCTGCAATCTGAGGTTGCAACATATTGACTAAGGCAACAAACTCTATCCCTTTGTTTCTGATACTCTAGCATTCGTGAACAGACGTAATAATCTACCTGCTGTCTTTTGTATTGTCTTGTTTGCAGTCTGCCTGATCCAGTTGGACAACTTGCAGATCTATATTATTCTCTAATGCCTTACACATGTAGACATCTTTGCACACATATGATGGGTCCGAACCGGATGAAAACAAACCCGAATTCGTTCTCTCCTTGTTAACATTTCCATGGCCCATTCCCATCATAAACACAGTTATATAACATTGTTCACTCTTACACTCACATTTTCACCATTCCTCTCTTTATAATTTAGTTTCCATGACTTTCTGTGTTAGGTCTCATACCAGTTATTAGTTTTGCTAGACTAAATCCATCGACCACTGGTAAAACCCATAACGTTCCACTTCGGCCAATAGTTGCGGGTATAGACAGCCCAAATTTTCACCTAGCCAAGACATTAACGTCAACACTCAAGGAGTTGGTAGGTCATTCCTCCTCCTATATATTTCATAAACAAAATTAAAAGCATAACACCAAAGTTGATTTATTAGTAAATTTTGACGTTTATACCTTTTTCACAAATGTCCCAATCAGTGACATAATTCCTCTCTTAAACAAATTTCCACGAGACATTATGACTTTCTTTTTCCATGTACTACGTTCCGGTTATTTATGGTTATTTAGGTAAAATTTATTTGTGGCAAAATAAATTTTACCTACAGAAAAGAAGGTATGGCTCACCACTATCCGCCAGAATTGATAACTTTTATAAGGAAGCTTTTGAGCAATATGCTCTAGATTCATTTACTTTAAAATCTACAGTTTGGCTTAGATATGTTGACAGTGTTTTTGTTATCTAGCCACACAGCTGCCAAAAGTTAAACACCTTCATCAGTCACCTGAGCAAACAACATCAGTGCATACAATTTACTATTGAAATGGAAAATCAGAACTGGCTTCCTTTCCTGTATACACTGGTCACACTTCTTCCCTTAGGCTGTCTATCACAAACCTACAGCCTACACATACCAGCCAATATATACATGCTAAATTTAACCATATAACCACCCTTTGCAAAAACTTGGAGTCATTAACGCCCTCAAAAACAGAGCTGTATCAATTTGCTCTATTGAACAAGCTCTTAAAGAAGAATTACAAATTATTAGCAATACATTTATAAATAATGGCTATGGCAAAAATACTATCAAGAAAGTTCTTCATAAAACTTCATCAAAAAATACATGTAATATAGATTACAGTTAAACCATAGCTATCCCATACATTAAAGGGTTATCAGAAAAAAATGAATAGAATTCTACACCATTATAATCTTAATGCAACTTTTAAACCCCCTATGAAATTTAAAAAAAAATACACAACTCTCTAAGGATCCTCTCCTCCCATTGGCTCACCCTGCAGTTTATTGTATCTATTGCACCTGTAACTTACCTTATATTGGTGAAACTGGAAGTTCAGTTCGTATCCATAAAAAGAACACAAACGACACATTAAATTTAACAATTTTGGTGAAGCAGGCCTCTCAGATCATGCTCTTAACACCCTACACCAAATTGATTGGAAAAGTACCTGTTCTTTACATTATACAAAAACCTGGTATGAATGCAAATTTAAAGAAGCCACTGTGAAATTTTGATTAACTATCCTAATCTTAACAATAATTTTGGCATAAAAATCCCAAGAATTTGGATGAGCACCAGCCCACTTAGTTTTTCAAAATTTCCAACAAACCCTGACTAGCACTCTAAGCAATTATTTCAGCTTTTATTGGCCACCATCCATACTGTTTTGTTTTAATTTATATGTATAAATTATATACACAAAGTTACTCATATATACTTATATGAGTAACTTTGTGTATTTGTGTGAACATGTTGCTCTCTAGCTTAACTTATTTTTATAACCAAATAGTTTATAATAATAACAGGACTCTAGCGTTGATGTAATAAGTTTTCTTTTTTGCATCAAAGATCAGGCCAGTTATTTTAACTTTAGCGGTTGACCAGATCAATGTAACTTTAGCATACCATGTAGATTGTAGTGTAGCTTGTTTCTTTTTTATATATGTGTATACTCTAGATCAGTGATGGCGAACCTTTTTATCCAAGTGTGTCAAACATCTTCTTTTTTTTTAAATATTGACGTTGTAGATGTGCCACTTGCATACATGCATTATAAATTTAACTACATAATCATAGATGGTGACTTATACATATCATATTAGGCTATTTATTTAATAGGACATTGATATAAAATCTATGAATTCATATTATACAATTAATTTAATAAAGTGAAATTACAAACTTACATTACATTTAATGACTTTTCTGTTGCTGAGTGCTGGTAGAAAGTTGCTTTATAGAAGGGAGGGCTATAGTGTGTACATTTTAATGCTACACAGGCAGTGCTCAAATCATTGCTTAATCTATTTTTCCCTTTAGATTTAATATTATTTAAGGCAGAAAATAGAGTTTCACAAGAGTATGTAGAAGAGAAATTGCACAAGCTTAGAATTTCACAGTCTGAATTTTTACACGCAGTATCATGCAGAGGTTCCTGCTCAAGTTTTTCTAATTCATTTCTAAGAGCAATAAACTTTCTTTCTTTTCCAGATAAGATTACTGGAAGTCGGCTAGTTGCATTTCTAGATCTTTTAAATCCAACCACTCAAAGCCATCTAATTTAAGATCCATGAATTCTGTTTCATCAGGATACTTTATGAATTGGATTGTTTGTTCCAACATTCGAAATTGCTCAAATCTAGAAGAAAACTGCTCAGTTACTGACTTTAGAACTTCGATAGATTGGTTGATATGTTATGCAAGATTTTTGGGGCTGGTTTCATTAAAAAAAATTTTCACTCTTGGGAAATACTTAAAATTGTTACTTTCTAAATCACGTTGAAATATTTTGAGTTTATTCTCAAAATATTTCAAGGGAGGCTCTTGATCGTGCCAAACATAACATCAACAGATTGTCCGAAACCTTGCAATTGTATATTAAGTTCATTCAGGTGCAATGAAAAATCTGTGAAAAACATCAGCTCACTGAGTCAAGCAGAATCATTCAACTGAAAAAATTTGTGCTCCATACCCTTCGTATTTAAATATAATTTAATTTCATTTAAACATTCAACAAACCGTTCAAGTACTTGGCCATGACTCAACCATCGAATATTATTGTACATTAATAGACCATTGTACACTGATTCAACTTTGCTTAAAAGTGAATTAAATTTTCGTTTGTTTAAAGCCCTGGCAGCAATAAAATTAGTTACCTTTGTCACAGTTCTCATCACATCATCCAAATCCTTTAAGCCTTATTTTGCACGCAGTGTCTCCTGATGTATAATACAATGGAAACAAACCAGGGGATGACCAACATATTCTGTAAATTGTTTGATAAAACTGACATTAGGCCAACCATATTAGGTGCGCCATCAGTTGTAATCGAAAATATTTTCGATAAATCTATCTGTTTCTCACGGAACACTTTAACAACACAGTCGCATATGTTTTTACCTGTCGTGTTTTGAGGTAAATTTTCTAACTTTATCAATTCCTCGTGCATAGAATCACCGTGAACATACCTTGCAATAATAAAATGTTTATTTTTGACCATGAGAAGTATAGGAGACAATGACTACTATTTGGTTTTTTTTTTTGGTTAAATATATTTTTCAACTTTGCTTTTGTAAATTAAGTTATACCAACTAGTTTAGCCAACTGTGGATTTATATAACTCTAACCCTGATGACGCCAACAGCCACAGTTGGCAAAACTAGTTGGTATAACTTAGTTGAAAATAAATATATTTGACCAAAAAAAAACCAAATAGTAGTCATTCTCTCTTATACCTTGCAATAATAGCCAATTGAGCTGATGACGTAATATCTGTAGTTTCGTCGCGACAAATGGAAAAACAATGGCATGAGTTCAAGTCTTGTTGTATTTGATTTTCTATACTAGCATTCATTGATATAACTCTGTCTTTAATAGTATTCCTACTTAATGGTAACTCTTTGCGCTTTACAATAGCCTCCTTATTATGAAAGTCCTCAAATAAAAATGGTGCACACTTTACCAAAGCTTCTTCAATATAATCACCATCACTAAGTGGTTTCCCATGTTCAACAATAGTATGTGAACTACTGTAACTTGTGGCTACTAAATTTGAAGATCCTGAAACAAATTTAATTAAAGTCCCTGATTGCGTTTCTGCCAATTTTAGATGATGCGATATGTATTCTTTGCGTTCTTCAAAAGTTTTTTTCTAGGAGCCATTTGTGCTTAGTTTCAAAATGTCTTCTTACATTCCAAGTTCTACTCACAGATAGCGCACCACACAATTTACAGAGAACTTTATTGTCTCTATCAATAACACCATATTGTTCAGTCCAGGCATCTTGGAAATTTCTTCCACTTCCTTTCTGTGATAATTTTGGTTTTTTATTAGTGCTAGCTGCCATTATAAAAGGGTTCACACATTAAAAAAGAGCATAATTATATTAAGCAGTAATAATTAATAAGAACTAACAATTACAAATGAATTATGCACCAGAAACTCAAATTACTTAAGTGGCAGACCATGCAAGACTACCACTACTTCTTTCAGCAGGGTTGCCAGATTTGAGCCACTGACCTATGGATTACTGCATTTCATATGGCCTCTACCGTCCAACACTCTTCCAACTGAGCTAATGCCGGAATTTTATTGTAATTTTAAAATTGTCTGCATTCTTGGTTTTTTCTTGGTTTTATTTCATGTTTCCAATTTCTATCTATGTTAATTATTTGACCTAGATATTTGAATTTAGTTACATTTTCTATTTCTCTGTCATTTATTTCTATCTTTTAGTTGTAGTTTGTATTTTTGTTGTGCATTATTTTAGTTTTATCAATATTTATGTTGAGACCACACTTGTTGCTTTCTTTAATCATTTCTTTGAGCTCTTCAGGTGTTTTAGAAAATAGTACAATGCCATCTGCAAATCTTAAATTGCTTAGATATTGACCATTTATTCTGATACAATTTTTTCCCAATTTAGATTTTTAAATATTTCTTGTAGGCAAGCATTGAATATTATTCTTGATGTTGTATTTCCTTGTCTTATTCCTCTGTCTATTTTAATTTTTGCTTTTAGATTATTTAATTGTATTATTTGTTGCATTCTGGTATATTTGTTGCATTAGTTGGTTTTTTCGAGACCTTTGTTTTTGCTGTTGTCTATTGTATGAAATGCTTTTTCATAATCTATAAATGCCATACAAAGTGATATATTGTATTCATTTGTTTTTTTCTATTATCTAGTTAATAGTTTGGAGGTACTCATTAGTTGAATATCCACTTCTGAATCCTGCTAGGTCTTTTGTTTGTGTGAACTCTAGTTTATTTTTCATCCTATTGGCTAGTATTGTTGTGAATTATTCATACATATGTGAAAGCAGGCTGATTGGTCTGTAGTTGTTTAAATCTGTATGATCTCCTTTTTCATATATTAAGACTGTTTGCTTTGTTCCATTCATCTGGGATTTTAGATTCTGTCAAGCATTTATTAAAAAAACTTTTCTTAGTAATTCTCTTTCTCCATGTGTTATTCTACCTGCTGTAATTTTGTGTGGTCCTGGGATTTTATTATTTGGCATTTCTTTTAAGGCTTTTTGTATTTCATTTTTCAATTGAAGGTGAGTTAGCTGATCTCATACGGAGGTAGCAGGGGTTTTTCGTCCCGCACACAGACAAATTGCCCTTCAGAACACATGCAATTTACAGACAAAAAACACTGTTCTTGGCATTGATGATAGTAGTGTGGCAGTAGTAGTGGAGAGTGAATTAAGTAGTAGTGGAGAAAGTGAGATGTATTTGGCAAGGTAGAGTAGAGTAGAGTGTCCTCCCACGATGAGTCCTTGGACTCCATGGAGGTATCACATAATAATAATAATATTGATGGTACTTCCACATCGTAGTGGATTTCAATGTCCTGATTGAGACATTGAACTGTCCTGTTTAGAGCTATATAAATTACTGTAGAATTCTTTGATTATTTCTATTATTTTTTATCTTTCAGGATCAATTTACCATTCTTGTCTTTAATACTGATTATTTGTGCTTTTCTTTCATATAGTATTCTCATGGTAGTTTTGATGCTTTTACTTTTTTCAATAGTTTCTTTGTGTTGTATTCTCTTTTTGATGGTCTAACAGATAAACTTAGGTGTTGATAGTTATTCATGACTTATTTTTTAATGGTATTAACAACGCCAAACAATTTTATCAAAGAGATGTTTTATTAACTGCTTATATTTTGCTGAATTTCAAATCAGTATCATCAGAGCACAACATACTTATACATGCGACAGTGAGTGAGCGAAACAATACGATTGCAATGGACAAAAGATCTAAAGTCCTATTTTTTGTGCCCTCTAACGGAAAAAAAAAACAGCTATGCAGGGGTCCCACATATAAACTGACCCAGCATTTAGCCAATTCGCTTGCTTTCCCTCCCTTACTGGCAACTCCTCTACTTTTGTAAACAATTCGGGTCATTTCCAAACATTAAAAATCATATCCTAAAAAATTCTGACATAATGGTTAGTTTCAATGTCACCTCTTTATTTACCAATGTACCACTTATTAGATACTCTTGATTTAATCAAGTCTAATTTTCCCCCTGATATTTTTAAATTATTTAACTTTACTATTGAATGCAGGTTACTTTACATGTGGAGGAAAAATCTACAAACAGATTACTAATGGTACCACTATGGGTTCCCCCCTCTCCCCCCATTAGCAAATTTTTACATGGAACACTTTGAAAGCAGAGTACTTACCACAGCTACATACAAGCCACTAGTGTGGTTACACTATGTAGAGGATGTGTTTGCCATCTGGCCCCATGGACAAGACACTTTGGATGTGTTTGTCACCTACCTAAACAGCCAGCACCTCAAAATCCACTTCACAGTAGAAAAAGAATCAAATAACTGTTTACCATTTCTTGACACATTAGTCACCCACCTTTCAGATGGATCACTATCATTTTCCATTTACAGAAAGCCTACACACACACACACAGGAAGATACTACATAAACAATCACATCATCATCCAGTCTAACAGTATGGCATTTAAAAACACTTACACACAGAACCAGAGCCATTTATTCTAACGATACAGCTCTGACCACAGAACTCAAATAGCTGCGCCATATGTTCTTGGCCAACAGCTATAATCCCTACAAAATAGAAAAAATACTACACAGTCCCATTACTCTGCCCTCCCTTAATACACAAGAACGCAACATGACCATTTCTATTCCCTATGTCAGAAGTATATCAGAAAAGATAGCCAAAGTATTGATGAAACATGGGCTTCGCACCACTTTCAAACCTCATATCAAACTAGCAATTCTGATCTGCTTACCTAAGGATAAACTTCACCCTTTAGCACACCCAGGAGTGTATGAAGTTCCCTGTATCTTGGCCTATTATGGACAAACAGGAAGATCAGTTAACATCCACCTGGAAGAACATGAAAAATACATTCACTACTATTACTATGGCAAATCAGGACTGGCAGACCACACTTTGGACACTCCTTCACACAGGATTAGATGGAAGAAAACGAATGTGCTATTTAGGAGTCATTACAGATTGGAAAAATTATTTTTTGTGTCAGCAATGGCTTTGAAGAATTCTCTCAACCTTAACCAATATGGTTGCATTAATTTTCCAAAAATTTGGGAGACTATTATCCTAAGTGAAACTCCTGCATAGCTGGTTTTTTTTTTTTTTTTTTTTTTTTTTTTTTTTTTTTTTTTTTTTCCCTGTTAGAGGGTGCCAAAACTAGGACTTCAGATTTTTTGTCCATTTCAATTGTATTGTTTCACTCACTCACTGTCGCGTGTACAAGTGTGTTGTACTCTGATGAATCTGATTTGAAATTCAGCGAAATATAAGCAGTTAATAAAACATTTCTTTGATAACATTATTTCGTGTTATTAATACCATTAAAAAAAATAAGTCATGAATCTTTTTGATGGTTTTGTTTAGTTCTATTTGATTTAAGTTTTGCTTCATGTTTCTTCTTTTTTTTTTTTTGATTAAGTTTAGCATTTCTTTTGTTAGTTTCTGCTGTTTTTCTTTAGTTCTTTTTATCTTATTTAAGCTGTTTATAATTATGTCTGTAATATCTTGGTTTAGGGTATTCAAATCTTTTTCTTTTGCTTCCAGTATCCTTTTCTTTATTTCTGTTTGGTATATTTTTCTATTTTGTTTAAGCATTTCATTTGATATGGAGTCATCTGTTTTCTTTTGTATAAGTTTTTTCTTTCTACTCTTGTATTTATACTTATTCTTCCTCTTAGCATTCTATGGTTGTTTCCTGCATTGAATTTATTTAAGACAGCTACATTTTTGATCATATTAATTCTGTTGATTAGGATGTGATCTATTTCACTTTTTGTTATATCATTTGATCCTTTCCATGTCCATCTTTGTTGAGGTCTTTTCATAAAAAAGGCTATTTTTAGCTGATTTTTGGTTGCAAATTCAATTAATCTTTCTCTAGCTTCATCCCTGTCTCCTAGTCCAAATTTTCCTGTTCGAAGTTCTTGTGCATTTTTTTTTATTTCTATTTTTGAGTTTGTCACCTATGATTAAGGTATAATGAGCTTTTTCTTTGTTCATGAGGTCTTTCAGTTTTTTTATAGAATTCTTCTGTTTCATTGTCTTCATGGCTTGTTGTTGGTGCATATATTGGAATGATTTTAATTTTATATCTTGAGTTTATTTTCAAAATCAGTTGGGCCATTCTATCTGATATTCCTTGTATACTTATTATCTGTTGTATTCTTTATTTGTGAATTAGAAAGCCAACTCCATTTCCCCCTTCCTTCTTACTTCACTGAGCCCAGTTATATCCCATTTAATTTCCTTTATTTCTTCTTCCAACTCTAGAAGGTTTGCTTCTTCTCTCATTCTTCTTATGTTGTATATGTACATGTCTCTGTTTTTTCTATTTTCTGATGTTTTGAGACTGTAGCTAATTTTTCACTTGTTGCCCTCTGCCTACACCACAAGCACAGCCTTGTTAGTCGGCATTGGTCTTTTTGGTGTATATGGTCATTATGGAGAGTTTTTTAACCTTAAAACACGACGCTGGCTAGATGGATTGTTGTTTCATTTTTGACCGCATCTAACATGAGGTACAGACGCCATTTATAGCTGTTCCTCTGGTGTGCAGATGGTATTGTGGCTTGTAAGCTTCGAGTAGCTTACTCTTGCCATGTCACAGCATCGTCATTGGGCTTTGTGATATTTTGTAGAGTGAGCAGTGCCACCCGCTAACTCTGTTGGTCTGGGGCTGCTTATTGGATATTCACAGCAAGCCTCAATATCTAGTGGTCTTTCCCCTATCTGCCACCTGGTAGCAGTCAACTCTGCCCCATTCATGTAATTAATATTATTTTTTCCACCACCAGAGGTCAGTATAGGGTAAACATTTAATTAGGCATTCAGATATATCTTACTTTTATGTATGTCATGTAGCTTGTGTTCTGTGCATAAGTATAATAAATTTAGTTTAATCCTTTATCCAAGTGTGAGCAAACAAAGTTTGCGCCTGAAAGTATCTTCAGGACTGGGTTAAGGTGGTACAACACCAGGGCAACTCGTTGCAAGCTACCAACACTCTTATCTCAGTATCTCCTATAATGTGGAGATATCAGGCAGAAGCATTAGCAGGTCATCTCTACCTATAGGAATTGCCAATTGGTGTGCCACCCTTTTTTTTAATAATTTACTCTGGACCCAAATTATTAAAAAAAAAAAGGGTGGCACACCAATTGGCAATTCCTATAGGTAGAGATGACCTGCTAATGCTTCTGCCTGATATCTCCACTTGGGCCTGGCTCCCACTGAAGAGACCTCAATAAAGGTCGAAACTAGTCTGGGTAGTGGCCCTTCCCTTAATGCATAACATTAGACATATCCGCAAGGAGATGTGTTTTGCATTATAGGAGATACTGAGATAGGAGTGTTGGTAGCTTGCTCCACCTTTGCAACAAGTTGCCCTGGTGTTGTACCACCTTAACCCAGTCCTGAAGATACTTTCAGGCCCAAACTTTGTTTGCTCACACTTGGATAAAGGATTAAACTAAATTTATTATACTCTAACCAAGTGAAAAATGGGCTTTCAACGTCTTTCAATGTGCATAAGTATGTTTTCCTAATGACGACCTGAATACAGAGGTTGAAACTTCAAGTGTTATTTTCATAATTTTAAGTAAAGTAATTACTCCAAGGTGTGTTTTTGTTCCATAAATTCTTCACAATGAAAGTATTAATTAGATTTCTATGAACCTAAGTTACTTGGCCATGAGAGGCCACTGAACCTAACATATAAGGAAAAGATGAAAATTTAAGGAATGTTTAAATAGATACAGATTTGAAATTTAACTCAAAAATACTAAAATACCCATGTGTTTTTTATGAGGAGGCTAAGCCTTCTCTGACAAGCATTTATTGAATACAAAGATCACATTTCATTATGTATTACTCGTCTTCAAATGTGTTATTTGTTACATAAATTGAATTTTTCAATTTTGAAAGTTTAATGGAGTATTAAAATCACTGAGAAAGGTTCCAGTATTTCATCTCAGTCACTGAAGCATTTTCATGGAGTTCAAATTCACACAAAGGCAACACAATACTAAATGAAATATTTGGATATAACATGAAAGTTCAAAGTTTGGGAAGTTTCTTGCATTCATATTTATTTAAATTTGGTTGATTTCAGGGGCCAGCTGTAGAATCCAAAAACAGTCTTTCTTTTCTGAATTTACTCTGAATGGAACATGGTGGTTTTTTTCCAGAAGATCCTATGGGTAATATCTGATGCATGGTCCAAAAGAGCAGATTGACCATAGTTGTGATTACAGATGTGTGTGTGTGTTTTTCTGTGTAGATTGTGGCTGATCTACCTGTCTGTCCATAGTAAACTGACTTGCAGGTACAAGGAACTTTATATACTCCAGGAACTGAGAGAGCTGATCTTTAGTGGAATGGATAAAGGTAGCAAGTTTCAGGTGTGGCTTAAAAGCTGTGCAGATGTGGCTTTTTTTTTTTTTTTTGGAAATACCCTGGATGTAGGGATGGTGATGGCATTCCTAAAATCCTTTGGATTTTAGGAATGCCAACTCCATCACCATCTCCAGATGGTTGTGGACTGTAGGGAGGATCTCTTAAGCCTTAACACACAGAAATCTGATTTTTATTTTTTATTTTTGTTTGTGTACCTATGATAATGCTAATCCTGTGCATAAAAGTTATTTTTGAAGGAAATCCTTTGTTCCTTTCTTCTAGCTAAAAGATTTTCTTTTGTCTTTGTTATTTAGGTATTGCTCATCATCATCAAATTCCTGCCATGTACCCTCAAGGGGTGTACAGGATATGATAGTACTACATGAAAAAAATTACATCATTACTAACTTCCTATCTACAATTTTCCTCCAAATCAGTCTGTTACTTGTCAAGACTCCAACATTATCAGATCTTATATTTCTATCATCTAAGGCACTTTGTACCGTATCAGTCCGCCTATATCTTGGTCTTCCTCTGGGTCGTTTTGCTGCCAACCTGGCAGAGAACACTTGTTTTGTTAATCTTTCTTCATCCATTCTGTTTAAGTGACCATACCACCTGAGATTAGCTCTGCTAACACATTCCTGGATGCTGACAATGTCAAGTTCTTTCCTAATATCCTCGTTTTTAATATGATATTGCCATTGATGCCATCTATTCACGCCTATAATGTTTCTCAGGACTCTCATATCTGCAGTCTCTAGTCTATGGTCAAGTGTTTTACTTCTGACCCAGCTCTCAGATCCATAAGTTAAAACTGGTTTGAACACTGTCTTGTATACAGCTAATTTAGTGTTCCGACTAATTTCTCTCTTATTCCATATGAATTTATTCAATTGACTTCCCACCATACCAGCTTTGCTGATTCTGTTGTCTATTTCTATATTTAATTTACCATCTTCAGTAAAAATCGTGCCTAAGTAGCTGAAATGTTTTACTTGTTCCACAGGTTCTCCATTCACAACACAGTTGACATTTTCAATGATTCTGCCTATTTTCATTGTCTTTGTCTTTTTATTGCTGACCTTCATACCATATCTATTACAACAGCTATTCAATTTAGTCAGAGAATCTTGCAGACTTGTAGCAGATTTATTTAGAAGTATAACATCATCTGCATAAAGCAAAGAGCTGACATTAACATCTCCAATTTTGATATCATGTTTAATACCGCTTTCCTTCATAATGTGATCCATGTAGATAATGAATAACAGAGGGGATAATGTACATCCTTGTCTTACACCAGATTTAACATTAAACCATCTTCCTGTACTTCCTTCAGGAAGATGGTTTAATGTTAAATCTGGTGTGAGACATCTCAGAACTCTCATATCTGTGGTTTCTAGTCTTTGGTCAAGTGTTTTACTTCTGACCCAGCTCTCAGATCCATAAGTTAAAACTGGTTTGAACACTGTCTTGTATACAGCTAATTTAGTGTTCCGACTAATTTCTCTCTTATTCCATATGAATTTATTATTTAGGTTTTGCTATTTAGCCTTTTTTATTTAGGTATTGCTATTTAGTCTTTGTTATTTAGGTATTGCTTAACAGTGATATTTATTAACTGCATATATTGTATATTTGTTCATAATAGAAAACTGATGAAATATTGTTACTTTAGACAACCTCTGGAAGGGCAACTTTTTAAGTATACCAATGTAGTGAAGGGCTGGCAATACAGATGGTTTGTACTGACTCCAGAGACTGGCATGTTGGAATACTATATGGTAATTTTTTTTTTTTTAGCATTTATATTACAATATATCTTATTGCCAGGTATTATTTTTAATAGAAAATTTTCTCCCCGACATTAATACAACAGCTCATCCTTTAATATAATTCAATATTTTCATGGAAATAAGTTAACAAGAAAGATACTTGCTGAGATATGATACTTGAAAAAAAAGTTATTATTATTATTTTCTTATTCATATGTTGGCATCCTTTACACTAATAAACACAGGTAAAAAAGTCTCAGGTAGTAAAGCTTTTGAGTTTATTAGCATTTTGTATAGGCATTAAAAATGGAGCTTTCTGTACCAAGTCACATTACAAGAAAACGGTATGTGGAAAAACTGATGATAATGTACAGTTTTCTCTTAGCATTGTAATATAATTAGTGAATTTTATAGATTCATTAATTTCGTTATTCTTAATCTGCTCTTTTGATGCCATATATCTGTTATTTCAGTAGTAATGCAGTTATTATTATCTGAGACCTCCAGAGAGTCAGAACTCGAGGGAGGCTATGCATCACCTATACCCTCTCTTAAACTCCTTCACACTAGATGTGCCTACCACTTCAAGAGGCAAACCGTTCCACTCCCTCACTGCTCTGCAAAAGAAAAATCTAGCTCTTACCCCTTTCTTAACCATGATCAAACTTAACCTCTACAGCTGCCCAAGTGTTCTCTCCCCATCTTCCATATGATGAAAATTTTCATCAGATATTTTATAATATCATTCATAAGTTTTTAGATCTGTCTATCTACCCTACTGCTACTCTTTCTCCTATTCACCAGAGTCTGTAGTCCACATGCTCTCAATCTGGCCTCATAATCCTGATATAATCTTTGTAACTCTTTTTTGCACCACTTTCACAGTTACTTTATCCACTTTGAACCCAGGAGACCAAGTCTGTGCATAATAGTCCAGGTGCAGTCTTATCAAGGCCTTATAAAGAAGCAAAGTGATTTTCTTATTCTTACATGTCAAGGTTCATTTCAACATTGGAATTATCCTGTGAGTCATATTTGCAATGTGACCATTGACCTTCTGTTTCTTATCCACCATAATGTCAAGATCCCTAGCCTGACCAATTTCTGATAGCTTAACCCTACTAATATAATATGGAAATTTCATTGCTCCAAAGTGCATAACTTTACACTTACCAACTCTGAACTGACAGCCATTATCATTCGCTTAAATTTCCAGCCTATTCAAATCATTTTGTAAGTGCATCATCAGCAAGCAGTTGAACATCTTGCGTTAGATCCTTTCTAATGTCATTAATGTAGAGATTGAACAACAGTGGTTTATGGACTGCTTCTTCATTAACACCACTGGCCACCTTAAATCTGGCAGATTCACAACCACTATATACTACTTTTTGATACCTGTCTATCCACTTATCCAAGTAAAGGGTTTATATTCCAAACCCATATTCTCCAATTTATGCAACAACCTTTCATGTGGTATCTTATCAGATACTTTAGCAGAATCTAACAGTATCATAGTGTATTTATTCCCCTTATCCAGCTCGATCATAACATTTGTTATAAAATATGAGTAAATTGCTAAACATGACTTCCCTTTAGTTAACCTATGCTGTTCCTTGCAGAGTATAGTTTGTCTGTCAACCCATTTCTGGATGTGAGTTCTTACCAACTTCTCTGAAATTTTCACTGCCACTCCATAGATACTGATATGTTGGTAGTTACATAAGTCATTGCACCACACTTCTATAATGGAACTATCATACTTTCCATTCCTATGGTATCTTTCATGAGCTGAGACTTAAGTTATACAAACATGTCAAAGGCCTAGCCAATTTGGCTGAACGTATCTTTAATATTCATTCTGAAATTTCATCTATAACTATTACCAAATTCTTATCCAGGTTATGCAGTAGCTCCTCAACCTCATCACCTCTAACTGTTCATCCAATGTGGTAGTAGCACTGTGAACCTAGTACACCTAGTTAATTGAACAATCTCATTAGACTGAGACATGACCCCCTAGATTACCATCTCCATTTAGTTAAATTATTGTTCCACATTCGTTCTTTCTTTTACTTCTGGCTTCATGATAAAATTCTTTTGGGTTGCCTTTAGCCTACATAGCCTGTTTCTTTTTATACTCTGATTTAGCTCACTTCATATTAACTTTTCTGACCTGCACTTTATATATTTCATAACTCCACATCATCTTCTTATAATAGATTTAGGCCCCTGTCTTCTATAATGTTTGTTTTATTGCATCAAGTATTGCATTTTTCCTTAAATTCTTGTGTTTTTATAGTAGGTTTCCATTTTTTAATAGATTTTTTCCTTGAAATGCATTTTGTATATTGTGTCTTTTAATTTTGAAACGTCAAGTATTAAAGATATTTTCCTGTTGGTGGTTGTTTTTATTTAAGCTTTATTTTTGCTGATAGAATTTCAGAATCAATATCTATATCTGTTTCCTTTTAAAATTTTTACATTTTGGAATGATGCTTTCCAATTTTGGTTAAGTAAGATATAATCAATACATTTGTTAGTTTTGCTATTAGGCAAGGTCCATGTTTGTGATTGTTGCTATGAAAAGAAAGAGTTAATAATCACCATACCTTTGTCTTACAAAATTCAAGACCTCCAATACCTCTTTTGTTTCTTTCATCAGTCTCGTACTTTTCCATCACTTCCTCCATGTCCTCAGAATGCTTGCTTATTATTATATGAAAGTCTCCTGTTATATCAGCATGTCTTTTCTTTTGGTATTATCAATTTCAATTGATATTATCAACCAAAGGGTGCTTAAGGGTCAAAGCTGTATAACTGAGAGTAGACCTCCACATAGCCTTTAAAGTAATACAGAGAACTGACCAGGGCTTCTGACCTAATGTCCAATCCTCACTGGCAATTTGGGATTTAGCCAACCAAATTGTATTCCAATTGGATAAACCAAAATACAAAATGATGGTACAACATCACAAAATTACATGCAGGCTGGGGCTTCGCCCGGTTAAACAAGGCCCCTGTTGTTTTCGCCAGAGAACCAGGGTGAACAGCGAAAAGTCAGCTACTGGAAAAAATCTGAAAATGCACCCCAACTCAACATCATCACAGTTAAAGATCGGTGCTATCAACATAAGAATCCTGAATGGCAAAGAAATGGAGCTAGCTGAGGAATTAGATAAGTACCAGATTGACAAAATAGGGATGACTGAAACAAAAAAAAAAAAAAGACAAAATCTGGTGAGATCTTTCTGAGCAATAAATACAAAACGTTATATTCAGGCAATGACAATCAAGGAAAAGAAGGAGTAGCCATTGTATTCAACACTAAATACGAGGCTAATCTTCTTGAATGGCAGGCAGTGTCAAGTAGAGTGATGTGGGCAAATATCAGAATGGGGAAACTGGACAATGAGACTTATTTGTGTCTATGGTCCCACAGAAGGTTCTACTAAGGTAGAAGTGGAGGAATTTTTTGAGGATTTAGAGAAAGCATCTGACACAATGAAAAAGGAAAAGATGGTCCTTGTTGGGGATCTAAATAGCAGAGTGGGAAATGACTGTCAGACATACAAAAATATATTGGAAAAATTTGGAGAAAAGAGCAAAGCTAATAATAATGGCAAATATTTGTTGGATTTTTGCTCAGGACATGGTCTGGTTATTACTAACACCATGTTCCAACATAAAAATGTGCACAAATTCACATGAAGAGAAGAGACAAGAAATAAGAAAAGTCTCATTGACTATGTTATTGTTGATAGTGATGTTTTCTCCCTTGTGCAGGACACCAGAGTGTACACAGGATTTGAAATTGGAAGTGATCACTATTTAGTCTTGAGCGGGATAAAATTGAATTTCATATTGAAAAGAATAACATGTAAGAAAGTTTTAAAGCGAATTAAAGTTGAGAAGCTCTCAGATGTGAACTGTAGACTAAAATACACAAAGATTATTGAAGAAAAAATGAAAGAGTTTGAAAACAGGAACCAAACTTTAGAGATTCAGTGGCAAACCTTGAAAGAAAACCTTGATTGATTCTGCCAGAGAGGCATGTGGTGAAGTTGTCTGCAAGAATAGAAAAATGAGAACTCCATGGTGGACACAGGAAGTTAAAGAGGCAGTGAAGGAAAAGAAGAAAGCATATCAAAAGTTCATGGCAAATAAGTCAGCTTGTGCTCTTATAGAATACAGACACAAATGTAAGAAAGCTAAACCCCGTGTTAAACTAGCTAAACAAAAGTCATGGGAGGACTTTGGCAAGAACATAGAAAATAAATATCAAGAAGGTGGCAAAATATTCTGGAGGTTGTTGAAGAAGATTAGGAATGGAGGAAAGAGTGCTGTAAAAGTTGTTAGAGATGATAAAGGTGACATGAAAATGAGAGAAAAGATATCCTTGAAGTATGGAGTAATTACTTTGAAAAATTGCTAAATGAAACAAGCAGTGATGACAGCACAGTGGTAAAAAACACTGACCAGGCATGCAGTCAGGAATACATATCCATACTTGAAGTAGAAAAAGCCATCAAAGGCTTGAAATGTGGAAAGGCAGCAGGAGTAGATGATATTCGACCAGAAATGCTACAGTATGGTGGTATAAAAGTATTACATTGGCTGCACTGCATAGTTCAGAATGCCTTGACAGAGGGATGAATTCCAGACGATTGGAGTAGAGCACTCATAGTACTCATATATAAAAAGGGAAATAAAACTGAATGTGAGAATTACAGAGGTATATCCCTACTGAGTGTTACTTGTAAGATATATGCAAGTATACTCGAGAAACGGTTGAGAAGAATTGTGGAAGAAAAGCTTGGTGAAGAACAAGCTGGATTCAGGTCAAATAGAGGCTGTCAAGATCAGATCTTCACTTTACTACAAATAGTGGAGAAATCATAGGAATATAACAAAGATCTGTATTTAAGTTTTGTTGATTTAGAAAAGGCATATCATAAGGTGCCAATAGAGAAGCTATTTAATACGGTACAGTTATATGGTGCCAATGGGGCATTATATCAAGCAATACTTAGTCTTTATTTGAGTTGTAAGTCAGCAATTAGAATTGATGGAAGTACAGGAAGATGGTTTAATGTTAAATCTGGTGTGAGACAAGGATGTACGTTATCCCCTCTGTTATTCATTATCTATATGGATCACATTATGAAGGAAAGTGGTATTAAACATGATATCAAAATTGGAAATGTTAATGTCATATCTTTGCTTTATGCAGACGATGTTATACTTATCAATAAATCCGCTACGAGTCTGCAAGATTCTGTGACTAAATTGAATAACCATTGTAATAGATATGGTATGAAGGTCAGCAATAAAAAGACAAAAACAATGAAAATAGGCAGAATCATTGAAAATGTCAACTGCATTGTGAACGGAGAACCTGTGTAACAAGTTCTCCGTTCACATTTCACCCACCGAGGCACGATTTTTAGTGAAGATGGTAAATTAAATATGGCAATAGACAACAGAATCAGCAAAGCTGGTATGTTGGGAAGTCAATTGAATAAATTCATATGAAATAAGAGAGAAATTAGTCGGAACACTAAATTAGCTATATACAAGTCAAGCCAGTTTGAACAGTGTTCAAACCAGTTTTAACTTATGGATCTGAGAGCTGGGTCAGAAGTAAAACACTTGACCATAGACTAGAGACCACAGATATGAGAGTCCTGAGAAAGATTATAGGCATGAACAGATGGCATCAATGGCAATATCATATTAAAAACGAGAATATTAAGAAAGAACTTGACATTGTCAGCATCCAGGAATGCGTTAGCATAGCTAATCTCAGGTGGTATGGTCACTTCAACAAAATGGGCAAGGACAGATTAACAAAACAAGTGTTCTCTGCCAAGTTGGCAAGAAAACGACCCAGAGGAAGACCGAGATATAGGTAGATTGATGCGGTAAAATGTGCCTTAGACGATAGAAATAGAAGATCTGGTAACGTTGGAGTCTTGACAAGTAACAGACTGATTTGGAGGAAAATTGTAGATAGAAAGTTAGTAATGACGTAAATTTTTCATGTAGTACTATCATCTCCTGTACATGTATCCTTTGAGGATTTGTACTGTATCATATCCTTTGAGAGTACATGGCAGGAATTTGATGATGATGATGATGATGATGATGATGATTATCAATCAGTTTGTAAATTTGAGAGAGATTCCTTATATTCATTATTTCCATTAGAATAATCTGATGTAAACCTGTGTTAATAGGTGTATTTTTTTTTTCTTTTTAGTCTTAGTGAAATTAATTTTGATGATATTGGGTTAATTTCTATTATTTAATTAAAAAGATAATTTTTTACTGTTCACTATGCAGAATTATGGAGAAAAATTCTTGCATAGTGCAATTACTTTGCCCAAAACCAAGATGAAATAGCATTCTGTTGTTTTATCCTTTGTGGCAAGGTCATTATCAGGAGTATATACATATTTTTTATATTGGAGGTTTAATGAAATATTTACAGCACTAGGAAAGGATTAAAAAATACTTTTATTGCTTCCAATATTTCGTCTCAGTGACTGAGACATCTTCACAGATTACAAATGATATTTGTAACACACAAAGACAACACAATACTAAATGAAACACTTGGGTGGCTCTGAAGTCTTATCTAGGTGGTGTGCTCTCTATGAGCATTTGTAGGCAGCTTAGGATGTAAAGCTGGACCACTGACAGTTATTGTTTCCCAATAACTAATAAAGTTTTATGCATCTATATTTATTGAAATTAGGTTGTTTTCTGAGTGCCACTGCAGATTCTAAAAACAGTCTTTCCTTTTTAAATTTATTATGGTGGTCTTCCAAGAGAGCCTGTGGGTTGCATCCAATACATGGTCTGCAAGGCAATTTTATCACTATATCATTAAAAAAAAAAAAAAAAAAAAAGAAGAAGAAGAATGTGGAAGAATACCTTTATTGAATGCAGGTTGGTACAATTGTGTCAGAAGCAAATGAGATTCTTCAAATAATGAATGCTCACTTTTGCTAAGATGTATCAACTAAGTGCATGTAACATGGTTCACAATGCTACCACTACACTGGATGAAGAGATAGATATGCATAAGAAGTTTCAAGATTTGTTGTATAACCTGGATAATTGTAATTGGGCAATATGGGATATCAGTGCATGTGCTAAAGCAACGTTCGGACAAATTGGCTTGGCCTGTGACATGTTTGTATAATTTGAGTGTCAGCTCGTGAAAGATCCCACAAGAATGGAAACAGAGTATGATAGCACCATTGTGCGAGGATAGTTCAAAAACAGTCTAACTATCTACCTATCAGTAGCTCTGAAATTGTGGTGAAGTTAAATTGGTATGAACTAATATACAGAAATGAGCTGACAGATAAGCTCTGCTTTGCAAAGAACAGTATAGGTTTACTAAAGGGAGCTCGTATTAACAATTGCTGATATTTTATAATAATGTTACTCCTGCATTGGATAAAGGGAATGGATACATTCCTTTTATCCAATGGGATCGGAATATAAACTATTAACTTGAATAAGTGGATTAACTGACAAATAGATATCAAAACATGGTATATGGTTTAGAAAGTTTTTTAACTTGGGTATAATATGTTAAAGATACCAAGTAATTTATTAAACTTGGTTTTAATCCTTTTTTTTTCCCCAAATAAATTACTTGGCATCTTTAATATATTACACCCAAGTTAAAAAAACTTTTTACATCTTACTCTCATCTGGAGATTTTTATTTAATAAGGTCTAAGTACCTTTTGGCAACTTGTTTAGGTAAAGTCTATAAGCTCTGTATTACTTAAACCTTGGTATTGTTTTGGGCCTGGCTCCCACTGACGAGACCTCAATAAAGGTCGAAATCGGTCTGGGTAGTGGCCCTTGCCTTTAATGCATAGCATCATACATCTCTGCAAGGGGATGTGCTTTGCATTAGAGAGAAATACTAAGGAAAGTGATCAGAGGTTTATCCACCTTTACACCAAGTTGCCCTGGACTTGCAGTACGTGCAGGTGCAAACTTGACTTACGTGTCTGTTTTCTTACTTGGGAAAAAAAAGGATTAAAACCAAGTTTAATAAATTACTTGGTATCTTTAACATGGTATATGGTTGGTTTGAACCTTCCAGATTTAAGGTGCCAGTCCCTGTACCATGGTTGTTCAGGCTAAACATCAATAATATTGGGAGGAACCTCACAAGAGATGTTCAATTGTTTGCTGATGATGCAAAGATAGGCTGGGCAGTCAGGATTGTTATACAGTGCTTACAAAATGATTTGAATAATCTGGAATGGTGGGCAAATCATAATAGCTATAGTTTCTATTTTACTGAGTGTAAAGTTATGCACTGTTATGATGAGATTTCCAGTAGCCTATTATATGACAGGATCAAGAAATTGATGAGTCTATGGATCTTGAAGTTATGGTGGATAGGAAACTAAAGTTCAAAGGTTACATTGCAAACAGTACAATACAATTCAGAATGTAATTACTATGTTGTAATAATGAACATTGACATCTAAGGATAAGAAAGCCATTTTGCCTCTTTACTAGGTCGCAATAGGACCACACCTGGACTACCATGTGCAGATTTGGTCTTCTGGGTTTGGAGGGGATAAAGAAGCTGCAGAAAGGATGCAAAGATGAGCTTACAAAGATGATGTTGTATTATAGAATTTAATTTCTAGGTTACAAGGACAAATTGAGAGCATGTAGACTACAGGCATTGATAAAGATGGGTGATATGATAGATGGCTATGAACTTCTGAAAGGATGTTATAGGTTATCAGCTGATGCAATTTTTCATTATAATGACAGTGATCATTGGGCATCCACAGAAATTAATTTTGTGTGCTGTTAAGAGCTAGATTTTTCTCTCACAGAGCAGTGAGTGAGTGAGTGAGTTAGTGGAGCAGTTTGCATTTTGAAGTAGTGAGTGCATCCAATGTGAGTAAGTTAAAGAGAATTTTGAGCCCTTGACTCCTTGGATGCCTCTGATTATAATAATAATATATATATATATATATCATCATCATCATCATCAGTTTCTTAATATATATCCACAAGGTTTTTGTGTGTGTATAGATGTGTGTGTGTGTGTGTGTGTGTGTGTAATCTTTAATGTGAGGGTGCTTCACATGTTTCAGCATAATTTATATATATAACTTAATTTGATTTGTTAAAAACACTTAAAATAGATATTCCAGAGATGCATGTGTTATGGCTAGAGAAATATTAGTTATATTAAAAGTTTTTATTCAGTTGCATAAAACTTTATTACCACTAAAATAATAAACTTTATAATTTATAAATGTTTTAACATTATAATCATGTTATTATGTTAATACATAAGCCTAAAAACTGTTTGATTATTTCCAATTTTAGATGGATGAAATAAAATCAAAGCGACCCAGGGGTGCAGTTCATTTAGCAGTGAGTAATTTTAGACATTTAAAAGCTGAGTAAAATTTATTAATTATACTAATTCAATTTTAAATTCATTTTTCAATTAAAATCATTATCTAAATGCTTTATTGGAAAAAAGTGAGTAGAGGGATTAAGCATTTTTGAGTTTCCTTTGTTCATTAAAAAGAGCAATCCTGGGATGCCACTTGATATCAAATCCCATAAGTTGGGGATTTTTATTATGAAAATCCCAGGATTTTAAACTTCTATCAAAAGTTTTAAATTTTAATGCATTTAAGTATCCAACTTCAATTTTCTCTAAGATTAGCCAATTTAATATTTAGTGATTTATTTTAATGATTAGAGAAGCTTCTAAAAATAAATTATTTATTTATTTTGTATGGTATATCTGTCTGCCTGCTCGAAGCACTTAAATATATAGTGTCCATGAACCGAAGAAATGTCTTGCGTATGTGTATTTTCAATAATAAACCTTGATTCAAATTCTCTGTTTATTCACAGTTGTGCCAGCTCAGATTTCTCAAGCTATATTGAACAGGGCCATGCAGCACCATTTGCATGGCAATAATTCTGTCACCAGATGATGTTTAATATGATTGATTTCATTTGTGGTTTCTCTATTGCCATTTGTTTTAACTCTACAAGAATTGTACTATCCAGTATCTTTCAGTAAACTCCTCCACAAAAACCATATATTTTGTCCTGTTTGCTTTTCCGTTGTTTTCACCAGGGAACCAGGGTGAACAGCGAAAAGTCAGCTACTGGAACAGATCTGAAAAGACACCCCAACTCAACATCACCACAGTTAAAGATCGGTGCTATCAACATAAGAATCCTGAATGGCAAAGAAATGGAGCTAGCTGAGGAATTAGATAAGTACCAGATTGACATAATAGGGATGACTGAAACAAAAAAAAAAAAAGACAAAATCTGGTGAGATCTTTCTGAGCAATAAATACAAAACGTTATATTCAGGCAATGACAATCAAGGAAAAGAAGGAGTAGCCATTGTATTCAACACTAAATACGAGGCTAATCTTCTTGAATGGCAGGCAGTGTCAAGTAGAGTGATGTGGGCAAATATCAGAATGGGGAAACTGGACAATGAGACTTATTTGTGTCTATGGTCCCACAGAAGGTTCTACTAAGGTAGAAGTGGAGGAATTTTTTGAGGATTTAGAGAAAGCATCTGACACAATGAAAAAGGAAAAGATGGTCCTTGTTGGGGATCTAAATAGCAGAGTGGGAAATGACTGTCAGACATACAAAAATATATTGGAAAAATTTGGAGAAAAGAGCAAAGCTAATAATAATGGCAAATATTTGTTGGATTTTTGCTCAGGACATGGTCTGGTTATTACTAACACCATGTTCCAACATAAAAATGTGCACAAATTCACATGAAGAGAAGAGACAAGAAATAAGAAAAGTCTCATTGACTATGTTATTGTTGATAGTGATGTTTTCTCCCTTGTGCAGGACACCAGAGTGTACACAGGATTTGAAATTGGAAGTGATCACTATTTAGTCTTGAGCAGGATAAAATTGAATTTCATATTGAAAAGAATAACATGTAAGAAAGTTTTAAAGCGAATTAAAGTTGAGAAGCTCTCAGATGTGAACTGTAGACTAAAATACACAAAGATTATTGAAGAAAAAATGAAAGAGTTTGAAAACAGGAACCAAACTTTAGAGATTCAGTGGCAAACCTTGAAAGAAAACCTTGATTGATTCTGCCAGAGAGGCATGTGGTGAAGTTGTCTGCAAGAATAGAAAAATGAGAACTCCATGGTGGACACAGGAAGTTAAAGAGGCAGTGAAGGAAAAGAAGAAAGCATATCAAAAGTTCGTGGCAAATAAGTCAGCTTGCGTTCTTAGAGCATACAGAGACAAATGTAAGAAAGCTAAACAGTGTGTAAAACTAGCTAAACAAAAGTCACGGGAAGACTGGCAAGAACATAGAAAATAAATATCAAAAAGGTGGCAAAATGTTTTGGAGGTTGTTGAAGATTAGAAATGGAGGAAAGAGTACTGTAAAAGGAGTTAGAGATGATAAAGGTGACATGAAAACGGGAGAAAAAGATATCCTTGAAGTATGGAGTAATTACTTCGAAAAATTGCTAAATGAAACAAGCAGTGATGACAGCACAGTGGTAAAAAACACTCAACAGGTATACAGTCAGGAATACATATCCATACTTGAAGCCATCAAAGGCCTAAAATGTGGAAATGCAGTAGGAGTAGATGATATTTGACCAGAAATGCTGAAGTATAGTGGTATAAAAGTCTTGCAGTGGCTGCACTGCATAGTTCAGAATGCCTGGACAGAGGGACGAATTTCCAATGACTGGAGTAGAGCTCTCATAGTACCCATATATAAAAAGGGAAATAAAACTGAATATGAGAATTACAGAGGTATTTCCCTACTGACTGTTCCTGTTAAGATATATGCAAGTATACTTGAGAAACGGTTGAGAAGAATTGTAGAAGAAAACTTAAATATAAAGAGCCAACAGGCTTCAACTTCAGCTTTTCTTCAACAGGTAGAAGAAAAGCTTGGTGAAGAACAAGCTGGATTCAGGCCAAATAGAGGCTGTCAGGATAAGATCTTCATGTTATGACAAATAGTGGAGAAATCATGGGAATATATCAAAGATCTTTATTTGAGTTTTGTAGATCTGGAAAAGGCATATGATAAGGTGCCAAGAGAGAAGCTATTCAATACACTATAGTTATATGGTGTCAATGGGGCATTATATCAAGCAATACTTAGTCTTTATTTGAGTTGTAAGTCAGCAGTTAGACTTGATGGAAGTACAGGAAGATGGTTTAATGTTAAATCTGGTGTGAGACAAGGATGTACATTATCCCCTCTGTTATTCATTATATATATGGATCACATTATGAAGGAAAGTGGTATTAAATATGATATCAAAATTGGAAATTTTAATGTCAGCTCTTTGCTTTATGCGGACGATGTTATACTTATCAATAAATCTGCTACGAGTCTGCAAGATTCCTTGACTAAATTGAATAGCTGTTGTAATAGATATGGTATGAAAGTCAGCAATAAAAAGACAATGAAAATAGGCAGAATCATTGAAAATGTCAACTGCATTGTGAACGGAGAACCTGTGTAACAAGTAAAACATTTCACCTACTTAGGCACGATTTTTAGTGAAGATGGTAAATTAAATATGGCATTAGACTACAGAATTAGCAAAGCTGGTAAGGTAGGAAGTCGATTGAATAAATTCATATGAAATAAGAGAGAAATTAGTCGGAACACTAAATTAGCTGTATACAAGACAGTGTTCAAACCAGTTTTAACTTATGGATCTCAGAGCTGGGTCAGAAGTAAAACACTTGACCAAAGACTAGAGACCCACAGATATGTGAATCCTGCGAAAGATTGGAGGCATGAACAGATGGTATCAATGGCAATATCATATTAAAAACGAGAATATTAGGAAAGAACTTGACATTGTCAGCATCCAGGAATGCATTAACAGAGCTAATCTCAGGTGGTATGGTGTCATTTAAACAGAATGGGAGATGAAAGATTGGCAAAACAAGTGTTCTCTGCCAGGTTGACAGGAAAACATCCCAAGGGAAGACCAAGATATAGGTGGATTGATACGGTACAAAGTGCCTTAGTCGACAGAAATATAAGATCTGATAATATTGGAGTCTTGACAAGTAACAGACTGATCTGGAGGAAAATTGTAGATAGGAAGTTAGTAATGATGTAAATTTTTCATGTAGTACTGTCATATCCTGTACACCCCTTGAGGGTACATGGCAGGAATTTGATGATGATGATAATGCTTTTATCTTACTCCAAATAACTACCTTCCTGCTTGACTTATGCTGGTTACATTTCTTCTGCTCATTGGCAAAAACCCCATTGTATGAAAATACAGAAACCCTTGCATTTTATCCATTGACAGTTTTTTTTTTTATCTAATTCAAGCTAACCAGTGCCAAAAACTTCTGATCTTTATTTGCAATACTTCTAGCATTGGTATACATTTCATTGCAATATCCCCTTTGGCACAGGTACCCTTGAATTTTGAATAAGTGTCTCAATCAGATCTGAGATCCAAGAAACTACATTCAGCATTCTGTGATCTTTCTTAATCTCGTACTAATGCTCACGCATCTCAAGGAGGCCTATACATATGTGTACTTTCTTCCTTCATAATGTACTCTCGCCAAACAAACATTCTCCAAACAGCTAAATCCAGATCCCATCAAGCACAGTCTCCTAAGCACACACAAGGTCCTTCGTGCATTATATTCACTCTAAACATCTAAAAGCTTTGCACCATTTCTCCTACATTGAACTTATACATTGATTTATTTGCAATCATTGTTCTTTTTCTCAATTCCCTCTTTATCATACCTTGGAAAAAGACTAAAATTTCACTACAAAACTTTTGTCAAAAATGGCTGTGTTATTATTGTATCTCATATATATATAAACTGAATTTTTTAATGTTTAGTTTTTATAATAAAAATGGTAATTTTTTAATAAAAATCTTAAATAATGTATTACTGTTATGCTTAGATCTGAGACCATAATCATGTTTCACAATATGAACAACCAGGATACATCATGGTTGGTTGGTTGGTGATTTTAGTGTTCATGTAAAATTGTTAATTTTTCTGTTTCATCATGTTTTTCCCTTAGAAAATGAGTGTTTTATAGTATATTAGTGTAGATTTTAGTGTTTTATAACATCTCATCATCATCAAATTCCTGCCATGTACCCTCAAGGGGTGTACAGGATATGATAGTACTACATGAAAAAAATTACATCATTACTAACTTCCAATCTACAATTTTCCTCCAAATCAGTCTGTTATTTGTCAAGACTCCAACATTATCATATCTTATATTTCTATCGTCTAAGGCACTTTGTACTGTATCAATCCACCTATATCTTGGTCTTCCTCTGGGTCGTTTTGCTGCCAATCTGGCAGAGAACACTTGTTTTGCTAATCTTTCTTCGCCCGTTCTGTTTAAGTGACCATACCACCTGAGATTAGCTCTGCTAATGCATTCCTGGATGTTGACAATGTCAAGTTCTTTCCTAATATCCTCAATTTTAATATGATATTCCCATTGATGCCATCTGTTCACGCCTATAATCTTTCTCAGGATGCTCATATCTGCGGTCTCTAGTCTTTGGTCAAGTGTTTTACTTCTGACCCAGCTCTAAGATCCATAAGTTAAAACTGGTTTGAACACTGTCTTGTATACAGCTAATTTAGTGTTCCGACTAATTTCTCTCTTATTCCATATGAATTTATTCAATTGACTTCCTACCATACCAGCTTTGCTGATTCTGTTGTCTATTTCTATATTTAATTTAACATCTTCATTAAAAATCGTGCCTAAGTAGCTGAAATGTTTTACTTGTTCCACAGGTTCTCCATTCACAACACAGTTGACATTTTCAATGATTCTGCCTATTTTAGTTGTTTTTGTCTTTTTATTGCTGACCTTCATACCATATCTATTACAACAGCTATTCAATTTAGTCACAGAATCTTGCAGACTTGTAGCAGATTTATTTAGAAGTATAACATCATCCGCATAAAGCAAAGAGCTGACATTAACATCTCCAATTTTGATATCATGTTTAATACCACTTTCCTTCATAATGTGATCCAAATAGATAATGAATAACAGAGAGGATAATGTACATTCTTGTCTCACACCAGATTTAACATTAAACCATCTTCCTGTACTTCCTTCAATTCTAACTGCAGACTTACAACTCAAATAAAGACTAAGTATTGCTTGATATAATGCCCCATTGACACCATATAACTGTAGCGTATTGAATAGCTTCTCTCTTGGCACCTTATCATATGCCTTTTCCAGATCTGCAAAACTCAAATAAAGATCTCTGTTATATTCCCATGCTTTCTCGACTATTTGTCGTCAAGTGAAGATCTGATTCTGACAGCCTCTATTTGACCTAAATCCAGCTTGTTCTTCACCAAGCTTTTCTTCTACATTTCTTCTCAACTGTTTCTCAAGTATACTTGCATAGATCTTGCCAGGAACACTTAGTAGGGAAAAACCTCTGTAATTCTCACATTCAGTTTTATTTCCCTTTTTATATATGGGTACTATGAGAGCGCTACTCCAATCATCCGGAATTCGTCCCTCTGTCCAGGCTTTCTGAACTATGCAGTGCAGCCACTGTAAGACTCTTATACCACATACTTCAGCATTTCTGGTCGAATATCATCTACTCCTGCTGCCTTTCCACATTTCAAGCCTTTTATGTCTTTTTCTACTTCAAGTATGGATATGTATTCCTGACTGTATGCCTGGTCAGTGTTTTTTACCACTGTGCTGTCATCACTGCTTGTTTCATTTAGCAGTTTTTCAAAGTAATTACTCCATACGTCAAGAATATCTTTTCTCCCATTTTCATATCATCTTTATCATCTCTAACTCCTTTTACAGCACTCTTTCCTTCATTCCTAATCTTCTTCAACAACCGCCAGAATATTTTGCCACCTTCTTGATATTTATTTTCTATGTTCTTGCCAAAGTCCTCCCATGACTTTTGTTTAGCTAGTTTTACACGGGGTTTAGCTTTCTTACATTTGTGTCTGTATTCTATAAGAGCACAAGCTGACTTATTTGCCAGGAACTTTTGATATGCTTTCTTCTTTTTCTTCACTGCCTCTTTAACTTCCTCTGTCCACCAGGGAATTCTGATTTTTTTTATCCTTGCAGACAACTTCACCACATGCCTCTCTGCAAGAATCAATCAATGTTTTCTTCAGAGTTTGCCACTGAATCTCCAAGGTTTGATTCCTGTCCTCAAATTCTTTCATTTCTTCTTCAATAATCTTTGTGTATTTTAGTCTACAGTTCACATCTGAGAGCTGCTCAACTTTTATTCGCTTTAAAACTTTCTTACATGTTATTCTTTTCAATATGAAATTCAATTTTATCCTGCTCAATACTAAATAGTGATCACTTCCAATTTCCAATCCTCTGTACACTCTGGTGTCCTGCACCAGGGAGAAAACATCACTATCAACAATAACATAGTCAATGAGACTTTTCTTATTCCTTGTCTCTTCTCTCCATGTGAATTTGTGCACATTTTTATGTTGGAACATGGTGTTAGTAATAACCAGTCCATGTCCTGAGCAGAAATTCAACAGATATTTGCCATTATTATTAGCTTTGCTCTTTTCTCCAAATTTTCCCAAAATATTTTTGTATGTCTCACAATCATTTCCTACTTTGCTATTTAGATCCCCAACAAGGACCAACTTTTCCTTTTTCATTGTGTCAGTTGCTTTTTCTAAAGCCTTAAAAAATTCCTCCACTTCTACCTTTGTAGTACCTTCTGTGGGCCCATAGGCACAAATAAGTCTCATTGTCCAGTTCCCCATTCTCATATTTGCCCACATTACTCTACTTGAGACTGACTGCCATTCAAGAAGAT
This sequence comes from Typopeltis vanoorti, assembly GCF_054136105.1. NCBI lineage: Eukaryota > Metazoa > Arthropoda > Arachnida > Uropygi > Thelyphonidae > Typopeltis > Typopeltis vanoorti. Next base: position 50,412,277 of record NC_143566.1, on the reverse strand, counting down.
TAGCCTCATATTTTGTGTTGAATACTATGGCTACTCCTTCTTTTCCTTGATTGTCATTGCCTGAATATAACATTTTGTATTTATTGCTCAGAAAGATCTCACCAGTTTTTGTCTTTTTTGTTTCAGTCACCCCTATTATGTCGATCTGGTAATTATCTAATTCCCCAGCTAGCTCCATTTCTTTGCCATTCAGTCTTATGTTGATAGTACCGATCTTTGAGTTGGGGTTTGTTTTCAGATTTGTTCCATTAGCTGACTTTTCGCTGTTCGTCCTGGTTCCCTGGCGAAAACAACAGGGGCCTTGTTTAACCCTTTGATGCCCCAGCCGGTATGAAATTTTGTCATGTCATACCATCATTTTTTTTATTTTGGTTTAACCAATAAGAATACAATTTGGTCGGCTAAATCCCAAATTGCCAGCCCATCCTCATTCGTTCAGTATCCAAGTAGATACACAACAGGGTGCACCACGAGAAGGTGAGGATTGGACATTAGGTCAGAAGCCCTGGTCGGTTCTCTGCATTCCTTTAAAGGCTATGTGGAGGTCTCCTCTCAGTTATACAGCTTTGACTCTTAAGCACCCCTGTTTTAGAACATATTTTTATTAAGATAATTCAATAATATGCATAAGTTGGGTACAGTATTTTCAGCGAGGATAGAGAAGATAGAATGGGGGTAGAAGTACTGTTGATGATAGCTGATGAGTTGCAGCAAAAGAAAAGAGTATATATCAAGAAGATAGATGTGTGAATGAAAGTTCATTTGAGGTGATCTGGTGTGAAATAGTGACCAACACAACCAAATATACAGTTGGTTGCTGCTGTAGGCCAGAGGTGATATTGAATTCATGCATAAGCAAATTAGTGCAATGAGCGCAGGGTTAGTGATTATTATGGGGGATTTTAATTATGGTGATATCAATTGGAAGGAGGAAATATCATGTGGCAAAAAAGGAAATGGAATTCATACACATTCTAAGAGATTAATACTTGAAACAGCACATAACTGAGGGAACTCGTGGTGTGAGTGTTGGATCTGATCATAGGTTTTGGAGGACATATGCATGAGTAAGGTGTCCTCGTTGCCTCCAGTTGGTGAGAGCAATTATGTGGTATTGACTTGGGGGGTTGCAAAATTTGTTGATTTCTCTCTTAAGAAGGGTATATATGTTACTACAGGTTAGGTAATAATAACAAGCTTTGGAGTGAGTTTACAGCCGTCCCATGGCAGAACATATTGTAAGGGAAAGATTTTAGCATTGAATGGGATAAAATCAGTGGGTATCTGAGGAAGGCAATATCAGAATGTATTCTAGGAAGGTTGCCAGCATAGTAAGAAAAGCTAAATCAGATTATGAGAAGAACCTTAACCAAGAAGATCAAAGAGTTCTTCTCTATGTGGCAAGTAAAAGGAAGAATGACTTTGGAAGGATAACCTTGGTGGGTGCTGATGGTGTTGAGGTGACTTCAGATGTAATAGTCTGAATTGGTCACCTCAATGAAACTGAGTGATCATTTTCAAAAGTCTGTCAGCCAAGTGAGGATATCTCTGTACCTGTAGCAATAACTAATGTGAGAATTGAAGTTAATAAATCAGAGGTACTTAGTATATTGCAGAATTTAAATGCAAACACTGCTGTAGGTTTAGATGGAATATCAGCTCGGATGTTGCGTGAATGTGCACGTTAATTGTTAACACCTCTTACTGGTTATTTAACTTAAGTTTGAACTCATCCTTATCTAACATGGTTAGATAAGGATGATATCCTGACAGAAATAGAAGGGTATAATGTTTTCTGTAAGGATTGAAAGGACAAGAAGGTGGGGGGGGGGTGCTCTCGATGATAGTAGGCAAATTACATCCACAAAAAGTGGAGATGCAAGAAATAAATAGTGGCAATGGTTTTGAGTCAGTATGGTATGAGGTTGAGGTTATTATTAATATCTGACCTCCATGGAGTCAAATGATTCATTGCAGGAGGTCTATTCTCTCTCATGTCAAAAGATCATCGAGCTGTGCCTTGAACCTATTCTCAGTTTCCACGCTCACCACTTTCAGGCAGTGCATTCCATTCTCCAATCAATATCTGTACAAAGAACCTGCTTCTCACTCCCTTATACAGCTTCCATGGATGGCCTCTAGTTCTGCCCTTGCCTCTCTCTACTCTATGAAATATCTTCTCTGCAAATGAGGGGTAACAACCCCTCACCAACTTATATAGCTCAATCATATCCCATCTCCTTTTCACAAGCCTTTTTAAGTTGCATTCCCACAGTCTGTTCTCATATCTGACATTCCATAGACCTGATACTAACTTGGTAAACCTGCTCTGGACCTTCGTCAATACACTCTCATCCCTCCTGAAAACCAAGCCACCAAATCTGTGCACAGTAGTCCATATGTGGCCTGATCAAAGCTTTATATAGGGGAACCATAATCTCTTTGCTTCTACATGTCATTGTCCTCCTCATTATTGCCATAATCCTTTGGGATGTTCTTATAATTTTCGTTCTGTGAATGCTAAACTTCAATCTCTGTCTACCATCACTCCTAGATCGCTCATCTCCCCCCACAATTTTAAAACTTTGCACTTCGTAAAATTAAAATGATAGCACCACTCATGTAATTGATAAAGCAATAAGATTTGATGATGTATCACCATATGTCTTAAGGGGATGTGTTTCAGGTACTTGACAGTAGCACTGGCATGCCTGTTTAAGTCTTACAACATCGCAGGTTCCAAAATAGTTGAAAGAAGATAAAATTGTTCCTCTGCATGAAGGTTGTGAGAAAGCTGTGGCTACAAATTGTAGGCCTATCTGTATATCTGAAGTTGTGGTTAAAGTACTGGAGAGATTGGTGAGAACTAAGATATAAAAATGGGTTGATAACAGCAGTATTTTCTGTAGTTGTCAACATATGTTTGTTAAAGGGAGATAATATTTTACCAACTTATATACTGTAATAAGCTCATCCATGTAATCCCTCATCCATGACAAATGTCTTCGATGAGGGAGTGCACATACAGTGGTATACTTAGATTTTGCAAAAGCTTTGGACTGCCAAACGACGCTGTTAAATAAACAGAAACAGTGAGTTTGGATAATAGACTAGTGAGTTGGATCTGACTGGCAAAAAAATCAGAGAGTTGTATATGGGGTACAGTATCCCAAAAGAGGAAAATCACTAGTGGTGTGCCACGGGTTGTCTGTATTGGGGGCCCCATCATTGTACAGTTTGTATATTAATACTATTGGGATAGGTTTAACTAGTGATATGCAACTCTTTGAGGATGATGCAAAATTTGGGAGAGCAATGCAGAGTCAAGCAAGCGTTATGGCCTTACAAGCAAACTTGAATAGGTTGTATGAATGAGCAAGTAAGTGGAACTGTTCAGTTCAGTGTTGCAAAGTATAAGGTTTTGGAATTTGGTAAGCAATGATGGATGCAAAGTATACACTTAGTGGGAAAACTTTAAAGGAGGTAGAAGAGATGAGAGATCTGGGAGTGGTGGTGGACAAGGACCTGAAATTCAAAGGCCACATTGCAGAAGTTTTGAAGTTATCACATTGGATAATGGCAATAATGCAGAGAACTTTGACATGCAGAAATAAAGAGGTTATGATTCCATTGTATAAGGCCTTGATCATCCCTCATATGGATTTTGTTCACATATTTGGTCACCAGGTTTTCACAGTGATGAGGATATGTTAGAAACAGTCCAGAGAAGATTCACAAAGGCTATAAATGATCTTTGGAATGTGGAGTATGAAGAGAGATTGAAAGGATGTAAATTACAATGTTTTGTGAATAGGAGGAGAAGGAGGGGGAGGGAGATACAATTGAAGCATATAAGTTAGTCAGGGGTTGTTATCAGGTTAACATGGAAGAAATATTTTATAGAATTGGTGAGGGGGTAGAACAAGAGGCCATCCTGGAAACTGTGTAAGTAGGGTGTGAGCAAAGAAGTGAGGATGTTAGAAGTTTTCCCCCCCTTGGTTAGACTATAATAAATTTAGTTTAATCCTTTATCCAAGTGTAAAAAATTCCACTCACATACCACACTCCATGCAAAGAATCATCTCCTCACTCCTCTAATAAATTTAGTTTAATCCTTTATCCAAGTGTAAGCAAACAAAATTTGCGCCTGAAGTATCTTCAGGACTGAGGCAACTCGTGGTAAAGGTGGACCAAGCTCTCATCACTCCTTGTCTTTGTATCTCCCATAATGCAAAGCACATCTCCTTGTGGACATGTATAACGTTATGCATTAGGGGAAGGGCCACTACCCAGACCGGTTTCGACCTTAATTGAGGTCTCGTCAGTGGAAGTCAGACTCAGAAGTAGTGATACCATGAGTTGCCTCAGTCCTGAAGATACCTCAGGCACAAACTTTGTTTGCTTACACTTGGATAAAGGATTAAACTAAATTTATTAGAGGAGTGAGGAGATGATTCTTTGCATGGAGTGTGGTATGTGAGTGGAATGCATTGCCTGAGTGTGAATGTGGTCACATTGAATCAGTTTAAGGCATGGTCAGATGAGCATTGTGTGTGTGATAGTGTGTACGTCCCACGACGAGTCTGACTCCATGGATGTCAAATGATAATAATAATACATTAGATACATTTTTCTTATTCTGGAGTTCAGTATATTGGATATTGCAATCTTTAGCTTAAGAAATTTCTTCAGGATTGGAATGCCTGTAAGGATTCCAATCCAATAGACAAGTTATATGTCCCTTAGGAAGAATACATAGTTATTATTATTTATTTATTTTTCCATCTCTTTCTGTTTACAGAAAACCTGCACAGAAACAAACACTGGTATAATGGTGTGACTTATGTAAGCAGTCACACCATTATCCATCTAGTTCAACAGTACATCCTCAAAACACTTACCCAGAGCCAGATCTCTTTTTATTGATGCTCTGTAATGAATACCTGCCACAGAACTTGATTATCTTGTTATACCTTTTTAACCAGTGGCTACATCCTCTGTAAAATAGACAAAATACTAAATGTTTTTCCCATCCCTTCCTTCCTCAACTTACATGCATAAGATCACAACAGAACTATTCACATTTCTTGTATCCAGGGTACTTCTGAAAAGATAGTTCAGTTCTCCTTTTAAAACAGCCACTTTTAAAACAAACATCCAACTAGCAACCTTTTATCTGCTAATCCTTTAATCCTAGCACTTATACATTTGTCTGCAGTTTAGCTCTGTGGACAGACTAAAATGTTTGTTAACATCTAGATCACACTTTGCATAATCAGTCATGCAGTAGATTCAATAGAAGAAGACCATTGTTATGCATAGAATACTTACCAAGCAATTTGCTAGTATCTTTGACTCTCATTTGGTGTGGTATCATCATCATCATCATCGCTTCTGATATTATTATTATAATACCTCTAAGGAGTCCGAAGACTCATCGCGGGAGGACACCTACAACTGTCTCAACCATTACATGAACCTCTACTATGAATCATCTCCATCAATGCCATCTACCCTCCACCACCACCACAACTAGTATTTTTTGTCTGTAAATTGCGTGTGTTCTGAAGGATATGTATCCTTATGGAGTGCACAGATAGGTGCTATAATTAGTACTGCATAATTAAGTTGTAAATTACAACTATATTTACTGCAGGTACTATAGTGAATATGATAATGTGTTTATAGGTCATAAACCTATAGTACATCAATACCGTATATGGATTATGTTTTAGATAATCTGGAAACCCTACTCTGGAGACGAAACATGGAACTCTCTCCCAAGCACTTTCAGATCTCCACTAAATATAATGAATGAACTTCTTCCACTAAAATTTTTCAACTTAAGATGGGTTTACTGTATGGAGATGATAAGATTTTACATTTTGCAAAACAGGAAAACCGGCTAGGAAACACAATGATTAACAGATATATATCATCCTCATAACCTTCGTTGCTTTAGCCATACTTCTAACCAGCCTTATCTAACCCTAAAGACATCAACATATTGAAATCACCAGCCTGTTGGCTGGTAGGCAGGAACTCAGCCAGCATGGTCAGCAGAATGCAATATGTGCTTTATGTCTTGTGATAAATACTGGAATACATGACAATGAAAAGCATTTGGATAGTCCTACTAATTATTAATGAAAAAGTGATGGATGTGTGCAGCTGCATTCTGTAGAAATCCATGTTTTTAATAGAAAACCCACCCATAAAAAAATATTAATGTACTATTGAAAACCAATAGTACATTAATATTATGATAGGCAAATAGTTGTACATTTGTGCTATGATAATGTTTTTATTGACTTTCTGCACTAGGGAGCTGTTATTTCTCCCAGCGATGAAGATGGACAGTCATTTACTTTGAGTGCAGTATGTGGAGAAATATATAAATTAAGAGGTTAGTGATAAGCAGAACTTATAGAACTTTTGTATATATAGTATGACTATTATAATACAGTTTGAAATAACTCAAGTGTATGTTAAGTTTCATTGTCTGATCTTTGTATAGATACATCAGTCTTTAAGTGATGTCACTAATTTTAGGAAGTTTGATTTCTGAAAAGACATTATGATGGCTGGGTAGTTGGGAAGTTTTGAATTTTTTAGATTGAAAGTACTGCATATAAAATTAAAAAAAAATTAAAATATTAAATACAAACGTAATCCAGTTATTGATACTATTTTAAAATTTGTTATCATAGACATTATTTTATATAATTATAGAAGTTACAAAAACAAAAATAAACTTGTCTAGTAATTTTAAAAGTAAAATTTTATCTATTGGCATGATAAAAAAAAAATGGTGTGATATGAAAGAAAGAATGATGCATTTCTGGGCCACTGGTTTTGAAAAAAAGAATAGGGATTAGAAAGTTCTGAGTTAAAAAAAAAAAAAAAAAAGTAACATCATTTAAGGGTTACTGCTATTATTATTATTATTATTATTATTATTACCACGGGCTACTCCAGGAGTCCTTAGACTCATCGAGGGAGGCCCTAAACATCATGTTCACACAGCTGTTCAACATTCTCACAGTATCTATCATACCTTGCCTTGAACTCGCTCACTGTCATAGCACCCACAACAGACTCTGGCAGCTTATTCCACTCATTTACCACTCTAAAAGTAAAGAACCCAGCTCTAACACCCCTGCTAACCACGCTCTTGCCCAGCTTCCATGGGTGTCCCCTAGTTCTCCCACCACCAGTCCTGATCTCAAAAATATCATCTGAATTAATCCTATAGAATCCTTTTAGCAATTTGAATGTCTCAATCATATCTCCCCTTTTTCGCCTATCAACTAGTTTCTGCAACCCACAAATCTTCAACCTGTTCTCATATGGTGCATTCCATAGACCTGCTATCATCTTAGTCACTCGCCTCTGGATCCTCTCAACCTCCTCCCCATCAAGAAGGAACCGAGGTGACCAAATCTGGGCACAGTAGTCGAGATGAGGTCTTAATCAGGGCTCGGTACAGAGGTACAATAACTTGTTTTTCTCTGCTCGTCAAGGTATTTTTCAACAACCAAGTGAGTTGATGAGCTGATTTAGGTACTTTCGCAATGTGTCCCCTAAACTTCATCTCCCTATCCACTAACACTCCCAAGTCCCTGGCCTCATCAATCTCTTGGAGTACAGTTCCACCAATGTGGTATACTGCTGCTAATCTTTTCACTCCGAAATGCATAACCTTACATTTTGTCACATTAAATTGACATCCATTCTCCTTAGTCCAGAACTCCAATCTATCTAAGTCATCTTCTGCATTCACTATCGCCCTACCCAACTTTGCATCATCATCGAACAAATGAACTGTCCCACTTAGACCATTCCCTATATCGTTAATGAACAGATTAAACAGCAGTGGTCCAAGAACAGAACCCTGTGGCACACCACTAGTCACAGGCCGTTTTTTGGACTCTACTCCTGAATAAACTACTCTTTGATATCTCTCCATCAACCACCCAGCTATCCATCTCACCAACCCTATATCCATTCCCATATGTTGTAGTTTACGGATTAGAATTCCATGTGGTATCCTGTCAAACGCCTTATGATGGCTGGGTAGTTGGGAAGTTTTGAATTTTTTAGATTGAAAGTACTGCATATAAAATTTAAAAAAAATTAAAATATTAAATACAAACGTAATCCAGTTATTGATACTATTTTAAAATTTGTTATCATAGACAATATTTTATATAATTATAGAAGTTACAAAAACAAAAAGTGAATATAATAAAATATTAAATATAATAAAATAATAAAATATAATAAAATAATAAAATAAAATAAAAGTGAATACAAGAAGTGAATATAATTAAAAAGAACCAATTGGGTTCTTTTTAATTATATTTTTAATTTTCTTTTATATAAGACAATCAAATATTTATTGAATAAAAACTAACATGGTTCACCACTAGTTAGGCTGGTGGTATCATCAGGGTTACCATTCTGAATTTGAATTTTGCAAAATTAACACCACATAAATGCAACACGATCAGACTCACTAAGGAATATGAACAGTTCATAAATCATTTCATTTCCAAAATATTTTAGGTTAAATTACTCTCGCTCCTTCCACGCATTTGATTGTTTTAGTGCTTGTAGCTGGTTTCTAGAGTAGTTTCGCTTTGCTTTTTACATAGGCTGATTAAGGGGTATTTTACATGATAGATTTCAGAACCGAGAGCAAACTGATGCCTTGTGTGTTGATCTTTACTTTATTTTAAGAATTGGGAGTTGTAGCCTTTGAGGGAATACTTCGAGGGAAGGATAATTCCGGAGAATAGAGATAGACAAAATGGAAGATGAGTGGGAGTAACTGGTCTTTTGGATTAACAGTTGAATTATAAATGAATATTAGGCAGCTGCCTAACATCCATTTATAATTGCTGCATAACATCCATCAATTATAAATGGATGTTAGGCAGCTGATTTGAGTGTTAGATTTAGCAGAAATGGGGGTGGGAGTTATGAATGTAAGATCAGTGGAACAGCACTCATGGAAAACTATGTAGAAAAATACAATGGAGAAACAGATTGTCTGTGAATGAGAGAGCAAGAAGGACAGGGAGAGGGTTGTTAATTGAACTGTGCTTTTTGGAGAGTGTCAATTTTAGAGAGGGTTTTGGTACACCATCCCAAATGTGTAAGCTTCTAAGATTGGCAGATTTAGAATTTATTCAGTGTTAATTGGTGAATAAGAATGTATTGAGTAAGAAGGAATCGAGTTTTTTTTTGTAGAGACTGAGGATGTTGTAGATAGGATTTGTTTGTATTAGAAAAAGCTAGACGTGAATATTAGTCCAGGAAGAGAGATCTGGTCTTGACATGAGCGTTATCAAAGATGAGGGAGAGAACTATGTTCCTTTTTTTGCAAGGTGATTAGCTCTAAAGGATGGTATAAAGATGAATGTTTAAGGTACCAGTTGTAAATCTTGAAGCTTGTATGCTTTGAGTACATGTGAATAGGAGGAATGAATAGTGTTGTCTTCAGTAAAACTGTAGATAAGATTTGAGGTCAGTGAAAGAAAGGTAAACTCCCAGAAATCTCCTTTTCCATAGTGAATTGCATATGTGGATGTAGGTTGTTGATTTGATATGATTTCAGATTGAAGTAAATCTGACCTCAATCTAAAAATGAGGTCAGATGTAAATGTCATCTACAAAGCAAACCCAGGAAGAGGATTTAAGGATGAATGATTGAGAAAGGTATCTTCTAGATGGTTTAAATAATAATTCACTGAAGCTGTGGACAGAGGGTACCCCATTATGCAGTATTCACCAGTGACCTCAATCTATTTTACAGATCTTTTTTTTTTCCAGCTATAATATTCTGATTGTTTCACATATTCAAGTATCTTCACAACATCCAGAGGGAACTCATCATATAGAAGACAAATAGTATCATCCAAAGAAACTGTAGCAAAGCTGATTAAAATATTAAAAGCTTGTATTGAAATATTCTTGATTTTTTGGAAAATATGTGGAATTCTGGATAAATGATCTGGATTGATCGATACATGTGCTTGATAGTAAAGAAATTTTGCCATTTTATATGTTGGAGAAAAATAGATCTCACAAGTGAGAGAAATGGGTCTCACAAGACAACCTTCTTTATGGATTTTCAGAAGACTGTGTAAATGAGTAGTCCTTCCAAAAGAAGTGCATGGTTTCTTCAAAGTACTGTCATTCCCACTAACATCTTCATCAATGAGCTTATCAGTTGTTGTTTAAATCTGTGTTTTGGGTAGTTATAACTAATTTCATGATAAGTGGAAGTATCCTATGAAAGGCAGTCTGCTTCTTCCCATGATAATTTTTATCTATTACTACTATAACTTCTCCCACCCCCACCCACCCCTACTTTTTTTCTATCTCCTTTATCTGAATTTGAATTAGATGTATAGTTCTTTTGTTTCAATGAAAGCAGCTTTTCAAATTCAAAATTCTTACTATTTAAATCCAAGGAGGTTACTTGTATTTGAATTGTGAGGCAGCAACTTCAAAGTGTAGTCTCTAATCTACACCATTTGCCATTCATAAAATTACTTCTTGTCCCATTAGCATATTGTCATTTATTTTATGTTCTTCAGATATCTCTTGCCATAAATGATGCATATATTTAGTTTCTTTACAGTTTTAGTTCCATCTTTTGCTATTCTGCATCCCTTCCTTATTTTTCATATCTGAATCATAGATAATTGAATTTTTATTTTTTATTTCTTTTATCTTTTTGAGGGAAAAAAAAATGAAAATGAAAGAAATACATCATCATCAAATTCCTGCCATGTACCCTCAAGGGATGTACAGGATATGATAGTACTACATAAAAAATTTACATCATTACTCATGACTTATTTTTTCACGGTATTAACAACACTACAAACACTTTTATCAACAAAGATGTTTTATTAACGCTAATATTTCACTGATTTTCAACTCGGCATCATCAGAGCACAACACACATGTAAACGCGACAGTGAGTGAGTGAAACAATATAATTGCACAAGACAAAAGTTCTAAAGTCCTATTATTGGCGCCCTCTAACGAAAAAAAAAAAAAAAAAAAAAAAAAAAAAAAAAAACAGCAGTTATCCAGGAGTTTTTCTTAGGATAACCGTCTCCCAAATTTTTGGCAAATTAATGCAACTATATTTGTTAAGGTTGAGAGAATTCTTCAAAGCCATTGCACTCAAAAAATAATCTTTCAGATCTATAACGACTCCTAAATAGCACATTCGTTTTCCTCCATCTAATCCTGTGTGAAGGAGTGTCCAAAGCGTGGTCTGCCAGTCCCGACTTGCCATAGTAATAGTAGCGAATGTATCTTTCATGTTCTTCCAGGCGGATGTTCACTGATCTTCCTGTTTGCCCATAATAGGCCAAGTCACAGTCACATGGAACTTCATACACTCCTGGGTGTGCTAAAGGGTGAAGTTTATCCTTTGGTGAGCGGATCAGAGTTGCCAGCTTGACATGAGGTTTGAAGGTGGTGCGAAGGCCATGTTTCAACAATACTTTGGCTATCTTTTCCGATGTACCTCTGATATAGGGAATAGAAATGGTCATGTTGTATTCTTGTGTATTAGGGAGGGCAGAGTAATGGGCCTATGTAGTATTTTATCTATTTTGTAGGGATTGTAGCCGTTGGCTAAGAACGTATGGCGCAGGTAGCTGGAGTTCAGTGGTCAGATCTGTATCGTTAGAACAAATGGCTCTGGCTCTGTGTGTAAGTGTTTTTAAAATGCCGTACTGTTGGACTGGATGATGATGTGATTGTTTATGTAGGTATCCTCCTGTGTGTGTAGGCTTTCTGTAAATAGAAAAAGATAGTGATCCATCTGAAAGGCAGGTGACTAATGTGTCAAGAAATGGTAAACAGTTATTTGATTCTTTTTCTACTGTGAAGTGAATTTTGGGGTGTTGGTTGTTTAGGTTGGTGACAAAAGCATCCAAAGTGTCTTGTCCATGGGGCCAGATGGCAAACACATCATCTACATAGCACAACCACACTTGTGGCTTGTATGTAGCTGTGGTAAGTACTTTGTTTTCAAAGTGTTCCATGTAAAAATTTGCTAACGGGGGAGAGAGGGGGGAACCCCATAGCAGTACCATTAATCTGTTTGTAGAATAGCAGTACCATAGTAGTACTAGGGGAACCCAGTACTACTATGGTAGTACTGGTATGGGTACTGCTATGGGTTCCCCCCTCTCTCTCCCCGTTAGCAGTACCATTAATCTGTTTGTAGAATAGCAGTACCATAGCAGTACTAGGGGAACCCTAGTACTGCTATGGTACTGCTATGGGTTCCCCCCTCTCTCTCCCCGTTAGCAAATTTTTACATGGAACACTTTGAAAACAAAGTACTTACCACAGCTACATACAAGCCACAAGTGTGGTTGTGCTATGTAGATGATGTGTTTGCCATCTGGCCCCATGGACAAGACACTTTAGATGCTTTTGTCATCTACCTAAACAGCCAACACCCCAAAATTCACTTCACAGTGGAAAAAGAATCAAATAACTGTTTACCATTTCTTGACACATTAGTCACCCGCCTTTCAGATGGATCACTATCTTTTTCTATTTACAGAAAGCCTACACACACAGGAAGATACCTACATAAACAATCGCATCATCATCCAGTCCAACAGTACGGCATTTTAAAAACACTTACACACAGAGCCAGAGCCATTTGTTCTAACGATACAGCTCTGACCACTGAACTCCAGTACCTGCGCCATACGTTTTTAGCCAATGGCTACAATCCCTACAAAATAGATAAAATACTACATAGGCCCATTACTCTGCCCTCCCCTAATACACAAGAATACAACATGACCATTTCTATTCCCTATATCAGAGGTACATCGGAAAAGATAGCCAAAGTATTGTTGAAACATGGCCTTCGTACCACCTTCAAACCTCATGTCAAGCTGGCAACTCTGATCCGCTCACCAAAGGATAAACTTTACCTTTTAGCACACCCAGGAGTATATGAAGTTCCATGTGACTGTGACTTGGCCTATTATGGGCAAACAGGAAGATCAGTGAACATCCGCCTGGAAGAACATGAAAGATACATTCGCTACTATTACTATGGCAAGTCGGGACTGGCAGACCACGCTTTGGACACTCCTTCACACAGGATTAGATGGAGGAAAACGAATGTGCTATTTAGGAGTCGTTATAGATCTGAAAGATTATTTTTTGAGTCAGCAATGGCTTTGAAGAATTCTCTCAACCTTAACAAATATGGTTGCATTAATTTGCCAAAAATTTGGGAGACGGTTATCCTAAGAAAAACTCCTGGATAACTGCTGTTTTTTTTTTTTTTTTTTTCCGTTAGAGGATGCCAATAATAGGACTTTAGATCTTTTGTCTTGTGCAATTATATTGTTTCACTCACTCACTGTCGCGTTTACATGTGTGTTGTGCTCTAATGATGCTGAGTTGAAAATCAGCAAAATAGAAATATTAGCGTTAATAAAACATTTTTGTTTATCAACAAAGATGTTTTATTAATGCTAATATAAGTGTTTGTGGTGTTTTTAATACCGTGAAAAAATAAGTCATGAATAACCATCAACGCCTAAGCTTATCTGTTAGATTACATCATTACTAACTCCCTATCTACAATTTTCCTCTAAATCAGTCTGTTACTTGTCAAGACATCAATATTATCAGATCTTGTATTTCTATCGTCTAAGGCACTTTGTACCGTATCAATCCATCTATATCTTGGTCTTCCTCTGGGTCGTTTTCCTGCCAACCTGGCAGAGAACACTTGTTTTGCTAATCTTTCATTGCCCATTCTGTTTAAGTGACCATACCACCTGAGATTAGCTCTGCTAATGCATTCCTGGATGCTGACAATGTCAAGTTCTTTTCTAATATCTTTGTATTTTAATATGATATTGCCATTGATGCCATCTGTTCACGCCTATAATCTTTCTCAGGACTCTCATATCTGCAGTCTCTAGTCTTTGGTCAAGTGTTTTACTTCTGACCCAGCTCTCAGATCCATAAGTTAAAACTGGTTTGAACACTGTCTTGTATACAGCTAATTTAGTGTTCCGACTAATTTCTCTCTTATTCCATATGAATTTATTCAATTGACTTCCTACCATACCAGCTTTGTTGATTCTGTTGTCTATTTCCATATTTAATTTACCATCTTCACTAAAAATCGTGCCTAAGTAGCTGAAATGTTTCACTTGTTCCACAGGTTGTCCGTTCACAACACAGTTGACATTTTCAATAATTCTACCTATTTTCATTGACTTTGTCTTTTTATTGCTGACCTTCATACCATATCTATTACAGCAGTTATTCAGTTTAGTCAAGGAATCTTGCCAACTTGTAGTAGATTTATTTAGAAGTATAACATCGTCTGCATAAAGCAAAGAGCTGACATTAACATCTCCAATTTTGATATCAGGACTAATACCGCTTTCTTTCATAATATGATCCATATAGATAATGAATAAAAGAGGGAATAATGTCCATCTTTGTCTCACACCAGATTTAACATTAAACCATCTTCCTGTACTTCCTTCAATTCTAACTGCTGACTTACAACTCAAATAAAGACTAAGTATTGCTTGATATAATGTCCCACTGACATGATATAACTGTAGCATATTGAATAGCTTCTCTCTTGGCACCTTGTCATATGCCTTTTCTAGATCGACAAAACTTAAATACAGATCTTTGTTATATTCCCATGATTTCTCGACTATTTGTCATGGAGTGAAGATCTGATCCTGACAGCCTCTACTTGGCATGAATCTATCTTGTTCTTCACCAAGCTTTTCTTCCACAATTCTTCTCAACTGTTTCTCACATATACTAGCATAAATCTTGCCATGAACACTCAGTAGAGAAATACCTCTGTAATTCTCACATTCAGTTTTATTACCCTTTTTATATATGGGTACTATGAGAGCTCTACTCCAATCATCAGGAATTCATCCCTCTGTCCACACCTTCTGAAGTATGCAGTGCAGCCAATGTAAGACTTTTATACCACCATCTGTAGCATTGCTGGTCGAATATCAACTACTCCTGCTGCCTTTCCACATTTCAAGCCTTTGATGGCTTTTTCTACTTCAAGTATGGATATGTATTCCTGACTGTATGCCTGTTGAGTGTTTTTTACCAGTGTGCTATCACTGCTTGTTTCATTTATCAATGTTTCAAAGTAATTACTACATACTTCAAGGATATCTTTTTCTCCTGTTTTCATGTCACCTTTATCATCTCTAATTCCTTTTACAGCACTCTTTCCTCCATTCATAATCTTCTTCAACAACCTCCAGAATATTTTGCCACCTTCTTGATATTTATTTTCTATGTTCTTGCCAAAGTCCTCCCATGACTTTTGTTTAGCTAGTTTTACACGGGGTTTAGCTTTCTTACATTTCTGTCTGTATTCTATAAGAGCACAAGATGACTTATTTGCCAGGAACTTTTGATATGCTATCTTCTTTTCCTTCATTGCATCTTTTACTCCTTGTGTCCACCATGGAGTTCTGATTTTTCTATCCTTGCAGACAACCTCACCACATACCTCTTTGGCTGAATCAATCTGGGTTTTCTTCAAGGTTTGCCACTGAATCTCCAAGGTTTGGTTCAATATGAAATTCAATTTTTTCCTGCTCAAGACTAAATAGTGATCACTTTCAATTTCAAATCCTGTGTACACTCTGGTGTCCTGCACCAGGGAGAAAACATCACTATCAACAATAACATAATCAATGTGACTTTTCCTATTCCTTGCCTCTTCTCTCCATGTGAATTTGTGCACATTTTTATGTTGGAACATGGTGTTAGTAATGACCAGTCCATCTCCTGAGCAGAAAACCACAGATATTTGCCATTATTACATTTTTTAGATTATTTCATTTCTTTTCACTAGCCTTTATTTTCAAATTATTTTTCTCTATTTTAATATCTTTATTTTAAATTTTCATCTTGTTAAATTATTATTTCTTTCTGTCCCGGGAAGGGGGGGGGGTGTACGGCATATACTGTGATAACAAAACCCAATTAAGTTATTAGCATTAGCCTTCTATTATCAGTTTTCTTCCATATTAATCTGTAGTTTGTTATTGTTAGCTCTTATTTCTCAGTCTTTGAAGGCACTATTAATTGGATTAAACCACATAGATATCGGTCTTCCCTGGGAGCTTTTTTACCACTTTAAACTGGTTTTTCTAATCAACAATATCCTTTTCTATTTAGTGACTACATCACCTTAGATTAGTTCTTCCTCTAAGTTCAACAGTGCTAATAATGTCAAGTTCCTTTTTAATATCTTCATTTTAATATAGTTCTTCTATCATTTAATGAGGAGTAAGCCAGGTTTGCCTCAAAAACTCCTGAATCATTCAGTGCTAAGCATGGTACAAAGTTGTGACAGCTGCATTGCAGTTCAGGGTGGACATTTCCATACTGAAATGGCTCTCTGCATAGTTTTCTGTAACTATGTTCTTAGGAAATTTTTAATTTTTGCCAAAAATGTATTGTAATTTAATTTGTATGAAATTTATTATATTACACATTAAAATCGAGTTATTTTCTTTTGTTTTATTAGTCGACCATAAATATTAAAAGATCTGCACAATTGTCAACAAGTTTCACCAGCTATTCTGTCTGGCTTCTTCAGGACTAGAAAGTCGGTACAATAACGTTTACTAGTAAAAAAGAAGAATGGAGTTGCACAGTCAAATCAAGTAAAATTAAAACTGACGTGTAACAGCATGGAGTCTCGGTCATTATTCGTTGAGCATGTTGTATAGTTTTTCGCAAAATGAAATTCTGGTAAGCTAAGTGAATTTATTAGGCTTTTTCAAATGTCTCTCAGTATTATTCCTTGATTTCTGTTTAGATTATCTCCTGTTCGGAGTACAACTGCAGCATCTTTGAAGTGTCTACATCTAAAATCTTATTCTATAGAAGGCATGGAGTTGTTAATCCCAATCGATGGAGTGGTGAGAAAGCGAGAAATGATGGGGCTAATCCTGAAGTGTCTGTTCTGTTGTTGTTCACATCTCCTATATGTTCTTTTTTTAGAATTTCTAGACTTCTTGAAGTTTGGCTGATATAATTTAACCCACAGGAACATAGGATGTCGTATACACCTGCGTATTTGTAAAAGGCATTACTCTCCTTAGGAGATCTTAAGATGTGCCATATAGTTTTGGCAGGTTTAAGAGCAGCTCTGACGTTGAAAGACCTCATGAGTTTGGCTATTTTTGTTGAAACTGAGCCGGCATAAGGGATGACGATAGACTGCATATTGTGTGACAGGAGATAGTTGCTGTGGATTGTTCCTATGAAGTATCTTTTGGATTATATTTTTTGGATAAGCGTTGTTTACCAGTGTTTGAGATATGAGAGTAAGTTCATCAATGAGATCTTTTTCTTCTTAGATATTGGTTGTTCTATTTTTAAGCATATGTATAATGCTGAGTTTTTGTGCATAATGGTGAGCTGATTTGAAATGTAGGTAACATCTAGCGTCCGTAGGTTTTCGATATATTGTGAGCTGCATTTGTCCATTCTCTTGTTTTTTTATTAGCGTATCTAGAAAAGGTAATTGATTGTTCTTTTCCAGCTCTAATGTGAACTTTATTTTCTGGTGGAAGGAATTTATTTTTGTAAGGAACTCAAATAAGGTGTTTTCTGTGTCTTTCCAAGTAATGAATATATCATCTACGTATCTCCACCAAATCAGTGGCTTTAGATTTACTTTGGAAAGGATATCAGTTTCTAGTTTTTCCATGAACCAATCAGTGCAGGGAGGTGACAAGGGACTGCCCATGGCTAAGCCATCAAGTTGTTCATAAATACTATTATTACTTTAAAATAATTTGATTTGAGGCAATGGCAGAAGAGCTGAGCTATGTCATGTGGATAGAGATTTTCTATTATCTTGATAACTTCTTCAATAAGCTGCAGTTGTACTCTGGACAGGAGATAATCTAAACAGAAATCAAGATATGATACTGAAAGACATCTGAAAAAGCCTAATAAATTCACTTAGCTTACCAGAATTTCATTTCGCAAAAAACTATACGATATGCTCAACGAACAATGACTGAGACTCCACACTCCATGCTTATGATATTATGCGTCAGTTTTAATTTTACTTGATTTGACTGTGCTACTCCATTCTTCTTTTTTACTAGTAAACGTTATTGTACTGACTTTCTTGTCCTGAAGAAGCCAGAAAAGAATAGCTGGTGAATGGCCAACTAATAAACCAAAAGAAAATAACTCAATTTTAATGTTAAGTGACCAAATAATTTAACAATATATTACACATTTTTTGTGTAATATAATTTATTACCAATCCAGCAATAAATTTATATCCACGTTTGGCTGTAGTCATGAAAATGTTTTCATATACAGGTAAAAATATAGTTCGTCCTTAGATTTTGGACACCACTGTAATAATAATATTATTATTATAATGTTTTGCCTATAAGATCCTCTGTACAAAATGCATAACCTTATACTTGTCAACACTGAACTGATATTCACTGTCATTTCATTTACCCATATAACCAATCTGCCCAAATCAACCTGCAAGGATTCTCAGTATTCTCGGTTCTTATTACTCTCCATGTAGGGTCATTAAAAATAACTGATATCACAAGATCCTCCCCAATATCATTAATACATACTGTATGTTAAACAAGAATGACTGTGTGAACAGCTATTCCTTAGTATTGTCACTTACTTAGCATCATCAAGAATAAATGAATATCACAATCAAAATTCTAGTTAATATCATTAATGTATATTATATTGACTTATGTATGGAACCCTATGATATACCACTGGTCACCCTCCTCCTCACAGTCTCAGCACCACCATCACACATCACTTTCTGATATATCA
Source organism: Typopeltis vanoorti (assembly GCF_054136105.1). Lineage (NCBI taxonomy): Eukaryota > Metazoa > Arthropoda > Arachnida > Uropygi > Thelyphonidae > Typopeltis > Typopeltis vanoorti. Next base: position 50,393,353 of record NC_143566.1, on the reverse strand, counting down.
TCAGGCACTTTCCAATCTGTGTCACAAGATGATTTTACAAATCCATCCCATTGAGGTTGTGTAACTACTTCCAATGTGGAATCCTCTCAAAGTCCTTGCCAAAATATAGAGATACCATGGTATATCCAGCTCTGTAACTGAATATTAGGTCATTCTTCAGCAGTTTGCTTGCATTCTCTAATAGAATGGTAGCTATACACTGTCTTTTATGCAGTTCCTCCTAACCAGCCTTCCCAATATTCTGATGACAACATAGATACAGTACTAATTGGTGTATAATTCACTTAATCAATCTTAGTTCCACCCCTGTATAACAATTATCTTGCTCTCCTTGAAAGTGCCAACAACCAGATCAAGGTCAGTGCTAGGTGTTTTCCACATTCTTTTAGCACGTGTGTCAATAGCCCATCCAGGTCAATTGCTGTATTTGAGTCAAACTCTTATAAGCAGCTTTAATACTTCAAACTCATCTACCTCTATTCTTTCATCTGGTTCCTCCTTGGTATCTAGAGAGCTAACAGGTCTGGCCAGAATATATATTTTATCTTAACAACTTAGCTATTTTTTATATATCTAACACTTTTTTTTTTTTTTACTATTTGCATTCACTAAGATTATTCTTTCATCAATAGTCTTCTTTTTCCTTGCTACACAGTGACAAAATTCTCTCAGATTTCCTTTGGCCTATTTGATTAACTTGTTTTCATATCTGATTTTGCCTTCCTAACCATGGCCATTACTCTTCTCACTACACCATCACATCCTGTTTTTTATGCAGTCTTGCTGCTCTTGAATAATTCCCATGCACTACTGATTACCCTATTATTCACTTTGTCATTCCAATACACTGCCTCAAGCTACCTTCTCAGTTAATTATAATCAACTGCTTTATAATTCTACAATATTTCCCTTCTTAGTAAAAGCTTTTACATACATTATCATCCACCAAGTCACGATTACTTCACAATTACTCTCACCAATTGGAGGCAAAAGATCAGTTCCATTTATAGACAGATTCTCATTCCAGTGGTCTTGCACTACAATCCCTTCCATCATATGCTACTCAAGGTAGTTATACCTGAGTAATTCTATTAATTCATTTTCTCATCATGTAAGCTTTCTCCTCCCTCTCAGTATTCCTTGAGTTCAAATCACCCATAATTATAACCCTCCTTGTATCCGTATGATTCATTTGTCTATGCAGTTCACAGTCCTCATTATATGATCTTTGTCTTAACAGCACTCAAATGTGTATTGTTAAGACAAATGTTCTGTCCTTTTAACTTCTCATATCAAACAGTTTCAAACCTATTTCCTTTTTGTTGGATTTACTTTCTCTGTTATCATTATTAGTACTCTCCTGCCCTTCCTGAATAAACTGAACCCATCACATTCTATTCCTTTAACAATATTCTCATCTGTCAGCCATGTCTCACTGTTGCTTATAATATTCAGTTTCTACCAGTGCTAGGAACCCCTCACAATTATTCCTGATACTTCTGGCATTAGTGTATACACATAACATCTCACTACTGGTGAGCTTAAATCTTGAACTAAATTCTCTTCACATGCATTTCAACAGTTTACACATTTCTTTCTTGATAAATCAATCATGCATTTCCCGACATCAAGCTAACATTCACACTTTTGCAAACATGCAAACACCCAGACATAATTTGTTCTCTTAACAATTCAAATGTCCTCTTTCACTTAACAACAATTTTCTCCAAGCACCTGACACCGAATGATTGAAGTGGAATAGTACAATCCATCTTGCATGAATATCTCAAAGGTGGCAAAATATTTTGGAAACCACTTAAAAAAAAAAGGGAAAAGGTGGGACAAGAGAAAACCTTGTGGTAAAAGGATCCAAGATCATAAAAGTGATAGAAAAATGGAAGCTAAGTGTACTTTGTGCAATTCAACCTTTAGCTTACTCATTATTAATGCAAAACATGTTTGAAGTTCTTTAGTTGAATTCAATTAAAAAAAGGGAAAAAAATGCTTTTTTTGAAAATTACTAAATGAAGTAGCCAACTGAACCATTTCTCCTGAAAAAAATTCAGGAGAAATGCAGTGAGAGTATTTTGTATACACCAAAATAGTAGAAAAACTATTTACATAAATAGAAATAAAAAAAAGTGAGCAGTGCTCTGTTAAGTGTTTCAGGAATGATTTACATAAACATACTTGAGAAAAAGTAAGAAAAACCATTGAAAGAAAAATTGGCAAAGAACAAGCTGAGTAAGATGAAGTGCCACATCATCAAAACTCATTACCAAAGCAAAGAAGATAAAAAGAGGTGTAATCTAAATATTCATTCAAGCAATAATGATCAGGAAAAGAAAGGTATAGCTACAATATGCAAAAGAAAGCCATACATTATCCACACACCAGCTGTCATACCTTCTTTTAAATTCATTCATGCTATATGCACTCACTACTCCTTTCATATAATGAAAAGGTTTTATCAACTGATATGCTATAACACTCTCATAAAAGTTTATAGGTGTCTATCATATCATCTCTCTTTCTCCTGTCTACCAATGTGCACTCCACATACTCTAAATCTATCCTCATAATCTACATTCTAATCCCGATCTCTTCTTCTTTGCAGCCTTTCCATAGCTTTTTATCTCTTTGGAAACCAGGAGACCAAATCTGTGCACAGTAGTCCAGATGCAGTCACATATGAAGGCCTTATAAAGAGGCAAAATGACTTCCATATTCTTACATATCATTGTTCCTTCAACATTGCAATTATCCTCTGGGTTGTCAATTTGTGCTATGTGACCCTTCAACTGTCTATCCACCATAACTCCAAGATCTCTAGCCTCATTAGTTACTCCAAGCATAATCTCACTAATATACCACTGGATATCTATTTATATCCATATAAATGCTGTATATCAGTAGCATCTCTGATTGCCCTGCCTATCTTTGTATCATAAGCAAACAGTTGAACATCTCCTGTCCAGTATCATTAATACAGAGTATCAAAATTATGTTAACACTTAAATGGAAAAAAAACATTTATTGTAATCATCATTTAGCAACATTTATTGTATTGTACACTTCCATCAAGATTGCCACCACTCTTCTTTCTTCTAGCATAAACTTCTCTCCCATTATATCTGAGGGAAAAAAAAAGAATAAAATTTAAACGTTCAACATAATTTTGACATATTTCCTATATATAGATTAAACAACAGTTGTCCAAAGATTGATTGCTCAATTCAGTTTCTGATACCTCTCAGTCGTCCTCTTATCCAAGCCAGTAGTTTATAGTCCAATTCCATATTCTCCAGTTTATGCAGCAGCCTTTCATGTGGTATCCTATTCATATGCCTTAGCAAAGTCCAACAGTATCATTACATATATCCATTCCATTTATCCAACTCAGCTGTGACATTATTATAAAATAAGAGCAAATTGCTCAGACATGACCTCCCTTTATTAAATCCTTGCCATTTCTTGCAAAGTGTAGTTTGTAAATTCATTTCTGCATGCAAGTTCTTACCAACTACTCCAGTGATACTGATAGGTCAACAGTTACACACAATCAGTCTTTGCACCACTCTTCTGCAATGGCATTATCATACATTCTTTCCATTCCTGTGGGATCTTTCCTGAGCTAAGACTCAAATTATATAAACATATCTAGGACCTGGCCAGTTCAGATTAATATCCCTTTAGCATATGTGCTGATATCCCATCTGGCCCAATTACTGAATTGATATCCAGTTTATGCAACATCTCTAGAACCTCCTCATGCACCTCTATCTCTTCATCCAATGTAGTAGTAGCACTGTGCACTCTGTTACCTATACCAGGTTGATAGATCTTGGAAAATTGAGCCCTCATTATTTGACCTACCATATTTACTCAAACATAACTAGCCTTCGTGTATATCTCACACCCCTGATTTTACTTTACGAAAAGAGAAATTAAAAAATTTTGCATATACCTTGCATACAAAAAAAGTTTAAAACTTTAAGAAATAGATAATGAATGTTGTTATGGCAGTTTCAGATATTTTAGAATTTGGTTGAAAAGAATCAGCATTTCAACTCGGCAATCTTCAGCTTGCCTTTGTTGTTGTTGATTCCTGAAAAAGGCAAAAGTGTTTCCCTTTGTTGAAGGACATCCCTTTGCCATAGAATGCCAAAAGATTTAGAGGATAAAATGATGGATTTCCATCACTATATGCCAAACAACCCCCCCCTCCTCAATTTCGACATACCACATCAAACAACAATTACAGAAAAAGGTGAAAAAAACGTGTGATGCACACAACTGAATGTGAAAAACAGTGATGCACCATCATGCTCATAATTATTGCAAATGGAAGAAAGTTGCCTCCTTACATTTTGTTCAAAAGGAAAATGATGCTGAAAGGGAAATTTTCTCCTAGAATTCATGTAGGAGTTCAAGAAAAGGATGGATGGACACTACAATTGGATTAGATCAGTTTGGGACAAATGGCCAGGTGCCTTATTTCGATGCCTGACTCTCCTCATGTGGAATGGTTTTCACGGACACTTAGGACCTGAAATAGTAAAACAACTTTCGGGTATGAAGAAAACGATGTGACCATTATTCCTGATGGTCTTACACCTTGTCTACAGCCCTTGGATGTATCGGTCAACAAACCATTCAAGGACTCCGTATGAAAATTCTGCAATGAGTGGATGGTAGTTCAGTATGTTACCTGTTCTAATTGGAACCTCCATATAGTTTTGCTACTTCCTGGGTTAGTTCAGCTTACTGAAACAGTCACCAACTGGTGGCAAAACAGTTACTTCTTTAACTGAAAGACACCTCCTGATGCTGTGATCACACCTCACACTCTTTGTGCTCATTGGCAATTTCACATGGTGCTTGAGAAAATTGTCTCACAACAGTGTCTCACACAGCTCAATAAATACTCCTTTGGTCTTATCATGAATTGTCTCTGCCACCCAATCAATATTTGGCTAATTTTAGTCACCCATAATAATTACTTGTTTAGCACCCATCAGGATAATTTGGCAATTCATTTCTTCATCCCCAGAAAATGAACTGCTAGGTCTGTAGCAGCACCCACCATATATTTCATCGTGTTAACCTCCACTTCACACCAGATAGCCTCAAACTCACTGCTACATGGACATTATTGCTTTCGTGAGTTTCTATCCTAACTATACTCGAGTAATCTGTTACCATTAATAGTACTTCCCCTTCTCTTATATTTTTCTGTCATTCTTAAAAATACTATACCCTTTACACACAATTTCAGTTACTCCATCTGACTCTGAGACCCAAGTTTCACTAATGTCAACAATTTATGCCACACTGTATTCACCAAAGCGAAAAACTCAGCCACTTTGTTTTTCCTACTATTAAGTCATTAAAAGCTAATCAAGATATAATTTTAAAAAAATCAGACAAAGTTAATGCAACGGTCATCCTTGAAAGATCAACTTACATCCATAAGATGAATCAACTAGTCTCCAATAACAGCACCTGTTAGCTTGTGAACTATGATCCGATGAACAGGATAAAGAAAATAAACTGTGAAATTACTTAATTCTATCACTTCTTGGCCATCAGACTGTTAAAAACTTATACTCCATCACACCCGTTCTCCGAGAATATATGGTGTTCCCAAGGTACACAAACATAACTTTCCGCTTCATCCGATAGATGAGCGAATAGACAACCCTAATTATCACCTAGCCAAGAAATTAGTGTCAACACTCAAGGAGTTGGTAAGTCATTCCCCCTCTTATATAAAAAACACACAACACTTCATAAACAAAATTAAAAACATAACACTACGCAAAATGATTTATTAGTCAGTTTTGATGTTTCTGCCCTCTTCACAAATGTCCTAATCAGTGACACAATTCTTCTCCTACAGAACAAATTTCTGACTGACATTATGGCTCGCTTTGTCCATGTACTACGTTCCGTTACTTAATGTGACAAAATAAATTTTACCTACCAAAAGAAAGTATGGCCATGGGCTCCCTCTATCCCCACCCCCTCAATTGCTAACTTTTATGTGGAAGCTTTTGAGCAGCGTTCTCTTGATTCCTTTACTCTAAAATCTACAGTTTGGCTTAGATATATAGACGATGTTTTCGTTATCTGACCACACTGTCACCAAACTTTAAACGCATTCCTTAGCCACCTGAACAAACAACATGAGCACATACTATTGAAATTGAAAATCAGAAATCACTCCCTTCCCTGGATACACTAGTCGCAAGTCTTCCCTCAGGCTGTCTATCCTTCACTGTTTACCGCATACCAGCCGATATATACATGCTAGCTCATATCACCACCCTTCTCAAAAATTTAGAGTCATTAACTCCCTCAAAAACAGAGCTATAACAATTTGCTCTAATGAACAAGTTCTTAAGCAAGAATTAAACGTTATTAGCAATACATTTATAAATAATGGCTATAGCAAAAATACTATTAATAAAGTTCTTCATAAAACTTCATCAAAAAATAATATAGATTACAGTAAAACCATAGCTATCCCATACATTAAAGGGTTATCAGAAAAAATTAATAGAATCCTACACCATTATGATCTTAATGCCACTTTTAAACCATCTTTAAAATTAAAAAAACATATTAAACTCCTCTAAAGATCCTCTCCCCCTATTGGCATATCCTGGAATTTATTGCACCTATTGCACCTGTAAAAAAAGAGCACAAACACATTAAATTTAACAACTTTGGTGAAGCAGGCCTCTCAGATTACGCTCCTAACACCCTACACCATATTGATTGGAGAAGTACTTGCTCGTTACGTCATACAAAAACCTGGTACAAACAGAAATTTAAAGAAGCCTGTGAAATTTTGATTAAACACCCTAATCTTAACAATAATGGTGGCATAAAAATCCCAAGAATTTGAATGGCACACATTCAGCCCACTTAGTTTCCAGCAAACCCTGACTTTAGGACTCTAAGTGGGCTGAATATGCGTCCTCTTCATATGGTCTTTTTTCGGCTTATATCGGCCACTATCCATACCAGTTGGTTGTAATTTATATGTATACTTATATAAGTAATTTATATTTATTTATTATTTATTAATTTTTCCTTTTTGTAAACATGTTGCTCTCCAGCTTAATTTAATTTTGTAACTTAATAGATAACAATAATAATAATCGGACTCCAGCTTTGATGTAGTAAATTTTTTTTTCACCAGAGGTCAGGCCAATAGTTGTAATGGTTGGTCAGTAACTTTAGCATGTCATGTAGATTGTAGTGCAGCTTGTTTCTTTATATATATGTGCGTACTCCAGATGATGATGACCTTAATGTGAAGGTCGAATGTTTATTTTGGTTTATGTTAAACTAAAGTTTTACTCTAACACGGTAGTTGATTTCATAATTTTCATGATGTATTCTGATCACCGTGTAAGCATGAAGGAAAGGACACTGTTTCTATTGCTCCTGGCATAATTTCTCTAGGCACATGATGCCAAAGTCATTCAGTAGCAGGCTCTTATGTATTTTCTGTCATCAAACAACACACATATATCCAAAAACTCGCACCCATTTTTTCAACCTAGTCTGTGCTTTGAATCATTGCTATCATAGCTTTCCTCCTTAACTCAGTTCTATCATACCTCAGTAAAAAAAAAAAAGTAACTATTTTTACTTTCTTGCTTCTTCCACCAAGCCTTGTTACCTTTTTCTTTTTTTTCTTCTCTAATTGTCTCAAAGAATTATTATTATTGCATGATACATTCAAGGACTCATCATGGGGAGGTCACTCCACTCCACATAATCCACTTCTTTATTTCTACTATATAATCCTCTGTCTACATAATAATAAATTTAATTTAATCCTTTACCCAAGTGTAGGCAAACAAAGTTTGCACCTGAAGTAGTTCAGGACTGAGGCAACTCGTAGCAAAGGTGGAACAAGCTCTCATCACTCCTTGTCTCAGTATCTCCCATAATACAAAGCACATCTCCTTGTAGACATGTATAATGCTATGCATTAAGGGAAGGGCCACTACCCAGACCGGTTTTGACCTTTATTGAAGTCTCATCAGTGGGAGGCAGACCCATAAGTGGTGATACTACGGCAGAAGCAATGGAGAGGTCATATTTACTTATACGAGTTGCCAAAAGGTGTACCACCTTATTATTAATTTACTCTGGATTTAGAGAAAGATGTTGGAAGTTTATTTTCCACTTGGTTAGACTATAATAAATTTAGTTTAATCCTTTACCCAAGTGTAGGCAAACAAAGTTTGTGGCTGAAGTATTTCAGGACTGAGGCAATTCGTAGCAAAGATGGACCAAGCTCTCATCACTCCTTGTCTCAGTATCTCCCATGATACAAAGCACCTCCTTGCAGACATGTATAATGCTATACATGTCTGCGAGGAGATGTGCTTTGCATTAAGGGAGATACTAGGACAAGGAGTGATGAGAGCTTGGTCCACCTTTGCTACGAATTGCCTCAGTCCTGAAATACTTAAGCCACAAACTTTGTTTGCCTGGGTAGTGGCCCTTTGCGTACTGCATAGCATTATACATGTCTGCAAGGCAGTGGCGTAGCTTGGGGGGGGGGGTGCCACTCCAGGTAGCACTTTGAACCTTTTTGAACTTTTGCAGTTAATTCTAAAATACAGTCTCGAGAACTCATTTCCAAATATTGTAATACTACTGCTAATTTTCCTCATAATTGCTGTAAGTGTTGCTAGTTGTGAGAGGAGTTTTTCTAAATAAAATAGATTAAGAATTACCTAGGTTATTATGAAATAGACTTCGCCATTGTCATCGACGATTTTGCTAACAGAAAAGCAAGAAAAGTAACATTTTAGAATGTTTAAGTTAAAGTTTTTACTTCAAAAATAAACATAGTGCGTTAATTTATTTCCCTATACGTCATTTTGACTTTTTGTAGTATTTTTGGTGTGTGTTGAGAGGGGTGGTAAACTCAGGGACTGCCCCGGGCGGCAAAAGCTGTAGCTATGCCACTGCTGCAAGGAGATGTGCTTTGCATTATGGGAGATACTGAGACAAGGAGTGATAAGAGCTTATCCACTTTTGCTATGAGTTGCCTCAGTCCTGAACTACTTCAGGTGCAAACTTTGTTTGCCTACACTTGGGTAAAGGATTAAACTAAATTTATTATAGTCTAACCAAGTGTTAAATAAAGTTCCAACATTGATCTCTATCTACATAGAGTTTCATCTTCTACCAACAGTACTATTTTTTGTCTGTAAATTGCATGTTTTCTCTGGCCAGTTTACCTATATGCAGATGAAACCCGGTCTCCAAATTTCCAGAAAAAAAAAAACTGTTATCTCTGTTTGTGATCGGCTAACACACCTTAAGCTGGAAAAATACCATATGAAGATTTCTCTTATATTGACGAGAATCAAACTCTAGTCTTTTCAAATTGAGGTAAAATATCCCTTTTTTCTTTTAATTGCTCTATGGAGGCGCTTTAACTTCTTCACAAGTTTATTTTCTTATTTCATAATCAGAATTTTTACCTTGATGTTTGAACAGTGAATATTATAGCTACACTTTGTTTCCCTGATCTGAATAAATCATCTTTTAGTTATTATTTTGAAGGATCTTTCTGTGTTAGTATTCTTCATTTCAGTGTAGCATTATTTGTATTGATACATTATTTTTTAATTGCTCTTCCAACATTATCTCTTTGATGAAATCCATCTTGGTTTAGTGGATAGTGTTTCTACCCTCCAATTGGCTCTGGAATAAAATCCTACTATGATGTAGATGTTTGTAAATGTGTTTAAGTGGTGATGAAAGCTATGAAAGCTGTGTACACAGAGACGTAATATATTCATTAAAACAAACAAAACTTTATTTGCCAAATATTTGTCTCTGGTTGAAATATTTGGCAAATAATGTTTTGTTCGATTAATATATTCATACATCTCCATTATGCAGCTTTCATCACTTGATGCAAATATCTTTAAAACCTCTTAAGTGGCAGACATTTTTTTTTGTAGTGTGAGATCACTGCTCTCCTTATTGTGAAAGGCCAGAATTGTTTTGAAAAATAAAATAAAAAATACTGTGTATGTGGTCTCCACAAGAGAGAAGCCAGATTATCCCACTTTCTGTAGTTAAATCTCAAATAGGTTTGCAATCTTTTTGTTGAAATTTGATAATACACACACACACACACACACAGTTCAGTCAGATATTTCTAAAATGGAAGAAGAAGAAAAAAAAACTTTTTAAAAGGAAGTGTGTTTGCAAAAATCATTGCTGATTAACAAAACAGGTTTATTCTTTTTATCATCTGCAAATTCTAACTTTAGTCATGTTGTTTATTGGGGGAAAAAAATCAAAAAATAATAATTAACCAAATGTATTTAGCTAATTCCAAAAGGGCAGCTCCTTGAAACTTAACTGGCACCCTCTACAGGTGTGGTAGTGAAATCTTGTTGACAGGCTCACAGTGATGATCTCTGAGATTTTTGCTATTGCAATAGAGCAAAATTGTTTAGGTTTGGAAAATTTTGTGGTGTTGTGGCTAATTCCAGGAACAGTCTCTCTGATATGTATTTATTTCTGTATAATAGGGTTTTTTCCAACCTGGATCTGATGATGGATATATTTCCTGTATTCTCTCTTCTAGGTGGATATTAGATGTTCTTCCAGTTTGTTTGAATTTAAGTTTGCAGAATCTAGGGATTACTGTAGAACCATGATGATCAAGATGGTGAAGTGGATCTTTAGTAAGCAGATAAGGGTAGATAATTGTAATGAAGGAAATTGTAGATAATTGATAACTGTAGATAATTGATAATGTAGAATTGTGTGGAAATTAAGTGGATATTGAATCCAACATTATTTCTTAGCCGAATAAGAAACTCTAAGATAGGAAATCTAAGAGTTTCATGCCGAATGTAGAAACTATACAAAGTTTTGGCAAACCAAGCATAAGCCAACACCTGGTAGTACATGCTGGGGCAACTCGTAGCAAAGGTGGATTAAGATCCGATCACTGTCCTTAGTATTTTCCCATAATGTAAAACACATCTCCTAGGAGATGTGTTTTACATTATGGGAAATACCAAGTATGGAAAATACCAAATTTGCAGTGATATGGAGGTTATATTTATGCTACATGAGTTGCCAACAGGTGCACCACTAATTAACTGAGATTGAACAATTCTTGCATTGCCGAAGTGAAGCCTGTTGGCTCTTTATCTCAGTTAATTAGTGGCGCAACTCGTATAGTATAGATGTAACCTCCATATCACTGCAACCTTGGTATTTACATCTTGTCTACCTACTCACAGATGAGACCTCAATAAAGGTTGAAACCAGTCTGGGTAGTGACCTCCTCCCATAATGTATAACAGCATACATCTCCTAGGTGATGTGTTTTACATTATGGGAAAATACTAAGGATCAGGGCTTAATCCACCTTTGCTACGAGTTGCCCCAGCGTGTACTACCAGGTGTTGGCTTATTCTTGGACTGGCCAAAACTTTGAATAGCTTCTACATTTGGCACAAAACTCTTAGATTTCCTATCTTAGAGTTTCTTATTCGGCTAAGAAATAATGTTGGATTCAATATCCACTTAATTTTGAACAATTCTTGCATCACCAAAGTGAAGCCTGTTGGCTCTTTATTTCAGTTGATAATGTAGATACCAAAAATTAACTATTCTTATCAGCTCATCTAAAGGTCCATTTCACTATCTTGATCATCTTAGTGTCTGAAGTATACTTTGCTCCTGTAAACTTAAATACTTTGAATAAACTAGAAGAAACAGCTAATATCCACCTAGAAGAACACAAAAAATATATCCATTATCTGCATTACAACTCTTCTGTAATGCAGATGTAACAGCAGACCATGCCCATGGATAAAAACCACAGGATCCAGGGGAAAAAAAACAACCTCCATGTTATAATAGAAACTGATGCAAATCAGAGAGACTATTCCTGTAATATGCCATAGCAGTACAAAATTCACCAAACCTAACCGAATTCAGCTGCATCATGTTGCCAAAAAGCTGGGAGACCACCACTGTCCAGTTAGGATAGGAGCCAATTATTTATAATTAGTCTTCATTTGCCTTCCTGCTGGTGTGCCCATGATGATTCCTTGGTGGCTAAGGTGAAATGTTGGCTTATAATCTGCTTAGCTAAATAAACTTAGTTGATTTCTATTTTTGGACATGTTTCCTCCATTAAACAGTAACATGGTGATAATCAACAACCAAGTATCCATACCAGATGAGTGACCTAACTTCAAAAAAAAAAAAAAAAAAGAATTTTTAGCAATTAATTAGATAATTCAATTGTCAACTAAAAATAACATAAGATTGTACTTTATTCTCTGAACTGCAGTAGTTGGTATAACTAAACAGATGAGGATAGGTTGCTGAATAATATTGTTTCCACATTTTGATCTCACCAGCTCAGGTTATATTTCTGTTAATGATATTAAAACATCCTGGATATTGCTATCGCAATACAGATGCACAAGTAGAACATCTTTTTATTTATTTATTTTTTATTTTTAATGTGATTCCTACCTACTAAATATTGTAAACCTGTGTACATTAGTACTACAGGTGTGGGTGTACTAAATTTTAACATAATTTAGAAATCCCACTCTGGAAACCAAATATGGAACTTTTTCAAGCTACTTCAGACCTCCAATAAGCATGGTGGGTGATGATTTTACATCAGACAATGAGGTTCATCCTCCACCTAAAAACATTCACAAACATCCATGCTTATGGCAGGATTTGGACCTGCAGCCTGTTGGTTTTAAAACAGGCTGCAGGTTTGAATTATCCACTTGACCAACCAGACATAAGAGTAAGTCAGACTACACTAAGCATTCACAAATACCACAAAAGCATGTAACTGAAATCATTGCTGTCATGTGAACTAGCACTAAGGAAAACATAGTCCAAGCTGGTGAATCAATCAGAATGGGTATAGATTATTCAGTTCTGCTGAAATTGCCTGTGATCAGTTATAAAAATATTTTAACAATCTGAATGCAGACTGTAGTTCTTTATTCCATGAATCTGAACATATCATGATATCATTAAAATAAAGAGCCAAAAGGCTTCAGTTCAGCGCAATGTAAAATTGCATAAGCAAAGCGGATATTAGATCCAGCATTATTTCAAGCTGAATGTAGAAACTATGAAAGTTTCATAAATTAACCAGAGAGCTTGCTGGAATACATTCCTCGGCATCCATGAGTTGCCTTAGTGTAGTTTACTTAAGATATAGGTGCTGCCCAGGCAGCTATATATTTGCCTTTTATTAGTCCATTTTTGATAAGGTTTCACTGGCCTGACAGCTGTTTCGAACTAGTTGGTTCTCTTCAGAGACCAGGTAGAAATCTTAAGAGAGCAAAAACTCTCATTAAGTACTAAGGAACTTGAAATGTCAGAGAAATGTATTTTTCGCAGTTGGTGCGTAAAGTAATTATTAAAATAGAGCCAAAAGGCTTCACTTCAACTTTCATAGTTTCTACATTCAGCTTCAAAATAATGCTGGATCTAATATCCCCTTTGCTTATGTAATTTTACATTACTGAACTGATGCCTTTTGGCTCTTTATTTTAATAATTACTTTATACACCACCAAGAGTTTGCTTACAAAAAATACATTTCTCTGACATTTCAAGTTCCTTAGTACTGAGCAAGAGTTTTTGCTCTCTTAAAGTTTCTGCCTGGTCTCTGAAGAGAACCAACCAGTTTGAAACAGCTGTCAGACCTTATCAAAGCTGTAAAACCTTATAAAATATGGATGAATAAAAGGCAAATATATAGATGCCTGGACAGCACCTATGTCTTTTAAGTATTCCACACTAAGGCAACTCTTGAATGCAGAGGAATGTATTCCCGCAAGCGCTCTGATTAATTTACGAAACTTTCATTATTTCTACATTTGGCTTTGAAATGCTGGATCTAATATCTACTTTGCTTATGTAATATCATGATATGTTTTAAAATCATGAGTTTAGTGACAATCAGAATGCATGAGCAGATGTGATTACACCTCAGCTACTCTCATCTGTTTATTTCTGCCAGGTATCACAGTTTGGCTGAAGAAATATACCTTGCAAATTATATATATAGTTATAAATACATTTTATATTTCAGCCTCTGATGCTAAAGAAAGGCAGTTCTGGGTAAATCGATTACGATCAGTTGCAGAACATCACACCCAGACAATTGCTGAGGTAATGAGAACTATATAAATTGATTCTGTAAATTTATTCAAATATCTCTTCATTTTTTTACTCATTCAAATTACTCTGTGTGCGCGTGCGTGCGTGCAGTATCTCAGAAGTAATGGAGTAGTCACTATAGTTTCATTATTATTTTATAATAATAATGAATATTTGTTGGATTATTGATTTTTGTTTCACGTCTTGTTGCATGTCTAAATATTGTGTTCGGCACATACACTGTGCATATATATTATGTTCTGCTAATAAAATTTTTCTGCTTAAATGTGAATTTCCTGATTCCTTTTACTTCTAGGCCACTTTGTGTGTGTGAGAGAGAAAACATATATTTTGATGTAGAAATCTCACAAAAATATAAAAGAAATTTATATTCTTGTTTTCATCTGTATTAAATTAGTCTAACTAGTTAGATTGGCAAGTTTCATAACATTATGCTCCCTACAAAAGTTATCAACATCTGTGTTGGGGGGGGGGGGGGGGCACTTCTCTTGCCAACTAAACAGCAATACCATCTGTATTGGATTTGCAACTAAATCTGTTCATTCCCTCTTGTGTGAGTATTACCATGATTGTTATATACTCATACCTGATTTTTTTCCAAAAGGGAAAAAAAAAAAAATTAACCAAACCCTAAAAGCTACATCCAGAAAGTTTTATATGTGGTTGAACACAATCACATTCCACAAATAGAAATGGTAACTATTCTTAACTTTCAAAATAAATGAAATAAAATTAAGAATATCAGAAGTCATAGCAATAAAAATGTATTGCAATACTGTAAATGTTCACTGCCCTACATATCTTAGGTTTGGCAGTTCCCTAATGAAAATCCTTCCATCAGTCAAAATGCTTTTGGATCATTGACACAGCCTATATAATGTGTACTACAAAATTTTGTATTCTTTATTCTGATGATGCTTTCTCAAAATGGCTTTACTTCACCCCACAAATGGATTAAAGATGGATTTTCATCTACTAGACATTTAATAGAAACGTACATTAGACATATTATAATGTTCTAAATAATGTCTTCACCCATGTAAAGAGAAAACTAAATAGAATTTATTACTCCTACACAGAGGCGTAGCTAGAGGAGGCAGTCTGCCCCGAGCGGCACTTTGAACATTTTTGAACTTTTGCAGTTAATTCTAAAATACGGTCTCGAGAACTCAGTTCCAAATATTGTAATACTGCTGCAAATTTTCCTCACAATTACTGTAAGTGTTGCTAGTTGTGAGAGGAGTTTTTCTAAATAAAATTGATTAAGAATTACCTACATTACTATGAAATAGACTTCGACAATGTCATCGATGATTTTGCTAAGAGAAAATCTAGAAAATTAACATTTTAGAATTAAAATTAAAGTTTTACTTCAAAAATAAGTATAGTGTTTTAATTTATTTCCCTATACATTGTTTTGACTTTTTTGTAGTATTTTTGGTGTGTATTGAGAGGGGCGACAAACTCAGGGACCGCCCCGGGCAGCAAAAGCTCTAGCTACACCACTGCTCCTACATCTTCTTCTTATTGTGCTATCTTCTATCGAAGGTCAGCGACCATCTTGGCGAACAAACTGCGCTCTTGTGCTAATCTGAGCAGTTGTGCACTGTTCTTTCCTGTCCACGTCTTGATGTTGTCAAACCCTACATATTTGTTGCTCCTACATATTTCACTCAATTTATCATGAGCTTCATTCAAGGGGAAGGCAGAAGAATTGGTAACAACAACATTTAAATTATGAATACAAGAACGAATCATGCAGCATGCTTATAATATCACTTCTTATCATATTCATCACCATAGCCCTCCCTGAATGAAGCTCATGACATATTGAGCGAAATATATAGGAGTAATAAATTCTGTTTAGTTTTCTCTTACACATGACGTGTAAAGCCACATGTAAGAGAAATTACACTATCATATTTTTATATTTCTTGTCCTGAGCCTTTACATTAGGCTTTTTTTTTTTCATCATTTAGATTTTTACTCTTTTAATGGATTTTTAATTTTAATCATTTAATGCTTTATGTTGCTATTTATTAACATTACATCTTTCATTACCAAATTTATTTTTTGTTCATATTTTGTCTTTTAATCATTTTTACACCTTTAGACTCCCTTACTTATATCTCTCTTTTCAAAGTTTTAAGATTTGATGGAGGTCTTTCTCACTATTTTACTTATTATTAATATCATATTCATCACATCTACATTACGATTTCTGCTTTAACTTCTAAAGATTATTTAGAAGTTAAAGTATTTTGGCGAAGGTTTCCTACCTTTGCCAAAATACAGCAAAGGTAGGCAACAATTACCTATGTGTGATCCTTTCATTAATTTTTAATTTAAAAAGAGCTGCAGTCAAAAAATCACATTCTAATTTAAGGGTGCTGCATATCTCTTTATATTGAAAATATAAAGGAAATGTAGAAAGCGTAAAAAAGAAATAGGAAAATGGTTATAATTTCATTTGTTAAATAAATTGGTAAAAAAAAAAGTAAAATATTTTGGAACATGTCACCTGTATTAAGAGTCACTACAAATTATAATACCTTTAGGAGTTTATTAATCTCAGAGTGTTCAAATCTTAAAGATGTAAATCCACATTTGTGTATAATACTCTAGTTGGAGAAAGTGATTATGCATGACAAGCTTAAGAATTTTTAATTGGACTGATGTGTGCTATTGGTTCTTGTACTTCTCGTGTGGAGAAAAAAAAGTGGCATAATAATGTATTCATAAAAAAAAATATATATATATATATATATATTTTTTTTTAATATTCTTGAATACATATGTCTAATAAATGATATATGACTGGCTTAGGAGACAGCTTGAATCAGGGCCGTGGAACATCTGATGGAAGCAATATCAAACTGTATATCCAAGGCCAGGAGGATAAATCAGGTAGGAGTTCAGTGGATCAGGTATCATTAAGCAGGATCTGCAAAAATACAAAATATTGTGAATAGTATATAAGGGGAAAAGTGATTAATAAGTTCACAAGCAATCCAAGACTCAGGTAAGAAAGGTGACCAACATGGTAAAGAAGACAGATTAAGAGAAGAAATTAGCAGAGCATGCAAAAGAAATCCCAAAGATTACTTTTGCTATGTAGTAAGAAAAAGGAAGAAAGTTTATGGAAGGATAACTTTAACAATTGCCGATAGCAGCAAGATAACAAAAGCAGACAAAATAATCGAGTTACGTAGTTTCATTTATTCATATGGGGTTCTTCCCCCATTCTCCACCATAATGACCACTTTATAAGGGTCTATCATTCAAGAGAGGATATTGCTTTGGTGGGAACTGATGTGAAAATAGAGTTTTATGAAATTGCAAAATCTCTGTACAGATGTGGCCATTGGTCGCATGTTACAAAAATGTGGGTGGAATTTGTATTGTCTCTGGCTAGGCTGTTTAATTTAGTCTTGGCTCTGCTAAAGTCCCAAGAAAGTAGGAGGAGGAAAAAATAGTTTCATTCCACAAAGGAGACCTCAAGGCCACAGTAGCAAATTAGAGACTAATCAAAACCTTGGGAATGGTAGTAAAGGTACTGAAAAAGTTGGTTAAAAACAGAATTCAGGAATTGATGGATAGATACTTTGTGGAGGCAGCATGACTTTGAAGAACAGTAATTTACTAACTTTTTATAATAGAGAGGTAGCAGCTGAGTTGAATAAAGGGAATAACTACATGATGATACTACTGGATTTTGAGAAGTTTGTGATTGGATACCACGTGAAATGCTTATGAAAATTGGAACAAATGGGGATGGATGTCAAGCAAGATATGGATATGAGAGTGGCACAAATAATTACGCACAAATAAACAACTAAAAAAAACATACACAACTAAAAACTTTATTTGTGTATTTAAAAATTTATTTATCACTTTTAATTATTTTAATACAACAAAAAATATATATATATTGGAATAAAATATTTATTTCTCTATTTTGGAAAACCAAAGTTATAAAAAACAATAGATTGATTACAAACTCACATGTTACAGGAAATGCTGGTTGATTAAAAAAAAAAGTTAATGTGAAATTTGGCATTATTTGGACCTCGCAATATATTCATAGTCAAGTTGATATGAAGAAGTGGCCAACCGCAGACAATCATCCAAATGATCATTTGTAATTTGGTTTCTTAATTGATTTTTTTATTACGGTCATATTTGAAAAAGCGGATTCTGACAAGTATGTAGATCCAAAACACGACAGAATTTTTCGTGCAATATCAGTTAATATTGGGAATTTTTCATGTGCATACTTCCAAATGACTTCATTGTTTATTGATTTTAAATGTAAACTATTCTGAATGTTTATTATCTGAAGTTCTACTTCAGCTTGGTTTATATCAAACAGCCCACTAATTTTATTTGAAATTTCTGTGATGTTCAAGTTTTCTTGAAATGGATTATTGATAAAAGATACAATAATTTCAGTTTTATTAAAATCTTTAAATCTTGAATTTATTTCTTCCTCAACTAATTCTATTTCATGAATAAATTCTTTTAAATCATAGCGAAGCATTTCTTGATTTTGTTCAAAAAATTTTAATAAATATGGGAGATGTCTAAATTCGCAGTCATTTATATTTTTCTTTAATAAAAGTAAGTATTGTTGGAAAGTTTTTATTGAACTTAACATGTCAATTAAGTTTTTATCTCTACCTTGTAACTCTAAATTTAAATTGCTTAATTTCGTACAGAAATCTACTAAAAATGATAAGTGTAACAACCATCTTTTATCACTCAATTGTGGATAAATACTACTTTTTCATGAAGAAAATTTTTTATATCGTTAATTAATACAAGAAATCTTTCTAAAAATTGACCTGCTGTGCCAGCAAACATTATTGTACAATAGAAGTTCCCTATCATCATCTGCCTGTAATTTAAATAACCGCCGTTGCAGGGCTTTTCTTCGAACAGAATTTACAATTTTAAATGTAATATCCAAAACATCTTTTGTGTTTAATCTTTTACTACACAGTACTTGTTGGTGAATAATACAGTGGTATGTTAAAAAATCTGGATATTTGTCATCGTTTTTACATAATGAAATGAAGTCTGATTTATTATCTATTATTGCAGGAGCATCATCAGTAGTAATAGACACAAGTTTAAAAAGTGGAAATTTGTGTTGTTTCACAAATTCATCAAATGCTGAAAAAATGTCTTCTCCCCTAGTCCTTCCCAATAATGGTATAATTTTCAAAAGTTCTTCTTTACTTGAATAATCTTGAAATACCATTAACTGAGCAATATCAGTGAAGTCGTTTGATTCATCAAAATGTAATGAAAACACAACACACTGGTGAATGTCTGACATTAATCTGGCCTGGAAACTTTTCTCTGGCAATTGGAACTCTTCCTTTCGGCAATTTGAAACCTTGTCTGCAGCCTAGAAGTAGTCTCTCTCTAACGACGTCTTGAACTGAGATGCTCCTTTCTGGAAGCGGGAAACTCCTCTCTCAAGCAACGCGGATCCGGGCAGTCTCTCTGACGGTGACTCTGGACCGGGCGGCCTCCTCTCTGACAGCAGTTCTGGAACCGGGACCCCTTCTACTTGCTTCAGTCCCTTTTCATTAAGCCTCCTCTGAGACCTCGCATAAAGCTTGGCAACCCCCCAAAGAATCGGTATGAGTCTTTCATCTTAAGTTTCAAGTTTGGCATGCCTTTTGTTCTCCTCCACTTTCTTTTGATTGTAAGTTGCCGACGATCGGAAAGTTGTTTGAACTCGTTCTTGACTGACTTTGGAGATGTTTACACTTAGAGCCTGCAAGCCTTTCTCATACGTACAAGTTTCAATAACAATCTTTCTGATGCTGCCATGTACAGCTTCGGCGACAAAAACATTCCCTTTGTTTTTAACACTCTAACATATTCTTATTAAAGCAGTATATACAGTTAGCTTCAAAAGAGTTATTTACAAAAACATCTAATACAAACTATACCGAGACAAACAAAAGTTTATTTTTTTACAATATTCACATGGGACTTAACCTAAGTAAAAAATCAATGTAATGTGCTTTGGAATGTTTAATATTTAAGCTACAATCGAGTTTTTACACTTTGCTTATAATCGTATTCGCTCGGCTCACTGTTTGACTTCCACTGATCCAAATTAATTCATTAACCCAGACTAATAAGAAAATTACTGATTTGACAATTTTAACGAAAAATAAATAAACAATAGCAATACACTTAAATGGAATTAAAAATAATACAAAATAATGATAAATAAAATATTATGTTTTCAGTTTTAATTAAATTTGTAAGGTAGGAGGAATACACAAGAGATCGACCAAAAATTGCTCTGCGATTGACGGTTTGAACACCCCTGATATAGGCAATAATTTGAAGGGAAATATTCAGTTGTTTTGCTGATGGTGGTCTAAAATTTGTGTAATGATTACTGAAGGTGATGTGGAGAGCTTGCAGGATGATTTAAATAGGCTGACAGTATTATCAAAAGATAATGGGTGCCAGTTTAATGTAAAAAAGTATAAATTTATGCATTCTGGGATAAAAAGACTACAAGCTGTGTACCACATTGATGGAACTGTACACCAGGAAATTGATAAAGCTAAGGATTTTTGGGTAGGGAAAATGGTAAGGAGTTGAAGTTCAAAAGATAGAGACACCTCTAGATTACTGTGCTCAAGTCTGGTCACCTGGGTTTCTTGGGGAATGAGGAAGTAGTGGAGAGGATTCAGAGTCAAGTGATCAAGATGGTAATGGGCTCCCCATGATAATAGGTTTAGTGTTATGAATTGAGGAAAAGAGGTGGAATATGACAAACATGTTGAAGTTATTAAAAGCATTTTATAGGATTGGTGCAGATGAAATATTTCAGCACTAGGCTAGAGGGGACAGAACAAGGGTTCGTTCCCAGAAATTGAGTGTGTGTGTGTGTGTGTGTGTGGTTAGTAAGGGTGTGAGATCTAAGTCTATCATTTGGAGAGTAATGGATTGCCAAGGTCTTTTTGGAGCTCTTTGTCAGGTCATTGCATTCAAGGAGAGTACAATAGGTATTATGTGGATAGTGTGGATCTCTCACACTCAGTCTTTGCAATCCAAGAGATTCTCATGCAAAAATTATAATATTCCTTCTCCATGAAATTAGCTGCTATATCTCCACAGGTATAGCAGCTAATTTCATTACAAGAACTTAAAGATTGAAAACAGTAGTCTAAGAAGTAGTATTTCTATAATGTCAGGTAATATACACATGCTTGGAAGTTTTCTGATTATTAAATTAGCCAATCACAAAGATATATAATGTGCAGACACGTTTTTTGCTTCTGCTAGCATAATATATGAATGAAAACAATCTAATTTCATGTTAAGTATAACATACGTTCAACTTTCACTATAGTAAACTCATAGTCACTGCAGGAAAAGTTTTTTTTTTACTTGTACATAATCCTGAAACCTTACTCTGCAGACCAAACATGGAACTTTTTCACTCCATTTCAGGCTTCCAATAAATATGACTATGATTTCACACACCAGGCAGTGTGAAATTCATCTCCACCTAAAGACAGTCACATGCCCATGGCTAGATTTGAACCCACAGCCTGCTGTTTGGAGATCAGCTGTGTTAACCACTTGGCCAACCAGACCAGTAAATATAATCTTAGATAGTGAAAGATTATACTAATTCAATGTTATCACAATAGAAAATCTCATACATCCAGACATATGCAAATGTAGCTCTTGTATTCTTGTTTCTTAATCAACCTCACAAAACATACCAAACATACCAAAATCATACCAAATGCTTGGTAGTATGATTGCACCATTCTTCTAAAAAATTGGATAACCATTCTTCTGAAAAATTGATAAAAGCATCTTTGGTGATCTCTTCTTCATTGCTGATGAGAGTACACAAGTTTCTAAAGTAGAAATAATACTGAACTTTTGAGTTGGATAATTTTTGAGCTAGCCTGGTTGGCCGAGTGGTTAACATATCCACTCTCCAGCCAAAAGGCTATGGGTTCGAATCTCACCATGGACATGAATGTTCATGATTGTCTGTAAAAATACTAGTCATAGTGGTGGTAGATGGCATTGGTGTAGTTGCAGTCAGTTGGTGGATTGAGTGGTGGAGACAGAGTGGTAGAAAAGGTGCTCTCCCTCAGTGAGTCTTTGGACTCCCTGAGGTGTCAAATAATAATAATGATGGGACTGTTTGTGAAGATATGTTGGTATGTAGCTGGAGATTTTTAGTTTTTCAGATGAATGGGTAAATTTTATATCAAGAAAAGGAAGCGAACTATCCTAGTTCTGCTGTAAATTTTATCATAGGATGTTGGTTGTTAAGATGATTCAAGAACTCTTGGAGTGAATCTGGACCATGGCTCCAAATCAAGAAAACGGCATGTATATATCTTTTCCACAATCTTGGTTTAATAGAAAGGAGTTTATTGCTTTTTCTTCAAACTTCTAGGTACAAGGGTGGTTCCATGTTTCCAATCTGACTAACTTTTAGAGGTGATAGAAAGGAAACAACTGTCACTTTTCAACATAATCTCCCTTTACTTCAACACACTTTTCACATCTTTGAATTAATATTTCTATGCCCTTGAAAAAATAGTCTGTACTTTTGTCTGCAATATGGCCTAAAACTGCATCTTTCACCTCATTGTCATCTGTAAATTTTCTTCCTCGAAGGTCTTTCTTAAATTTTGATAAGTGGTAGTAGTCATTGGGTGCTATTTGGGCTCTAGAGTGGGTGTTCAATCTCCTGGAAGCCACAGTCCTTCACTGTAGCCTTCACAACATATGGATTGGAGTATTGTCATGAAGCAGGTGAATTCGTCTCTTCTCCCTTCATGACATCACACAGTTTGTGCAGGAGTGAAGCATAATATTCTGCATTCAGTGTTATTCCTTTCTTTGAAGTCAGTCAAGAGAATTCCCTGGCAATCACAAATGATTATTTCCATGATCTTGGTGGACTGAGTGGCTTTTCTCAGCAGTGCTTCACCTGGTTTGCACCACTCCATGGAGTCTCTTTTGGAAAGAGAATAAATCATAAAAAAGGATCACGGTTTCATTCCTAATGGCAATGGATTCCAGCACTTCTCTCTGATTCCCTTGGCAAAGCTCTAAAAACTTGTGGGAACAGGTCACATGATGCTCCTTCTGAATTGAAGAGAGAATTCTGGGCACCCACCTTGCTCTAACCTTCATCAAGTGAAGCTTCTCTTGTGTGATGTAAAAGATGGTTCTTAGAAAGCCCCAGCCTTGCTGAGATTCCTTTGAGCTTCAGCCATCTGTCATTGAGCAGTTCCTCCTCAACAAGAGAGACATTTTCCTCAGTCATCACTTCCACAGGCGAACCATCACAAGGATTCAATGCTCTCTCTTCCTAGGTGAAACTGTTTAGCCCATTCCTTCATGGTGGAATATGAAGGAGAAGCTTCCCCATAAACACAATCCAGTTACTGTTTGATATCACTTGGAGAAAGCCCTTCTTTGGTGGTACTCAATTTTTAACATTGCGTACCATTGTTAGTCAGACGAGTGCTTTCAACTGAATGACGCAGGTAGACAGTTGAAACTGGTACACCAAGCTCCCCATAGATGGTGCTGTCCGTCATGCACAATGTTTTAAAATTGTAATGGATTTTGTATTTCAGGCTGGAAACTTTTGGAACCTACCTCGTATATATATTTGCTAGTACGGATGATAGAGGGTTGTGGCAACCCATAATTTTGCCTGTAGATTGTGTTTCCAAAAATGAAATATCCTGAATCTATGCAGTGACTTAAGAGTGTCAAGTTATTTTAGATAATTTATCTTGTAAAAGAACTAATACTTCTTCTGTGGGTACATTAGTAAACAGAGAAGTGACATCAGAGCTGGCTAACATTTCATCTTCTTGTAGATGCTTGTTTTTAATCATGGAAACAAAGTGGTCAGAATTGTTAATATAAGACTGGTTGGTAATTAATTTACGGAATTAACAACGCATATAAAGTAAATTAATTAAAGATAACTTTAATGAATCACTTCTATTTTTCGACAATGTCACATTGTCATCTTCAGGAACATAAAGATATGGTATGTGCACTACAGGAACTAACAAAGCAAATGAGGAAGAAATTAAGACACTAATTTTGTTCCTAAAGTCCTAATGGTGCCCTCTTGCGGGCTAATTTGGTAGTCTTGGCCATTGGGCTGAAGTTCTCATAATGAAAGTCTCCCAAATTTGGGGCAGTTTCATGCACCCAAATTTGTTGAGGTTAGGAACGTTTTTTAGAGCTGCTGAAGATTCTTTGAATAATCTTTCGTATTTAAACTTGCTGCGATGGATTATTTTTGTCTTCTTCCAACGAATTTTATGGTGGGTATCTAAGGCATGGTCTGCCAGCCCAGAGCGGCTGTACTGGTGAAACCGGATGTAGTCTTGGTGTTCTGAAATCCTGATATTTGTTGTTCTGCCTGTTTGGCCAAAGTAGGACAATTTGCAGCTGCAAGGGACCTGGTATACACCAGGTAGGTCTAGGGGAAGTGGTTGGTCTTTGGTAGAGCAGATAAGGGATGCCAACTAAGGGGACAGCCATGGGTTCACCACTTTCCCCACCCTTGGCCAATTTCTTTATGGAGACATTTGAAGAAAAAGCCTTAAACTCCGCCCCACAAAAACCCACTATTTGGCTTCGTTATGTGGATGATGTGTTTGCTATTTGGCCACATGGCTCAGACTCACTCCACTCCTTCCTAACACACTTAACCAACCAACATCCCAGAGTCCAGTTCACCTTAGAAAAAGAGGAAAACAACACCCTCCCCTTTCTAGACACTTTAATCACCCGCCAGCTTGATGGATCTTTGGTTTTCTCTGTTTACAGAAAACCCACCCACACTGGCAGATACATTCACCAGCAATCCCCCCCCCCCCTCACAACAATATGGGGTGATAAAAACACTATATAACAGGGCAAAATTAATCTGCTCAGATGACAAGGCCCTGACTATGGAACTAAACCACATCCTCAACACTTTCTTAGCCAATGGCTATAACCCCAAAAAAATCCAAAAAATACTAAAACCTGAAAACCACAACCCCCCCTCCCCCCCTCAACAATAAAGACTACACCAAGTCTATCACTATCCCCTACATCCAGGGCACCTCTGAAAAAATAACTAATATCCTCAAGAAATATGACCTTACTTCCTGTTACAGACCATATAAAAAGTTGGCATCCCTTATCCGCTCTACCAAAGACCAACCACTTCCCCTAGACCTACCTGGTGTATACCAGGTCCCTTGCAGCTGCAAATTGTCCTACTTTGGCCAAACAGGCAGAACAACAAATATCAGGATTTCAGAACACCAAGACTACATCCGGTTTCACCAGTACAGCCGCTCTGGGCTGGCAGACCATGCCTTAGATACCCACCATAAAATTCGTTGGAAGAAGACAAAAATAATCCATCGCAGCAAGTTTAAATACGAAAGATTATTCAAAGAATCTTCAGCAGCTCTAAAAAACGTTCCTAACCTCAACAAATTTGGGTGCATGAAACTGCCCCAAATTTGGGAGACTTTCATTATGAGAACTTCAGCCCAACGGCCAAGACTACCAAATTAGCCCGCAAGAGGGCACCATTAGGACTTTAGGAACAAAATTAGTGTCTTAATTTCTTCCTCATTTGCTTTGTTAGTTCCTGTAGTGCACATACCATATCTTTATGTTCCTGAAGATGACAATGTGACATTGTCGAAATATAGAAGTGATTCATTAAAGTTATCTTTAATTAATTTACTTTATATGCGTTGTTAATTCCGTAAATTAATTACCAGTTATGTCTAACCAACGTATAAGTCTTACCACTAGAATCATGTTAATATAAGAATTAGAAGAGGCTGTAAAAGATTTTAATAATTTTGCTAGATGTTTTGGATAACTTATAAATAGGGGAGTCAATTTCATCTGCAACTGGTCTTAGTGGGGTGTTTTCTTTGTGTATTTTTGGAATCCCACACATGCGAGGAATGAGATGGAAGGATTGGAAAGATAATCTTAATTCTCCAGAGAATTCAAAAGTAGTCTTGAGGAAGTTTTAGTTAGGTTATGTAATTTTTGTGTTGGACTATTATCAAGAATGGAGTAAGCATCTGTATGTATTTTGTAATAGTGCATATACATGCACGTACATGCATAAACACATACAGTGTCAATATAAGTATTGGGACATCTCCTATTTTAGAAAGAAACACACATATATACTACTATGTATGTGCCTTTCACCACATATAGCCTATGTGATATACTCATAAAGTCAACTGTATGCTATATCATTGGCATGTAGAGAAGTGCTTACTGACTTTTGAAGAGTGATCATAGGATAATATTATCCTATGTTACCAAACTTCATGCTGGAATGATGCATTTACATTTCCCAGACATCGGCCACACCTGCAACTCACCTATATGAATGAAAAAAAGGTGTGTAGCTTAATTCATCATTCCAAATCACAAACTTTAAAATGATATATGTCCCATGTGGTACACTAACAATATTTCTATAGCATTTGAGTCCCTTGTTGTTTGCTTCCTAGGTCTTGTGTCTCTGCCAAGGTGATATCCTCACATTTCCAATATCTGATAATGTTGCTTACAGCTGATTTTGGGTGACTTTTACCAATGTATGACATTGGTAAAAGTCCTCCATTATCCAAAATGAGCTGTAAACGGCATTACCAAACTGAAAACGTGAGGGTATCACCTCATCCAAGATGCACATGAAGACCTAGAAAGCAAATATAAGACAAATACTTATACATAAGGCAAGCAATATATTCATAGTCAGCTGTATACTATATCATTGGCATTGGAGAAGAGCTTACTGACTTTGAAAGAGTTATCATAGGATGCTATTATCAGTAGCTCATCGATAGATGACATTGGTATAAATCCTGCATCACCCAAAATCAGCTGTAAGCAACGTTACCAGACATTGGAAATGTGAGGATATCGCCTTGGCAGAGACACAAGACCTAGGAAGCAAACACCAAGTGACTCAAATGCTATAAAAATATTGTCTGTTACAACATGGGACATATATCATTTAAAGTTTGTGATTTGGAATGATGAATTAAGCTACACACCTTTTTTTCAGTCATATAGGTGAGTTGTAGGTGTGGCAGATACCTGGGACCAACAGAGATGTAAGAGAGAAATAGTGTCAGTGGTTTTGAGGCAGTATGGTGTGAGATAGAGGTGAATAGAATGAAATATTTAGTTGGATGTTGTTATAGACCTGGTAATCTGGATGGTAGTGATTATGAAATGTATAATTTCATAATCACATATGAAATGTGTGCTTGGTGAGACATCTAGAAAGATTAGAGAGCAGGAGGGTTGGTGGTGGAATAATAATGTACAAGTGGCAGTGACAGCTAAGAGGAAGGCAAAGCAGAAGTAGGATGAGTCAAGAGTGGAAGAGGACAGAGAGAGAGAAAGCAAGAAGCCAAGAGAGTTGTGGCCCAGGCAAAGGCCATGGCATGTCAAGATATGTATGATCAATTAGAAACAAAGGAAAGACAGAAAAATTTATCAACTAGCGAAATGTAGAAATAAAGCAGCAGAGGACATCTTACATGTGAGGCAGATCAAAGATGCTGAAGGAAGAGTATTATGGAGGAATGTAGACATAAGAAACAGATGGAGAATATACTTTGAGGGACTTTTGAATGAGGAAAATGCAAGGACTCACAGAGAAGATAGGCAGCCTTCTGAGGGGATGGTGCAGAACATCAGTAGAGTGGAAGTGACAGAGGCCATGAAGAGGATGAGGAATGGAAAATCGGTGGGCCCCCGACAGGATTCCAGTGGAGGCATGGAAGGCACTGGGGGAAGAGGGAATTGTCCTGCTGTGGGACCTGTTCATGAAAGTTTGCCAACAGGAAAATATACCCGAGGAATGGAGGGAGAGTACTCTTGTCCCCATCTACAAGGGTAAAGGGGATGCACAAGACTGTAAAAATTACAGAGGAATAAAGTTGATGTCCCACACAATGAAAATCCTAGAAAGGGTTCTTGATGGAAGATTGAGGAAGGAGGTGGAGATTGCAAAGGAACAATTTGGCTTCATGCCTGGTAGATCAACAACAGATGCTATCTTTGGGTTACGGCAGATGATGGAAAATTTTCAAGAGAAACAAAGGGAGCTACATCTGGCATTTATTGATCTGGAGAAAGCATACGATAGAGTGCCAAGGCAAGAAGTCTGGAGGTGTCTGAGGGAGAAGAAGGTTCCGGAGAAATATGTCAGGTTGGTGCAGGAGATGTACAGAAATGTGAAGACAAGTGTTCGGACCTGTCTGGGACAGACAGAAAGTTTTCAAATAACAGTTGGCTTGCATCAAGGGTCAGCATTAAGTCCATTTCTGTTTAACATTGTGATGGAGGTGGTGACAAAGGAGGTGAGAGAAGATGCGCCTTGGACAATGTTGTATGCAGATGACATCTTGCTGTGTGCAGATTCAAGAGAAGCGGGAACTAAACTGGAAAGATGGAGAAAAGTAATGGAAGAGAGAGGTATGAGACTGAGCAGAAGTAAGACAGAGTATATGTGTTGCACAGTGGGTGGCAGCCAGGAGAACAGATCTGGAGCTGGAAGGAAATGTCATTAGGAAGGTGAGGGACTTTAGATACTTAGGTTCAACAGTGGAAGAAGATGGAGGAGCTGAGAAGGAAGTGGGATGCAGGATACAAAGTGGGTTGGAGGAACTGGAGGGAGATGGCTGGAGTGTTATGCAATAAGAGGGTGCCAATCAATCTGAAAGGCAAAAATCTATAGGACAGTAGTGAGGCCAGTTATGATGTATGCTACAGAAACTGTGGCCCTGAGGAAAAATAACATCAGCAGGATGGAAGTAGCAGAGATGAGAATGCTTAGGTGGATGTACGGTGTGACCAGAAAGGATCGTCTGAGAAATGACTATGCGAGGGGAGCAGTGAAAGTTACGAACTTAGGAGCAAAGATACAGGAGGCAAGGTTGAGATGGTTTGGTCATGTGATGAGGAGATAGGACGAATATGTGGGAAGAAGGGTCATGCAGATGGATGTGCAAGGAAGGAGGAAGTCTGGGCAGCCAAAGAAGAGATGGAGGGAGCTGGTAGAAGAGGACTTGAGGATGAAGAACTTGGATGTGGTGACAGCCCAAGACAGGAGGATGTGGAGGAGACTCATCATCAACAGTGACCCCACTTAAGTGGGAGAAGCTGCAGAAGAAGAAGAAGAAGAAGTGATTATGAAATGTATAATCAAGTTAGTCAAGCAAATAAGAAAAGGGTGATCATTATGGGCAATTTTAATTATGTCATTATAGACTGGGATGATGAGATAGCAACTAGAAGTAAAGAAAATTAGTTTCTTGAGTTTTTGTTACATACTGCCTGAGGGACAACTGCCTCAGGCAGTATGTAACAGAAGGCACACGAGTATTGAGTGTCATGGATTTGATCATCTCATTACAGGATGTATTTATAAATGAGGTGTCAAATCACCTCCAGTTAGTGAGAGTGACCAAGAAGTGATTACCTGGGTGGTTGCCGTGAGGAAAGGGTATATATGGAACTACAAGGCTGGTGATTATGAGTTGCTCAGGAGACAACTTGCAGACATAGCATGGAATGAGGAGTTTGCTAGAAAGGAGATCAATACAGCTTGGGGGATATTCAAGAACTGTCTAATAGAAGCAATGTCTAAATGTATTCCAAGGGTTAGAGGGTTAAATAGAGTAGGTGTGAAATGGATGACTGAAGAGATTAAGAATGCGAAACAGGGGAAAAAGGAATTATGGAGGTAGCAAAAGTGTAGTATGAGCAGCAGTTAGCTAATGAAGCAGCCAAAAAGAATCCTAGTTCTTTTGATATGTAGCCAGCAGGAAAAAAAAAAAAAAACAGAGAGAATGATTATGGAAGGATGACATTGATTGGAGAAAATGGTATTAGGACAACTTCTGCAGAGGATACGGTTGAGATAGTTAATGAGCAGTTCATAAAGTTCTTTCATTCTTGTGAATGTGACATCATGGAGAGTTTGAGAGCAGTTGATGATGAGGAGGAGAGACTGACTGTGAATGAGGAGAATTGATCAAACTTAATGTTAATAAGGTTGTGCGACTTGATGATATATCATGACATATTTTGAAGGAATGTTCCAGAGAGTTGACATTGCCCAGAGGGATCTCTGACTTATTTGATGATTTTCTCTTATTTAATATTCATTTTTCTTCTTCAGTCAGGTGCCTACCTAATTAACTGCCATCACTGTTTTTTCCTTCATGCCCACTGATGTACGTTACTCAGTCTACAATTGCTTCACCATAAATGCATTGTTAGTGGCAGTGAATTTCATTACTGCTCGCATCTTTATGAGTAGGAAGTTCTACTGTATTCTACATTACTCACTTCAATAAACATATAAAAGATTTGTCCAATGAAAATGAAAAATACAACTTTGTACACCACTGTATACTAAAATGTAGCAGAAAGAAGAGAAAAAAAGACCAGACATGCTTCCAAGCCATTACCTCAAGCACTGTACCTATGCAGGCATACTTAAGAATGCCCCTTATAGTACTGGTGTAGCTTAAGATTTGAATTTTTATTTCTTTAGTACAATGCCATTGCAGTATGAACAATTTGCCTGTATAGTTGGCTGAGTGGTTAGCATAGTCTCTTTCCAACCATCAAGCTGCAGCTTCAAAAACCTACTGTAGATAGGAATATTTGTGATTTCTTTAAGTGGCAGAACATCATCATCTGGGACAAAACCTTTTTTCCATTTATTGGTAGTCTAAAATGGGTTGAAAAAAATATAAAGTTAATAAAAATAGCAAAAAAAATTCTTTATACTATGCTAACCACATGAATGGGCTAAGGAATTAAAAACCAAGGTAAATATTAGTACTAATTTACTATAAGGGGCATAGCTAGAGGGGGGGGGGGCATTCGTCTCGGGCCACCCTTTGCTTTTAAGAAATCTTGCCATACTGTTTATAGAACAGCAATTGAGTGATGAAATAGACTTCGACAATTTTGCTAACGGAAAAGCAAGAAAAATAACATTTTAGAAGGTTGGAATTAAAGTTTTACTTCAAAAATAAACATAGTGTTTTAATTTATTTCCCTATATGTCATTTTGATTTTTTGTAGTATTTTTGGTGTGTATTGAGAGGGGCGGAAAACTCAGGGACCACCTTGGGCGGCAAAAGCTGTAGGTACGGCACTGACTATAAATTTACAATCTTTTGTGGTGAGAGCTACATTAAAAAAAAAAAAAGTCGAAGACCACAGTATTGAGTAATTTATATCAAAGGCTGCTACTGTTGTCTTTATACTCTTTTGCAATTAAATTAACATATTCATTGTTATCATGATAGAAAACTTGTTAATTGAAACATGAAATAATTAATCCTTGTATTCTTAGTTCTTAATTTAACTTCATAAAACATGAACTGAAATCATATCAGATGAGTGTAGCACTGTTTGGTTACAAGACCACACAAGCTTGTAAACTGGGGGGGGGGGGGTTCATTTCTTTCATATATATCTTTTACTGTATCTTGCCATATATCTTATTTTTTTTTCCTTTATGCGTATCTTTTAATATCTTAACGTATAGCTTAACGTAGCACTTTCGTTTCTTTCAGTATATCATATATATCTTACGCTTTTACCTCACTTTTATCTATTCTTCTTTATCTTTTCTGCTGTCTCTATTAATTATCTTAATCCTTTTCTAAATTATCCCTGCTTTAACTTTCTCTATTCTTTCTTTAGTTTACCATTATTACTCTAAACCCTATTCTTTCTTTACTTTACTTTCTTTATTTTTATATACTCTAATTCTTACTTTACGCTCTCCACATCATTATCTATGTTACCACAGGTTATCTAATATCCAATACCTTGAGAACCATGGAAAATTTATTTGTTAGACTGGGCCACCAAGATTCCCTTTTATGGGTATTAAATATAATTTAGATCATCTGCAGTATCTTTCTAATTCAATCTCAGGCTTTACTGTCAGTCGTGGCTATTCTTATTTAACTTTGCACACAGGTTTGCATTTTTTTAGAAACAGTGCATTGGAATAAGGATCAGCGAATACACCTTCTTTAGCATATGAAACACATTTATTTTAAATAGGATATATTAATACAGTTTCTTAATTGAATTGGAACTACAGAAAATTAAAAGCTAAGAATTATATCTCATGCAATATATTTACACATTAAAATACACAGCGATACTATCTGATGCCAATCTGTAACCTCGTTCATTCTGCTACTAAGTATTATATCCTCATCTAATATACACACATTAAAATACACAGCAGTACTATCATTTACCAATCTATAGTCTTATTCATTCTGCAGTTAAGAATTAAAATCTCATACATAGTACATACATAATGAACATGCAGCAATACTATCTTATTCCAATCTATGATTTCATTCATTCTGCTGCAAAGAATTATTATCTCATTATCTAATTTATATCAGCTACTCTTTAGCCTCTTAGTCCGAGGCAAATTATCACAATTTAACTTTATATACGTCCCGCCGAATATACATATACTTCAAACAACAAGTATTCTATATCTAATTCACTACCAGCATTTCTTTAACTTCATAGTCCTGAACATACAAACATGATTTATCTTTATAAACATCCAGCCGAATATATAAATACTTCAAAGAAGTACTCACTGTTCTTCTCATGACACAATTATCTGAACTGGCTCTGCAGGCTTCTTTTCTTTCTGGGTCTCATCATTCATGATGATTTCCTTTGGTCTGGTTCCGTCACATTGTATAAGATTTACAGGGGATCGGACATGTCGTACCAATACTGCTTTTCCGTACTGAGCCATTTACACTCATGCGGGCTTCTTTCTTTTAATGCTGTCGCACTTCCAAGAATTTCCAGGGCTTGATGCATATTACAGTTGACTTCTCCATAGACAATTCCCTACTTTTCTTCAGACATCGAACAGACCTGCAAATGCTGAATTCCGAGACACTATGAGAGGAGACTGTATTTCTGCATATCTGCTTCCTTTTTTCCTATGCGTACTGGCATACAGCCGCCACACCGCTGCATACTGCCTTCGCCTGCTACATCTTGGATCTCTTGCCTCTGGATACCTGGATAAAAGGCCCCCTGGATACGTCTGGGTCCTGTCTTGTACTCCCTGTTGCAGTCCCTGGAATGAGGGTTGAGAACCCCTAGCATTCCCACACAAAAAAGGGGATGTGGCCTTCGAGTTGTTGTTTACTTTTGCTGTTCGCCCCTTGTTGTTGCACTGACTTTGGGACATGCTTTAGGTTAAGCTTTGAACAATTGAAGGCACTTTACAATTTCCAAATAAGGCTTCTAAACTTTCTTTGAATTTGGAACTACTAAAATCACAGGCCACTTTCAAAGGCATTGGCCTTGAAATATACAGTTTAACATTCCATTTCAGTACATACTTGTATGGTATTTTGATTCACACACAAAAAAAATTTATAATTACTGTTAATATAAACTTTATATACAAAACAAAAATTCCACAATCAGCATAAAAATCAATTTCTTTCTATATTTCTTTCAATTGTCATTTATTTAGAATTTGCATATGTTCTCCAGCTGACCTGTATTTTCAGAATCAAAAATCCTAGTTTCCACAGGATAGGATGAATTGTGACAAGTCAGTTCACATAACCTCAACTTAATTAAAAGATATCTAGTAATAAAGCAGTGATGCATGCTTGTCATGAGCAATATTCTCCTTCTCACCCTTTATATTTTTATCTGATTTTGTGCATTATTGAGTACAGCATATTAGTAAAATATATAGTGCATTTATTTTTTAAATTGATTGTAATTTTAATCCTTATGTCCTACTTGCGTTCATGATATGTCATTACACAACATAGCATCAGAACAAACACTAGCACTGAAGGTGCACTTGTTTTTGTCTGTATGAAGATCCATGCTCAATTCAAAATGCACTTCTTTGGTTATGGAAAATGTTTACATCCCCAAAGTAAGGAATTGATTCAGTAGGCAATGTTATTTCATCTAAGAAGGCCTGGTTATTAAAAATGGGTTTTGGAGTTCGATGATTAAATGTTAATTCCCAGAGACACATCCACACCTTAGTGTATGGATGTGTAAATATGTCTGACTCCTCTTAGACATTTACAAGGTTTACCATTAAATAAGTCATTAAGAAAATTAAAAACATATAATTTGTTACAGTTTAAGTATAGTTTTAATTAAATACTTGGAAGAAAAATTTAAAGATTACTTATAACAAAGCCAAGTATAAGGTCAGATCTAGTCTCTTGGGATGAGGGAGTAGTGGAGAGAGGATCTAGAGGCATGTGACTGACATTGTGATAGGTCTGTGGGATGCTTCCTGTGAGGATTGATTGAAGGTCCTCAGGTGACAAAGGGTAGTTGATTGGTAGAAAAGAGAGGATATGATAAAAACATGTTACTAAAGGGGTTTTATAGAATTCACACTGAAGACTTTTTTCAGTACATAAAAAGGAAGAGAACAGTGGGTCACCCCTGAAAATTGTGCAAGAATGCGTTTAGCAAGGATGTTAGGACTAGATTTTTTTTTTTTTTTTAATTTAGAAGGTGGTGAATGGGTGGTATGGATTGTCAGAGATAGTTGTGAGTGCTTCATCTATAAATGAGTTCAAGTAGATGTACAATAAGTATTTTATGAATAAAGAGTAATGCCAGCCTACAGCAGTGAATCTTTAATTTCATGAAAATCCCGAGAAAATAAACTTAAGCAAGCTATGCAGTACATGACCCAACCATCACTCATGTTTTTGGTGAAGTGTTATGCAGCGATCGGGATTTCTGTTTGTTACTCCACACAACAAGGAAAAAAATATCAAAATAACTTTTATTACTTCCCTTGTACAGCTCTGGAATTCATTCCTCTTTTTATCATCAATGTGTATTTATTATTTATTCACTTTGGAAAATAAATTGAATTGCTTCATGTGGTTTGGTTTTATTAGTGCCTTCATCTGTCTTCCATTTTAAGTTCTAGATTAGGTGATTTGTCAGTGTTTGATGCCGTGAAAAGCATACATAGGCAGGAAGTGTGAAATAAGTCTTATATTGGAAGCAACTAAATATTTTGGCAGAGCACATGCATTTGATAAATAGGAGAAAAGGAAGGACAGTTTTTGGAATATAAAAGGAATATATGTAATCTTTTGTTTAAAAAAAAAAAAAGTATTGGTTCTGAGTTGAAAGTTTCTGCATTAAAATCTTTTTTTGCTCTGTACTGAAGTAACAATGCAGTTTGGAAACTTAATTAAGCCATTAGCATACAGTGGATGTATTTTAGGAAGGCAACAACATTATAAAAAAAAAATCATTATGTATGAAAAACTAACTTTATTAAGAAAAACTATTTTATTTTTGCATCAATTTAATCCTTTGTTTCCAAGATGTAATACTACATAAATTTGAAAGAGGCAGACATGTTTCACCAGCTTTAACCATTTTTAACTTGATCTCATATTCTTGATATGAAAAAGATGTACACAAAATATCTTCAACGCTGTTTCCCGTTGTTGAGAAGCATTAATATAAATGTTAGTTTAAAAAAAAAAAGCACAGTTATCTACTCAGCTGCAGGTAATCTGTTGAGTAGACCTAAGCTAATTGTGCTGTTGACAACCTACATGCCTTTATTGCTGTGCAAATTTCAGTCTCTGAATGCCTCAGCATGTGTGCTGCATTATCTCTGCTCACCTTTAGCCAATAAAAATGCATGTCAATACCTCACCTCAGACCTTGTAGGGAATCATATTACTCTCTCATCACATATGACTAGCAATGAATGTTTCAACAGCAACACTCACCTTATCTGATTTACAGTCACACTGTGGATGTTTTCATATTTGTAACACTTCATTACTATATATTTCAAATAAATAATTGTTAAAAAATTATTTCTTCATGAATTTTTTGTGTGTGCAGAGCACACCCAGAATATATGCCTGAATTAAACAGTTTAGAATAACGAACAAATGGAACCTGCTAAGTTTGATAAAACATCAGAGAAATTGATTGTATTATAGGACTAGCAGATCTCCTAACTTAAGAAGTGGGAAGAGTTATTACTCTCTCTCTCTCTCTCTCATATACACTTGAAACACTGAAAAAATACATAGCCCTTTACCTTTTCCCCAGTAGTTGTTATAATAATGTGTAACAGAGGTGTAATCAGCTCTGTTTTTCATAAGAATTGCACACAGTACAATATCACCAAATGCATGTGAGCACAGGAAGATTTATTGCTTTGTTTCAAGTCTCTCTCTCTTAGTCAATTTCCCCATGGCTGAGGACTTGTAACCCAGTGTAATCTCCTTCACCTGTCTGTCTTCAGTCATTCTAAGTGCATCCTCCAACCTTCGTCCAGTAAGAGCAGGAACTTGTTCTAGCCATCTTCAGCATAGCCTACCTCTTCTTCTGGCTCTTGGCATCTTGCTCTGCATGAAGAGTTTTTCAGTGTTCTTTCCCTTTCTTCTTGAGTTATGTCCGAAACATCTGAGGATTCTTATTCTTCTCTACACCATGTTGCAGAGAATCAATTCAAGATTTAATTGATCTCTGATGCTTGGGTTGGTTCTTTTCTTTGTCTAAGGAACTTGAAGCATTCTTCTCATACATTTCGAAAGCATTGAGTTTCTTAATTGCTTTGTTCAGTGTTCAAGACTCTGAGACATACAGAACCACAGAGAAGACTGAGGATCTGACCAGTCTGATCTTTATGTTGATAGATTTTTCTATTCTTCCAAATCATGGTGAGCTGAGTCGTGGATTATCCCATTGTAATCTGTCTTATTTCCTCCTTATGATCCCTTTGGCAGAGAGAAGTAAACTCTGATAGATAAACTGAGCAACTTTATTTATATTAGTAAACATTCCTGAAGTATTTCCATTATTCATGTCATAATGCATAGATGATTCTTATATAGAATCATCAGCTTTGTTTTACTGACATTAATCTTGAGTTCATATGTCAAACCATGCCATTCTATTCTTCCAAGGAGTTCATTCATGTCCTTTTCATTTTATGTTATTAGTACTATGTCATTAGCATATCCTAAGTTATTAATTCTTGAACTGCCTATCAATATACCTCTGTTCTAGTCATCCAGAGAGCTCCTATTTCCTCACTGTAGAGATTGAAGAGTCCGTGAGATATTATGAAACCTTGCCTTACTCCTTTTTGTAAACAGAACCATTCTGATAATGCGTGGATAGGCTTATGTGTTCGTCGCACATGTTGAATTAGATTTAAATGGTATTGATGCAAACCCAGATTGATAAGAAAATAACTATTTATTAACTTAAAAACTATTATTTCGCTGGTATTATATCCAGCATCTTCAGAGCACACAAGGTTTGTTACAAATGCGAAACAACCACAATTCAGTGTAACAGTGGGGGCTAGTATAAGTAATTGCAGCATGCAACACAAGACTCAGTCCTAATAATGGATACAACAGAATATGAAAGCAAAATGCACACACTTCTCCAAGACCAGTCAACATATCAAATTATAGATCGAGATCCCACCAACTCACAAAAAAATAACTTGTGCAAGTTATTGAACAAAGTCACTTCCTGGCCAAAAGAAACAGTCAACAAATTCAAACCCTTCACGTTAAAACACCCAGAATATATGGAGTTCCAAAAATCCACAAACGAGGTACACCTTTACGCCCTACTGTAGATAATATAAACAGTTCTATGTATAAACTAGCTAAACATTTAGCCAAGCTGCTAGCCACTTGCACAATCAATTCTCCCTCTTGTTAAAAATTCTACCCACCTAAAAAGTATTTTAGAAAACCTCACCTTAAATAATTCAGATCTAATGGTGAGTTTTGATATCACCTCATTATTCACTAATGTACCATTGACTGAAACACTTAACTTACTAAATTCACAATTTCCCCCTGATATATTTCAGCTATTTAAATTCACAGTACAGGCAGGTTATTTTACATGGAAAGGGAAAATACACAAACAATTGGATGGGACAGCTATGGAATCCCCTTTTCTCTCCCCTTAGCCAACTTCTACATAGAACATCTGAAAAAGCTAGCTATCAACACAGCCACTCTTAAACCTAGTCTCTGGCTACGCTATGTTGATGATATGTTTGCTATTTGGCCACATGACCCAGACACATTGAATACATTTTTAGTGCATCTAAATAGCCAGCACACCCTAAAATCCACTTTACAATGGAACTAGAGGCCAATGACTGCCTGCCCTTCATGGACACACTGATCACACATCTTCCAGAAGCTTCCTTATCATTTTTGGTTTATAGAAAACCCACACATACAGGGAGATATTTACACAAACAATCACACCATCACCCTTCTCAACAATATGGTATCTTAAAAACACTAACCCATAGAGCTAGAGCAATCTGTTCCAATGACATTGCTCTCACTGCTGAACTTTCTCACCTGCACCACACCTTCCTAACCAATGGCTATAATCCCCATAAGATAGATAAAATGCTACATGCTACCCAGAAATTCACCCCACTACCTACCACAGAAGCCTACAACAAAACTATCATCATCCCGTACATTAAAGGCACATCTGAAAAGATATCTAGGGCGTTTAACAAACACCAACTGCGCACCGTATTTAAACCTTATGTGAAATTGGCAACTCTCATCTGTTCACCTAAGGACAGATTCACTTCTTTATCACATCCAGGAGTCTATGAAGTGCCATGTTCTTGTCATTGAGCCTACTACGGACAGACAGGAAAAACTGTGAACGTCTGCCTCAGTGAACACAAAAAATATATCCGGCACTTTCGTTATGGCAAATCTGGTCTGGCAGACCATGCTTTGGATGCCCCAGCACACAGGATCAATTGGAAAAAAACAAAAGTACTGCACAGAAGCTTCTACAAGTCAGAGAGGTTGTTCCTGGAATCAACAGAAGCCTTAAACATACTCCAAACCTTAATAAGTATGGCTGTTTAAATCTACCAAAGACTTGGGAGACAGTCATCCTAAGACCAAATTAATATTTATTTATTTTAATTTTATTTTTTTCAAAACTTTGGACTACTATTTTTCAAAAATTTCAAGGACTACTATTTGGACTTTTTCAAAACTTTGGACTACTTTTTTTTTTTTTTTTAAACTTAGATGGCACCGTATTAGGACTTTAGTCTTGTGTTGCATGCTGCAATTACTTATGCTAGCCCCACTGTTACATCGAATTGTGGTTGTCTCGCATTTATAACAAACTTTGTTTGTGTGCTCTGAAGATGCTCGATATAATACCAGCAAAATATTAGCTTTTAAGTTATTAAATAGTTATTTTTTTATCAATCTGTGTTTGCATCAATACCATTTAAATCCAATTCAACATTCTGATAACGTTATCAATTTTTACTGCAGTTTTGCAATCATTGTAAAGTTGACTTATTACTGGATAAGATGCAGAAAATCAGAATATAGACAGATTTGGTATAGTCGATAAAGAATAAATAAGCAGGGTTATTGAATTCTCTTGAGTTTTCAATAAGGTGACTGATTGAGATCTGGTCTCTAGCGCTGTCCCTTCAGAATCCAGCCTGTTTTAAAGAGATATGAGTCCTCAAGTGATTATGAAATCTTTCTTTGATAATATAAAACATGATTTTGCTTGTGTTTGAGATTAATGCTATTTTTCTATAGTTTTCGCATTTCTTGGTGCTTCCTGTTTTATGGATTGTTATAAAAATTGTCTACCAATTTTTATAAACTATGAACTCTTTTGTTCACTTCTTCCTCATATCTAATCACTCTGCTCATTCTACTCTTCGGAAAGCAAAGCTTATTTACTTTCTCATTAACCACCCGTAAAATCAAAAAACATTCAATTCCTCAAAGGATTCTCTCCCCACCTTGGCTCACCCTGGGGGTATACTTTATCCATTGCACCAATAACTTACCTTATATTGGTGAAACTGGATGCATTCCTGTTTTATGAAAAAAGAACACAAATGACACATTAAATTTAACAAATTTGGTAAAGCAAGCCTCTCAGATCATGTTCTTAACACTCTACACCAAATTAATTGGAAAGGTACTTGTTCCTTACATCATACAAAAACCTGGCATGTATACGAATTTAAGGAAACCTATGAAATGTTGATCAATCATCCTAATCTTAACAGCAATGGTGGCATTAAAATCCCGAGAATTTGAGTAGCACACATTCAGCCCATTGAAATTCGAGTTTCCAGTAAACCCGTACTTTAGGACTCGAATCAATCATTTCAGCTCTTATTAGCCACCATCTATACACTGTTTTGTACTTCTAATTTATGTGAGTAATTATGACAGTAGGTTTCTCTCTAGTTTAATATATCTCTTGATGATTTGTAACCAAATAGATGATAATAATAATAACAGGACTCTAGTTTTAATGTAATAGGTTTTTTTTTCACCAGAGGTCACGCCATTAGTTTTAAAGGCCGACCAAATTACTTTGACTTTAGCATACCATGTAGACTGTAACATAACTTGTTGCTTTGTATATATATGTATACTCCAGATGATGACTCTGATATGAAGGTCGAAACATTGAGTTATTATTTTGGTTTATATTAAACCGAACTTTTACTATAACATGGTAGTTGTTATAGTAAATTTTTTTAATTATGAATGCTGATCATCGTGTAACTATGAAGGAAAGAACTTCAAAATAAAAATAAGTATGAAAGATTTAAAAAGAAACAAAATTGAAAAATTTTCAGAGGCAAACTGAAGAGGAATCAAATGTACAAATACTATTGGAAGAAAAGATAAAAATATTTAAAATCAAGCATTAGATCATAAGAGTTCCAAAATATGGATTTCTTTTGTGTGGTGGTGGCAAGGGGGGGGGGGGGCATTGATTAATTCACTGAGAGTAGCACATGGCAGCATTTGGCAAAATAGAAAAATCAGAACACTGTGACGAACTTAAAGGGATATTCCTGGAAAAGAAGAAATTTTGTTGAAAGTTCCTGGCAAGTAAGTCAGCACTGCTATTAGAAAATACAGAAAAATTGCATGAACTAAGTTATATGTGAAAATATCTAAATCAGAGTCTTGAAAAAATATTTGTAATCCAAAATCCAGAGTTTTGAAAAGATTTTGGGAATTCAAAATTTTTGAATGACTTTGATTTCGGAGATAAATATCATAAAAGCTACAAAAGTGTTTTGGAGGCTGTTGAAAAAAGCTTAGAAATA
Source organism: Typopeltis vanoorti (assembly GCF_054136105.1). Lineage (NCBI taxonomy): Eukaryota > Metazoa > Arthropoda > Arachnida > Uropygi > Thelyphonidae > Typopeltis > Typopeltis vanoorti. The sequence goes on along the minus strand of NC_143566.1, from coordinate 50,351,776 downwards.
GGAATCAGAAGATGATAAAGTTACTTTTATCATTTATTTGGAAATAGATAAAGTAAACAAATGCTTGTGGGAAGCTAGTTATAGAATAAGAGAGAAATTAGATCTGAAAAGTGGATTGGGAAATAGTTATTTAAAACTGTAAACTAAACCATAGATGTGAGAGTTCTTAAGAAATTTAGTGGAATGAACAGGTGGAAATAATGGAAAACTGTATTAAAAATGAAGTTAGAAAGGAACTTGACATAAACATGCGAACACAGCTAATTTAAGATAATACGATCATCTAAACAGAATGGAAGAAGAAGAAAGGTTAGCAGAACAAGTGTATAATACAATATGTTAGGAAAAAAATATAAATAAATTGACTACATATAAATTGTTTGCTACATTTATAAGTGATTTTGAAGACAAAATAAAGCTCGGACAGTATTAGAGAACCTGACAAATAACACATTAATTGCAAAAAAACCTTGATAGGAAGCTAGTTAAAATGTGAAGTTAATTACCCTCATAGTCAAAATAACATTCTGGCTGTGAGGATGTCATTTGGACATTTCTTCTATTAGTAATAATGCAGGATTTTTTTTTTGAGGGGGGGGGTGAATTGCTGTGATGCATATTTATAACAGGAGTATGCTTCATATTAAGGAAGTCTGATAGTGTTTTGCCATACAAATATAAAATAAAATACAAGAAATATTTTCTGGAATTGACAACACATTCTCTACTAAAAGATAAATTAAAGATGCCAAGTAATTATATTCTTGGTTTCATCCTTTATCCAGGTGTAATCGAACAAAGTTTGCACGTGAAGCAACTTCATGACTGGGCTGCTTGTATATACAGGTTAATGATCTCACATCAATTGCCTAGCACAGTGGTGCCTTGCAATTCGACACTAATTCATCAGCAAACTAATGTCGAATTGTGAAACTATCGAATTGCAGGACAATATTTCCCATATGTCTATGGAAAATAGATTAATTTGTTGTAAGACCCCCACCCCACTCCTCCTAATGGGAGTGGGAGAGAAATACACCATATTATTTACTTTACATATTTTATATTGTATAACACACTAAATTACAAAATACAGTATTATTTTTAGGGCTATTTTGCCTTTGTTTAGGAGTGCCCCTTTTTTTTAATGTCATTGGCTTGTTACTCAAGAATTCTTAGGGCATTGCTGATGTATTTTTAGAGACAAATATATGTAGCATAATAGAAGAAAATTCGCACGTACCTTTTCTTGGCTGTTGTTGCCTGCCTTCTTTCTGCAGTGTTCATACTTCTGCTGTTATGGTGTTGAAAGGGTAGTGGGGGGGGGGCTTAGGCAATGTGGGAGAATTAATTTGAAAAAACCAAAGTTTTTTTATATAATATATACATATATTATTTTTAAGGGGTGGCAGAGCGCTTTTTTTTTTTTTTTTTTTTTTTTTTTGTAGGATGGAAAAAAGATGAAAAAGGGAGCTGAAAATAGAAACTGTTTTTTAGAGGAAGGGTTTATGAGAAGAGTGGGCCAGGGAGAGGGTTGATGCGGTGTGAGCCGTTTCGACTGTGTGGGTCGTCATCTGAACCCATGGAGGAAGTGGATGCTATGTCGCGTCAGCTTGGTGTTTCTGCCTTTGAAGTGTTTCTGTTATCGCCTATTGGTTGAAGTTCTGACCTAATTTTTATGTTGTGGAGCTTCCAACACTCAGAGATTATGTAGGGCCAGCGGATGTTGATTGAGTTCTCGTCACATTTTATGGCTATGGTTTCCGATATTCTAAGCATTACTTTGTTATTAAAAGAACACACGTATTAACCACAGTGAAAATTATTCAATTGTAAATATTTCATCCTAAGTATCTTAGGACATCATCAGTACAGTAGTTTAAAACAATAATAGGAATAACATACAGTTAGGGTGCATGATTACAATAGAATCTCATTAAACGTGAGTAACTTGTTACAAAAAAAAAAAAAAAAATTAATTAACACAATTTTGTATGACAATTTCCCATACATTTTCCCATAGTAAGAACATCATTGCGGTTTAAGTTTGGTCTGTGTAGTAGGGCTTCAGAACTTTCTTTGTATAAACAGTTCTGAAAGATCTATGTAAAAGTTTAAACTTTTCCCAATGGATTCTATGGCTTGGATTTTCAATTCTGTGTTGAGAGAGAGAGAGAGGCCAGATTTTTGTGGTTTAAAAAGACGAATGTGGTCTTGATGTTCTGAGATGCATTTCTGAACAGACTTACCTGTCTGTCCAAAGTAAGACAATTTGCACGAGCATGGAATTTCATAAATGCCAGGCAACATCAAATGTGAGAGTTTGTCCTTTGGAGAAGGTAACAAGTTGTAAATTTGGTTGATAGATTTGTAAGAAGTGGCAAAATTGTATTTCTTCATAATTTTAGAAAGACGTTCGGAGATGCCTTTGATGTAAGGTATGGGAATCCTATGGACTTCTTCCTGTCTGGTTTGATGTGTGGAGAAGTGACCGATGATTTTTTGAGTTGTTTTTGAATTATATCCATTTAGGATGGCTGTATTTTTGATTACTTCTAATTCCTGGTTTAAAGATTCTTCAGAGGAGCAGAATTTGTGTACTCTGGAAACTAGTGATTTAATAATGCCAGATTTCTGAGATGGATTATGAGCTGAAGAATTGTGAATGTAGCGACCTGAGAATGTAGGCTTGCAAAGACAGACGTGGTGATGGAACCATCTTCTTTTCTTTGGATGTGTAAATCCAAAAAGGAGATACTCTGTGGAGATTCTTTTTCTAACGTAAAGTTGATGCGATGCTGAAGAGGGTTAATTTTATCTAGAAACAGTTGTAATTCATGTTCGGGATGATCCCAGACTGCAAATATGTCGTCGACATATCTTAACCAAATTTTTGGTTTGGGTTCAAAAGTGAATATTTTTTCTTCAAGGTGTTCTTGAAACAAGTTTGCTAGCTTTGGTGATAAAGGAGATCCCATTGCTGTTCCTTCTTCTTGCTTGTAAATTTGACCTTTCCAGGTGAAGTAACCTGATGCAATAACAAACTTGAACAATTCAACTATATCAGATGGAAATTTTTGAGTTAGTAATTCTATTGTTTCTTTATGGGAAATGTTTGTGAAGAGGGAGACAATGTCGAAGCTGAATAACAAGTCAGTTTTTGATAGTTGTATGTTTTTAATTTTTGTGTGAAACTCAGTAGAATTTTTGATTGAAGAGACTGAGTGGCCTATGTGAGGGCAGAGAAGGTTAGATAAGAATCTTGATAACTTGTAAGTTGGACTGCTGATACAGTCTATGACAAGTCTAAGTGGAACATTGGTTTTGTGTAGCTTAGGTAAGCCATAAATTCTAGGGGGTCTTGCATGGTATGTCTTAAGTTTTTTGATTGTTTCTTCATCTAAGGAGGAAGTTTCATTAAGTAGCTTATTTAATTTTCTGAGTTGACGTTTTGTAGGATCAGATATGTCGACGACATATTTCAGTCTGGGATCATCCCAAACATGAATTACAACTGTTTCTAGATAAAATTAACTTTCTTCATCATCGCATCAATTTTACATTAGAAAAAGAATCTCCACAGGGTATCTCCTTTTTGGATTTACACATCCAAAGAAAAGAAGACGGTTCCATCGCCACGTCTGTCTTTCGCAAGCCTACATTCTCAGGTCGCTACATTCACACTTCTTCCGCTCATCATCCATCTCAGGAATCTGGCATTATTAAATCACTAGTTTCCAGAGCACACAAATTCTGCTCCTCTGAAGAATCTTTAAACCAGGAATTAGAAGTAATCAAAAATACAGCCATCCTAAATGGATATAATCCAAAAACAACTCAAAAAATCATCAATCACTTCTCCACACATCAAACCAGACAGGAAGAAGTCCATAGGATTCCATCAAAGGCATCTCCAAACGTCTTTCTAAAATTATGAAGAAATACAATTTTGCCACTTCTTACAAACCTATCAACCAAATTTACAACTTGTTACCTTCTCCAAAGGACAAACTCTCACATTTGATGTTGCCTGGCATTTATGAAATTCCATGCTCATGCAAATTGTCTTACTTTGGACAGACAGGTAGGTCTGTTCAGAAACGCATCTCGGAACATCAAGACCACATTCGTCTTTTTAAACCGCAAAAATCTGGCCTCTCTCTCTCTCTCAACACGGAATTGAAAATCCAAACCATAGGATCCATTGGGAAAAGTGTAAACTTTTACATAGATTATTATTATTATTATTTGACACTTCCAGGGAGTCCAAAGACTCATCGAGGGAGAGTGTGCCAACAGCATCGAACAATTGGCCCCCTTCCAACCACTAACCGTGCTGAAACTTACTTAACTGAGCCATTAGTAGCAGAGGCTCTACCAATCAACCAACCTTTCCTGAAGCCCTACTATATAGACCAAACTTAAACTGCAACGACGTTCTTACTATTCCTAAAGTATGGGAAATTGTCATACAAAATTGTGTTAAATAATTACTTTTTTTTTTTTTTTTTGTAACACGTTATGCATGTTTAATGAGATTCTATTGTAATCATGTGCCCTAACTGTATGTTATTCCTATTATTGTTTTAAACTACTGTACTGATGATGTCCTAAGATACTTAGGATGAAATATTTACAATTAAATAATTTTCACTGTGGTTAATACGTGTGTTCTTTTAATTATGATCGCACCACAGGTTTCGTTATTTAAAAAAAAAATTGTTTTGTTGTCTTGTCGATTTGCAGGGTATGTTTCTGTTCAAGGGCATGAACTGCTATTTCTGTTTTTCCCTGTACTTTGTATTCTATTTTTCTTTTTGATGTTGCATTTTTTAGTGTTTAAATGTTCTGGAATAAGGATGTTACAGTGTATCCGGAAGTGTTCTTATAGTCTTGCCTATAAAGACCTGATGGTAGAACCTCTGTAGGTGATATCACAGTCTTTTTGGTAGGGAAATTTGTAGATTACATTGTGATGCTCTAATATTTCTTTGTGTGTGTGTGAGATTTTATGGGTTTTAGAAGTGGTGAATACCAGTTTGTAATCAGTATGTTTGAAAATGTATTTTGTAGGCTTTGTATGTGTTCTGGATGTATGGCAGTTTGATAACTTTTTGTGTTGGGAAGTGTTTGTTTTGGTTGTTGGGTTGTTTTGACGGGTTTTTGCTGTCCTATTTGCATAATTTATTTGTTATATGGGATAGTTGTAATTTTTTAAAAATCTGTGTTAGTTTTTTTATTTCTGTGTTGAGATAATTATGGTTATTTGAAAACTTGTAAGCATTTATGAATTGTGATTGGATTACCGATTTTTTAACAGAATATGGATGGTATGAGTAGAAATGGAGGAAGTTTCCGATATGCGTGGGTTTGTAGTACATTTTCGTGGCTATTTTGTTGTAAGGTGGTGATATGTGTTGGTTCTCCAATGCACAGAATATTGTCAACATATCTCCCATAAAAGGTCATGCCAGGGGGGGGGGGGGGGGAGTAGGATTGAATCTGTGCATGCTAGGAATAATTCCGCTAGTTGTCCGCTGATGTTTTAGCCCATTGGGAGTCCAAAAATTTGAATATACATGTTGTTGTTGAACTTGAAGAAGTTTACTGAGATTATTAGTTTGATTAAGTTTATAATATCATTAGGTGTTAATTTTGTACGAGAGTGTAGGGTGTGGTCTTCTGTGAGTAGTGTGTGTACGATGTCTAATGTTCTGGGAACGTCCATGTTAGTGTATAATGAAGCTGCATCCAATGAAGTGAGGATGTCTTCCTGGGATAGGGTTATGCTATTTATTTTTTGGAAAAGGTCATCTGTATTTTTTATATAGTGTATTTTGTAATAAAATACATTATTCTATACACAATACATGCAATCTATTGAGCCTTAGATGCTGGAAGGAAGTCTTCTTTATCCTGTTCTACCTCTTCTCGTCTCCTCTTTGCTTGAACAGGGATGAGGAACTGATCAAGGGTGGACTGTCTCTCTCTTTTTCAAGATGGTTTTGAAGTGATGCATGATGGTGTTGTTGAACAAGTCTGTCATTCTACTTGCATCAGCAGTGTTGGGGTGCCATTCCAAACAAACAGACTGCACCTTTTCCCAATGGGATAAAACTTTTAATGGCAGCTGTTGGCCCTTTTTCCCTGCCATCCTCTTCTTCAGGTGAAATTCTTCTTTCTCTCTCTGTTGTTTGCTGAGTGCTCTGAGTTCTTCTATGGTCAGTTCATCATCATGATCCTCCACAAGCTCTTCTACATCAGCCTCATCAACCTCTTCTATGTCGAGATTCTCTGCCATCAAAATGATCTCTCGCATGGCTGCAGCTGCTCTGATTTTCAAGCCGCTTGGTTTGCACTGCTGTCATCCTGAGAAAAATTAGGAACACGTTTCTTCCACAATGCACAAAGGGTTCTCTGTGTTACTCCATCCCAGGCAGTTTTAATAAAGGAAATGACATGGAGAACGTTGAACTCGGTCTCCAGAAGTCCTTCATTGTCTTGTCATAAGAGTGAGTCACGTCAAAAAGCCATGAGAACAAAGCCGAGATGTAAAGTTTTTTAAAACATGCAATCACTTCTTGATCCATGGGTTGAATCAGTGATATGTGTTTGGAGGCAAGAACTGGACTTTGATGAAGTCAAAGTCAATTCCAAGAATGCCCTTCAAGTCGAAGGGTGGGCACTAGCATTGTCAAGGATCAGCAGTGCTTTCAAAGGCAAATTATTGTCAGTGAGGAACTTCTTTATGCTCGAGGCAAACACCTAAAAAATCCAATCTTTGAAAACTTGCTGGTCTACCCAGGCTTTTGCATTGGATTTCCACATCACTGGCAGTTTGAACTTAATGATTTTCTTCCCAAAGCACCAAGGATTTTCTGAGTGGTAGACCAGAAGTGACTTTAGTTTAAAGTCTCCACTTGCATTTACTGCCAATAACAAGGTAAGCCTCACTTCTTCTTGCCTGATGTAAGTTCGATTTGGCAAGTGCTTCCAGAATAACCCAGTTTCATCCCCTTAAAAATTTGCTGTAGCAGGTAGTCTTCCTTCCTGATTAAATCTACATATTTTTTCACAAAATTTTCTACAGCATCTTTATCTGCACTAGCAGCTTCCCTCTGCCTGAGAATACTTCGTATGCCTGTTCTACCTTGGAATCTGTGAAACCAGCCTTGACTTGCTTTGAATTCCTTAGTTTGATCTGAGGTACATCCTGGAGTTTTCTTGTGCAATTCTTCAAATATTAACATAACCTTCTCATAGATCATTGCCTGAGTTACTGGATCTCCCTTCATCTGTCTTTCTCTAATCCAGGTGATAAAGCAGCTTTTCCATTCCTTCATTGATTGAAGATCTATTCTCACCAGAATCTTCATTGCACCCTAGCACCCATAATCTTCTCTCACTCTGTTGCCAGAGTTGACCTAGAACAGGGGTGTTCATCCCATTGATCGCAGAGCGATTTTTGGTCGATCTCGTGTGTATTCCTCCTTACTTACAAATTTAATTAAAACTGAAAACATAATATTTTATTTATCATTATTTTGTATTATTTTTAATTCGCTTTAAGTGTATTACTATTGTTTATTTATTTTTCGTTAAAATTGTCAAATCAGTAATTTTCTTATAAGTCCTGGTAAATGAATTAATTTGGATCAGTGGAAGTCAAACAGCGAGCCGAGTGAATACGATTATAAGCAAAGTGTAAAAACTCGAATGTAGCTTAAATATTAAATATTCCAAAGCACATTACATCGATTTTTTACTTAGGTTAAGTCCCATGTGGATATTGTAAAAAAATAAACTTTGTTTGTCTCGGTATAGTATGTATTAGACGTTTTTGTAAATAACTCTTTTGAGGCTAACTGTATATAGTGCTTTAATAAGAATATGTTAGAGTGTTAAAAACAAAGGCAATGTTTTTGTCGTCGAAGCTGTACATGGCGGTATTAGAAAGATTTTTATTGAAACTTGTATGTATGTATGAGAAAGGCTTGCAGGTAAACATCTCCGAAGTCAATCAGAAACAGTTCAAACAACTTTCCAATGGTCGGCAACTTACAATAAAAAGAAAGCGGAGGAGAACAAAAGGCATGCCGAACTTGAAACTTAAGATGAAAGGCTCATACCGATTCTTTGGGGAGTGCCAAACTTTATGCGGGGCCTCAGGGGAGGCCTAATAAAAAGGGACTGAAGCAAGCAGACGGGGTCCCAGTTCCAGAATTTCTGTCAGAGAGGAGGCTGTCCATTCCAGAGTTGCCGTGAGAGAGACTGCCCAGATCCATGTTGCTTGAGAGAGGAGTTTCCTGCTTCCAGAAAGGAGTTTCTCGGTTCGAGACATCGCTAGAGAGAGAGAGAGAGACTACTTCTAGGCCGCAGACAAGGTTTCAAATTGCCAAAAGGAAGAGTTCCAATTGCCGGAGAAAAGTTTCCAGGCAAGGTTAATGTCAGATATTCACCAGTGTGTTGCATTTTCATTACAATTTGATGAATCAAACGACTTCACTAATATTGCTCAGTTAATGGTATTTATTCGCATGGTACTTCAAGATTATTCAAGTAAAGAAGAACTTTTGAAAATTATACCATTATTGGGAAGGACTAGGGGAGAAGACATTTTTTTCGGCATTTGATGAATTTGTGCAACACAAACTTCCGCTTTTTCAACTTGTGTCTATTACTACTGATGGTGCTCCTGCAATGATAAGTAATAAATCAGGCTTCATTTCATTATGTAAAAACGATGACAAATATCCAGATTTTTTAACATACCACTGTATTGTTCACCAACAAGTACTGTGTAGTAAAAGATTAAACACAAAAGATGTTTTGGATATTACATTTAAAATTGTAAATTCTGTTCGAGGAAAAGCCCTGCAATGGCGGTTATTTAAATTACAGGCAGATGATGATAGGGAACTTCTATTGTACAATAATGTTCGCTGGCTCAGCAGAAGTCAATTTTTAGAAAGATTTCTTGTATTAATTAACAATATAAAAAATTTTCTTGATGAAAAAAGAGATATTTATCCACAATTGAGTGATTAAAATGCAATTTAATTTCGTACAGAAATTAAATGGCTTAATTTCTGTACAAAATTAAGCAATTTAAATTTATAGTTACAAGGTAGAGATAAAAATTTAATTGACATGTTAAGTTCAATAAAAACTTTCCAACAATACTTAATTTTATTAAAGAAAAATATAAAAGACCGTGAATTTAGACATCTCCCATATTTATTAAAAATTTTTGAACAAAATCAAGAAATGCTTCGCTGATTTAAAAGAATTTATTTGTAAAATAGAATTAGTTGAGGAAGAAATAAATTCAAGATTTAAAGATTTTAATAAAACTGAAATGATTGTATCTTTTATCAATAATCCATTTCAAGAAAACTTGAACATCACAGAAATTTCAAATAAAATTAGTGGGCTGTTTGATATAAACCAAGCTGAAGTAGAACTTCAGATAATAAACATTCAGAATAGTTTACATTTAAAATCAATAAACAATGAAGTCATTTGGGAGTATGCACATGAAAAATTCCCAATATTAACTGATATTGTGCGAAAAATTCTGTCATGTTTCGGATCGGCATACTTGTCAGAATCCACTTTCTCAAATACAACCGTCATAAAAAATCAATTAAGAAACCAAATTCTAAATGAACGTTTTGATCATTGTCTGTGATTGGCCACTTCTTCATATCAACTTGAATGTGAAACTATTGCGAGGACCAAACAATGCCAAATTTCACATTAACTTCTTTTTTTTTTAATCAACCAGCATATCCTGTAACTTGTGAGTTTGTATTCAATCTGTTGTTTTTTCTAATTTTTGTTTTCCAAAATAGAGAAATAAATATTTTATTCCAATATTTTTTTTTTTGTATTAAAATAATTAAAAGTGATAAATAAATTTTTAAATACACAAAGTTTTTAGTTGTTTACTTTTAGTTGTTTATTTGTGCTTAATCAGATATCAGGTTGAGGGAACGTGATCTATATAAGAGAGTAGATCGCCGAATAACTTTTTATAGAAAAGTAGCTTGCGTAGTAAAAAAGGTTGAACACCATACTCTTGAGCTACATCTGTAATTGTTCTACCTTTCTGCACTTTATCTACAATTTCTTTCTTCTTCTCTATGCTCAACCAAGTACTTCTTTCCTAAATTATTCCTCTGTTCACTTCTCTTTGAACCCATTCTTAAATTTCACTCAAAAAAATAATAACTGCAGATGCACAAAATTTTTGCTTTCTGAAAAATGCAGAATTGAAAAATAGCACAAACAACACGAGCAAGCACCAACAAGAAATGACAAATAACAAAGCATAGAATGAGGAGTTAGCTGTAAAAGAAATCAATGCAGCTTGAGGGATATTCAAAAACTGTCTAATAGATGCAGTGTCTAAATGTATTCCAAGGGCGAGAATGTTAAATAAAATAGGTGTGAGATGGATGAATAAAGAGATTAAGCATGCAATACAGAGAAAAAGGGCATTGTGGAGGCAGCATAAGAGAAGTGGAAATAACCAATTCCATGAGGTCTACAAAGACCAGGCAAGGAGGGTGACTTGGTTGGTGAGGGTAGCTAAAAAGAGGTATAAACAGCAGTTAGCTAATGAAGCCAAAAAGAATCCTAAGGAGTTCTTTTGATATGTAGCCAGCAAAAGAAAGAATGATTATGGAAGGATGACATTGATTGGAGAAAATGGTATAAAGACAGCTGTTGTAGAATGTGTGGTGGAGATACTTAATGAGCAGTTCATAATGGTCTTTCAATCTTGTGAATGTGACTTCATGGAGAGATTGAGAGCAGGGAGGAGAGACTGACTGTAAGTGAGCAAGAGGTGTATGGGGAGTTGAGTAAACTAGATTAATAAGGCTGTGGGACTAGGTAATATATCACCATGTATTCTGAAGGAATGTGCCAGGGAGTTGACACCTGCCTTGACATATTTTTTAATACGAGTCTTTCACTCACTCAAGTTCCTAAGGAGTGGAAGGAGGGCAAGATTGTGCCACTTCATAAAGGAGGTGATCAAACTCAAGCATCAAACTATAGGCCTATCTTGAAAGTTTATTTTTCACTTGGTTAGAGTATAATAAAATTAGTTTAATCCTTTATCCAAGTGTGAGCAAACAAAGTTTGCACCTGAAAGTATCTTCAGGACTAATTTTATTATAGGCCTATCTGTGTGTCAGGGGTGGTTGTTAAGTTGTTGGAGAAGCTTGTGAGAACTAGGATCCAGAGTTGGGTTGACAACAATAGTATTATCTTTGATGGACAGCATGGATTTGCTAAAGGAAGGTCATGTTTTAGTAAGCTAATTACTTATTACAATAAAGTGACTGCTTCCTTGGACAGAGAAGAAGGATACACAGTAATATACTTGGATTTCGCAAAAGCTTTTGATAGAGTACCTCATGATAAGTTGACAGTTAAACTAGAGCAGATGGTGATGGATATTAGATTGGTGCATTGGATTGGAGACTGGCTATCTGATCGGTATCAACAAGTTGTGTATGGGGGAACGATATCCAGGAAAAGGAAAGTCACTAGTGGAGTGCCTCAGGGGTCTGTTTTAGGTCCATTACTGTTTAACTTGTATATTAATGATATAGCTGAAGATTTGGATGGATATATTCACTTGTTTGCAGATGATGCAAAGTTGGGACGAACCATGAAGTGTAGTGAAGATGTTGTGTCCTTACAAGAATTCTTGAATGAATTGAGTGATTGGGCATGGAAATTGGGATGTGAGTTCAATGTTGAAAAATGTAAGTTTTAAAATTTGGAAAATGAATGGGATGCAGAATTTATGCTTGGTGAGAATATATTGTTGGAGGTAGAAAAAATAAGAGATCTGGGAGTGATAGTGGATAAGGATCAAAAATTTAGGGGACATATCGCCAAAATAGGTTGACAGAAATGCATTTCAACTTTCGAATCTCGTGACACATTCTCTCTATCATTCAATCTAACTCTCGACCCCCCTCTTCCCATTTTTACACTTATTCATCTTTCTTTGTTTCTGTACTTTCAGTCCAACATGTGTCGAACTTTCACTATCATTCATTCTTTTTTCGCTATCATCCGTTCTTTCAATTTTTTTTACTTTTGATTTCTGCGTCACGCCATTTCTAGTTTCATTCGTTCTCTCAATTTCATTTTCTTCTACCATTCTCACCTCACTTTCATCCCTTTTAACATCTGCTACGGTTTTCAAATCACTCTTTTTCTTTTTTACTGATTTTTTACCTTTTTTTCGCCTCTCTTTCTCACCATCCTTTTCTTTCAAACGTGTACTCATTTTCCCCGCGACAATTTCGCTACTAACACTTTCTGTCATCAATTTCATATTTGCATTCATCAATTCCTCATTCAGGCCACACTTTGCACACACCCTCCTTCCGTCCTCACCAAATATCCACAAATCATTTATGTAATCAAAAGAATACATATAACAGACCTCACACTTAACAAAACGACTGAAATCTAAATTAAAGTCATGGAATGACAATGCCACCACCATTTTTTGCAGTTTACTAAGTCTAATAATAACGATTTTGTAATTCAGTTTTGGCAAAAAAAAAAAAAAAAATCCCCCATACTAATGAAACTGGTAGCGCACAACGTTTACAGCCTCTCTTACTCAAACAATTACGCATATATATTTAATTATTTTCCTAGAAAACGTATCCAAATCAGGAGCTCTTCTTATACATGTCACTGCACTTGACTCACTTGATTAGGCCACACATGGACTGTTGTGCCCAGATTTGGTCACCTTGTTTTCATAAGGATGAAGAGATGTTGGAAAGGGTCCAAAGGCGACTGACTAAAGTAGTTTCTGACCTCTGGAATGTCAAGTATGAGGAAAGATTGAGAAGATGTAATTTGCAGTCTGCTGGACAGGAGGAAGAGGGGAGATATGATAGAGGCTTACAAGTTGGTAAGGAGTTATTATAGGATCGATGCTGGAGAAGTTGTATAGAAAATAGTGGGAGATCAGGTGATAACCAGAGGTCATTCCTGGAAACTGTATTAAGAGGTTGTGAGTAGGGGAGTGAGAGGCAGTTTTTTTTTTCATGTAGAGTTGTAAATGATTGGAATGATTTTGTGCAGAGTTGTGAATGATTGGAATGCCTTGCCTGAGAATGTGGTGTCTGCAAAGAGTTTGAATGTGTTAAAAACACGGTATGATGAGCTGTGTGTGTGTGATAAAAGGACCTCCCAGATGAGTCTTTGACTCCATGTAGTCTTGGGGTAGTATTAATAATAGTAATGACATCGCACAATTCCATGCACATGCATGCACCGGCCTGCAAAATTTAACTGTCGAATTGTGAGCCACCATTGCATCCCTTAATACAAGGCACATATCCTTACAGACATATGTTTCTTATAAGTGGCTGCTGACCTTTATTGAGGTATGTTTAAGTGCAGGGATACTTCTCCAAAAACCCTGAGTGATGTACAAGATCACTCTAAATCTCACTGAATGAATCTAAAGGATCACTACTGAACTCATTACTTCTGTTCTGAATCACAGGTCCGAAGTAATCTGATCTGTGATTCGGATTACTCCAGGACAGGAAAGTCAGCAGTGGTTGCACAAAGTAATAGACAAAAGCCTACCACTGAGTAGTAGTTCTCTACTCTCCCCAAAAGCAGCAAACCTAATGACAAGTAAAATATCATCAGTGGGAGCCAGACCCAGAAGAGAAACCTAGGTTGAAGTAATGCAGAATCATATATTTCCTATATACAAGTAATCAAAAGGTATCACACTGTTAGATCTTGAATGAGGATGTATTCATGAAAAGGATCATTCATTCAAGATTTAACAAGGATACAGTACTGATCAAGAAATACTTGTACTATTAATGAAGAAAACAAATTGTAAAAAGAGAACATATTTGAATAACCTTAAAGGAAGTAATAAAGAGGAGAAATTTTTCTGTCTAAATTGAAATTTTGTTGTTTTAAAGCATTAGTGATTAAAATATACTCTATGCAAAATGTATTTCAAAATGTTAACAAAAGTCCAAAGGTTACATGCGAGTTAACTACGATAGTGTAACGCCCGAGGCAAAAGTATTTGTGGAAAACGAATCGAACTTGTGTTCTACAAAAAGAGTCGAGGAGAAGTTTTGAGACGTAACAACATGAAGGCGAATAGGAAGGCGCCATGAGAAAGTTCTGTAACCAAAAGAGGGCGCGACGAAGGAGAATAAATGCGGGTTCACGAGGGTTTCGAGCCCCGTTTTTTCTGTTCTCGTTCGGAGCTATGATGCTGACCAGTGAAAGGAAGCTCTACAATGACCGACGGCAGGCCTTTCCCCATTGCTGACTGACTAGTATCGGACAAGCTGTACGCGAGATGACGGCGTCCACCAATTCGGGCCATCGGTAAAGGTTTTTTCTGGGAATGGACAGTGGAAGGATCCCTCTGGAAGGCAGTCAGGCTAACGACAGTGACCAGCGAGACAAGCATTTGCCCAACAGAATGCAGAAAATGGCTATACGTGACGAGCAATGTTACCTCCACGTGGACGTGACCTGCTGAAGCAGAAAGGTATCTACCTACAAAGGACGGATGAAAGGGTAACCTCAAGTGGCAGTGGTAACGTACAGAAATTTCTTATTCAATGAACAATTAGCATTAGAGGAAAGGAGTGAACGAGAATTTAGTTGGATAGGAAGATGGACAATTACTTAGAGAACTCTTGAGTGATTAATGGCTTAGTGATTTGTTAGTTCCATTAAACTGGTATTCTGAAGATTTAAGATTTTGTGTGAGACCTAATTAATGTGGAGGCGACCTATGTTGGCAATTGAAGTTTGGAATTATGAATTTGTATTTTATGCTAAGTGTGTATTTATTTATTTAACCTAAGGATAAGAGTTGTATGTTCATTAATTAGTGTTCTTTCATTGTTTGTCAATTGATTTAGTAATGATAATGTGATATGCTTTGGTTATGTTTAAACCTATTTGTAAACTCATTAGATTCTTAATAAACATGTTTTGCTATGTAAGCCTGAGCATGAGACTAATTTTACCACTCATAAAAGTTGAACCTATGCATTAGGGATGATAAGGGAATTTTAGAGTAATAAGACCATGACTGCAAGATAATATTTCTACAGACACTTTAAACTTTTAACAAGATTAGGTAGCTCTGGAACTCTGGGAGGTTTCTCTGAGGCAAGAATTCTTCTGTCCTAGAACTCTGACTGGCGCAGCTTAAACAAACAAATTTTGTCAGAGTTCAAAAAGGAAATGATTCCAGAGAGATAGATTAGAGATCTCATTCTTAATTGGCATAAAAGGGAATAATAGAAGTACAGTTTATAAGAAAAATCAACGACATAACAATGCCTTATTACTGAAATACTCTGGATTAGAGCTAGCTGATGAGAGTTTTTCACTTAGTTATACTATGAGTTAAAGATGCCAAGAAATTATATTCTCAGTTTCATTGTTTATCCAGGTTTAAGCAAACAAATTTGCATGTGAAGTAACTTAACAACTGGGCTACTTGTTTATAGAGGCTAATGATTCTCATCAGTTGCCTTAGTATCCCATAATGCAAGACACATATCCTTACAGACATGTATAATGTCTGTTAGGATATGTGTCTTGCATTATCGGAAGTGGCCACTACCCATGCCAGTTTCAACCTTTAGAAATATATACACGTTAGCACAAGAATAATGTTTAATTTGCCAAATATTTCGGTCTGAATATTACACACCATCTTCAGTGGCTACATAGGAATAGTTTAAAAAAAAAAAAGTGGAATACGAACAATTGATCATTCATACATAGAACACACCGCGTGATGTCATATCACTAAGTATTAGAAGAGTAAACATTTTGTAAAAAACATAATTAAAGATATTAATTCAGAAATTCATATAATGATCTTAAATAACATTATACTGATAAAAAAAAAATAAATTAATGTGTTATCCTGATTAAACTTTCCCAAATTTTTGATATAGATATACAGTCATTACGATTCAAGTTAGGATGTTGAAGTAAGGCCTCTACACTTTCTTTAAATAAACGTTCAAATTTGTAGCAACATCTGTGTAGGAGGAGAGTCTTGGACCAGAGGATGTTGTGGTTTGTTTCTAATCCATGCTGAGCTAATCCAGATTTCTCAGGTTTGTTGTGTTGAATTGATGACTGATGCTCTTGAATTCTTTTTTCTATGGAACGTCCAGTTTGTCCAAAGCAAGAAAGATTACAATTACAAGGAACTTGATACACACCAGGTAGAGACAAGGTTGAGCGTTTATCTTTAGATGAAGGAAACTGGGTGGATAATTTGTTAATAGGTGTATAAGTGGCTGTTAGATCATATTTCTTTAGAATTCTTGAAATTGGTTCTGAAATGTAAGGAATTGGAACTCAATGTATTGAATCTTGGTTGTTATGTGTTGGTTTGTAAGAAATGAAAAGATGTTAAAAATACCAAGCTATTTTAAACCTGGTTTTACTCCATTTCCCAAGTAAGCAAATAGACAAACAAGTCAGGTTTGCGCCTGCAAGTGATGCAAGTCTAGCTGATCCTACAGGTAGTGCAAGACCAAGGCAACTCGTGGTAAAGGTGGCATAAGCTCTGATCACTAATCTTAATATTTACCCTTAATGCCAAAACACATCTCCAAGAAGGGGATGCATGAGGTTTTGTATTAAAGGCAAGAGGCCACTACCCAGACCGGTTTCAACCTTTATTGAGGTCTCATCAGTGGGAGCTAGGCTAGAAATACCAAGATTTAGTAATACAGAGCTTATGAGTATTTTACTAGAACAAGTTGCCATAAGGTGTTTTAACCTTATTAAATAAAAATCTCTGGAGGAGATATAAATGTAGAAAGTATTTTACCTTGGGTATAGTAAATGTTAAAAATACCAAGCAATTTTAAACTTGGTTTTACTCCATTTCCCAAGTAAGCAAACAGACAAACAAGTCAGGTTTGTGCCTGCAAGTGATGATTTCTTGTTTGCTTACTTGGGAAATGGAGTAAAACCAGGTTTAAAATTGCTTGGTATTTTTAACATTTACTATACCCAAGGTAAAATACTTTCTACATTTATATCTCCTCCAGAGATTTTTATTTAATAAGGTTAAAACACCTTATGGCAACTTATTCTGGTAAAATAATTATAAGCTCTGTATTACTAAATCTTGGTATTTCTAGCCTAGCTCCCACTGATGAGATCTCAATAAAGGTCGAAACCGGTCTGGGTAGTAGCCTCTTGCCTTTAATACAAAACAGCATGCATCCCCTTCTTGGAGATGTGTTTTGGCATTAAGGGTAAATATTAAGATTAGTGATCAGAGCTTATGCCACCTTTACCACGAGTTGCCTTGGTCTTGCACTATCCGTAGGATCAGCAAGACTTGCATCACTTGCAGGTGCAAACCTGACTTGTTTGTCTGTTTGCTTACTTGGGAAATGGAGTAAAACCAAGTTTAAAATTGCTTGGTGTTTTTAACATTTACTATACCCAAGGTAAAATACTTTCTACATTTATATCTCCTCCAGAGATTTTTATTTAATAAGGTTAAAACACCTTATGGCAACTTGTTCTAGTAAAATACTCATAAGCTCTGTATTACTAAATCTTGGTATTTCTAGCCTAGCTCCCACTGATGAGACCTCAATAAAGGTCAAAACCGGTCTGGGTAGTGGCCTCTTGCCTTTAATACAAAACATCATGCATCCCCTTCTTGTCTTAATATTTACCCTTAATGTTTTGGCATTAAGGGTAAATATTAAGATTAGTGATCAGAGCTTATGCCACCTTTACCACGAGTTGCCTTGGTCTTGCACTACCTGTAGGATCAGCTACACTTGTATCACTTGCAGGTGCAAACCTGACTTGTTTATCTGTTTGCTTACTTGGGAAATGGAGTAAAACCAGGTTTAAAATTGCTTGGTATTTTTAACATTTACTATATCCAAGGTAAAATACTTTCTACAATTGAAAAGATGTTGAAGAAGAAGCCATTTAGTTTCATGTGATGTTTGATAGTTGAAAGTTCCTTCTGTAATAAATGAGAAGTTGAACAGGTAGTTTTTGCTTGTCGGATTAAACATTTTGTGACTCCTGTTTTTTGACAAGGGTGACGAGCAGATTCTTTGAGAATATAGCGACCTGTGAAAGTTGATTTTCTGTAAACTGTTGTTGTAAGAATACCAGAAGGTGAACAGATGAGAAGGACGTCTAAAAAGGATAACTTGTTGTCTTTTTTCAATTTCCATGGTAAACTTTATATGAGGATGTAAGGAATTGATACTGCTTAAAAAGGAAGGTAAGGAGTCTCTGTCGTGAGGCCATATAACAAAGATGTCGTCTATATATCTAACCCAAAAGGATGGTTGAGGGAATATAGATGAGAACAGGACTTCTTGTAGATGTTTTAAATAAAAGTTTGCAAGAGCAGGAGAGAGTGGACTTCCCATGGCTGTTCCTTCCACTTGGTTGTAAAATTTATTTTGACATAAGAAATATCCAGAATGTACAACCTTTGTTTCAACCTTTATTTAGGTCTCATCAGTGGGAGCCAGACCCAAAAGAGATACCAAGGTTGAAGTAATGCAGAAGTCATATTTCCCATATACAAGCAGTCAAAACATGTTGCACCTTATTACTAAAATATTCTGGATTAGAGCTAGTGGTTGAAAGTTTTTTCACTTGGTTATACTATAAGTTAAAGATTACACATGTCTGTAAGAATATGTGCTTTGCATTATGAGATACTAAGGCAAATGATGTGAAGTCATTAGCCTCTATATACAAGTAGTCTAGTTGTGAAGTTACTTCATGCACAACCTTTGTTTGCTTACACTTGGATGAAACCAAGAATATAATTTCTTGGCATCTTTAACTTATAGTATAACCAAATGAAAACACTTTCACCATCTACTGAAAGAATTATTTCCATTACTAACAATTAGAATTAGTGTGCTCTTCATGCCAGAAATTGCTGACCAGTTCCCAGCATTTCATTAAAATGTTACCTGTAATGACACCCAAATATTTTATCCTTCAAAATAAATCAGCCAAAAGAAGCACACAATTAAGACATAATATACTAGCCTCATAGCATTTGCGCATAATTCCAAGCACATACACACAATCAAATCAACTCAGGTGAAACAGTGTTTTCACTCCCAGTAAAAGTGTGATATGTAAACATGGTCCAATGCTAGAATTCTCCACTTTGACCTGAAGAAGAGAATATATCATCAATGCTTATCTGCATTCTCAGCAGCTAGAATGAGAGCATAATATTCTGCATGAACAGAACATCATGATGTTCTGCACAATTACTACTTAAGTTGTCAGAGGAAACAGGCATTCCTCTAATAGGACAACATAAGATTACATAAACTGCAAAATAAAAAGAGGAGGAAAGAAAAGAAAAAATTAAGGAACCAAAGATAGAGCTTTCTTTGTACTCAGCATGCAGTCCAGACTTGATATTGCCTGATTATCTCATTCCAGTTGATACCTCATTTCCTATATGAATGTCATTTTTGCCATTGTAAAGAAAGTCCAAATTGGGCATGGTAATGTAAAAGGATCAAACTAATTAAAAAAAAAAAAAAATAGATTAAGAACATAAAATGCAATAGCTTATATTTTATTGAACAGTATTTTTTCAAATTGTAATGTGATGAAGTGTTAAAATAAGAATTTAAAAATTCTGCTGTCATAATTTTTTTTCTTTGAAGGCATTAAAATTATAATCTGTGCATTAATATTGTCTGAAAATTATTGTGTGATCACATTTGCTTTTTGTCTTATTGTTTTTCAGAGAAACCCACCACTTTTGCATCGAGAACATCGTTCACCTTATTCCCTTAATGACCTTCAGCGAAATAACAGTGATCACAGTCAGACTCCTCAAGAGCAGACAAAAAGCAGGTTTTTTACATCACATAATGAAGAAATTGGTGTAGATTCCAATATATCTCATCCAAATTTGCAGAATGCACCAACTGTAGCAGATGCCTTGAGTTCTGTTAAAGATATGTTATTACAAGCAGAGAATTGTCATCAGTCATTAGCTAAAGTGATAGAAGTAAGGGATTAATATTTTTTTTATGTGAAGTTATGCTAAATATGTGTTTTCCTTAGTTTGTATCATTATTTCAATTTCCTCATAATACTGTAAAATGTAATCAGGAATTCACTAATAGGTAACCATCATCTCAAGGTCATTTAGCTGTATGCTTTTGCTTTCTATCTGTATCTTTATCTTCTGTCAACTATCTGTTTCTTCATTGAGTAATTTGTCAAAAAAAAAAGCCAACTATATGGGATCTTAAAAGACCTGTTAACATAGCCATACCTAGAAATGGCTTCATTATTGTTGTCCGAAGAAAGCTAGAGCTAATTAAATCCCTAGAATCATGAGAATGAATCACGTGAGAGTTAAATCCATGAATAAGATTTGAAGCAAGAGCTACACAAAAAGAAAATGTGGATACAGTACTAGGAGAAAGGTAATGATCAGGAGAAAGTTAGATGGTTTAGAAATGGCTGAGTTTAAGTGCTCACATTAGTAAGGTATGCACTACAAGCAGACTCATCAGCTATCTGGATGCTGAGGTGGAACTAGATGAAAGGATGACTTAGAAATGTTAAAACTGTTGCAAGAACTTCCAACAGTAGAGGAAGTGGATTGGATACTGGCAAGGCTGTTGAAGAAATATGCAAGAGAATTAGCAATGCTTTTGATTTCATTATTCAACTTTTGTTTCAATATAAGCACAAATCTTAATGAGTGAAAGGAGGGTTTCATTATAATGATACCCTCCTTCACTCATTAAGATTTGTGCAACCTATAACAGAAGCAACCAGTTATATTCCAATTAGTAATTCTGGCGTGGTCATTTAAATGTTGGAAAGGCTGTTATTCTGCATCCAAAATGAGTAGATAGTATCTATATACTTTGTTAATGATAAGTCTTGCTTTTGCATTTGTTCATGTTTTATAATAGAATAACTGCAGATGAGGAAAATCAATATACACACAGTACTCTTGGATTTTTCCAATGCATTTTATGGAATTCCATACTGGAGCATGTTATTTAAATTCATTAGGGATGGGTATGCAAAATAGGCTTGTGACATGGTTAAGAGAATGGCAGCGATCAGCGAGTAATGTACAGAAAGTTTATTTTTCACTTGGTTAGAGTATAATAAATTTAGTTTAATCCTTTATCCAAGTGTGAGCAAACAAAGTTTGCGCCTGAAAGTATCTTCAGGACCTGTTGCCCTGGTGTTGTACCACCTTACCCCAGTCCTGAAGATACTTTCAGGCACAAACTTTGTTTGCTCACACTTGGATAAAGGATTAAACTAAATTTATTATACTCTAACCAAGTGAAAAATAAACTTTCAACATCTTTCTCTAAATCCAGAGTAATTTATTAAAAAAGGGTGGCACACCATTTGGCAACTCCGATAGGTAGAGATGACCTGCTAAAGCTTCTGCCTGGTATCTCAACTTGGGCCTGGCTCCCACTGAAGAGACCTCAATAAAGGTCGAAACTAGTCTGGGTAGTGGCCCTTCCCTTAATGCATAATATTAGACATATCCGCAAGGAGATGTGTTTTGCATTACAGGAGATACTGAGACAGGAGTGTTGGTAGCTTGCTCCACCTTTGCAACGAGTTGCCCTGGTGTTGTACCACCTTACCCCAGTCCTGAAGATACTTTCAGGCGCAAACTTTGTTTGCTCACACTTGGATAAAGGATTAAACTAAATTTATTATAATGTACAGAAGTTCTGCTGAGTCTAAGAGTAGGTGGGTAACCAGCGAAGTACCACAGTATTCTCATTTGGGTTATTCTCTTCTATATTAATGATATTGGATTGGTCTGGATAGTAAAATACTGCTGTTTGCCATTGATACAGAATCCTTGTGAGCTGATCTGCATAGACTGAGTTTTTGGAAATGACGATGAATGTCAATTCAGTGTTTATAGATGGGAAGGGGGGGGGGGGCAGAATTTAATGGGAACATTGTTAAGGTGGTTTAATTATCACATTTAATTAGTGCAGTGCTGAAGAGAATTTTTAGGAATAAGGAAATTATTCTTCCACTCTACAAGGCTTTAATAAGAGCACATATTGACTATTTGCACGTATGAACTTATGTATATGAAAACAGACTGAGGAAATTTAGTTGTCAAAGTTTAACCAATAGGCAGTAAGTATCTTTACAGTATAGACACAAATGATATTTTATAGTTCATGACAGAGTGATGGAGGAGAATTCAGTGTCATTCCTTAAAGCTAAGTAGGATTATAATTAGGAAGCATTTGAGGTCCAGGTTCTTCTCATAGTCAGTGGATGTGCAATGGGTTGCCAGTGGATGCTGTAACTGCATCTTCAGTGAATGAATGTTTTTTTTAAATAAAGATATGATAGTATTTAAGCATTGTGTGACAGCTGGAGGAGAATTCAGTGTCATTCCTTAAAGCTAAGTAGGATTGTAATTAGGAAGCATATGAGGTCCAGGTTCTTCTCATGGTCAGTGGATGTGTAATTGGTTGCCAGTGGATGCTGTGACTGCATCTTCAGTGAATGTTTTTTTAAATAAAAATATGATAGTATTTAAGCATTGTGTGGCACCTGAAAGAGGCCCTCCCTCATTGATCCCTGGAGCAGCCTGCATAATGATAATTTCTCCTGTCAGAGATAGAATTTGAACTGAGGACTGTTCCCAGGAAAGTAATATATGGAAAAGATATTACTGTTTATGTGTTTAAAACTCCACTACTGTTAGTTTTGGTATTAGAATTAAGTACAGTCTTTGAGATATCAAAATACTTATTTATGAAGTATTTCAGTACTCATGAAGGTTGCAGTGATTTTCCATAATTTTGAAATGTTATGACATGGTATATATTCGATTCAAATTGTTTATTAATATTCTACCATTTTACTGATACTGTTATCAGTTTCTTCAAATACACACTTAGCTATTACAAATATCAGTAACTATATTACCAACTTGAGTTATGGAAGAAAAAAAAAAAAAAACATAGAGATTGTCTCTTACAATGCTGTAGTCCAATTACATTCAGTAAATTAACATGTAAAACATGTCAAGTGTAACAGTGAAGTTCACTGTTGATCTGATGCTCAAGTTTTGCTTTGTATTCCAGTCTTTTAGACTGTCTTTTTTCTTTTTTTTTTTCTTTTTTTTACGAGGGTTGCACACATGTTGAGAATCATATCTTGGTTTTTATTCTGTGAAGTACATGTAATATCTGCAGTTTCTTTGAATTGACAAATGTAGCCTTTTACAGGAAATGTATGGACATCCCTATGGGAAGGTGAATCATGCTATGTAATGAGTCGTGTGCTTGTAGCTGGTATAAATTGGAGGAATATGATGCACCCAAGTCAGTATAACTATGTCCAAGTGAAATGGCTGCAAGAAGAGAACTGACGGAGTTTGAAATAGGCATTGTGATAGGATGCCATGTTGCAGGCCTATATATGCAGCAAATTGTTCACAAATTGGGCCATCCCAGGTCAACAGTCAGTGATACCATACCGAGATGAAAAGCACATGGAGTCAACTGCAAATACTACCTGCAGTGAATGACCCACCACTCTCACTGAATAATACCAAAGATGCTACAAAGGATAATATGTAAAAACTGCCATTCATCGGCCGACGCATTGAATGTGGAGTTCCAGGCAACAACTGGAACATGAATCTGCACAAAAACATTCAGAACCAAGGTCACAACTTGGGTTTCCATAGTAGGACTGAAATATGCAAGCTCTACATTACCTGAACCAACATGTAGTGTTGTCTTCAGTGGCACAAAGAGTGTATACAGTGGTATGGAAGCTTGGAAAGCTGTTTTATGGAGTGACGAATCATGCTGCACCCTCCACCAAGCTGATGAATGGGTGTTGGTATGATGGATGCTTAGTGAACAGCTGCTACCAGAGTGCATAACCCCAACTATGAAATTTGAAGGTGGCGATATGATGGTATGGTTTTGTTTTTTCTGGTTTGGCCTTGGATCTGTTTGTGGTGTTACAGATGGAACTCTGACAGATATCTGAACATTCTGGAAAATTCAATGCTTCCTACTTGGTGGCATTTCTACGGAACTGCCCATTTTCTCTTTTGGCAAGACAATACATCGTGTCATAAGGCTGCTGTAACTGCATGGTTTGTGGACAGGAATGTCACCATGCTTGATCGGCCTCCACAGAGCTCTGATCTCAATCCTATCAAACATCTGTAGGATAAACTGGAGCATTGAGTAAGGTCTGCCCCACAACAGTCCAGGACCTCTTTACATGCCTACAGGAAGAATGAACCAAAATTCCCATTGATTGTTATTGTATGCCTGTGGAAAGTATGCCTTATAGGATTGCTGCAGTCATTATAGTGAAAGGAGGCTCTACATCTTATTAAGGTGGGTGCCATGGCTATTTGTTCCTCTCATTATGGTGATTTCTTTCCAAGCAGTGTACTTTCCAATACCATGAAGTTCAAATATTGCCTGGTACATGATAGTTTGCCACTAGGTGGTGAGCATTACACATCACTCGTCAGGTAGGCTGTGACAAGATAAGTAAATTTTATATTTAATGTGTGACGATATTGTCTAATTTGTAGATTGAATATTACTGTGAGATGTTTGAGTGTGGAATGCAGCATTTGGTTAAATTTCTAAGGTGGTATTACTTTAAATTTGTTGTTTCTTGTTAGTGCTCTGATACAGTATTGTGGTAAATGTGGATCATTGCATAGATTGTCTTGAAAGACAAGTGAAGTGAATGGTGTGGATTTTTTTCAAAAATGGTATGGCACCGTGAAAGTCATCTGGTTTTCAAAAAGATGAAGAGATATTGGAAAGGGTCCAGAGGTGATTGACTTATATAGTTAATGGTCTCTGGAATGTTGAGTATGAAGAAAGGTTGAGAAGATGCAATTTGCAGAGTCTAGTAGATAAGAGGAAGAGCAGTAATATAATAGAGACATACAAGTTGGTAAGGGGTTGCTATAGGGTTAATGTTGAAGAGGTTTTTGATACACTGAGGAAGAACAAGAGGTCATCCCTGGAAGCTGTATAAGGAGGGTGTGAGCAAGGGAGTGAGAAGCAGGTTTTTGATATGTTGAAGAGGTTTTTGATACACTGAGGAAGAACAAGAGGTCATCCCTGGAAGCTGTATAAGGAGGGTGTGAGCAAGGGAGTGAGAAGCAGGTTTTTTGCATGGAGAGGTGTGAATGATTGGAATGTACTTAAGGCAAGTATGATGTATGACAAAGGGACCTCCCACGATGAGTCTTTGACTCCATGGGGGAGGGGTCTTGGAATAATAATAATAATCAAGGCTGCTCCTTTCAGAACATATTATTCAAGCTGTTCAAGTGTAGGTTACCAGATGTGATAGGAATGCAGTCCCTAGCTAAATTTCTTTCTGGTCTAGTCATTTTCCATGTTATTCTGCCATTACTAACATATTTTCACTCTATTGATTTTCCTCAGAATCTTAGTCTTCATTCAACTGTTTCATTTATAATTCAGCTTTCAAACCATCAGAGAAAATTGATTTGAATGCTGTCTTATTTTATTATTGCACAAGTGCCTCCATGGAGTCCAAAGACTCATTGTGGGAGATCCAAACTATCCACACAATATCTACAGTATCTCTCCTTGAATCCATTAACAGACACAGCACTTACAAATCACTTTTGCATTCCAATCCATTCACTCACAACTCTTCAGGTGAAAAATATACTCCTCACATCCTTGCTAGCACACTCTTACCCAATTTCCAGGAATGACCTCTTGTCCTACCCACCTCTAGCCAAGTCCTGAAATATTTCTTCTGCACCAATCCTATGAAACCTTTTAAGTAACTTAAGTGTTACTATCATATTCCCTCTTTTTTCACCTGTCAACCAACTTCTGTAATCCACAAACCCTCAATCTCTCCTCACAGGAAATAATCCACAGACCACTCATCATCTTGGTCAGTTACCTCTGTATTCTCTCAACCACTTCCTCATCCCCAAGAAACCCAGGTGACCAGCCAAGTATGAATACAGTAATTCAGATGCAGTGTATGAAGGCTTTATAAAAAGGAGTGATTACTCCCTTATCTCTGTTTGTTAGTGTGTTCTTCAATAACCAAGTAATCCTGTAACCTACTCTAGCAGTATGCCCTCTAAACTTCAGCTCTATCTACTCCTAATCCCAAATCCCTGGCTTCAGAATTTCCTGGAGTAGTTTCCTCAATGTGGCACACAGATTGTAATCTTTTTAGATTGAATATAAATCATCCTGCAAGATTCTACATTATCTTGATTAACCATTACGCTACTCATCTTTGCATAATCAGCAAACAACTGATATTGCCCTTCAAATGATATTTCCTATATCATTTATGTACAAATTAAACAGCAGTGGTCCAAGTGCAGAGTCTTGCAGTACACTCAGGGCCGGTCCGAGAGTATCTGACACCCCCTAGGCAAAGAAAATTTAGGCGTCCCCTATACATTGTCTCTCTATGTCATATTCACACAAGCACATGTGGATATTTATAAAAATAATATCATTATGAACATTAAAAAAATAAATTTTTTTAATGTTATTTATTTTCCAGGAGGAGGAAAAATCTCTGCACTTGAGGTTAAGTATACAAAGAGCAGGGGAGTGGAAGAAATAGAGAAAGGCGAAAATAATGTAGGATCATCAGCGAGCACCAGGACGGCTTGACTTATTTCATTTTTTTATTATTAATCAAGGTTTTACTAATTTTTTTAGAAGGTTGTAATTTTTCCCTGAACTATGTAGCAAAATCTGGCGCCCTAAAGTCTTAGAGTCCCTTGCCTAGGTTTGCCTAATGATAAAACCGGCCCTGAGTACACTCTAGTCACCTGCTTTCTTCTGAATTCTGCTTCTCCATATACTACTTGGTAGCTGTTCATCATCTATCCTTGTATTGATATCACTGGTTTTTATATCCATCTCCATTTGCTTACCAGAGTTCCATGTAGTACTCAGTCAAACCTCTTTGAAAAAATCCAGTGGTATCATCATGTAGCCATTCCCTTCTGGATGAAGGGAATGGCTACATGATGTGTAGCCTTGTTGGCATGTGGTGAGGTTGTCTGTAAGGATAGAAAAATCAGAACTCCATGATGGACACAGGAAGTTAAAGTGGCAGTGGAAGTAAAGAAGAATGCATATCAAAAGTTCGTGGCAAATAAGTCAGCTTGTGGTCTTAGATAATACAAAGACCTAAACACTGTGTAAAACTAGCTAAACAAAAGTTACATGAGAACATTGGTAAGAACATAGAAAATAAATATCAAGAAGGTGGCAGAATATTTTGGAGGTTGTTGTAGAAGTTCAGAAATGGAAAATTAGAGATGATAAAGGTGACATGAAAACAGGAGTAAAGGATATCCTTGAAGTATGGAGTAATTACTTCAAAAATTACTAAATGAAACAAGCAGTGAGGACAGCACAGTGGTCAAAAAAACACTGACCAGGCGTGCAGTCAGGAATACATATCCATACTTGAAGTAGAAAAAGTCATCAAAAGCCTGAAATGTGGAAAGGCAGCAGGAGTAGATAATATTCGACCAGAAATGTTGAAGTATGGAGGTATAAAAGTCTTACATTCGTTCAGAAGGCCTGGACAGAGGGACGAATTCTAGATGACTAGAGTAGAGCTGTCAGTGTACCATATATAAAAAGGAAAATAAAACAATGCGAGAATTACAGAGGTATTTCTCTACCGAGTGTTCCTGGTAAGATATATGCAAGTATACTTGAGAAACGGGTGAGAAAGATTGTAGAAGAGAAGCTTGGTGAAGAACAAGCTGGATTCAAGCCAAATAGAGACTGTCAGGATCAGATTTTTACTTTATGACAGATAGTTGAGAAATCATGGGAATATAACAAAGATCTGTATTTAACCGCGACAGTTATATGGTGTCAATGGGGCATTATATTAAGCAATACTTAGTCTTTATTTGAGTTGTAAGTCAGCAGTTAGAATTGAAGAAAGTACAGGAAGGTGGTTTAATGTTAAATCTTGTGTCAGACAAGGATGCACATTATCCCCTCTGTTATTCATTATCTATATGGATCACATTATAAAGGAAAGTGGTATTAAACCTGATATCAAAATTGGAGATGTTAATCTCAGCTCTTTGCTTTATGTGGATGATGTTATACCTCTAAATAAATCTGCTACAAGTCTGCAAGATTCCCTGACTAAAGTGAATAACTGTTGTAATAGATATGGTATGAAGATCAGCAATAAGGCAGAATCAATGAAATTGTCAACTGCTTTTGTGAACGGAGAACCTGTTTAACAAGTAAAACATTTCAGCTACTTACGCACGAATTTTAGTGAAGATGGTAAATTAGCAAAAGCACTAAATTAGCTGTGTACAAGACGGTATTCAAACCAATTTTAACTTATCGATCTGGGAGCTGGGTAAGAAGTAAAACACTTGACCAAAGACTAGAGACCACAGATATAAGAGTACTGAGAAAGATTAGAAGCATGAACAGATGGTATCAGTGGCAATATCATATAAAAACGAGGATATTAGGAAAGAACTTGACATTGTCAGCATCCAGGAGTGCATTAGAAACAATAGAAACAATGGCATTTATATGTTTTATACTAATGCCAGGAGTATCCGGAATAAGGGAGAGGAATTAGTGGCGCAGATAGCATCAGCCTGGCCAAAAATTATTGGGATCACTGAGACGTGGTTGACAGAAGGGGATATAATAACAGGAATAGAAGTCGCTGGGTATAGCATTTTTCATCAGAATAGGAGGGGAAAGCATGGTAGTGGGGTACTGCTTATGATAAGTGATGACCTATGTCCTCTAAGAGTGGAGGCTTTTTAAGGAAGTGAGACAAATGATTTTGAGAGCATATGGTGTGAGGTAGAGGTAAGCAAGACAGGATATTTAGTGGGGTGTTGCTACAGACCCAGGAGTACAGAGGATGGGGACCAGGAGATGTTTAGACAGCTAAGTTTGGCAAGTGCAAGAAGAATGATTGTTATGGGGGATTTTAACCACAGTAGTATAAATTGGAGAGAGGAAGATGCATGTAGCAATAGGGGAATGGAATTTCTAGAATTCTTGAGGGACAAATGTCTTAGGCAACATGTAACAGAGGGAACAAGAGGTTCAAAAGTTTTGGATTTGGTTGTAGCATCAGAAGAGTTGATAATAACTGAGTTGATGTCTCTCCCACCAGTTGGAGAGAGTGACCATATGGTGTTGACTTGGAAAATGAATAGACATGCAGGAGTATCAAAGAGACAGGAACTTATGTGGAATTATAAAGCAGGTGATTATAATAGTCTTAGACGTCAACTTCAGGAAGTTTCATGGTGGTAGGAATTGGAAGGCCGGGATATCATTAGTGCGTGGGAAATTGTGAAAGAATATTTGTTAGCAGCAATGGTAAGTTGTATACCACGAGTGAAGAAGAGGACACAATTTGGAGTAAAGTGGATGACAAACAATATTAAACAGGAATTGCATGCAAAAAACAGGCTGTGGAAGAGATATAAGTAGACAGGTGAAGAGAGGATGCATGAAGAATATAAGACACAGGCCAGAAGAGCGACTAGTGTGGTACGGAAAGCGAAACTGGAATATGAGAGGAGGTTGGCCCTAAGATCCAAAGAAAATCCTAGGGAATTTTTTAGCTATGTGGCCAGTAGGAGGAGAAATGACTGTGGAACAATGATATTGTGGGATAAAAATGGGAATAGAGTGACTGATGCAGAGGACGTAGTGGAATTGTTCAATGAACACTTTATTGGAGTAGTTCATCCTAGAGGAGTCAGTTTTAATGCTAGAGGGATAGGGCTGGTTCGAGGTTTAGAGGTACAGGAGGAGAGTGTGTTTCAGATACTGAGTACTCTGGATGTCAGTAAAGCTTTGGGACTGGATGGTATTTCACCACGAGTTTTGAGAGAATGTGCCAGGGAACTGACAGTGCCTTTAACCTGGCTTTTCAATGAAAGTCTGGCTTCGGCAAAGGTGCCCAGGGAATGGAAAGAAGGTAAGATAGTGCCATTGCATAAGGGTGGTAACAGACTGGAAGTGTCTAATTATAGGCCAGTCTGTGTGTCATCAGTAGTAGTTAAGATCTTGGAGAAAGTAGTGAGGGACCGTATACAACATTGGGCAGATGAGGGTAATGTTATCTGTGAGAGTCAACGTGGATTTGTGAAAGGGCGCTCTTGTTTTAGCAATATGCTAGCCTTTTATAATAAAGTTACAAGAACATTAGATGAGAGAAAGGCATATACTGCAATTTTCTTAGACTTAGCAAAGGCATTTGACAGGGTGCCACATGATAAGCTGATATTTAAGTTGCAGCACATGGGTCTGGATGTTAGATTGGTCAACTGGATTCAGGATTGGCTGTCTGATAGGTATAAAGAGAGTTGTATATGGTGGAGTAGTTTCAAGGAGGCAGAGGGTTACAAGTGGGGTCCCACAGGGCTCAGTACTAGGAATTATATTGTTTAACCTTTATATCAATAACATTGCCAGTGGATTGCAAGGGGATATTCAGTTGTTTGCAGATGTGGTAGCCCTGCAAGAGGATTTGAATAAGCTAGATAGATGAGCAAATGAATGGGGGTGTCAGTTTAATGCAGCAAAATATAAGGTCTTGAGGTTTGGGAAACATCGATGGGATGCAGCATACTCTATGGGAGCTGGAGGAAGTAGAGGAGACAAGAGAGATCTGGGGTTGATGGTTGATAGAAACCTGAAGTTTAGGGACATATTGCAAAGGTGGTGAAGGTAACACAGAGGATTTCTGCAATTATGAGAAGGACACTGACCTGCAGAGATAAGAGCGTTATCATTCCGCTGTATAAGTCTCTGATCAGACCACACTTGGACTATTGTTCTCAGATTTGGTCTCCAGGATTTGAAATGGATAAATTAACTGGAAAGGATACAAAGACGGATGACAAAGATGGTTTCAGGACTGTACAAGGATAGTTACAAGGATCGGCTGAGGGAATGTGGACTGCAGAGTTTGGTGGATAGAAGAAGGAGAGGTGATATGATTGAGACTTTTAAACTGTTGAGAGGTAGTTACAGGGTTGACACTGGGGAGTTCTTTCGCTTGGTTGAACAGTGGGAAGGAGTGATGACAAGAGGCCATCCCTGGAAGTTACGAAAGGAAACTGTGAGCAAGAGGGTGAGGAGTGGTTTCTTTGCGTGGAGGGTGGTTGAACCATGGAATGCATTGCCTGATGGAGGGGTGAGGGCGAGAACAGTCAATGAATTTAAGGAGTGGTATGATAGACTTTGTGTTTCTTAGGGGGGATCTCCCCTTGATGAGTCTTGCCTGACTTTATGTTCTTAGGAAGCACCTCCCACAATAAGTCTTTTGACTCCATGGAGTCCTGAATAATAATAATAATAATTAGCAGGGCTAATCTCAGGTCTTATGGTCACTTAAACAGAATGGGAGAGGAAAGATTAGCAAAACAAGTGTTGTTCTCTTCGAGGTTGGCAGAAAAAAAAAAACCCAGAGGAAGACCAAGATATATGTGGATTGATACAGTAAAAAGTGCCTTAAAAGATAGAAATATAAGATCTGATAATGTTGGCATCTTGACAGGTAACAGACTGATTTGGAGGAAAATCGAGGATAGGAAGTTAGTAATGATGTAATTTTTCATGTAGTACTATCATATCCTGTACACCTCTTGAGGGTATATATCAGGAATTTGATGATGATGATAATGCTGATGGCACCGAAATGATTTTTGTGTTAGGTGTCTAGAGAGCTTTGTTCACTGAGCATGCTGAAGCTCAAATTCAGGAAAAACGGGATGCAGGTGAGTGTGTTTGTGAAGGCACCCATGAAGCAAGTGAGTGTGAGAATGACCAAGATCAGAATCTAGTCTCTGAAACAAGAATATTGAATAGGATAGTCAGTCCATGAAGTAAAAGTGGTTGGAAGCCTAAATGGATGTGCAGTTTCTGTATACTAATACCAGAAGTATCAGGAACAAGAGGGAGGAGTTTTTGGCATTGGTTAGTGCAACCCTGCCAAAAGTTATAGGCATTAATGAGACTTGGCTAACAGTAGATGATGTAGTTACAGGGATAGAATGAGAAAGGTTTAGTATTTTCAGGAAGGATAGAGATGATAAGATGGGTGGAGCAGTACTGCTGATGATAGCAGATGAATTGCAGACAAAAAGAATAGGATGATAAGAACAAAATATACAGTTGGTTGCTGCTGTATGCCAGGTGGTTCCAGGGTATCTGGAAGACATGCATCAACAGCAGTGCAGGTTGTGATTATTATGGGAGATTTCAGCTATATATATATATATATATATAAATATATATTGGAAGGAAGAAAGATCACAGCAGGAAGGAAATGAAATTTTTATACCTACTGAGTGATAAATGTGATGGAGGGGACTCAGAATGCAAGAGTATTGGACCTGGTTATAGGATCAGAAGAGCTATCCATAACCAAGTTGGCCACATTGCCTCCAATTGGTGAAAGTGACAATGTGGTCTTGACTTGGGCAAAACGAGGAATATTCTATCAAGGAGGGATATATGTGGAATTGACAAGCTTAGAAGGAAGCTTGAAGCTGTGCCTGCCATGGCATACAAAACCTGCAAGTGAAGAATATTAGTAGTGAATGGGAGATAGTTGAGGGGCATCTAGAGGATGCAATATTAAATTGTATACTTAAGTTAAGGAGGGTAAATCAGGTTGGAGTTAAATGGATGAGTAGTATCATTAAGCATGAGCTGCAAAGAAAAAATTGTTGTGGAGGATATATAAGGAGAAAGGGTGGGGTGGGGGGGGGCAGCATGGTAAGGAAGGCAAGTAAGAGGAAGAATAGCCTTAATGAATATTGATAGTGACAAGGTGACGGAAGCAGATAAATTGTTAAGTTACTGAGTGAGCACTTTGCAAGGGTATATCGTCCAAGTGAAGTTAATGCTGTGACATATATTACAGAGACTGATATGGGAACACACACACACAGACTGATATGCGAATGAATTGTAGATTCTAAGGTGTTGCAGAATCTCAGTATGAATAGCTGTGTGGGATTAGATGATCCGAATATCATGCTTTTCAAGAATGTGTACGGGAACTGGTAATGTCTCTGACCAGACTCTTTAATTTAACTCGGTTGTGGTAGAGTTCCTAGGGATTGGAAAGAAGGCAAAATAATTTCTTTGCATAAGGAAGGTTCTAAGACTGCTCTAGCAAATTATAGGCCAATCAGTATCTCAGAAGTGGTGATAAAAGTAGTACTGGAAAATTTGGTCAAAAAGAGAATTTAAGAATGGGTAGATAAGATTATGATACTCTATTAGGGGCAGCATGGCTTTGTGAAGGGTTACTAATTTACTTATCTTAGTAATTCACGTGTAGAGGCTTAAGTGCTGTGAGGACATCATGTTGGAGGCTTAATGGATTTTTTACAACACTCAAAAAGAATTAAAATAGAATTTAATACTTCCTATATTTCATCCTAGTCACTAGGACATCTACGGGGATTACAAAAACAGTTAATGTAACATACACACAAATAATAAACAACACCGAGCCCAACCACATGGATGACGCTAAAGTCCTATCTAGTTGGAGCGCCCTCTAATGGCAGTAGTAGGTGGCCTGGAATGTAAGGTGGGACCTCTGGTGATGAGTGTTTCCCAAATCTTCGAAAGCTTAATACAACCGTATTTATTCAGATTTGGTTGGTTTTTGAGAGCTGCTGCTGCTTCCAAGAAAAGTCTCTCTTTCTTGAATTTGCTGTGGTGGAGCATGGTGGTTTTCTTCCAAGATACCCTGTGGGTGGTATCCAAAACATGGTCAGCCAAGCCTGAATGGCCATAGTTGTGGTTGCAGATGTAAGACTTGTGTTCCTCTAAGCAGATGGATGCTGATCTGCCTGTCTGTCCAAAGTATGCCAGCTTACAGGAACAGGGTACTTTGTAAACTCCAGGCAGAGAGAGAGGAGGGAGCTGATCTTTCGTAGAACGGATAAGGGTAGCAAGTTTGCGGTGGGGCTTATGTGCTGTGTGTAGGTTGTACTTTTTTAGTATCTTGGCTATTTTTTCAGATGTGCCACGGATGTAGGGTATGGTGATGGCATTTTTAAATTCTTGTTGACGAGAAGGACGGGGAATGGGGGGGGAGTTGATTATTTTTTTTGATACTGTGATCACTGTAGCCATTGGAGAGGAAAGTGTTGTGTATGTGGTTAAGCTCAGTAGTGAGGGCGGTTCCACTGGAACAAAGATTGTGGGCTCTCTTGGTAAGAGTTTTAATAATGCCAAATTGTTGAGAGGGGTGGTGGTGGGAGAGTTTGTGAATGTATCTGCCTGTGTGTGTGGGTTTTCTGTATACAGTGAAGGCAAGTGTATCATTAGGCAGGCGTGTGACTAAGGAAGGGTAAGCAATTGTTCTTTTCCTTTTCCATAGTAAACTGGATTCTTGGATGTAGGCTATTGAGATGACTGAGGAAGGAGTCTAACGTGTCTGGGCCATGAGGGCAAGTAGAGAACACATCATCTACATATCTTAGCCAGATAGAAGGTTTGAGTGGGGCTGAGTCAATGGCTCGTTTTTCGAAATCTTCCATATAGAAATTGGCAAGGGGGTGAGAGGGGGGGGAACCCATGGCGGTTCCCTCTATCTGCTTGTAGATTTTGTTCTTCCAAGAGAAATACCCAGAGTTAATGGCAAAGGAAAAGAGATCTAAGATGTCGGGGTGGGGGGAAACATTTTCTAAGAGAGATAAGGTGTCAGTTAAGGAATATTGGTAAACAAAGAGGAGATATCAAAGCTTACCAATATGTCTGTCTTATTCAAGGTTAAATTTTCTGTGAGAGCTTTAAAGTGGGTAGAGTTTTTTATAAAGGAAGTGGACCTTCCAGTGAGGGGGGGGGGGGTCAGAGAGTTGGCCAGCTGTTTAGACAATCTGTAGCAATACGTCACGAAAAAACTTAAACCTTTCTGCTCTCGTCCCCCCCGAATTTACGGTTTACCAAAAATCCACAAATCCAATTCCCCACTTAGGCCTATAGTAGATGCCACTAATGCACCTTGCTATAGACTGTCTAAACAGCTTGCCAACTCTCTGACCCCCCCCCCCCTCACTGGAAGGTCCACTTCCTTTATAAAAAACTCTACCCACTTTAAAGCTCTCTAAGACAATAAGACAGACATTCAATACGACAGACATATAGGTAAGCTTTGATATC
Organism: Typopeltis vanoorti; assembly: GCF_054136105.1. Classification (NCBI taxonomy): domain Eukaryota; kingdom Metazoa; phylum Arthropoda; class Arachnida; order Uropygi; family Thelyphonidae; genus Typopeltis; species Typopeltis vanoorti. The sequence goes on along the minus strand of NC_143566.1, from coordinate 50,316,425 downwards.
TCCTCTTTGTTTACCAATATTCCCTTAACTGACACCTTATCTCTCTTAGAAAATGTTTCCCCCCCCCCCCCCGACATCTTAGATCTCTTTTCCTTTGCCATTAACTCCGGGTATTTCTCTTGGAAGAACAAAATCTACAAGCAGATAGAGGGAACCGCCATGGGTTCCCCCCCCTCTCACCCCCTTGCCAATTTCTATATGGAAGATTTCGAAAAACGAGCCATTGACTCAGCCCCACTCAAACCTTCTATCTGGCTAAGATATGTAGATGATGTGTTCTCTACTTGCCCTCATGGCCCAGACACGTTAGACTCCTTCCTCAGTCATCTCAATAGCCTACATCCAAGAATCCAGTTTACTATGAAAAAAGAAAAGAACAATTGCTTACCCTTCCTAGACACCTTAGTCACACGCCTGCCTAATGATATACTTGCCTTCACTGTATACAGAAAACCCACACACACAGGCAGATACATTCACAAACTCTCCCACCACTACCCCTCTCAACAATTTGGCATTATTAAAACTCTTACCAACAGAGCCCACAATCTTTGTTCCAGTGGAACCGCCCTTACTACTGAGCTTAACCACATACACAACACTTTCCTCTCTAATGGCTACAGTGATCACAGTATCAAAAAAATAATCAACCCCCCCCCCATTCCCCGTCCTTCTCGTCAACAAGAATTTAAAAATGCCATCACCATACCCTACATCTGTGGCACATCCGAAAAAATAGCCAAGATACTAAAAAGGTACAACCTACACACAGCATATAAGCCCCACCGCAAACTTGCTACCCTTAGTTATCCGTTCTACGAAAGATCAGCTCCCTCCTCTCTCTCTCTGCCTGGAGTTTACAAAGTACCCTGTTCCTGTAAGCTGGCATACTTTGGACAGACAGGCAGATCAGCATCCATCTGCTTAGAGGAACACAAGTCTTACATCTGCAAACACAACTATGGCCATTCAGGCTTGGCTGACCATGTTTTGGATACCACCCACAGGGTATCTTGGAAGAAAACCACCATGCTCCACCACAGCAAATTCAAGAAAGAGAGACTTTTCTTGGAAGCAGCAGCAGCTCTCAAAAACCAACCAAATCTGAATAAATACAGTTGTATTAAGCTTCTGAAGATTTGGGAAACACTCATCACCAGAGGTCCCACCTTACATTCCAGGCCACCTACTACTGCTCTTAGAGGGCGCTCCAACTAGATAGTTGGAGTTAATAATTTATTAAGATAACAGTATGGTACTCTGAGGGGTCACGTGGCTTTCTAAAGTCATGCCTTAGTAATTTATTAACTTTTTATAATAGAGTAATGGTTCCACGTACAAAATTATAGATCAAGACCTCACTGTGAAAACTTTGTTGTCAAAGGAAGAAGTCCGAAAATTACTGAAAAAAGTGACTTCCTAGCCAAAAGAAATCATCAGAAAAATAACTCTTTCTTTTAAGGTTACATGGTGATCAGCATTCATATTTACGAATTTAGGGACACAAAACACACGTGTTGAAATGATTATTTTACTTATTATTAATAAAATAACAATTGACATTTCAACCCCTGTATTGAGGTCATCATCAGAAAAATACATGTGTATATGAAAACAAGCCAAATGCTCTTGCACTCTACAAAGGTAAATTGAATCTACGCTGTTAATTGATCTTTTACTTAGCCTGACCTCTAGTGGTAAAAAAAAAAAAAAAAACACCACAATAAACCCTGCTAAAGTCCTCCCATACTAAGCTTTTCTTCAGAAATTGTACATTTCGGGTTGCTATTGAATGTTTAAAAAAAAAAAAAAAAACTTGTATTGAGATTTTTTTTTTGGCTTTTTCTGGTTTCTATAATGGTTGCAAATGGGTCCTTCACATTTTTGGAATGGTTAGACCATCATTTTTGTTCGATGTTTCAATGTTATTTCAATGCCTCTAACATAAGGAATGGAAATGGCATTCTTGAAATCTTTTTTGTTTTTAGTGGTGTCTCTGTGGAGGATCTTGTGAATAGTTTTTTTACTGTATCCATTTTTTATATGATTGATGATCTTGTATTTCCAGTTTAGAGCTTTCTCATTTGAACAAATAGTTTGTGCTCTGTGTTTAAGGGTACTTGTGACACCTAGTTTTTGTGTTGGGTGATGGTAATAATTTTTGTATGTGTAGGCTTGTGGTAGACTGACAAGGAGAGACAGCCTGAGGGGAAGACATATGAAAAGTGTGTCTAGGAAAGGAAGAGAGTTGTTTTTTTTTTTCTATTTCAATGGTGAATTGGATACGTTTGTGTTGTTTGTTCAGGTGGCTAAGGAATGTATTTAATGTGTCACTGCCATGGGGCCAAATGACGAAAATATCATCAATGTATCTGAGCCAAATTTTGAGCTTTAGGCACGCTGACTCTAGAGCTCCTTGCCCAAAGTCTTCCATATAAAAGTTAGGGGGGGGGAGTGGTGAGTCCATGGCTGTACCTTCTTTTTGAAGGTAAAAATTGTTTTGCCAAACGAAATATCTGGAGCGGAATGTGTGGGCAAAGAGGGCCGTGATGTCGTGTGGAAATATGTTCTGTAGGAGCATAATAGTATCATTGATCAGGACATTGGTGAAAAGGGCAGTTACATCAAAGCCGACTAATAAATTTTGGTCATTGATTGTAATGTTTTTAATTTTGCTTATGAAATGTTGTGTATTTTTTATGTAGGAAGGGGATGACCTACCAATTCCTTGAGTGTGGCCGCTAATTTTTTGGCTAAGTGGTTTCGTGCTGTCGATTCCTTCAACAATCGGACGTAGTAGCTTGTTTGTTTGGTGTATTTTTGGCATGCTGGCATAATGAGGTATTAGTTTTTGGTAGTTTCTTCTGGCCAGATTTAATTAATTCAGTTGTTTTCTTTTTGATGCGTTTCATGGGGTTGTAGTTTACCATTTGTTAGGTGTTGTGGTCCGATACCAAATGGTTCATTTTTTCTATGTAGGTTGTCCGATTTAAAACAACAGTAGCATTTCCTTTATCTGCTTTTGTGATTATAATGTCCTTGTTAGTTTTTAGGGATTTGACAACCAGTTTTTCCATTTTCTGCTTAGTTTTTTGTTTGAGTTTAGTATGCATGATGTTTCCATATGTATTTTGTCAGCTAGATTGGTGGGGAGTGATCGTAGATCCCTTTCGATATGATAAATGATATCCAGTTTGTTTACTGACCTTGGTGCAATGTCGTAGTTTAGGCCTTTTTCCAGTAGCGAGAGTTCACCTTGGGTGAGGTTGTAGTTTGATTTGTTAATAACCAGGCCATGGTCCGATGGTGGTTGGTTGCTCCTAACTTCATATGTGGGTGATTGGCTGCGCCTTTGGTTATGGCGTCCTAATTGTCTTGTGCTTTCTTGCTGTTTTAGTGCTTCGAACTTCTTTATTAATTTTTCCTTGTTTTTGAGCAATAGGTGCTTGCCATGTCATCTGTGATCTTGTCTAAAATATCCCAAATTTCAGGATTAACGTAGCTGGATAGCTCTAATTTTAGTTGTGAAACTCTGGCTTGGGCAGATGCTAAGTTTCTTTGTGATTCATGGATTTGTTCCCTTAACAATGCTTTTTCCAACTGGGCATAAATACAGAGCGCTTTAGTTGATGTAAACTTCTTTTTTAGTTTAATGAGTTGGGTATTAAGTTGCAGTCTCTACATCGTTTCAGAAAGACTAGTCGATTATTAACAAGGAAACGTGTCTTTAGCTTACCGTAGAGGCTGCGCTGCTTGTGGGTCAAATCTCCATGGATTATGATGACTCTTTATTTTAAGGTTACATGGTGATTAGCATTCATATTTACAAATTCACAAGATCCTCTACACCACTATAAATCAAAAAAAAAAGATTTCAAGAATGCCATTTCCATTCCTTATGTTAGAGGCATTTCGAAAAAAATAGAAATCTACACAAATACAACACCTACTCAGCTTTTCCAAAGATCCTCTTCCACACCTAGCCAACCCAGGGGTTTACAAAATACAATGCACATGTAACTTACCATACATAGGAGAAATAGGGCAAACCATCCCAATTAGGAAGGACGAACACAAACGACACATTAAATACCTCCATTTTGGAAAAACTGGCCTTTCAGATCACGCATTTCAGACATATCACAGAATTGATTGGGAAGGTACCAAGTCCCTACACCACACCAAAACCTTGTTCGAGAGGAAATTTAAAGAATCATGAAATGCTCAAACACAATCCTAACCTGAACAAAAATGACAGTCTAACCATTCCAAAAATGTGGAGGACCCATTTGTGACCATTATAGCAACCAGAACAAGCCAAAGAAAAATCTCAATACAAGAAGACTTGGTGAAGTCGTTTTTTTTTAAACATTCAATAGCAACCTGAACTGTACAAGTCCTGAAGAAAAGCTTGGTACAGAGGACTTTAGCAGGGTTTATTGTAGTGTTTTTTTTTTTTTTGTAAAAGATCAATTAACGGCATAGATTCAATTTACCTTTGTAGAGTGCAAGAGCATCCAGCTTGTTTTCATATACACAGGTATTTTTCTGATGATGACCTCAACACAGGGGTTGAAATGTCAATTATTATTTTATTAATAATAAGTAAAATAATCATTTCAACACGTGTGTTTTGTGTCCCTGAATTCATAAATATGAATCAAAAAAATAAAACCAGTTCATGTTAAGCCATCCTGTATTTATGGATTACTAAATTACTAAAAATCCACAAACCTAATATCCCCGTACACTCCATAGTCAATAGCATAGATATTCCCACATATAATCTGGCCCAGTTAGCCAAGTTGCATGTGCTCCTTACTGGCAACTCCTCTACTTTTGTAAAAAATTCAGTCCATTTCAAAACACTAGTTAAAAATCATATCCTTAAAAATTCAGACATAATGGTTAGTTTTGATGTCACCTCTTTATTTATCAATGTACCACTTATAGACACTCTTGATTTGATCAAGTCAAAATTTTCCCCTGGTATCTTTGAATTATTCAAATTTACTATGTATACAGGTTACTTTACATGGGAAGAAAAAAATCAATGAACAGATTAATGGCTGCTATGGGTTCCCCCCCCTCTCCTTTTGGCAAACTTTTACATGGAACACTTTGAAAACAACGTACTTATCACAGCTACATACTAGCCACTAGTGTGGTTACACTATGTAGATGATGTATTTGGCATTTGTACCCATGGACAAGACACTTCAGCTGCATTTGTCACCTACCTAAACACCCCAAAATCCATGTCACAGTAGAAAAAGAATCTAATAACTGTTGACCATTTCTTGACACATTAGTCACCTGCCTTTCAGATGGATTACTATCTTTTTTCCATTTACAGAAAGCCAACACACACACACACACACACACACACACACACACACACACACACACACACACACACACACACACACACACACACACACACAGGAAGATACCTACATAAGCAATCACATCATCATCATCCAGTCCAACAGTATGGCATTTTAAAACACTTACACACAGATCCAGAGCCATTTGTTCTAACAATACAGCTTTGTCTACAGAACTCAAATACCTGTGCTATACATTCTTGGCCAACGGCTACAACTCATACAAAATAGATAAAATACTACATAACCCCATTACCCCCCCCTCAATACACAGGAAACCACAGCATTACCATTTCTATTCCCTATGTCAGAGGTACATCAGAAAAGATAGCCAGAGTACCGAGGATAAACTGCTCACCTAAGGATAAACTTCACCCTCGAGACCTTGGAGTGTATGAAGGTCTCTGTAACTTGTCCTACTATGGGCAAACAGGAAGCTCAGTTAACATCCACCTGGAAGAACATAAAAAATACATTTGCTACTATTACTATGGCAAGTCAGGACTGGCAGACCATGTTTTGGACACTCCTTCACACAGGATTAGATGGAAAAATTTGGAAGACTGTTATCTTAAGAGCAACTCCCCATAGCTGTAATGTTTTTTTTTTACATTATAGTGTCAGTTTAACATTATAGGGTGCAAAAATAGGCCTTTTTTTAGGTCTTATGTCCATTACAATTGTATTGTTTCATTTACTCACTGTCACATATACAAGCTGTGTTGTGCTCTGACAATGCTGATTTGAAATTTAGTGAAATATAAGCAGTTAATAAAACATCTTTTTGATAAAATTGTTTGGTGGTGTTAATACCATAAAAATGAATCATGAATAACCGTCAACGCCTAAGCTTATCTGTTAGATTAATTTCTACATAAATGGCATAGGAAATAATCTGAAGGAAATATTCAGTTGTTTGCTGATGATGCTAAATTAGGTAGAGTAATTGTTAATGCTGGATGATTTAAATAGACTCTCAGTATGGTCAAAAGATAATGGGTGTCAGTTTAACATGGAGAAATGTAAAGTTATGCATTTTTGGATAAATAGATTACAAGCTGTGTATCACATTGATGGAACTGTACTCCAGGAAATAGCTGAAACCAGGGATTTAGAGGGGGGGGGGACAGAGAGTTGAAGTTTAGAAGGCATATTGCTAAGGTAGCTTCTAAGATTACTTAGCTATTGAAGAACACACAAGTAGAGATAAGGAAGTTGTTATTCCTCTTTATATGGCCTTAATTAGTGCACATCTGGATTACTGTGCTCAAATCTGATCTCCTAGGTTTCTTGCAAATGAAGAAATGGTGAAGAGGATTCAGAGATGAGCAACCAAGATGGTGAGTGGTCTGTGGAATGTTTCCTATAAGGATAGATTGAAGATGTGTGGATTGCAGAAGTTGGAAGAGAGACAAAAGGGAGGAGATTTGATAGAAACATTTAAGTTATTTAAAGGGTTTTATAGAATTGCTGCTGGAGAAATGTTTCAAAACTTGGGTAGAGGGAGCAGAAGAAGAGGTTATCCCTGGAAGTTGAGTAAATAGTTAGTGGGGATATGAGGACTAGATTTTTCACTTGGTGAGTTGTGCATGGAATGGGTTGCCAGTATCAGTTGTTAGCACTTTGTTAATGGGTTCATGGAGATGTATGATAGATTGAGTGGATAGTTTGAGTCTTCTGACTCCAAGGATGTGTCCATACAATAATTATAATAAGTTTTAAAAGAGGTATACCGTGAGTAGACATATCGATACAAAATAAATAATGGAAAAAACTCACGTAGAAAGATTATTTAATAGTATAATTTTCGCCTGTGTGTCACAGGCATCTTCAGTACATTAAGCTCAAAATTAAACACTAACTGACAATTCCAAAAAGCGCCACCTAAGTAGCTGGTGTAAGATAACTAAAAAGGTCAATAACTTTCCTAAAAAAAAAAAAAAAAAATTAATACAATAAAAAGTTAGGAAAGATTAGCTGATTTGTAAAGTACTATCTCCCATAAAGGGGATAGACGTAAGCCGTCGTATCTGTTTAAGTTAGGAGAATGAAGTAGAGTTTCACATGTTTCTTTATAAAGGCGTTCCATGAGAAACTGACTTTTGTGAAGAACTCTTGTCTTTCTCCAATGAACTCTGTGTCTAGTGAAGATGGCATGTTCAGAAAGTCCAGACTTTTCAGGTTTAAAGTATTCAATATAAGATTGGTGTTCTTCTAGCGAATAGAGGCAGATCTTCCCGTTTGTCCGAAATAAGATAATCCACAAGAGCACGGAATCTGGTAGACACCTGGATGATTAAGATGTGGAAGCTTGTCCTTAGGAGAAGTGAGAAAGGTGGAGATTTTTCTAAACGATCGAAAGGCAACAAAAATATTCAGTGGTTTTAAAACTTTTGCTATACGTTCACTGATGCCTTGTACATAAGGGATAGTAATGCGCGTTATTTCCTCTGTGTTTGAAGAGGAAGACATATTAAAACTACTCAAAGTTCTTTTAATGAAGCAATTCTTATAACCATTAGATAGAAAGGAAGAAGTTATATATTGTAGTTCTTTCTGTAAAAGATCGTCTGAAGAACAAAAGGAGTGGGCCCGATCAGATGATCTTTTACTTTTTAATGTTTTAAAATTTATAATGACCAGTATTCCCCAAGAGGTGCAATAAGTACATACAAAAAACTGTTTACAACATAAAACAAGAACCAGAATTACCATTATATAAATAAAACTGACATTTAAATCAAAGCACCTTTTCTAATTTTCTTTACTCAACTAAAAATTCTCACTCATCACAAACAAGCAAATAAGTTTTTCTGTGTGTGTGTGTGTGTGTGTGTGTGTGCATTTGCATATTTTTTATGTGATTTCCACTCACAAGCCTGTAGTACATTTAGTACTGTCAATGAGCTAAGAAGTTTTTTTTATTCTATTTTTTTATTAATTTTAGAAGTTGTTTATTTTTATTTATTTTTTTACAAAATCCAGAAATCCTACTCTAGAGACCAACATGTAAATTTTTCCAGTCACTTTAGGCCTCCAATAAGAAGGATACTAGTCTCACATCAGACCATAAAATTCATCTCCCACCTAAACACAATCACAAACAACTATGCCTGTGTGGAATTCAAACCTGCAACCTTATTGGTTGGACAGCAGATGCACTAACAACTCATCCTACTAGGCTTACAATTTATACATAAATGTATTAAGTAGCTGCGTATTATATGCAACTGTGCACTGTATTGGCATGATTATTATCTGTTACATTGTATCTGTTATACAAACTATTTGTTTAATCCTTATGAGTTAGCTAGGGAGTTGACTGTACTACTGTATGTTATCTATCAGTCAGGTATCCTTAATTTAAGAAATAGAGTTCTTCCAACTATTTAGCACAGTTCACTTTGAAATCTTGTTTCTAAAATTCAAACCGAGCTTATTTTATTTAACTTTCTTTCATGTCAGAGCAAGCAAAATACAAGAGCAAAACAATATGCTTCTCTCTCTCTCTTTCTTTCTGTGTATACATGCACACACATACTCTAGTCACAAATTGAATAGTGGCTGTAAGTAATATTTGTGTTCTGGGATATATGTAGGCAAATGTTTTGAGGATAGGTTGAATCTTTGTCAGCTTTCAGATTCTTAAAGAAATATGCATATAGTGGTAAACAAATCTCATCTTAACACATTCACATTGGAGAGTGTTAGGTACCTGTTATGCTGATTGCAGGAACTCACTTTTCCATATGTATGTCACTTCCACATCAAACAGTGTGTATTTTCACAAAGGTTATACAGCATGTTCAACTTTTTCTGTAGAATTTTGTAAAATTATCATTTGTGATAATTTATTATGTTCAGCAAATACTTTTAAAGAAAAAAAAATTTGCTGAACATAAATTCTTTACTTTCTGCATTATAAAACAGGCATTCCCACATATTTTCTGCAACTGAATATTTGAAAGAGAATGTTTGGAGCAAATGTATGTATATTTAGTTAGATACAGTGTTTGGTGCTATGATAAAAATTAAAAATTATTTTGCCTGCTTGTAAGCAGTGTACTATATATTCAATATGGTGTTTTTTCATAAGGATAGAAAGGAGAAGAAGGTAGGAGGACGGCTTCTGATAGTACGGAAATTGTGTCCACATAAGATAGATATGAAAGAGGGGAATAGTGTAATGGTTTTGAGACAGTGTGATTTGAGCAGAGATTGACAGGAAGAGATATTTAGTTGGATGTTGCTATAGACCAGGGAACGTTGGGGGGTGGGGTGAAATGTATAAGCAACTTGGGAAGGTGAACAAGAGAAGGATGATTATTATAGGTGATTTTAATTATGGTGGTATAGATTGCAATGAAGAGATAATTTCAGAATAAAGAAAATGAATTTCTTGAGAGACGTTTGTCTTAGGCAGTATGTAAAGGAGAGTACATGAGGATTGAGAATTTTAGAGCTGATCAATTCATCAGAAGATGTGATTTTGAGTGGGGTTTTGAACTTCCCTCCAGTTGGTGAGAGTAATCATGAAGTAATTATTTGGATTGTGGCTAGCCATGTGAACACTTCTGAGAGGGAAAGGATATATGTGGAATTACAAAGCTGGTGATTGCAATCAGCTTAGGAGACAGCTTGGAACTATAGCATGGAATGAGGAGTTGAGCAGACAATAGATAAATAAATAGATAAATTGTAACCAGCTTGGGAACTTACAAAGAAATACTTAACAGCATTAATGTGTGAATGTATTCCAAAGGTCAAATGAATTTTAGTTGGATGTTGGATTGAAATAAACAAGGTAGGTGTCAAATGGATAAATGACGGGAGTAAGCATGAAATCAGGAAGAAGAAGAAGGTACTTTTGGAGGCATCACAAGGTGAATAATAATAATAATCAGTGGCATGAAAAGTATAAACAGCTGGCTAGAAGAGTGGCTCAGTTGGTAAAGACAGTAAAAGTGCAGTATGGGCAGAAATTAGCAAATCAAGCCAAGAAAAACCCTACAGAGTTTTTCAGGTGTGTGGCAAGTGGAAGGAAAAATTATTACTGTAAGATGATGTTAATGGATGAAAATGGTAGAATGGTAACTGCTGCAGAAGACATTGTTGAGGTATTCCGTGACTAATTTATAAGGGTGTTTCATTCTCATCAGGGTGAAATCATAAAATCCTCAAATACGTTTGAGGATTTCATGATTCCAAGAAAAACCCTCTGGAGTTTTTTATGTGACAAGTAGGAAGAAGAATGGTTATGGCAAGATGATGTTGAAGGATATAAGTGAGAGATTTGTCACTGCTGCAGGGACATAGTTCAACATAGTTCTTCTGATTTCACATTAAGTCCCAATGTGAAATCAGAAGCTCAGATATGTAGAATGAAATGAGAGAAGATTTAATAGTGAGCAAGCAAGAGGCATAGGAGGAGTTTAGTAAGCTAAATGTCAATAAGACAATAGGACTTGATTATATATCACCACATGCCTTAAAGGAATGCTCCATGGAGTTAGCATCAGCCTTGTCTTACCCCTTTAACAAGTCTTGCAATAATACCAGTACCAGAGAAGTGGAAGGAAGGTAAAATTGTTCCACTTCATAAAAGTAAGATAAAACTCAAGGCTACAATTATAGAATTATAAGTCAATTTGTATATCTGGGATTGTAGTTAAGAGTACATGGTGAGAACTGGGATACAAAAGTGGGTTGATAACAGATATTCTTTGTGCTTGAATATCTTCAGCATCAATTTGTTAAAGGGAAGTCGTGCTTTACCAACTTGCTTATGTACTATTGTAAAATCTCACATGAATAACATTATGTTCATTTTACAAGTTTTCTCTAAAGATATATAGAATTGTTATTGCCTGTGAACTTACCAAAAATCCTTTGTATATAATAATCTCGTTACGAAACTATGTTTAATCAAATGTGTGATGTATGAAGTGTGACATCATCAAGTCCCGATATTAGCTCATTTCCATGTATGGTAATATTGAACATTGCGCATGCACGCTACATAAAAATCAGGCCTATATAAGCTCTAAAGGAGACATCTCGGAATTTTTTTATCGTCTCTTCTCCCTGGATCCATTGGTGGTCATTGGAAAGAGAGATATCTTGGGTTTTTTTTGCCGTCTCCTCTCCTGAGGTCTACTGTTGGTCATCAGAAAGAGAGAAATCTTGGGGGTCTCAGCCTTCTCTCCCCCTGGGTCCACCACCAGAAGTCCTGCTATCCATTGCTAGAGCATTTCATGTTGGGAAGTTTGTACAAGTCGCCATGGAGAGCCAATTGCAAAAAGCATTCATCAGATGGTCAAGGCCACCATAGTCCAGAATCGGAAGGAAAAATGATAATGATGACAGAAGACAAAGAAAACAGCAGGAAACAAAGAACAGGCATACTTAGAAGAAAGAAAGATCGTGTAGACAAAGAAATCAAGTAAGGACTGTAGTGAATGAAAGAAGTATACGATGTATAATGCATCATAAGTACAAAAAAAGATTTGTAAGCTTCTGGACAAATCACATTCATTTACATAAAAAATATCTATGTAAATGAGTACGTACCTATTCCAAGAGTAAGCTTTATTCTGTATGTAGAAAACATAAGTTATTGTTGATAGAGCATATGCTTGACAAGTTTATTTGTTTAATGGATAAGAATGACTAGTAACAAATTAAGCTTAAATCATAAGATAGAATTGTAGGAGATCTAACATAGAATAACTTGTAATAATCTAAGACTTGAAATTTCATTGTGTCAATGCTTATATGTAAATTGAACGTTGCATATAGAATTCTTGATTTGATTAAATTAGTTTGTGAATGATACCATGAGACTGGTCTGTCAGTGCACTGATTTGAAAACTATGAACAACCTGCACATATCTGACTAATAAGGGGAGGGTATTTATGATATGCTAAATGAAAAGTTAAAGCCACGACTGATATAAAGGTCAGAAGAACGGGGAATAATATTTGCTTTATCTTTGTTTATATTTCTTACAAACTCACACTCAATAAGTAGTTTAACTAGCACAGCCATAAATCATATAAATTTGTTAAATTGCAGAGTGTGAGCGAAAGTAAGAAAGACAGAGCAACAAAGTCAAGACAAATTACACTATAACAAGTGACAAATGTCTTCGACAAGGTTGATACATATACAGTGGTATACTTAGATTTTGTAAAGGAGCTGATGGGATTGGATGATAGATTAGTGAGTTGGATGGGCAACTGGCTCTCAAATATGTATGAGCAAGTTGTGTATGGGGGTGCTAGTATCCCAGAAAAAAAGGTCGTTAATGATATGCACAGGAGTCTCATTTGGAACCATTGTCATTGAATTTGTATATTAATGATATTTGGGTGGATTTACAACTGTTTGTAAAACTGTGGTGTCAAGCAGATATTGTGGCTTTACAGGAAGATTGTATGAGTGGGAAAAGGTATGGAACTGTCAGTTCAATATTGCAAAGTGTATAGTTCTGAAATTTGTTAGGCAATAATGGGATTGCAAAGTATGAACTTGGTGGGAAAATTTAGATGGAAGTTGAGGAGACAGGAAACCTTAAGTTGGTGCAAGGATCTGAAGTTGAGAAGTCACATTGCACAAGTTGTGAAGTCATCACATCAGATTATGGCAATTCAAATTCATCTTGTGGCAAATTTGTATAACTGTTGATTTCGAGTACAAAGTGGATGTACATTTTTACAGATTTTTGAATTGTGTGCAAAGGGGTCTCATGATAGCACTGAACAGGATAAAAGACAAAAGGCTGTGGTTAGCAAATTGTGTTTGAAAAGCTCTTTTTAGGAAGGAATAAAGTTACAAACTTGGAGGTCTCAGGAATGTCACCTAGATGATTTCACTCAGCAGAGAATTATTAGAATGCTTGTAGAAGGCTGCAGATTTACTGATATTGCCAGAGAGTTTGGAATCTCACACAGCATTGTATCCAGGCTCTGGGCAGCATTTCAAACCAATGGAATATGTTCCAGATGTTTGCTAAGAAGTTGCCCTCACACAAGCACAGAACATGAAGACAGATTTTTGGTATTAACAGCAAAATGTAATCTATGGCAGATCAGCTTGCAAGTTCTCTCCATTCAAGCACGAGTATGTGGATATCTCAACAGACTGGCAAGATCTGTGATGAGTAGCTTATAAGCCCAAAGACCTGTAGTCTGTATCCCTTTATCCACAGCTCATTGTAGAGAGTACATTTTCAGTGGTGTTCTATCCATAAAAATTGGACAAGACACCATTGGGCTAAAGTTCTCTTTACAGATGAGAGTCATTCCCATCTTTCCTTTGATTCTAGACGACACTTGATCTGGTGTGAAAATGGTACTGTTTGCCATTGTGAGAATGTCCTTGAAAGGAATAGATATGACAGTGCTGGGGTCATGATGTGAGGAGGGATTAAACTTAATGGATGCACCAAGCTACAGGTGCTGATAAAAGGGACTATGACTGTGAACGATATTGCAACAAAGTTCGTCAATGTCGTGTTCAATTGTTACATGGTGCTGCACACAAAGAATTAATTTTTATGGATGACAGTGCCACACCACATCATACATGAGCAGTGGAGATGCTTCTGGAGACCGAGGATATTAATTGAATCGAGTGGCCAGCGTGCTCCCCAGATCCGAACCGCATAGAACACATTTGGGATGCAATAGGGAGATGCATCGCTGCTCGAAATTCCTCTCCAGAAAACAAACAATGCCTTACACTTGCCCTGAAGGAGGAGTGGGCTAGTTTGCCTCAAGAACTCCTGAACTTGGTGTTAAGCGTGGTATCGTTGTGGAAGGTGCATTGCAGTTCTGGGTGCACATATTCCATACTTAAATGTCTCTCTGCATAGTGTTTAAAACACTGTACATTAATTCCTTGACTATGTCCTTAGGAAATTTGTAACTTTTGCCAAAAATTTACTGCAATTTAATTTGTATGAAATTTATAACACAATTTTTGTAATATAATTTTTTAGTATGCTTGGCAATAAATTTATGTCCACATTTGGCTGTAGTCATCAAAAATTTTTTCATATACTGGTAAAAATGTAGTTTGTTCTTAGCTTTTGGGCACCATGTATAAGGCCTTGATCAGGTCTTGTATGTATTATTATGCACAGGTTTGGTCTCCTGGTTTTCATGATGATGAGGATATCGAAAATGATCTAGAGAAGACTGACTAAGGTGATAACTGGCCTTTGGGATGTGGTATATGAAGACAGATTGAGGGAATGAAGAAAGGGAACATGATTGAGACATTTAAGTGGGTAAAGGTTGTTACCAGGTTAACGTGAAAGAAATTTTTCATAGAATGGGAGAAGGGGATAGAACAAGGAGACATCCCTAGAAGCTATAGAAAGAAGGACGTGAACAGGGGCATAAGGAACAGGTTCCCTTGCATGGAGAGTGGTTGGTGAGGGGAATGTACTTCAGGCATATCATTTGATTCATTTCAAACAAAAGGTGATAAAAGTCAGCCATATCATCATTGTTTTCACTTCAGCTCTTCATCCCCCCCCCCCAAATCTCCTCCTTTGTCCCTCTCAAAAATCTTTGATGGTCAGCAGCCATCTTCTTCACTATTAGGAGGCCCACCAGATAATTAATGACCAGTAGCTGGGATTTTGCCACTCTGAATTCTCTGGGTACAAGCCATAGAAAGGTTTAGTGAAACTCGAACTCTGGAAAAAGGCTGCTCACAAAATTATCACCTTAGAATTTGTCTTCTATCTATTGGGTTACCAGCTTTTCCTGTAGTCATTCACTATGTTATGATGGATGACTTCCTTTCTTCAGATTTTTCCACCAGTGCTGGAGAAGAGTTCTGTACTTGCAGTCACTATCTTCATGCTACATAAATGACTTTATCTAACCTTTGCTGATAACAGTACACTTCATTCCTCTTCTTCATTTATATTCCTCAGTGTGCACATTCATTCACTCATTAAATCATTAATATTTTTCTTTTAGTAATGTTTTAAATACTATGCTTGCAAAGAAGTCAACAGATACCATAGTGTGAGGAAAAAATAGCAATGCTGCCCACTTTAATATGATGTAGGGCCTCCTTTTGCTGCAATGACTGCAGCAATCCTACGGGGCATACTTTCCACAAGCATATGATAGCAATCAATGAGAATTTTGGATCATTCTTCCTGTAGGTCTGTAATAAGGTCCTGGATTGTTGTGGGATGGACGTCCCTTGACCTCACAAAACGATCTAGTTCATCCCACAGATGTTCAGTCGGGTTTGAGATCAGGGCTCTCTGGAGTCAAGTGTGTTAACATTCATGTCTACAAACTATACAATTACAGCAGCCTTATGGCATGGTGCTTTGTCTTGCTGAAAGAGAAGATGGTCAGTTCCATAGAAATGCCATTGCATTGTTCAGAATGTTCAGATACCTCTCAGAGTTCAATGTTCATTGCACCACAGAGATCTGAGGCCAATCCAGGAAAAACAGAACCATACCATCACACCACCATCTCTGAATTTCATAGCTGGGGCTATGCACTCTGTTATGAGATGTTCACTATGCATCCTCCACAACTGGCCATCTACTCATTTAAGGGTGTAGCATGATTTGTTGCTCCATAACACTGCTTTCCCAAGCTTCCTCATCCCACTGTTTATGCTCTTTGCACCACTGAAGCTGGTAATGTGGGATTCAGGTAATGTGGGGATTGCATGTTGTGATTTTATCATGGAAAACCATATTGGGAACCTCAGTTCTGTACATCAACTGGATGTACGGAACTCAGCATTCAAAATGTTGGCTGACAAATGGCAGTTTTTACATATTATCCTTCTTGTCACCCCATGATCACGTTCAGTGAGTGTGGTGGGTCATCCACTGTATGTAGCACTTGCAGTTGACTCCCTGTGCTTCCATCTCAGTATGGGATCACTAATTGTTGATTTATAATGGCCTAATTTATCAACAATTTGCCAAACAGATAGGCCTGCAACATGGCATCCTATCACAATACAAACTCTGTCTCTTTTCCTTCTTACAGCCATTTCACCCAAACACAGTTGCAATGACTTGGAGCATCATATTCCTCCAATTTATACTGGCTACCAACATTACTTATTGCATTGCATAATGTTACCTTACCAATGGGGGTATCTATTGACTTCTTGACTTGCTTGGAAAGTAGTGTATGATTTCAGTGGGTAAAAATAATCTTATAATCCTCAATAATATGTCCAGTCTTATTTATGACTTGTAATGGCCTAATTTATTTTCATCCTCCAAAAACTTGGTTCCTTGTCAGTTGAAGATGATGCTTCTCACCTGTACAACTGCTGGCATTGTACAAATTGCAAGTTCATCCACCCTTCCTTGATATGTTCTCCTGATGCATGGATGGTGAACCAAAAATTTCTCTAAGAATGCTTGATGCTGATCTCTTGCTCACAGTATCACTTTAATCTCTCTTGCTCTCTTACATAGATATTCTCTTTCTCCTTTATATCCTTTTTTATATGTATTTTTATGGTCAATGTTCTGCTGCACTGGCCACCATCATTCCTGTATTTTGCTGCATGGTTGGCAAAGTGGTTAGCATATCTGCTCCTCTTCATCCTACCATGGTCATGGATATTTGTAATTGTCTTTCAATGGGAGATGAATTTTATTGCCTGGTGAACTGCTTATTGGAAACTTGAAGTTCCATGTTTAGTCTCTAGAGCAGAGTGTGTGGGTTATATAAAATTAATAAAAAAAAAAAAAATCCTTAGCACACCCATGGTACCAAAATACTATATGTTTACAATCTTTCCTTGATGGGAGTCACATAAAAACTGGATGAATATGAGCAGCTTCTGGACAATATCCATTTTCTGTACAGCTTCTTACTGACTGAATCAGCTCTTTCTTCCTTATACGTTCTAATTATTTCTATAGTCTCCTTCACTCTATCTAGAAAGGCTACAACCTTTAAGGTTAACAGATTTCTTATTTTCCCCTAACCTCTCATCCACACAGCACTGATGTGATAAGTTTGCAACCTGAGATTTTCGTCTGAAGTTAATATAAAAAAATAAACAAAATAAAAAGAAGAAGAATTCATGTGTATAATCCTCAGACCTTTCCCATATTGATTTTCTATCAGCTTTCTCCCCCACCTTACACCCTTCTTCATCCCCTTCCTCTCTCTGCAGATTGAAGTTAAAGGTTTTAATTAGTGCTTTTAATTTTGAATGGTATGCTTTTTCATTTACAGCTAAAATGAATATTAAGAGGAGAACATTCCAATTATATTTGTTTGTTCTTAAAATGTTCTGAAACCTTTGAAGTATTTCATGTCAGAATTATTTATTGACATGAAATCTTTCCACATATTATTAGTTTTCAATTGGACCAGATTATATTCAAATAAAAAAGGACCAGGCTATGATCACCTCCATAAAAATTATTAAAAAAAGTATTGAGTAATTTCTATGAATTCAGTTAATTAGTAATGTAATTCTAATATTATTATGCATTATATTTATTTTGCTACAGGATCTTCCCAGCAGTGGTTCACATGCAAAATGTATTGACACAGTAAGTAATAACATAATTTTTGCTTTGAATACTTTTTTTTTTCTTATTGAATATGTTTCTCAGGTTTTACAACATAGTTTTGTTAATCTTCATGTATTCTCTTCTTTGTTGAAAGTTTCATATCCAAAAAAATTTTAAATGCTATCAAAAAAAAAAAAGAAAGATTTTGTAGCATATACAGTAAAACATTATATCCCATAGGACATGCTTTTGCTCAAAGCTACATCCCATTCCACTCTACAGTGCCTAGATCAGTGTTACACAATTCTTCAGCAGCAGCAGGTATGATTATTTATTTAATATTTTATATCTGTTTGATAATATTTAATATCTGTCCTCTTCTCTTCACACATACAGTGTGAGTGACACTTTACATGGACATGCCCAGCACACTGTAATTAACTAGGGAACCAATACTTCCTCCTTCAAAACTACAGCAATAAAATAATTTCAGCAGACCAGCTGCTAGATAATACTTGGAATTGAACCTGATGCATCAGGAGGCTTTGCAATCAGGTAGTGAATGATCTTTCTGCCATGTACTCTACCTAGTCATGGCTAGAGGAAGTCAGAGTATAGTGGTGTGGGCTATTAATGCCACACACATGGTCTAGGTACCCCATGTGGAAATTATTTCAACAAGTCTTTCACTCCCACTGTATGTTCCTGTTCTATAAGCTTTTAACATTGAAATATGAAAGATACCATAATAAATAATAATAGCAACACTGTAATTCAAGAAAAAAAAATGTCTGAAAAACTACATTTCCATTAAAAAAAAAATCCACCAACATATACATTATTTAGAAAGAAGTAAATGAACCCCAATGGACAAGGTGCATCATGCCATGGAACAAGTCATACATTTGCAGTGCCGGTATAAATTGGAGGAATATGATGCTCCCAAGTCAGTTCAACTGTGTCTGGATGAAATGGCTGCAAGAAGGAAACTGATGGGATTTGAAAGAAGCATTGTGATAGGAGCCATGTTGTAGACGTATCTATTCGGCAAATTGTTGACAAGTTGAAACAATGTCACACCATAAAATCGGTGTTAAACAGAAATGTGCACTCAGTGTATTCTTTCCATCCATCAAATTTTGAGCCACTTTTTTGCATATTTATGTATTTGTTAGAGATTGATTTTTGTTACCAGTTAGTCAGAGAAAGAACAAATCTTTTTTTTTTTTTTTTGTCAGATCTCTTGTGATATAACAAATATATCATATCATGCAGATAGTACCAAAATTAAACAGAGGTTCAGTTAAACAGTATGACATTCAGTTAAGTGGCTGTACTCATTAATTAAAAATAGATGTGTGGCATGGTTAACTGCAAAAGACATCATCATTGCTGGTAATGACTTGCAAAACATCCAGATAGCTCTAAAAGTGGCAAGTAAGGATATTTTACTGCTTTATGAAAAGAAACTGATGAACTGTTTTGAAAAAGACATGGAAAAAATACAGATGTGTTGGCAGTAATAATTTCTGAGAATAAAATATTCTCTGGTCATGTATCATGACTCTCTCAGTAAAGAGATTATACTCATGCACTTGACATCACTTCTGCACATCCCTGTGCTGCCCACAGAATTGCACGAACCTGGTTTAGTTAGTGGCACTGTGCAACCAACATTCATATGTTTATCATACGAATGTTGCAGTGAGGAGATTATGAGAACCGTGTAATAGCTGTAATTGCACTTCACAAGGTTGGAATGCAGCCACTTTTTATTTTCGACACGCAAAAAACAGTATGCAGGTTTGTGTATCGGACTATTAACTTTTATAATGATAAAGAAGATGTATATGACCACCAACTTCATGACTGGGCAACTCGTATATAGAGGCTAATGATTTCACATCACTTGCCTTAATATCTCATAATGCAAAGCACATATCCTTACAGACATGTATAATGCTATGCATTATGGGAAGGGTCACTAACCAGACCGGTTTCGACCCTAATTGAAGTCTCATCAGTGGGAGCCTGACCCAGAAGTGATAGCAAAGTTGAAGTAAAGCAGAAGTCATATTTCCATATTCAAAAAGCCAAAAGGTGTCACACCTTCTTAATAAAAAAACTCTGGATTAGAGATAGATGTTGACATTTTTTCCATTAGCCTCTTTATACAAATTGCCCAGTTGTGAAGTTACTTCACACGCAAACTTTGTTTGCTTAGATTTGGATAAAGAAATAAACCAAGAATATAATTTCTTGGCATCTTTAACTTATAGTGTAACCGAGTGGAAAAACTTTCAACATCTATCTCTAATGCCAGCAAAGATTGGTAGAGCCTTTGCTACTAATGGCTCACTCAAAAAGTTAAGCAAGTTTGAGTGCACTTAGTAGTTGGAAGGAGATCAATCATTCGATGCTGTTGGCACACTCTCCCTCGATGAGTCTTTGGACTCCTTGGAGGTGTCACATAATAATAATAATGCAGTATTTTTTTATTAATAAGGTGTGACACCTTTTGGCTACTCATATATGGAAATATGACTTCTGCTTTACTTCAAACTTGGTATGACTTCTGGGTGTGGCTCCCACTGATGAGACCTTAATAAATGTTGAAACTGGTTTTGGTAGTGACCCTTCCCATAATGCATAGCATTATACATGTCTGTAAAGATATGTGCTTTGTATTATGAGATACTAAGGCAAGTAATGTGAAATCATTAGCCTCTATATATGAATTGTCCAGTCATGAAGTTACGCCATGTGCAAATGTTGTTTGCTTATACTTGAATAAAGGATTAAACCATGAATATAATTTCTTGGCATCTTTAATTTATCTTGCATTTTTTTTTAAACATCAGAGTAATTAAAGTGTTTATTTTAACACACATTCTTTCTTTAAAAATTAAAGATCACAGAAGTGCCTTTTCTTTTCTTTCCTTTTTTTTTTTTTTTTACATACTCTTTATTAGAACACCGTCTATATATTGTGTCATTTTGATAGCATCATAAAGCAACATTTAAATAATTTTATTTAAAAAAAAAAAAAGTCCCCTTTGCTGCCATGCTGCTAATCATGAAATTTACTTACCAGTGACATTTCTTCATTACCCATTTAATGATGGTGAGCAAATGCTATATAGACTAAGGAAAATCACTTTCTACTGTATCACAAAAGATCCTTTGATCTTTTGCCAGAAGAAACCTCAATAACGAGTATCCCAGTCCAGTTGGTATTCCTCCAAGTATACTAAAAACTTATGTTCCAGTATGAACACATTTTGTATTGCATATATATATATATAAACACACACACACAAGCTGCCACATTTGTTTGGCATCCATCAAACAGCATCATGAAAGCAGACTTTTATCAAGGCTCTCCCTAAAAGGGACAATTAAATTTGACTATTGAACTATCATCTTGTTTTCTTCTCCTTGTCCATGCAGTTAGCCTAGTGGCTATGCGCTTCACAACCATATGCCTGCGGAAGGAGTGTCCTAGGTTCGATCCCCGTTGACGACGTGAGGAGCTTAAGGATCTTTTTCTCAGCCATAGCCAAGTTAGCCAGTCTTGGGTGTGGACAGCAGGATCCTCCCCCCCCCCTCCAGTTTATTTGGGGTCTTTCATCCCACAAGCAGGCAAGCTAGCCTCGTGAACATGCCACTACAATCAAAAAATATTTCCCCCCCCTCAGTGGCAGGCCGGCTGAGGATTGTACTAACAAAGTCATATTTATGTAACGAGCAGACTCTGCAATGGAAGCGGGAAAAACGTGCAGAGGAAGAAGATCCTGTTTTCTTCTCCTTAATCCTTTCAAAAATAATAGAGAAGGTCATTAATAGCCAACTTCTTCACTGTCTGAAGTCTGTGAATTAAGTAGTATCAAAAATATGGATGCAACTACTCTCATTCCAAAGTTGTGTCTGTGAATTAAGTAGTATCAACAATATGGATGCAACTACTCTCATTCCAAAGTTGCTGTCATAAATTATTTCAACTTCAAACCACTTCAATTTTTAGTTTAAATCAGACCATTTTATTGATAAAATTAGGATATTTATAATATTTTCTAAAACTTGTTAAATCATCTCAATTTGCAAATAGAATATTTTTAATAAAATTCAAAAATAATTCACAGTTATAATAATTGTAATAACTTCACTCTAACTAATTGGGCAATACTACTACTATAGGTAAGAATGCTATTAGGAAACACTTTTTTTTTTTTCTCATAAGCAGCAGCAGCAGCATCAAATTACTATGTATCATTAAGGAGTATATATACTCCTTAGGGGTATATATATTTCACATTATTACTACCTTTCTGTCAACAGTTATTTTCAAATTAATCTATCATTTATCAATATCTGAATATTGTCAGATTTAACATTTCCATCTTTTAAGACACTACTGAGTGCACCAACCTACTTATCTTTCTTCCCTTGGGTGATTTTTCCTGCATCAAACACCTCTTTTTGCTAACTTTTCTTCTCCTGTTTTATGTAATGGATTATCTTTGCTCACACATTCTGAAATGTTAACAATGCCAGGTTCTTGTTTGCTATCATCATCATCAATTAAAATTTGATGTTTTAAGGATACTTGTGACATAAAGACTGAATAATATATGTACGTAAACACAAGAAAGATATTTAATTAACCAAATATTTCAGTCTGGAAATAGCAAACCATCTTCAGTGGCACTACAAGAACAGTTTAAAAAAAAAAAATGCAAGGTGGAATAATAACAATAGATCATTTAAAAATAGAACAAGCCGCGTGATGTTATATCACTAAGTATTAAAGGGAATATTTTTAAGCAGAGACATGATTGAAATAAAGATATTAATTAATAATATTAAATAACATAAAATTAATATGAATTAATGAGTTATCCTGATTAGACTTTCCCAGATTTTTGATATAGATATACAATCATTCCGATTCAGGTTAGGACGATGGAGTAAGGCCTCTATGCTTTCTTTGAATAAACGTTCAAATTTATAACGGGATCTATGTAAGAAGTTTTTGATCAAAGGATGTTGGTTAGTTTCAATCCCGTGCTGAGCCAATCCAGATTTTTCAGGTTTGTTGTGATAAATGGAGGATTGATGTTCTTGGATTCTTTTTTCAAGAGAACGTCCAGTTTGTCCAAAATAGGAGAGTTCACAGTTGCAGGGAATTTGATAAACTCCAGGAAGAGATATAGTTGAGCGTTTGTCTTTAGGAGAAGGAAAATGAGAAGATAATTTGTTAATAGGTGAATACGTAGCTGTTAATTCATATTTCTTCCGAATTCTTGCAATAGGTTCTGAAATCCCGGAGATGTAAGGAATTGGAACTCGACGTATTGAATCTTCGTTGTTTTGTGGTGGATTATAAGAATCGAGAAGATGTTGAGTACTCTTTTTTGGAAAAGCCATTGAGTTTCATGTGTTGATGGATAGTAGAAAGTTCTTTCTGTAGAAAATTAGAAGTAGAACAATTAGTTTTGGCTCTTCTGATTAGACATTTTATGATTCCTGTTTTTTGACAAGGATGATGGGCTGATTCTTTAAGAATATAATGACCTGTAAACATTGGTTTCCTGTAAACTGTAGTTGTAAGAGTATTTGAAGGTGACCAGATGAGGAGAACGTCTAAAAAAGATAATTGGTTGTTTACTTCCATTTCCATAGTAAACTTTATACGACAATGTAAGGAATTGATACTGTTTAAAAAAGAAGGTAAGGAGTCTTTGTTCTGAGGCCATACAGTAAAGATGTCATCTATATATCTTACCCAAAAGGATGGTTGAGGGAAAATAGATGAGAAGAGGACTTTTTCTAGATGTTCTAAATAAAAGTTGGCTAATGCAGGAGAGAGAGGACTTCCCATGGCCGTTCCTTCTACTTGGCTATAAAATTTGTTTTGACATAAGAAATATCCAGAGTGTATTACGAAATATTACGAAATATTGAATAAAACTATTCAATTTCATAATACACTCTGGATATTTCTTATGTTGTATACGTTGAGTTCCAATTTTTTATTCACCTATTAACTAACAGCTACTTATTCACCTATTAACAAATTACCTTTCCATTTTCCTTCTCCTAAAGACAAACGCTCAACTATATCTCTTCCTTGAGTTTATCAAATTCTCTGCAACTGTGATTTCTCCTATTTTGGACAAACTGGACGTTCTCTTGAAAAAAGAATCCAAGAACATCAATCCTCCATTTATCACAACAAACCTGAAAAATCTGGATTGGCTCAGCATCGGATTGAAACTAACCACAACATCCTTTGGTCAAAAACTCGCCTCTTACATAGATCCCGTTATAAATTTGAATGTTTATTCACAGAAAGCGTAGAGGCCTTACTCCATCATCCTAACCTGAATCGGAATGACTGTATATCTATATCAAAAATCTGGGAAAGTCTAATCAGGATAATTCATTAATTCATATTAATTTTATGTTATTTAATATTATTAATTAATATCTTTATTTCAATCATGTCTCTGCTTAAAAATATTCCCTTGAATACTTAGTGATATAACATCATGCGGCATGTTCTATTTTTAAATGATCTATTGTTATTATTCCACCTTGTATTTTTTTTTTAAAACTGTTCTTGTAGTGCCACTGAAGATGGTCTGCTATTTCCAGACCGAAATATTTGGTTAATTAAATATCTTTCTTGTGTTTACGTGCATATATTATTCATCATCATCATCAAATTCCTGACATATACCTCAAGCGGTGTACAGGATACGATAGTACTATATGAAAAATTACATCATTACTAACTTCCTATCTACAATTTTCCTCCAAATTAGTCTGTTACCTGTCAAGACTCTAGCATTATCAGATCTTATATTTCTATCTTCTAAGGCATTTTTTACTGTATCAATTCACTTATATCTTGATCTTCCTCTGGGTCTTTTTCCTGCCAACATGGCAGACAACACTTGTTTTGCTAATCTTTACTCTCCCATTCTGTTTAAGTGACCATACCACCTGAGATTAGCTCTATGCTAACGAATTCCTGGATGCTGATAATGTCAAGTTCTTTTCTAATATCCTCGTTTTTAATATGATATTGCCATTGATGCCATCTGTTCATGCCCCTAATCTTTCTCAGAGCTCTTGTATCTGCAGTCTCTAGTCTTTGGTCAAGTGTTTTACTTCTTACCCAGCTCTCAGATCCATAAGTTGAAATTGACTTGATTACTGTCTTGTATACTTGAATACTGCCTAATTTAGTGTTTTGGCTAATTTCTCTCTTATTCCATATAAATTTATTCAGCTGACTTCCTACCATACTAGCTTTGTTGTGTTGCCTATTTCCATATTTAATTTACCATCTTCACTAAAAATCCTGCCTAAATGTCTGAAATGCTTTGCTTGTTCTATAGGTTCTCCATTCACAATGTAGTTGATTTTTTCAATGTTTCTGCCTATTTTCATTGTCTTTGTCTTTTTAGTGCTGACCCTCATACCATATCTATTACAACAATTATTCACTTTAGTCAGGGAAAAGAGCTGACATTAACATTTCCAATTTTGATATCAGGTTTAATACCACTTTCCTTCATAATATGATCCATATTATGAAGGAAAGATAGAACTCTAGAAAAGAAAGTAGTTAATTGTATTTGCTGGAATTAAAGAATAATACAAGCAAATTAAATTACAATGGGGATATTTGACTACCATTGGAATATATATATATATATATATATATATATGCACCAATGGAAAAAAGAAAGTAATGAAAGTTTTTACTCCTTTCTGCAAGAAATAAAGTAAATAAGTGCCTATCTAGTGGTAATGGAAGACTTTAATCTAGAACTGACAATAGTAAAATTAATTTGCTCATCAGTATACATAGCAAGCACAGAAAAAAATGGGAGAAGTTAATTATGTTATGCAGCTGACATTAACATCTCCAATTTTGATATCAGGTTTAATACCGCTTTCTTTCATAATATGATCCATATAGATAATGAATAACAGAGGGGATAATGTGCATCCTTGTCTGACACAAGATTTAACATTAAACCACCTTCCTGTACTTCCTTCAATTCTAACTGCCGACTTACAACTGAAATAAAGACTAAGTATTGCTTGATAAAATGCCCCATTGGCACTATATAACTGTAGCGTTTTGAATAGCTTCTCTCTTGGCACCTCGTCATATGCCTTTTCCAGATCTACAAAACTTAAATACAAATCTTTGTTATATTCCCATGATTTCTCAGCTGTCTGTTGTAAAGTGAAAA
Source organism: Typopeltis vanoorti (assembly GCF_054136105.1). Lineage (NCBI taxonomy): Eukaryota > Metazoa > Arthropoda > Arachnida > Uropygi > Thelyphonidae > Typopeltis > Typopeltis vanoorti. The sequence continues at coordinate 50,290,226 of NC_143566.1, read as the reverse complement.
TGTGATCCTGACTGCCTCTATATTTGACCTGAATCCAGCTTGTTCTTCTCCAAGCTTCTCTTCCACAATCCTTCTCAACTGTTTCTCAAGTACATTTGTATATATCTTATCAGGAACACTCATTAGAGAAATAACTCTGTAATTCTCACATTCAGTTTTATTTCGCTTTTTATATATGGGTACAGAGCTCTACTCCAATCATCTGGAATTCTTCCCTTTGTCCAGGCCACTGTAAGACTTTTATACCTCCATACGTGAGCATTTCTGGTCAAATATCATCTACTCCTACTGCCTTTCATACATACTGAAGTATGGATATGTATTCCTGACTGCATGCCTGGTCAGTATTTTTTACCACTGTGCTGTCATTACTGCTTGTTTCATTTAGCAATTTTATGAAGTAATTACCCCATACTTCAAGAATATACTTTTCTCCTGTTTTCATGTCACCTTTATCATCTCTAATTCCTTTTAGAGAACTCTTTCCTCCCGCACTCTCTTCTGAGCTTTTTCAACAACCTCCAGAATATCCTGTCACCTTCTTGATATATATTTTCTATGTTCTTATCAAAGTCCTCCCATGATGTTTGTTTAGCTAGTTTTACACAGTAATAATAAATTTAGTTTGATCCTTTATCCAAGTGTAAGCAAACAAAGTTTGTGCCTGAAGTATCTTCTGGACTGAGGCAACTTGTGGTAAAGGTGGACCAAGCTCTCATCACTCCTTTTCTCACTATCTCCCATAATGCAAAGTACATCTCCTTGAGGACATGTATAATGCTATGCATTAAGGGAAGGGCCACTACCCAGACCGGTTTTGACCTTTATTGAGGTCTCGTCAGTGGGAACCAGACTCAACTGCCAACCTCAAGTCTCATAGCATATCCTATTTTCACAAATGAGATATAGCAGCAAAACGGTGTTACCATATTTGAAGAAATGTCAATAATAATATGCCGGAGGCTGTAAGATTGGAACTCCATCACTGAACTTCTCATTAGTACGTTCTAATTGGTAGGATATTTAAATTGCTTTCAAGTTTCAAAACTGCTGGATTTAAATGTGCAAGACAAGAATACAAGTAAGGTTATGAATAAGGATGCAAAATGAAACATAAGAATCTAATTAATACTGGCTGGAATGTTGAAGAATTGGCCAGAAAGGTTGAGCTACTAGATTGACTTTTAAGTAAAAAGGATATAAAAATTTTACTAACATTTGAAACCAAGAAATGAGAGGCTCAAGACTAATTAATAATTATAAACAATTTTACAATAGTGTAACTACTAAGTAATGAGAATGCCAAAGCAGGAGTAGCATTGATGATACATAGAACTCTAGAAAAGAAAGTAGTTAATTGTATTTGCTGGAATTAAAGAATAATACAAGCAAATTAAATTACAATGGGGATATTTGACTACCATTGGAATATATATATATATATATATATGCACCAATGGAAAAGAGAAAGTAATGAAAATTTTTACTCTTTTCTGCAAGAAATAAAGTAAATAAGTGCCTATCTAGTGGTAATGGAAGACTTTAATCTAGAACGGGCAATAGTAAAATTAATTTGCTCATCGGTATACATAGCAAGCACAGAAAAAAATGGGAGAAGTTAATTGATTATGTTGTGCATATTTAAACTTACAAACATTCTTTCCACACAAAGATACATACATATATAAAAGCACTTTGAGGGCAAGTGGTAAAAAACACAAATTAGTGAAATGTGTTCTTGACATGACGATTTTCAGCTCTGAGTTGGAAACTGACCACTTCCAGTTAGTCTCAACAGTTAGATTTCCTCTATAATGTTGAGTATAATGAAAGCAGAAACTAAACAAGAGGATTATTCAAAGTCTCTCTCTCTCTTAAAAGATCCAGTATGGTGCCTTTTTTGGCAGAAAGTTAAAAAAACAGAGATATACACAAATCAGTTGAAGAAGATTGGTTTAACAATCAAATTCTCTGAATGTGATGCTATATTGTGAGTGGTTGGTGTATTTAGTGCTCTTATAAAATGGATTTTTATCTGTTCTATTGTAGTTTTCCCTTAGAAAATTAGTATTTTTTTATAACATTTTTATTAGGATATTGCTATTGCAATATTAAATACAATTTAAAAATATGTTATAAAAACACTAAATATTTTAAAAACACACAAATCTGCACTAATATACTATAAAACACTAATTTTCTAAGGGAAAGATACACAAGAAATGGAACACTAAGAAGAACAGTGAAGTCAAGAACCAGAAGGCTTACTCCACTAATGAGGATGTTGAAAATGATTTAACCTCCAAAATAACAAAATTTAAGCAGATTGTTAAACAGACTACATGGGTACTAATGACAACTAGTAAGAAATTCATAAGTTAAAAATGCCAAGAAATTATATTCTCGATTTCATCCTTGGGTGAAACTTCATGGTGGACACAGGAAGTTAAAGAGGCAGTGAAGGAACAGAAGAAAGCATATCGAAAGTTCCTGGCAAATAAGTCAGCTTGTGCTCTTAGAGAATACACAGACAAATCTAAGAAAGCTAACACTATGTAAAACTGGCTAAACAAAAGTCATGGAAGGACTTGGGCAAGAACATACTAAATAAACATCAAGAAGGTGGCAAGATATTCTGGAAGTTGTTGAAGAAAGAGGAGCACTGTAAAAGCAATAGAGATGATAACGGTGACATGAAAACCGGAGGAAAAAAGATTGCTAAATGAAATGAGCAGTGATAGCACAGTGGTAAAAAAACACTCGACAGGCATGCAGTCAGGAATACGTATCCATACTTGAAGTAGAAAAAGCCATCAAAGGCCTAAAATGTGGAAAGGCAGCAGGAATAGATGATATTCGACCAGAAATGCTCAAGTATGGAGGTATAAACGTCTTACAGTGGCTGCACTACAATATTCAGAAGGGCTGGACAGAAGGATGAATTCCAGATGATTAGAGTAGAGCTCTCATAGTACCCATATATAAAAAGTGAAATAAAACTGAATGTGAGAATTACAGAGGTATTTCTCTACTGAGTGTTCCTGGTAAGATTTACGACAGTATACTTGAGAAACAGTTGAAAAGGATTGTGAAAGTAAAGCTTGATGAAGAATGAATTGGATTCAGGCCAAATAGAGGCTGTCAGGATCAGATCTTCACTTTACAACAAATAGTTGAGAAATTATGGAAATATAACAAAGATCTCTATTTAAGTTTTGTAGATCTGGAAAAGGCATATGACAAGGTGCCAAGAGAGAAGCTATTCAATATGCTACAGTTATATGGTGTCAGTGGGGCATTATATCAAGCAATACATAGTCTTTGAGTTGTAAGTCAGTAGTTAGAAATGAAGGAAGTACAGGAAGATGGTTTAATGTTAAATTTGGTGTCAGACAAGGATGTTATCCTCTCTCTTATTCATTATCTATATGGATCACATTATGAAGGAAAGTGGTATTAAAGCTGATATCAAATTTACAGGTGTTAATATCATCTCTTTGCTTTATGCTGAAGATGTTATACTTCTAAATAAATCTGCTACATGTCTGCAAGATTCCCTTATTAAATTGAGTAACTGTTGTAATAGATATGGTATGAAGGTCAGTATTAGAAAGACAATGAAAATAGGCAGAAACATTAAAAATATCAACTGTATTGTGAATGGAGAACTTATAGAACAAGTAAAACATTTCAGCTACTTAGGCACGATTTTTAGTGAAGATGGTAAATTAAATATGGAAATAGACAACAGAATCAACAAATCTGGTATGGTAGGAAGTCAACTGAATAAATGTAGAAATTATCCAAAATACTAAATTAGCTGTATACAAGACAGTTTAACTTATGGATTATGTAGTACTGTCATATCCTGTACACTCCTTAAGGTTATATATCAGGAATTTGATGATGATGGTGGTTTCATCCTTTATCCAAGTGTAACCAAGTGAAAAAAACTTTCAATATCTATCTCTAATACAGAGTATATTAGTAAGTAAGTGTGACACCGTTTGACTACTTGTTTATAGAAATATGACTTGTGCATTACTTCAACCTTAGTATCACTTCTGGGTCTGGTTCCTACAATGAGATCTCAATAAAGGTTGAAACGGGCCCTTCCCATAATGCATAGCATTATACATATCCATAAGGATATGTGCAGTGTATTATGGGATGCTAAGGCAATTGATGTGAAGTCATTATCCTCTATATACAAGTAACCCAGTCATGAAGTGACTTCATGCACAAACTTTGTTTGCTTACACTTGGATAAAGGATGAAACTGAAAATATAATTTCTTGGCATCTTTAATTTATAGTATAACTAAGTGAAAAAATGATCAACAGTATGAGAAAAGATATGAAAGGGTTGTTGGAAGAAGCAAGAGTGAAAATGGTTGTAAGTATATTACCTAGATATGATAGAAACTAATTAAGAAGGGCTATAATGGCAAATGATTCAATCTGTAGAAGGAATGAATTCAAGTTTTTGGATGTGTCGAGTGAGTTTGAGGGAAGAATGAATTTGTATAAGAGGGATGGCATACACTTGAATATGTTAGTCTTGAAAAATTAATTGGTATGAGACCTAACACGGGGAAACTAAATTGTGATGGGAGGACTGTGAGAAATGGTGTGTAAGAGCAACAATCTTATGTAACTATGTTATGGATGGGAGTGGGCATTATCATGGAAATGATTGCGATGAGAATAATTTTGTGTTCCTCCAGTTTGGACCTATCAAGCATAGATGTCTGAATAAATAAGACAGTAGATAAGAATAGAGATCTTCAAGTTGTTGAACTGTGTCAAGTAGACTACAGACAAGAGTATACAAAAAAAAAAAGCATGCATGAAGCTCATGTATGTACATGAATGTTAGGAGTATCAAAATCAAAGGGATAGTTTGTTGCACTGGTCAATACGTTGGTACCTCCGATTATAGGCACTAGTGAGAAATGGCCATCAGGCACACACTATTTAGTATCGAGTGTAAAGGATATGGTAGTTTTAGGAAGGGAGGGCTCAATTACTTGAATCCAGTTAGCATTGAGACCTGTGACTGTAATACTAGTAACAGTTCTTCACGTAGCAGTGAATTTGAAGCCATCTGGTGTGAGGTGGATTTGTAACAGTATTGAATAACTAGTGGATTGTTACACTCCTCATGGTTTGGATGCCAGTGACAAAATAGATCACCAAATAAAGACAATGAATGTGAAAAGAGTAATCATAATGGGAGAGTTTAATTATCCAAACATTGATTGGGTAGTAGTAAAATCTCATGAGAAGAATGAAACTGAATTTATTGAGCTGCTGTGAGACAACTTTCTCAAGCCGCATGTGACAGAAGGAACTTGAAGTCAAAGAGGGTTAGATTTGAATATAGTGTCAGAGGGGAGTTTCAGTTAAAGGCATAACTATTCTGTTTCCTGTTGGTGACAGTGATCATGTGGTACTCACTTGGAAAGTAACTAAGTTTATCAGTGTTCCATTCAGAAAGGGTTACATGCTGAACTACAAAGCAGAAAGTTATAACCAACTGAGGAGTTTGCTGGATTCTGGTATCAGAATAACTGATACTTTCACACATGGTATTGGTTGTTGACTAGGAAGAATATCAACAGCACATTGGAGTCATTTATAAAATATCTAAATGATGCCATATTGGAATGTGTTCCTACAATCCAAAGAATAAATAGGATAGAAGTGAAATGAATGTGTAATCTTATTAAGCAAGAAATTCGTAAGAAAAGGGATGACGTGGAAGGAATACCATGTGCATAAGGATGATGGCAGTTATGAAAATTATAAGCAGCAGATCATAAGAGTCACAACTGTTAACACAACAGAATTCTATCATTATGCTGCAAATAAAAGAAAAGAATGGATATGAAAGAATAACTCTACTGAATGCAGATAGTGTGAGAGTGACAAATGCAGAAGAAGTTGTTCAGCTAATAATTGATCATTTGCTAAAAGCTAACAACTTAGTGAATTGTGCTCATTGATACCTTTTCACTGGATGAAGAAACTGAGGTGTTTGAAGAGGAGGAGGTATTAGAACTGTTGCACAAACTGAATAATGATTCATCAATAAGGACTAATGGGATATCAGCATGGATGCTAGAAGAGGTTTCAACTAAACTGGCTATTTCTTTGAGAAAACTATATAATTTGAGTCTCAGAACAGGGAAAATTCCACAAGACTGAAAAGAATGTATGATAATTCCATTGTATAAGGATGTAATCCAACTATTGACCTATCAGTATCTCTGGAGTGGTGGTGAAGATTTTAGTAAAATTGGTTAGGGCTCACATTCAGAAATGGGTGACAGAGAATCTCTACTCTGCAATGAACAGCATGAGTTTACTTAGAGAAGATCATGTTTGAGCAACTTGCTCACATTCTATTATAATGTTACCATTGAGTTAGATAAGGGGATTGGATACACCATGATACTTTTGGATTTTGCTAAGGCTGTTGATGAATACAGCATGGAAGTCTGTTGCATAAATTGAAGAATATGGAATTGTATTATAAAATATTAGTGTGGAGAAGAGGATGGACTATATCCATATAGCAAAGATTGCAAACTGAACTCAAGATAATTGCAATGCTGAAATGAATTTTGACATGTAAAGATAACCAGGTCATTTTGCCGTTTTTCAAGGCTTTGATAAGACCTTACTTGGACTATTGTGCACAGGTCTGATTTCCTGGTTTGCTTAGTGATTCTTATCCAGTGGAGAGAGTACAAAGTAGTGTGTTGAAAATGTCAGGATTATGGAATACTGATTATGAAGACAGATTGCAAATTTGTAGTAAACTAGTAAATAGGAGAAAAAGGGGTGATATGATTGAGACTTACAGGATTTCAATAGATGTAATTTTTCATCCTACAGAGGGTGGGAAAAGGACAGGAAAGCCTCCTTGGAAGTTGATAAAGAATGCTGTCAAGAATGGGTAAGAGTCACATTTTTCTCTGCTAGAGTGGTAAGTGATTGGAATGGATTGCCATTGGATATTGTATGTGTGAGTAGTGTGAATGAATTCAAAAAGAGGTATGACAGGTGGTGTGGGTAGTGTGTGTGTGACTCCCTGGTTAATAATAATAATAAAATTTAGGTAAAAAGAATTGATGTCATCATAAAATACATCTTAGACAGTGGGAAGATGATGTGGCTAGGATTATCAAAAATAAAAGAAACAGTTTCAAGAAGTGTTTATCAACTGGATCAATTTTAGATAAAATTGAATATAATAGGAAGAAAGCCATAGCTAAAAGTGAAGTGAGGAGAAGACACACAGAAAGATGGAATAATTTCATATGTAAATCAGAGAGAGCTTTAACAAAATTCAGTCAAATAACTTATAAAATTTTAAATACAGTGGTTTCCATAAATTAAGGAACAAAGAAAAAATCACGATAACTTAAGGCAGGGGAAGAAAAAAAACATCTGAGCGTCAAGTACATTATGTAAAATGTGATGCTAAATTTGGTTATTCCATACAAATGAGTGGCACTATCAGTTGTGTATTCAAATGAACCACAGCATAAAAGCAAGCATTTTGTAGTGGTTTTCCATTTTGTATCTGTAGTGAGAACATGACATTGATAGCAGAATTATTGGATATGGCTGTGAGACATCATTTAAGCAGTGAATTCAGGTAGCAAGCCATTGTGAGACCAGAGGCTGGAAATTCAGATGGAAGTAGCTAGATGGTTACATGTGAGTCGTTCCATGGTTCACAAACTGTGGAACCATTTCCAACAGTTACAAACAGCATCCCAGAGATAGAGTGAAGGAAGTCCATGGGCTATGACCACAGTGAATGACCAATATCTCAGATTATCTGCTCACTGAAAAAGGAGTCCTACCTCCTAATCAGCTATAGGAACATTAGTATCTGCTTCCACTGTGTGCAGAATGTTTCAGGAAGATTGTCTGTATGTTAGTTGACCAGTAATCTGTGTTCCCCTATCCCCACACCACAGGAGAGAACATTTGACATGGGCCATTTTCCATATCAACTGGACTGAAGATCAATGGAGGTCAGTATTGTTTACAGTCTTAATACTTAGTCTTACAACTTATATCTTGCAACTTATAGTCTTAATTTCCTCTACAAAGTGATACCAGGCATGTTCTGATCTGGAGAGAACCAGGGACATATGTAAGTTGTATAATGGTTTGGGGAGGCATATCGTTGGGTGTACTCACTGACCTGCATGTGCTTCCTGACAGAACCATGAATGCTGCAACTTATTGGATGAGGTCCTCTCCCATGTTTTCCATTTGCAGGTGCAGTAGGGGAGACATTTATCCAACAAAATGATAATGTTCATCCTTATCAAGTGAAGCTTGTGAACTAATATCTTCAAAAAAGAGACTATTATATATATCGACTGGCCAACCAGGTCTCCTGACCTTAATCCTTTTGAGCATGTCTGGATGTGAACCTTCCCCAAAACCTTGAGGGACATAGGAAAGGTTTGCAGGTTATTATTACCAGTAGAACTCTTGTACATCATTATAAATAGCGAAACACCATAAAACATCATGTGAGTTCATTATTGCTGTGAGGGATCACGAAAAATGCAGGTTATTATTACCAACTGAACTCCTGTACACCATTATAAACAATGAAATACCATGAAACATCGTGTAGGTTCAGTATTGCTGCGAGGGATGACCAAATTCCTGATTGAGGCACTTTCACACTCTCATTTTGAATTCTTGTTTTTGACCATTGTCTTCATGCACCCATTTGTTACTGAATTAAACTATAATTGTTGAGTATTACTTTTATAGTAATACTCAACAATTACTCATATCATACTGCTTTTCACCAAATTGCATAAAAATTCATCATGCAGTTTTTGAGTTATCATGATTTTTCTGTTTGTTCCTTAATTTATAGTTCCTGTTCCTATCAATGGTCCTAACTGGCATCTAAGTACCCACGACCTTTCCAAGTATTCTCAGACTTCGCAACCATAACTCTAAGATAAGGTAGTTAGCCCTATGCCTCCAAGTGTGTCCTATGTCTATAGATGCATGTGTTCACAGATTGCCTGTTCTGGAGGACAAAAAAACCCAAGTTTCTGGGTAAAAAAAACTCCCTACCTCTGTATGAGATTGGCTAACTCACCTTTTGTCAAACGAGACCAGTTAAAAGTTCCTCACATCACTGACGGGAATTAAACCCAGGTCTTTCTGACCAAAGTTCTTCGTCTATACCTACTGAGTTATGGATGTTCCCTTAATTTATAGTAACCAGTATAATTTCATTCAAAGAGAGAGAGAGAATGTAAGACTCACATTGATTTCCCCCCTTCTTACATTCTTTCTCTCTTTCTATGCAGTACTTTCAGCATTTAAAGTTGCATACTATCAAAAAATTATAAATACACAGTCCAAATATGAACTAGCAGAACCCATTTCTTTCACTTCTTTGAGTGATTATTAAATAACTTCAAACACAAAGTCACTTGCAGAGGATCAACATAGAAATGTTCATCCTCTGCAAGTGACTTTTTCTTTTGAAGTTGTTTAATATATCTTTTTTTTTTTTTTTTTTTTCTCCCTTAGTCCTAAATGGACTGTTGGGTCATTCATGGCTGGTAGGTGATAGTCTTGGTTAGCCTCCTCCAGTCATCTCGGTCTCTTGTTCGTGATGTCAGTTGAGAAAGGGAGGAATTTGTCCATTTTTTGATGTTATCAGTCCATTATAATCGAGGTCGGCTCCTAACCCTTGGTCCCGGAACGATTCCATCTAGTGCTTGCTTTGGAATGCCATTACCCCTCTTCACATATCCGAACCATTTCATCTGTCTTCTTCTGATGACTGTCAGAATATTTTCCCTTTTTCTCCCGTCTATTGAATCAATCAGTTTTCGGACATTTTTCATTGGTTTCGTGAACGGTATAGGGGATTCTCAAAAGTCTTCTGTAAGTTTTCATTTCAAAAGACAGGAGTCTCCTCTCGTCTTCCTTCAATAAAGTCCAGGCCTCGCAACCATACAAGAGGACAGAATTCACCAAGGTCAATTAGTCTTAGTCTGGTTGTGATTGATATTCTGTTATCTTCCCACAATGGTTTTAACTTTTGTAGGGCCACGGTTGCCTTAGCAATTCGGTATTTAATGTCAGTTTTTGAACGACCATCTTGACTCAACGTGCTTTCCAGATACGTGAAATTGTTTACATTCTCAATTTGTTTATTGCCAATTTGTATCTTTAAGAATTTAATGTCTGATTTTGAGATTATCATTGTTTTTGTTTTTTGTAGGTTTATGTATAATCCATATTTTTTTAATGTTCCGAAAACACGGCTGGTTATCTCTCGTAATTCTTCTTCACTATCTGCCAGAAGATCGATATTGTCTGCAAAACGTAAGTTATTTATTCTTAGTCTGCCAACTGCTATTCCAGTGTCATATTCATAAACAGCTTCATCTATGACATATCCAGAAAACAATTAAAAAGAAGAGGGGACAAGATGCATCCCTGTCTTCCCCCCCCCCGTTCTGCCCAGAATAATATATCATTTACAGAACTGAATTGAAATGTGTTCTGCCAGATTAAAGTATTTGTATTTATCCTTTCCTTCATGGATACACAGTGATCAAAATACATTATAAAAATTATGGAAACTACTACCATATTAAAATAAAACTTCAGTTTAATGTAAACCAAATAATCACTTTGGCATTTCAACTTTCACATTAAGGTCATCATCTGGAGTTACACCTATACACTTCCAAATCAAAAAAAATTAGAATAATAATAAAAAAAAAATGTTTTGAATGATTTGCAATTCTAATTCATTGCATAAAAAATAATTATTAGAAAATATGAATTAGCATCATCTAAATCTACGTACTTTGTAGATTATATGACCATGTTAAACACATAAATATGTAATATAAATTATAAGAAAACTGTTATGTGAAAACATTCACAAAATTCGAATAATTTTTAATGTGGTTCAAAATATTAGAATAATGCGAAATAAATGCACAGAAATTACAGTCAAAGAGAAACAACATGATAATTAGTACTTCTTTTTGTGTTCCCCGTAATTTGTATGGCCGTTCGTTAACAATTGGGCATATTATTTACTAGCGGTTCAGTCTTTTTTTTATCAAAACATGACCATATAGTCTACAGACTAGAAACAAGTTCATTTTTGTCTCTTGGGGCAACTTCTTGATGATGTTTCTTCATAATTCCCCACAAATTCTCAATGGGAGTTTAAATCTAGTGAGTTTTCCAGCCAAAGACATTGATTTGTCTTTCTTTGAGCCATCTAGTAGTTGTCTTGGAAGTATGACAAGAAGCTGAATCTTGTGAAAAAAGAAATCACCATCGCATAAATCTTCTGATGCCAGTAACATAAAGCGAATCAAGAATTTCTTGGTACACTGTGGAATTGACTCTTTCATACACAATACACAGCCCACTTGGACTCTCTGTAGTCATACAAGCCCATACCATGACAGAAGTTGCAAATTTCACCAAACGTTTCATTCATTCTTTATCAAATGCTTCTTGCTTAAGACGGCAAACACATAATATCCCATGATGACCATGGGACACACAAAACATACTTTCATTGCTAAAAAGTACCTTTTTTCCAGTCCTCTTGACCCCACAACAGCCTTTGCTTTACACCATCACATTCTAGCTGCCTTTTGCTTGGAAGTCATAAGTACTTTTGTCTAAGGCACATGTGATTTAAAACCCAATTTGTGAAGTCATCTCAACATCGTAGATTTAGACACGTTTTCACACCTAGTTCTTTTCATCTGCTGTGAAACTACCTTACACTTCAGAAGCAGTTTTTCTTCACGATATTCTTCGATCTTCTCTCATCTATTGATGTAGTTATTACCTGACTGGTATTTCAGCAATTATTTTGAAAACTCCAGTTATTAGAATACTGTCTCAATACTTTACTCATGCTTGCTTGAGAACATTTCAATTCCTTAGCTATAAACTGTTGTGTTTGGCCTTCTTTGTAAAAGAGACACCATACAATACTTCTTAGCTTCCGATATGCCACTCGTTCGATTCATGTTTAGCAAATGATTAACTGAAATCCATGTGCAAATGCTTCCTCACACCCAAGTTAGTCCCACAGCTACTGAAATATATGCTATTTCTATGCTCTTGTCATAACCAATTGGAAAAATTTGGAATATTCTAGTATTTTGAACCATATTAAAAATTATTCTAATTTTGGGAATGTTTTCAAATAACAGTTTTCTTATTGTTTACATGGTTTATATAATCTACGAAATACATAGATTTAGATGATGCTAATTCGCATTTGGTAATAATTATTTTCTATGCAATAAATTAGAATTGCAAATCGTTCAACACATTTTCTTTAATTATTCTAATTTTTTGATTCTGAGGTGTATACAAAGAAACAAGCTACACTACATTATACATGGTATGCTAAAGTTGCATTGATTTGGTCAACAGTTAAAAAAAATAATGGCCTGACCTCTGGTGGGAAAAACCTTACTATATCAATGAAGATGAATTACAGTATTCTGTATGCTATTTAAACCTTATTGCTGAAAATTTTAATCTGGAAATATCAGCTGTAAAAACCCTAATTATAGCCATATTGGACACCAAGATTTATTGGTTTCCAGTTGATACTTCAGTTCCCAATGACATTAATAATAAAATTCAGAAGTACAGCAGATCACTTTCAATAATGAAATTTGTAATCCAACAAAAGTAGAGATACATACCAGAATTAAAGCAAGACCAGTACTTACCTATGGGAGTGAAGCCTCGGCTATCGAAAAACAAGATGAATAATTAGACCAAATTAAATAATTCAAAAATTAATTTGTTAATTATTAATAATTCAAATAACAAAAATTAATTTATTTAAAAAAATTAAATATAATGGTGAGATTCCCTAAACTGGGAAAATTTGAGGTAGTCATTCTTTTTTAAATTAGGATGATGAATCAGTCATAATTCTTTAATACACTCTTGCCATTCACTGTTTTTTCCAAAGGACTATGTCTGAAAGATGATAGCATGATCTGCCAGACCTGATTTGTGTGACACTTATGCAAATGTAATCCCACTGTTCCTCTAAATGTGCTACAGGCATAACAGATAGTGAGCAGGCATACAGTTGATTGCATATCTCATAAGGATCAGCTTTGGTTTCATCAAACTCCTATATGTTATGAGGATTTGAAGATTATAAATGCAAATATAAATTTCATTAAAATGCCTTTTAATTACTTCAACTTTACCTTACACCAAAAACTTGCTGATATTAAATTTATGTATTTAGGCTTAGTTGATGGTTGAAGCTCTTATCCTGGTTTAATGGAGTGAAGATGGCACAAGAAATTATTAAACAGAGGTTTAATTATTCCAGTGTTTTGTCCCTGTCACAGAGACATCATCAGGAATACAGTATAAAATTTGTAACAATGCACACAAACCGCACAAAGAATAAATGGAAGATATTAGACAGAAACCTTAATTTCTTCCACTAGATATTTGATTTAAAGCAATGTACAGCCTTAAGAAGAGTACCCATTGTGGATTGTAAGTAGGCGACCTTGACTGCTGGGTGGGAGGTCTAAGATTACTACATTCCAAATCCTGAAGGGTTTTGCATAACATATTTGTTAAGATTTAGTTAGTTATTTTAAATTCACTGCTGATTTCAAAGTCTTTCATGTTTTTATTTATTGTAGTAGTAGTTGATCCCATTTGTTTCTGTGCAGAGTATTGAAAATGTTTTATCTTACTGACCATAATTGTGGTTGCTGATGTATTTCTTATATTCTTCAAGACAGATCTACCAGTTTGTCCATAATTCAATAAGTCAAGAACAAGGAACCTTGTATACACCTGTCACTGAGCTGGGAGGGAGTTGGTCTTTAGGAGAGCCAATAAGGACAGACAGCTTCAAATGGGATTTGAAAGCAGTAAAGAGATGTATTTCTTTATAGTTCCAACTATTTTTTACAGAGAATAGCATTACTGTAAAAGATAAGTGCAAAGGAGAGAGGAACATTTTGTTAATTTTTGTTTCATCATAGCAATTAGATAAGAATATACAACGAATTAACGGTGGAGGAAACTGGTTGGAACAGAAGTTGATGACTCTGTTAATAAGCATTTTTATGATATCATATTGGGAGGAATGGAATCTATATCTACCTATATGGATGCATTTTCTGTAAATTGAGAAAGAAGTGTACCATTAGGAAGACGTGTGATTAAAATCTTGAGAAAAGGTTTACTGTTGTTATATTCTTTTCCTATAGTGAACTAGATTTTGGGGTGCTGTCTGTTGTAAAGGAAAAATGAGTGATGTGTTTGATCCATGTGGCCAAATGGAAAACTCAATGTGTTTATCTAAGCCAGATAGGTTTGAGAATGATACTATCAAGGGCATGCTTTTCAAAATATTTCATACAAAAATTTGCTAGTAAAGGATTAGAGAGAGAGTGGGAGAGTCCATTGTTGCTATAGCATCTGTCAATATCCATTCTTAGATCTGCCAAAATTCATCTGAATCCTCTCCACTGCTTCCTCGTCCCCAAGAAACCCAAGGGACCAGACTTGAGCACAGTAATCCAGATGGGCGTACCCGAGGCCTTATAAAGAGGAATGATAACTTCCTTATCTCTGCTAGTTAATGTATTCTTCACTAGCCAAGTAATCTTATGGACTATCTTAGCAATATGTCCTCTAAACTTTAATCCTCTATCTATCTCTCTTCCCCCCTCCCCCCCCGCAAATCTATTCATCTATTTCCTGGAGTACAGTGCAATCAATGTGATACATGACTTGTAATCTATTTATCCCAAAATGCATAACTTCGCATTTCTCGACATTTAAACTCGCACTTATTAACTTTTGTCCATACTGACAACCTATTTAAATCATCCTGCAAGCTCTCTACAGTTAAGAAACATAAGAAACATATCTGCTGCCACTGTTATGGTTAGTCAGGTCTAGCAGACCATGCCTTTGACTCACTGCATGGAATCATATGGGAAGAAAAACTTCTATGCTTCACTGCAATAAATACGAACATAGAAGTTTTTGGAATTTGCAACAGATGTAAAACCTCAATGAATAGGGCTGTGTGAAACTTCCAAAGATTTGGAAAATAGTCATTCTTAGATCTGTCTACTTACCAGCACCCATAGAGGATACCAATTTTAGGACTAGGTTTTAATTTAATCTTCCACTTGTTCTTTGTGGTTTGTATACATACAGTAATCTACCACTTATCTGACCCTTCAGATATCAGAACAAGTTTCGAGTACTATTACACAGTGCTCTACAAAGAAGTCGGTTGGCATGCAAGAGTCGGTTAATTGAAGTGTCGTTGTTTTGAAGTCACAATTTTTATGTTGTATTCCCAATGATGTCTCTGCAACAGAGACAAAATATTGTAATTATTAAATCTGTTTAATTCATTAAGTTCCTTGTGTTGTCTTCATTCCATTATGCCATATTATGAGATATCAAATATATTTTTTTAACAATATGAGATACTTGTATTTAACCTTACAATCTCAGATATGAGATTGTCTTTATAGAGAACATTATAAAGACCTGTCGCAACTTGGTTACTTGTTTCTAGTTCCTTTTCACTATTTTTCATCTCTAAGAAACCAAGACAATCAACCTGTGCACTGTACAGATGTGGTCATATCAAAGCCTTATATCTTCTAAATATCAACTACTTAATAAAAACTAACAATTCTTACTTAATTGTTAGTTTTTCAGCATTCTCTGTGCTATTTTGTCTACATTTGCAGCATATCTCCTGAAATTCAACTCAATGTGTGCCCAAGTATTGTTTCCTTTCTTGTTGTATAGCTCCATCTGTGTAATGCATAGCTTTAATCTTTTCAACCCAAATTGCATAATATCTTGCACTTGCCAACATTGAACTGACAGCCCATTGTTCTTGCTCACAGTGTCAGTCTATTTAAATAATTCTGTAGATCTCTATATCATCTTTATATTAATTTGCTGATTTTTTTAAATGTTGTTTATAATTATTGTGAAGGAGGTGGAGGCTAAAAACATTTTGATAGCTTGTGTTTAACCTTACTCATCACACACCACATTTAATGTTTTTTTAATTTTTTTTTTTTATATTCTCTTTGTTACAGCTGGCTGCAAATTTTCCTATTGGACTTCCTCCAGGAGCAACAGTTGAGTGGGTTGAACCTCAAGGACCAAATAAGTATGGGATAATTCTGAATGTTTGTTTGTTTTTTAATCTAAATTTTATGATCCTGAGTTAAATTTAAGTTGTCTTCTTTTTGCATATTTATATGTAATGCTTGAAGCATACTGGTTATGTACAAAATAAAGGGAGTATCTCATCACTCTTTAGGCATTTATCAAACAATATGGCATGTTGCATTGACTGGTTAAAAGAGCAATAGTTAAAATGAAAAGTGAGAATTATTATACCCCTCCCCTCCTGCCACAGTAATCTTTCTATCCGATCCTCAAATAATCACACCAACAGTTAACCAATCTTTGAATGGGATAGCATTTCACTCCTGAACTCTACATAACCACACATTGAGTTACCTGACCAACAAATTCTGAATGTAATAGATAATTGAGGAATCATTGTACGTGTGCGTGTGTGTACATGTTGAGGTTTTTTTAGTTATCTTTTGCAGTAACACAGTTTTGACTCCAGCAACTATAAACTTCTGTTCGTCATGCATTAGCAGTGACAAGTTAGGACTTTAGTTCTTTTGTCCATTATAATTTGAATTGTTATTTCCTGTGAATTATTACAAGAGTTTGTGATCTGAAGCTACCAGTTTGAAATCCAGCAAAATATCAACTACTTAATAAATATCTTATTTTGTTTGTTGTGTTGTGTAATACCATCAAACATAAGGTGAACTAATGACATAATAGACAAGAAGGAAAGTATTGATATTTGAAATGATTTGGAAGTTGGTAACGTTAGAGATGAGGATGGGATCTGAGATCACCTGTAGTGGTAAGCAGATGTTTGTTAGATTGATCAGTCCACTTTTAGCTTCAATGAATTGCTGGAATCGGAAATTTGTAAGGATTTATTCCAATTTATGCACATAGGTTATCACAAAAAAAGTGGAGAATTATAGATCACTTAGTCTTAGCATTATAAGTTTGGCAGAATGAAAAATCTCTAGCACATCAGTACACTTTGGAGAAAGATGCACATGTTGTGTATCATGTAGAACTCAGCTGACTCGTACGATGTATCCTCTCCACTTAGGGTAGACAAATTTTTGCAAAGTTTTTAATATGTGTGGCATGCCAGTTTCAGTTTTTGATAGAAGTTTATTTGTGAAGTTAGTATTTGAACTCCTTAATTGTCTTAAAACTCCCAAATGGCTATCTATCTGTTACAAGTTATATATTTGATGTAATGAATTTTCTTTGCTATATGACATAATTCAATAAATTTAATGACTAGAAGCTGATCATTTTCTTAGAAAATTTCGTGTTCCAGTCGATACTCAGAACTACACATTCAATGAATGGCAGTTTTTACATATTATCCTTCATATCACCCTAAGATGGAAGGAATAGGGAGTCTGTTAATCTCAGTTTGTTAATTTGTGATTGCTACCTGCTAGTAGTACTTGCAGTTGACTCCCTATGCCTTTAATCTTAGTATGGTATCGCTGGGATGGCCCGATTTGTCACCAATTTGCCAAACAGATAAGCTTGCAGCATGGCATCCTATCACAATGCTTCTTTCAAACTTCATCAGTTCCCTTCTTGCAGCCATTTCACCTGGACACAGTTGCACTAAATTGGGAGCATCATATTCCTCTAATTTATACTGACTACAAACACGTGACTCATTACGTGGTATGATGCACTTTGCCCATGAAGGTGTCCATTGACTTCTTTCCGGCAAAAAGAGAGAGAGAGAGAGTGTGTGTGTGTGTGTGTGTGTGTGTGTGTGTGTGTGTGTGTGTGTGTGTGTGTGTGTGTGTGTTTAGAGTTCTGGCTTTTTTTTTTTTTTTTTTCTGAAGTGCTCCATATACAGGGAAGAGTAATAGTATCATTGTAGTTTGTTTCTCAAGAGGAGGGATGTGAGGAGAAGGGAAGAAAAATCAATTTATTAATCATTTTTAGCATTACAACCATTGGACTCTAACAAATAAAGAAGAGTTCAACTGAAAGGAAAGCTTGGGTAGAACAGAGGTCGAAGTTTGTTGAAAGGGAATAATGAACTCTTCTTTATTAGCCAGACCTTCCTGTCCAATGATTATAATGCTAAAAAGATTAACAAACTGTTTCTTCCTCCCTTCTCCTTGCATCTCTCTCTTGATAAACAGATTACAATAATGCTATTACTGTTCTCTATATCCTGGATATCTCAGAAAAAATAGCCTGAATTTTAAAAATATATAATCTCTGTACTGCTTTAAAACCTCATCTTAAGCTGGCTGCACTTATCTGCTCTCTGTTCCACGTGTTCACAAGGTTCCTTGCAAATTATCTTATTATGGTCAAACATTGAGATCTGCCAATATCCATCTAGAAGAACACAAGAAATAAACCTCTACATAGCTTTTAAGCCCCACTGGAAACTTACTACCCTTATCCATTCTATCAAAGATCATTTCCCTCCTCTCTCAGTTCCTGGAGTATATAAAGTATCCTGCTCCTGCAAGTTGGCTTACTTTGGACAGATCGGCCACTATCCATTTAGAGCAGCACAAATCTTACATCTGCAATCATGACTGTGGTCAGTCTGGCTTTGCAGACCATGTATTGAACACAACTCACAGGGTCATCTAGAAGAAAACCACCATACTCCACTGTAGTAAATTTAAAAAATAAAAAAAAAGGAAAGACTTTTTGGAATCTGCAATGGCATTCAGAAATCAACCTGATTTAAACAAATACAGATGCATAAAACTTCCCAAAATTTGAGTGACATTAATTGTCAGAGGTCCCAGTTTATATCCTGTGTCAGTTACAAATACCCATAGAAGATGCACCACATAGACAGGACTTTAAGAATCACCCATGTGTTTCATTAAGTATTGTGTTGACTTTGTATATGTGTTACAAATGTTATGTGTACTCCCTGAAGATGTCTCAGTGACTGAGATGTAATCTTGGAAGCATTAAAATTAGTTTTTAATCCTTTCCTAGTGTTGTCAATACTCCATTAAACCTCCAACATGATGATTAGCAAATTATCTTGTATAATTTTTGTGCTTGTTATGTGTCTTTATTTCTATCATTTCTATTTTTCATATATATAGTAAATTAGATACCTTACTCTTTAAAGTATGTTCTTCATCAGATCACTATCTGCTTTCTAACTGTAAAAGACTATTGTGATCATCAAAATTATCAACCTGTTTGAGAATTCCACCTTCATTGCACGAGGGTTTTTTTTTTTTTCATCAATCAGGTATCCTGCACATGTTAGTATTTTGTTGAGGTTTGAAGATCACTAGGCAAGGTCCTTTTATATAACATAGAACAATTCATTTGTATTCTGGAATGAGTGATTTGCTCACTACATCTAATCTTTCTAAAGATTAGAATGAAAACATCCTGTATAGTGAAAAACATCTTCTTCCCAATAGATATATATATATATAAATATATATATATAAATAAACAGAATAATTTTATTATATCATTAAATACAGTGGAGAGACACTTACATTCTGTACTATATTTAGCGGCAATTAATGTAATTAGAGGCAACCGGAATGAAAATGACCATACGTAATAAAAACCACCTCTCCTCCCACAGACCATACACACAAGCAAACCAAGTTCTACTGTAGCACCAATCACAGTATCTAACTAAATACGTTGTCATAACATTTTCTTTCAAAGTTTCAGTTGCAGAATATGTATATAAATGTGAAATCAGTTTGAATTGCATTTGAGATTTTCTATATCATTAAGACAGTTCACAAATATTAATTTTATAAATAAAATTCTACTAAAAGTTGCAACTAACATGCTCCATGCTGCAACTGCTGCATATATGGAAAACTTTGTAAAAATGTGCTCACGTGAAGTGAGACGTGCAAAACACTACCCACTGTGAACGTGTTTAATATCTTTGATATTTTTCATCCATTTAGGTGTTGGATATATAGTAGAATTTCGGTGCTATTGTAGTCTGCTTGGCTCAGAAGATGCCAATGCCACTTTTATAATTATTAATGCATAATCATTGAAAATGGAAAGCTTCCATAATGATGTGAACATAACTAATTGGATGCTAACCCAACATGACACTTCCACAACAAAACTAATAATCTGATAAAAGGCCTCTGCAACAAGCCCAAGAAAATTGCTGACAGTCTGAATCCAAGCACCTGGTAGTTTCAAGAATTTATGTATCCAAAAATACACATACCTGACAATCCTTTAATATTCTGTTATGGATTCTAGAGACTTTCCACCTCCAGTCTTTCTAAATAATTATCAAGGTAATTACTAATATATGAAGAAGACAAAGGAATTAATATTAGAATCATCTGACTTTCTAGTTAGCATTGATATCATGAGTTTATTCACAAATATTCTCAGAGATGACACCTCTGAGTGATTTGAATTGGAAGGTGATTTAATTAAAGAGCATTAGAGTTTATCTCATTTTCCTGGTAAACTTTGGTTTGACAAAATGGAGATTATGAATGTCTTCTTGAGGCAATAGAGATGAAAGACCAGAGTTATTTATTCTACAAATGAGAGTTTTGACCATTGGAAAGAAAAGCGGATTTAATATACCCCAGTCGCATGGCACATTAGGTTCCAGACTACTAGTTGAGAATTACTGCCTTTTTTTTTTTTTCCCCTAATTGTAGATGCATCTAATCATGCTGGTGGTGTGATAATGTTTGTACACAGTCACACATGTTTGTAAATAATGTAAATAAAGCATTAATTTTAAATTAAGGATGCCAAGAAATTATATTCTTAGTTTCATCCTTTATCCAAGTGTAAGAAAAGTCTGCACATGAAGTAACTTTAGGACTGGGGTACTTGTATATATGCAGTACTTGCAAAATTATTTGAATGGACTGGAATTGTGGGTATTGGAAAATGGCTGCGAATTCAATGTTAGTAAATGTAAAGGCATTGTTTAATTTATATCTAAACATTGGAAGTGTCTTAAATGATATACAGTTGTTTGCTGATGATGCAAAGTTGGGGAGAGTTATGAGAAGTAGAACAGATGGTGTAGCCGTGTAAGAGGACTTGAATAGACCATCTAAATGGACAAATGTGTGGGGGATATCAGTTTTAATGTAGCAAAGTATAACATTTTCAAATTTGGGAAGCAAAGATGGGATGCAGAGTATATGATTAGTGTAAGGATATCTTGCAGGAGGTGGAGGAGATGAAAGATCTCTGGGTGATGGTGGATAGGGACTTGGAATTTTGTGGACATTTTGCTAAAGTTGTGAGGTATATGATTAGTGAGGATATCTTGCAGGAGATGGAGGAGATGAATTGAAATTTTGTGGACATTTTGCTAAAGTTGTGAGGACAATGCAGTGGATTATGGGAATGATGCAGAGAATGCTGACATATAGAGGTAAAGATGTTATGATTCCATTGTACAATGCTTTGATCAGACTATACATGGATTACTGCACAGATTCAGAATCCTGGTTTTCAAAATGGTGAGTTGCTGGAGAGGATTCAGAGACGATTGACTAAGTCAGTTTCTGGCATATGGAATTTGGAGTATGAGGACATTGAGAGCATGCAAATTGCAGAACCTAGTGGATAGAAGGAAGACAGGGGACATAATTTGTTGGAAGGTAGTTGGAAGGTAACCAGCAGTGTATCCCATGGATCTGTTCTTGGTTCATTGTTATTCAGTCTTTACACATTAACATTGGGAAAGATTTGATGGGAGATACAGCAGTTTGCTAATGATGCAGAGTAATCAAGAGTGTGACTGACATACATCACTTGCAGAATGATTTGAATAGACTGGAATTGTGTGCATGTGAAAATTGAAATCATTTCAGTGTTAATAAATGCAAAGTTATGCACTTTGGTGTGTTGAGATATCCGTGGCATATTATATTGGTGGCATTATGCTAGAAGAAACTAAACAGACTAGGGTTCTTGAAGTTCAGGACCATATAATAAAAGACTGCAATTATAACTGAAATGATTATTGTAAAGTTGAAAGAAAAACATTGGTATGAAAGGATAAGGAAGTCATTTTGTCTCTTTACAAAGGTCTTCATATGACTACACTTAGACTGTTTTGTGTGTGTGTGTGTGTGTGTGTGTGTGTGTGTGTGTGTGTGTGTGTGTGTGTGTGTGTGTGTGTGTGTGTGTGTGTGTGTGTGTGTGTGGATGGATGGATGGATGGATGGATGGATGGATGGATGGATGGATCTGGCTTCCAAGGTAATGTAAGCACTGTGGAAGTGTGGAATTATGAGGACAGATCTGGAAGTTGTGAACTACAGATGCAAATAAACCTTCAAACTACTGACATTTTCATATAGGATACCAGTAGGCAGAATTTTTCATTTTATGTAGGGTGGAGAGAGGACAAGAGGGCATCCATGGAAATTGAAAATGAATTTATTCAGGAAAGGGATGAGAGCTAGATTTTTCTCTCTTAGCACAATATATAATTGGAATGGCTTGCCTTTGGAGGTGGTGAGTGCAAATAGTGTGAATGAATTCGAGAAAAGGTATGACAGTTGGTGTGACCTATGACATATTAGTACCAGAATTGGGGTAAGAGTTAGCCCAGTAATTCCCAAATTGCATTCCATGAGCCCACTTCAAGGGTTTGTGCTTGATGCAATTTCATATTGCATCAAGCAAATTTGATTTTTTAAAAAAAAGGTCAGTTTTTTTTAAAAAAAAAAACTTTTGGGTATTCAACTCTGATTTATGAGCAAAGCTTTATTGCTCCATTACCGCCTTCTTGTGTGACAAATCACAGCATGACAGTCACACCCACCAAGTATCGTGGGTGTCACATATTTTTTAAATGAGCGTGGGTGGACCTTTTGTATTTTTCTATTGAAAAACAGACTTCTACCATTGTGTTTTCAGCATTATTTTTGAACAAAAGTAAAGAAATTGAACTTAATTAGAGAAATTTTTTTATATTGAAATAGCTGTTTATTAGTGATCCATGGAGAAATTTTGGAAGAGGAAGCATGTCAGTGAAGTAGATAATGGTGAACATGAAGATGTGCAATTAATAGGCCAGAAACGAATCAAGTGAGGAGAGAATTGATGATTTTGATGTATTTTGGATCTCATTAAGAAAATATCCTTTGATTTCAGCAAAGACAATGACTATGTTACTACACTGTTCCACTTTTTATCACTGTGAACAAGCGTTAAGTGTAGTTCAGTAGGTTGAAGTAGACAGTAATCATAATCTCTGAGTTGAAGTTCTATCAGAAACAAAGGGTCAGGTTTGGATGTTTATAATTTGTGGCATTTTTTATTTTAGACCATAAATGTTGATGAAGTGGATATGGAATTTTTTTGTTGTTGACTTTTGCATTTTTTATTGTTTTCTGAAGGAGATATTTGTGAATCCATAGTGTTATTAAAATTATTTATGATGACTTACATTGTCTGTCAAGAAAGAGTTAATTATAGAGCTGTAGCACACATTGTGAGAGGAAAGACTGCCTCCACACACACACACACACACACACACACACACACACACACACACACACCTCCTGCATGGCTTTAACAGTATTGTTTTTGCAAAAAACCTTTACCTGGTGTCCCTCCAGGCATAATCTCAGAGTATGTGGTAGCTAGATTACTTGCTAAATGGTTGGGAGTTCCCCCAATGCATTACCATTTTGGTCCTCTGTATTACCTAGTCCATCTACTATCATCATCATTATCAGCCATTGTCAATCCACTGCTGGATGAAGGCCTTTCCAAGATTACTTCAAGACTTTCCATGTTACTCCTGCAAATCTGATGATTATATCATCAATCCACCTTAATTTAGGTGGGTGTCATGGTTGTTTTTCCTCTCTTGGAATCCAATCCATTACTTCTTTTGTCCATTGTTGATCTTGTCTTCGAGCAATATGTCCAGCCGATTACCGCTTCGGATGTTGCACTCTTCCTATGATGTCAGAGACTTTGGTTTAGTTTCTTATCCATGTATTCCTTTTGTGATCCAGTTTTGTGATACCAAGCATACTTCTTTCCATACTAAATTGTGTTGTTCTTAATTTGTGATTTAAGTTGGTTTTTTTTCCTTTTGTGTCCATGTTTCACAGCCATATATCAATATACACTGGTTAAAAACTTTTGCCTTTTGAATACTGAATATAGTTTTCCAAATGCTTTCCACCCAAGCATCGTGCATCTTTTTAATTTCATCCATGATATTTTGTTCCATTTGTCCGCCTACTATATATATAATTATCGTATGATGATACAGCAGCCGTGAGTTCCCTTTATGGGAATGTACAGCACCATCTCAGTCCCCGAAAATTTTTTCCAGGCTCCAAAATTCAGCTGACTTTGTTTTCAAGATCAAAAGCCTAAAACTGAACAAATCAGACATGATGGTAAGCTTCAATGTAGTTTTGCTTTTCACCAATGTACCAACTCAGGAAGTTCTTACTCTTCAAGAACAAATTATCAAAGAAACTCTTCGCTTTACTTACCCATTGTGTCAACTCAGGCTACTTCAGATTCGAAGACAAGATCTACAAACAAAACACCGGTCTAGCCGCCATGTCTAGTCTGCTTTCCTCAGTGCTAGCAAACATGTTTCTCAAAGACTTGGAAGGAAAAAGCAATTTGTTTGGGCACACTGAAACCTAAAATCTGGCTCTGTTATATTGATGATGTTTTTCTTATATGGGAACACAGCCCAGACAACCTCATTGTTTTCTTAGATCATCTAAATAACTTTCATCACAACATCAAATTCTCCTCTGAGCTAGAAGTTAACAGTTGTCTTTCTTTTTAAACATAAAGCTAACCAGGAGTACTGATAATATTAAATTTTTAATCTTGGGGGAAACCAACACATACAGATAGATATCTTCATACATCCTCTCACCACTACCCTCCACAGAAATATGGCATTATATCTACTCTTGCACATCGGACCAGATCCTTATTATCAGATGACGAAGAGTTTAAAAATGAACTTAATTTCCTCAAAAAAGACCTTTGTCAATAATGGTTTCACACCGAAAAGTATTGAGAAACTTCTTTTTCACCGTCGTCAACAAACTTATGAAGATTCTACTACCCTCCAGAGCTTACATTGGTTCCCCCAAACTGGGTAGAATTTTAAAAAAGTTCGACATCAAAACGTGCTTCTCTGCTTTACCTAAACTTCGATCTATCCTTAGTCATCCAAAAGAAAAACATCACCATCTTCATTTCCCAGGAGTATACAGAATTATTTGTAATTGTGGTAAACCTTGCTACGGACAAACTGAAAAATCAATCTCTCTCCGTCTTGAAGAGCACAAAAGAGACATCTCTTATAATAGAATCCGAGCCAGTGCCCTCACCAGCCACGTCTTGTTCTCTGTAAACTCTAACGAAGGTGGCCAACACCAAATAGACTGGAATCAAACTTCTAATATTCACAAATGTTATGATGAACTTGAAAGACGTATCCTGGAGTCGAAAGAAATCACCCTCGATTCTACACACGTGAATGACAACCTTAGCTACAATTTGCCAGATTCGCATAGCTCTGCTGTTCAGTGGTGGCGTTCTTGCGAGATCACACATAAACGTATAAATGTAGCTAGAACTGAAGCACAGACTTCAATTTGAACTTAACTGTAGTTTTTTTGATAGCTCTTGTTGTTAGTGTGTAATGTTTCTGTTGGTCTTTTTTGTATATATCTTTGTGCAGGTAACCCTTGTATAATGCGAATGTTAGGTTCCATAGAAATGCTGTGTTATTAAAATCGCGTTATGTGAGACTCGTATCACATACAAAAAGTAAGGTTATGTTTCGAAATCGTTTTTTTTTTTTAATAAATTATATAAACAACAATGACATATCCAACAAAAATATATTTTTATTTAATTCAGGTGATTCATGTAAGTTAAGAAAACATATAAACTATGACACAAATACATAGTATAAAATTATAAAAATTACAAATTGTAATTAAGTTTCATTGCACGTAATGCATAAATGTTTTAGGCAAAATAAAAATAAGTGCATTTTTATAATCTTTCATAGCACGAGGATTTGATGATCAGTTAATAAACATTAGTTTTGTCATGTAATCACCTGATGCATTACTACAAAACAGTAGAGTAATTCTGTCTTTGGAAACTTTGAATCCAGGAGCTGATCTTTCATTTTTCGAAATATAGGTGCGTTTTGACATATTTTTCCAATATAACCCTGATTCATCAGCAATAAACACCTGGTCTGCATTATAAATGTTTATAAACTTTGAGAGTTTTTTTGTTTAATAAGATTTCCATCCAAAGGAATTTTCTTTTGAGTGCATCTTCTTTCCAAATCATTAGAGATTTCTTCATTTTTCTCTTAGAAAATTGCTTACACAAGCAACGAGCTTTGCACTTACCGTTGATAATTCTCGGATTTTATGTTCGTTCTGTTTGATTGTTTGAATTCTTGATTCATTTAAATTCAAAGTCCTTACAAAAACTGGTTTTTCTCCATTTTTCAACCAATCCATGATTTTAATTTTTTTTCTTCAAGACGAATTTTCTTTTCAATATTCATTTTTTCCCTTTCAATGCAATTTGTGGCCATTACTATAAAAATAATTGTTTTACATAAAAAAGTATTACATATTAATTATGTATGTAACTCACCAGAAAATAAAGTGCTCAGCTTGAGATAACACACTTATGATTTTCAATGCGCTCTCCTGTCAGAAAACAAAAAAAATTTTCAACAATAAGCACTTTATACGATATACAATTGACGTACATGCGTACTAAAGGTGTTTCCCCTAATATAAATTTATAACTATCTGCTCGATACGGGCAAGCACAAATTTAATGAAGATAAAATTTGATTTTTTAAGTCATACGCTGAAAAATATATGAAAAGATAAAGGGTTACTACAATTTCTAGACTGTGTTTTTGTCAAAACCGCATTGTATAAGTACCGCATTGAACAACAGTTACTATAATTTGTAGACCGCGTTGTATAAGTACCGCGTTATACG
The DNA here is from genome assembly GCF_054136105.1 of Typopeltis vanoorti. Taxonomy (NCBI): domain Eukaryota; kingdom Metazoa; phylum Arthropoda; class Arachnida; order Uropygi; family Thelyphonidae; genus Typopeltis; species Typopeltis vanoorti. The sequence goes on along the minus strand of NC_143566.1, from coordinate 50,262,978 downwards.
AGGGTTACCTGTACTTTGACACCTGACGAAGTTGGCTTACCAACAAAACTAGTTGTGTCCGTATTAAACTTTTATTCTTAATTATCTCGGTGTTTAAGTCATTAAAATCATTGATCATCTATATATATATGTAAAATGAGGGATAAGATAAAGATGCACATTATTTCCACTCTTATTCATCATCTATATGGATTGCATTATGAAAGAAAGTGGAATTAAACCTGATATTAGAGTTGGAAATATCCAACTTGGCTCTGCTTTATGCAGGTGATGTTGTACTCCTAAATGCATCCAGTGCAGGTCTCCAGGATTCTCTAACTAAACTGAATAACAGCTGTAATGAATTTGGCTTGAAAATTAGCAATAAAAATACCAAAATTGCGAAAATAAGTAGGAACATAGAAAACTTCAGGTGTATTCTGAATGGAGAACCAATAGAACAAGTAAAATATTTCAGCTGTTTGGTCAAAGTTTTTAGTGAAAATGGCAAATTAAATTTGGAAATAGACAATGGAATTAAGCAAAGCTGGTATTGTGGGAAGGAGCCAGTTGAATAAATTTATATGGAATAAGAGAGAAATTAGCCAAAACACCAAACTAGCACTATACTAAACAGTGTTCAAATCAGTTTGAAGTTATCAATGTGAGAATTTTGTTAAAAATAAAGCGCTTGATCAAAAACTAGAGACCTCAGGTATGAAAGTTTTGAGAAAGATTAGAGGTGTGAACGTATGGCATCAGTGGCAGAATCATATTAGAAAGGAACTTGACATTGTTAGCATTCAAGAATGTGTGAGAAGAGCTAATCTAAGGTGGTATGACCACATAAATAGAATGAGTGAGGAAAGGTTAGTAAAACAGGTGTTTGATGCCAAAGTGGCATGAAAGAGACCAAGAGGAAGACCAAGGTCTGGGTGGATTGATTCAGTCAGAAGTACCTTAGAAGCATGAAATGTTGGATTGGACAATATTAGGGTTCCATAAGTAATAGACTAATTTGGAGGAAAATTGTCGATAGAAAATTAATAGTAATGTAAACTTAATCATGCAGTGCTGTCATAGTAGCCTGAATACTCCTTGAGGGTATATATCAGGAAATTGATGATGGATGTGAGAGTTGGGTTAGAGGTACTCAAAGACTAGGCACACACCAGAAGAAAAATTAAGGGTGCACAGATGGCATCATTGGCAGAATCACATTAAAAATTAAGATATTAGGAAGTAATTTGTTATTGTTAGAAGTCAAGAACACATAAGCAGAGCTAATCTGAGGCGGTATGGTCACTTAATTCGGTATCGAAACTTCTTAAAAAGTGAAATTGTCTCATAAAGTAAAAAGGCCTTTATGGTAATATTAGTAAATATCAAATTATCATGAAGCAAAGCAAAAATATCAAGTGGGATTGAAAATTTTTTCCTTGAAAGATTTAAATAATTATTCCATATAAATTTATTCAACTGGCTCCTTCCCACACTACCAGCTTTGCTTAATTCCGTTGTCTATTTCCAAATTTAATTTGTCATTTTCACTAAAAACTTTGCCCAAACAGCTGAAATATTTTACTTGTTCTATTGGTTCTCCATTCAGAATACACCTGAAGTTTTCTATGTTCCTACTTATTTTTGCAATTTTGGTATTTTTATTGCTAATTTTCAAGCGAAATTCATTACAGCTGTTATTCAGTTTAGTTAGAGAATCCTGGAGACCTGCACTGGATGCATTTAGGAGTACAACATCACCTGCATAAAGCAGAGAGCCAAGTTGGATATTTTCCACTTTCATGACTTATATAACTTATTAATCTTGGTCTAGCATTTTTTTTTCTAATAATTCAGCAAATGAAAGGTAATATATATTACCAAAGGTATTATGATTGGTAATATATATTCTTGGAGACAGATCACCAGCAAATGAATAGTCTGCATGTATGAAGATTGTTCACTGGTCACCATTAGATTTTTAATGGAAAAAATAACCTTAGTTTAGCTTGTTATACCTCAGCTATTTGTACCTATACATCCAAGTAAATTTTCAATTTTTCCTTTTGATATATGATGTCTGTGTTCACTGGGCATCTACAGATGCCGTAGGGTCACTCCGATGCTCAATGATGTTCCACACTAGGCCGCACCATGTAGTCCTGTTGTTTGCCCTTCTGGCAGCCTCAACTCTCTGAAGATCAGTCACTCCACACACGCCATCCATCCATCTCATTGATGGTCTACCCCTGCCTCTTTTTTCCAGGAACTTTACCTTCTATTACTGTTCTTAGAACTCCTCCTTCCATCCTTTCTATGTGTCCAAAATATTTTAATTTTCTTCTGTCAATATCCTTAAGGAGCCTTAAAGTTCTACTAATCTTTTCTAACACTCATTCATTTGTACGCCTTTCAGTGTATGATATCCTCAACAGCCTTCTGTAACACCACATCTCAAAAGCAGATATCCGTTTCTTATCTGACTTCTTTAGGTTCCAAGTCTCGCATCCATAAGTTGCTGTTGGAAAAACAACTGCATCCAAAATCCTCAACTTTGTTCCCATGGAGATAGATCCATCCTTCCAGATTTTAGACAGGTCTCTGACTGTTTTACTCATTCCTAACCTTTTTCTGACATCTTCTGAACAGCAATTCTTCACATTAATAATGGATCCCAGGTACTCAAACTTGCTGACTTCCTCAATTCGCTCTCCGTTAAGATACTTTTGTTTCTCAATAGCTTCTCTGTTAGTTTTTCCTTTGAGAACCATGATCTTTGTCTTGCTAGAATTGAGTTGAAGTCCTCTGTTATTATTGATCTTGTTAACTTTGTCAAGAATTAGTCCTAGTTCTTCCATGTCATTACAAAAGAGTACTGTATCATCAGCATACCTCAGATTACTGATCAATCTACCTCCTATCGTAATTCCTGTCTTGAGCTCATTCAATGCTTCACGCATGATGTCCTCTGCATATATACTAAACAAGTGAGGAGAAAGTAAACATCCTTGCCTAACTCCTTTTCCAACTTGAAGCCAGTCAGTCAATCCAACACCTGTTCTTACTGTGGCTTCTTGCTCCTTATACAAGTTGGCTATCAAACAGATGGTGTGTTGAGGAAAACCCATTCTTTTCATTACTTCCCACATTTTCACATGCTCAACACAGTCAAAAGCTTTAGAGTAGTCTAAGAAACACATTACCAGAGGGAGTCTGAATTCTTTATATTTTTCTATGATCTGTCTAAGGCAAAGGATCTGATCTCTGGTGCCCCTACCTTTCCTAAAACCTGCTTGTTCCTCGGGCATCTCTGCCTCAACTTTGGCCTCAATCCTATTTAGCATGATCTTTAATAAAATTTTGCTTGCATTGAGATATCAAACTAATAGTTCTATAATTCTTGCATGTCTTCATATCACCTTTCTTGATATATGATACTGAAAAAAAATTGAATGTCATGTTAAGCTGGTTAGTAAATGCATATTCCTTCATGTCATGAAAAATTTTAGCCATGCATGTTTTTGAGTAGGGACATTATCCTGAATTTTAAAAATGTACTAAATTGAGTGCACTGAGAATCAACATTTTAGAAAATAAACTTCATTAAAATCTCTGTACTACATTCAGACCTCATCTGAATCTGGCTGTCTTCATCTGCTCTCCCAAAGATCCTCTATCTCCTTTCTCTCTCTCTTTCTCTCTGTTCCAGGTGTTTATAGGGTTCCTTGTTCTTGCAACTTATCATAATAAATTTAGTTTAATCCTTTATCCAAGTGTGAGCAAACAAAGTTTGTGCCTGAAAGTATCTTCAGGACTGGGGTAACGTAGTACAACACCGGGGCGCAAACTTTGTTTGCTCACACTTGGATAAAGGATTAAACTAAATTTATTATAGTCTAACCAAGTGAAAAATAAACTTTCAGCAACTTATCATATTATGGTCAAATTGGGAGATCTGCAAACATCTGCCTAAAAGAATATAAAAATACATTTGCCATAAGTATGGTCAGTCAGGTCTAGCTAACTATTCCTTGGATACCTTGCACAGAATCAATAGCAGATTTGAAAAACCAACCTAATCTTAATAAATATTGTTGTAGTAAACCTCCCAAGATTTGGGAAACTTTAATTCTTAGGCCTCCCAACCAGCAGCTAAGACTAGTCCCAGCACCCATAGAAAGTATCCTTTATAGGATTTTAGACTTTCAGCTTTTCCACTTATTGTTTTGTGCATTTTTGTGTGTTTTTATACTAGTCACCATTCTTGCTTGTAACATTCATAAGTATGCCATCATCTTTTTCTTTATTCCACCACAGTGTTTTCTTTTTTTGCAGCTCTTGCTTTATCTCTCTACTTGTTCACTTAATCCCCACTTGGTTTATCCTCTGAACTAAGGGGGGGGGGGGTATGCAGTCTGATACTGCTTCTCTCAAACAATCTTTGACCACTTCCCTTGTGTGGCTAACATTCTTTTCTTATAGCTTCTCAAGCTATGGCACTGCTCCAAGTTGAATCCCAAGTGTCTTGATTGCCAGCTTTATAGTTCAACATAAGTCTTTTCTTTACAAAGAATTCCACATGTTTGGCAGCTTCCCAGAACAAGATTGCATGGTCATTCTCCCCAATTGGAGAGAGAGAGAGAGTCTACCTTTGTTATGGATATATCTTCTTATGGTATTACTAGATCCAGCACTCACAAACTCCTGGACCCCCCTTTAACATGTTGTTTCAGGTAATTATTCCTTAACAACTATAGAAATTCCACTTCCATCTTGCCATGCTTCTTTCCTCCCTCTATGTCCCCATAGTTGAAGTATCCCCATAATAATTACTCAGACTGCACTTATTGTGCTAATCTGCCAATGCGTGACATCCACCTAACCAACCAATAATATATTTTCTCTTTCACTTCTAATTTTGTTGGTTATAGTTCTTCAGCTATCATCAGCAATACTCCATCTCCTGTCTTATTCCCCTCTATCATTCATGAAAATATGATACCCTTTTACATTCTGTCCCTATAACTGTATCATTTTCTGTCAGTCAGGTCTCACCTGATGCCTATAATTTTTTGGTCAAGTTGAGATGACCAATGCCAAAAACTCTCCTCCCTTATTTCTGATACTTCTGACATTCGTATATATGCATTTCAACATCCCCTTGGATCCACAGTTACCCTTATGTAATGCTATTTCCAACTCATTCAAATCTGAAACCTGTGAAAAGCATTGCATAATCATTTCTGTAGACACACTCATTTATCCCAGGAGTGGCCAGACAATGCTTGACTGCATCCCCCCCCCCAATCTGGTTTCACACTTCCAAACTCTCACCAAAAAAACTTTCTTCAAACATCTGTAGTCCATCAAGCATATATAAGTCCTTTTGTCTGTCAGATTCACTCCATACATCTAGAAACTGCACACTGAACCTCATACATAATCTTCTCATTGAACTTATTAGCAATCATGGACCTTCTCTCAATTCTGTCCTATCATACTGTGACAGCAGACCCACAATCTTTACTTTCTTGCTCTTCATTTTTGCTTCTTTCAACAACCCTTTCAAATCATTTGTTCCTGCCAAAACCATCAGCTCTCTCACTTCTCTCTTCTGCAAACTAACATCCTTGATCTTCGCATCTGGAAAATGTGCTTTCATCACTTTCTCATTAAGTATGCCTCTTATCATCGAATCTCCATACCATACCTTCTCCTTATTCCCAGTTTCTCATGCTTTCATACCTTCCCATTCACTTTTTCTTTCATTCTCCTGCCTACTGTACCACAGGACAATCGTTTCTCCAGTCGCTCTAGCTCCTATTTTTTCCTGTGAAGGATGCCGTGTAAGCATGCTGTTTCACTCCTTACTGTCACCTCATCATCTGCATTGCTTTCAGCTACTTCTTTCATTCTTATTTCATACTCTATCATTCACTACTTCCACATTCTCCAGAGCACTTTCAGTATCGTTCCCTACGTCATTAATATAAGTCACTTCATTCTCCCACTGTCCACACAACTTGTATTTCTTGCACTTGCTTTCATACCATAAGCCATTCATGCTTGGCAATGAATACATAGAACATATGCTACATCATACAAAATCTCTCTCTCATGCTAAACTCAGTGAACAAGGAAGCCTCGACTGCCATTTTCCTTCTGTGCATTGGTGCCATGAAAAACACTTTGTGAACAGTCACTTATTAAATTTTGCAAATAGAGACACACACGCACCCAACTTTACAGTATAAAGTAAGTAAGATATTACCAAAAATAATTACTAATATTCACTAAAATTACTTATCTGTATGATATATGCTATGTTAGCACCACCCTGTTGATTATTGAGTAATAATTAGTCAATAATGTATATCAAAGAATATGTGAGAAAATCGTGTAAGATATGCATTCTCTGATTTTTTACAGGTGGTGGTTGGGAAGGAAGAAGGGAACAGGAATGCATTTGGCAGTACTAATTATAATATAATGTTGATTTTCCAGAATTCACTAATGTTAAAAACAGCCCTTATTAAAAATAGTTTATTATTCTTTGAACAAATGCAGCTTGAATATTTTATACTAAATAATTGTTATGCCAACTGCATTTTCTTTTTTGAATATTCTTGTATTTTAATTTGTTTTTGTGAACCTATGTCACAATGGTATTGTGAGGTGACTGAGGGTTAGATAATGTCTAAATCCTGCCCTAGATACTGAATATGTAATTTTTTTTAAAACAACTTCGATAAGTAGGGTGGTCCCATGCTAGATCATAAAATTCATCTACTACCTATAAAGACATTTGCAAGCACCCATCCACAATAGGTTTCAAATAAATGGTCTATATGTTACAGAGCAGATGCTATCTAGAATTCCTACTTGGTTGTAGAATTTGTTTTGACAAATGAAGTATCTAGAATGCATCATGAATTTGAACAGTTTTACTATATCTTAGAACTCACAAGAAATTTAAGTTACATGTCAGAATTGTCACAACAAAAACTACAACCAAGTAGGAATTGCCATTGGAAATTCACTCTTTCCTGCTTTAGCTAACTTTAATTTAGAGCATTTCTAGATTTTTTTCTAGAAATGCTCTAAATTTCTAGAGCATTTCTAGAAAAAATCTAGAAATGCTCTAGAAATTTTTTAGAGCATTTCTAGATTTTTTTTCTAGAAATGCTCTAAAAGCATTTCTAGAAAAAAATTTTCTAGAAATGCTCCTAGAAAATTTCTATCCTTTTTTCGTCTATACACCCTCAACCTTTATTTTGGGTTAGATATATACACAAACATTTTTGCAGTGTGGCCTCACAATATAGATACCTTACCAACCTTTTTAGCTAATATAAATACTTTACATCCTCATATCAAATTCACTATGGAAATTGAAAGAGACAAATTATTGTTTCTAGACATGCTTCTCATCTGCTCACCATCAGGTAATTTAACAATATCAGTTTATAGAAAACTCACTTTCACTGGATGTTACATTTTTCAACAATCTGCACACCATCTTTCTCAAAAGAAAGGTATCATAAAGTGTTTAATTTGATGAGCTAAGACCAATTGTTCAACTCCCCATCACTTACAAGAACTATCAAATGTGAAACAATATGAAATTAAATGGCTTCTCAGATAGGACCACACAACATCTGTTTGACTCCTACAAACCTAACTCAAACAACAGGAATCAATCCATCGAGTTCCAATTCCATACATCTTCAGCATTTCAGAACCTATTTCAAGAATTCTGAAGAAATATGATTTAGTAGCAACTTTTATCCCTATTAATAAACTCCTCCTTTCTGTATTTCCACTCTTCTAAAGATAAACACGCTCCTATGGCTATTCCAGGTGTGACTGCAATCTTTCCTACTTCAGACAAACTGAATGCTCAATAGAAAAAAGAATACAAGAACATCAATTATATATTTTCCAAAAAAAATCTGATAAATCTGGATTAGCTCAACACAGAATAGAGACAGACCACAACATTCTTTGGTAGATGTTGGTATAAATTTGAACTCTTATTTAAGGAGAGTGCTGAAGCCATGCTTCACCACTCTAACTTGAATCGGAATGACTGCCTATCCTTATCAAAAATATGGGAAAGTTTGATTAGAATAACAACACATCATTAAAGGTTTTTAAATTACTATTAAACCAAGAATGGTAATTTATAAAGACATAAGGTCTTAAGAAACCAACCAGATACTATATCTATCTGATGATCTATTGAGCATGATATTAAGAGTCATATATAACTATATATATATATATCAGGGGTGAATATTCCGGGTGTGCGGTGCTCATCCACGAAATATCAGTATCACCGATATTATATTTTTGCATTTATTCCCATTAAAGACTCACCCAATTGTTTGCAGACTGCGTGCGATTCCTAAAATTGAACACAATATATTGTACTAATGCTTCATTGTCCTCTTCATGAGGATAATAAAGTATTAGTGCTTCCAGAAGGTGCTTTCGCCATGTAAACATTGCATCACATTCGTGTTAATAGTCCGGGTGTGTGCTTTCAAAATGCATACACCTTTGAGCCATTCAAAAAGATGTAAAGAGGTCAGCGTGTCAAATTCTTAGTGTTGTATTATTTTAAACCGCTGAGAAGGCGTGACTAGGTGAGATTAAATTTTGAGCTCACTCGGCACCTAGCGGCTGTAATTGGTTATTGTCAACCAATCCAACTGAATGTTGTCATGAGTTGAGAGATTACTATATCCGATGGCTTTGTTACAAACAGCTGTTACACATGTTTTCTAGAACTGAAAATTTGAAAGTGGATGTTTGGAGAAAAATGCTAATTGTTTTTTCTTTTGCTTGTGCAGTATAGCATCTGTTGAGGTTGCAAAGTTTTTTAACGGTATAGAGACATTTTTATTCTAGTCTTCGGAAACAACAGACAGTAAAAATATCTGTTCCTGAATAAAAATGAATATTCTGTATATTATAAGACGTTGATCTACAACAAAATACCTAGGTGAGACTAGGTGAGATTAAATTGTGAGCTCACTCGGCACCTAGCAGCTGTGATTGGTTATTGTCAACCAATCCAACTGAATGTTGTCATGAGTTGAGAGATTACTATATCCGATGGCTTTGTTACAAACAGCTGTTACACATGTTTTCTAGAACTGAAAATTTGAAAGTGGATGTTTGGAGAAAAATGCTAATTGTTTTTTATTTTGCTTGTGCAGTATAGCATCTGTTGAGGTTGCAAAGTTTTTTAATGGTATAGAGACATTTTTATTCTAGTCTTCGGAAACAACAGACCGTAAAAATATCTGTTCCTGAATAAAAATGAATATTCTGTATATTATAAGACGTTGATCTACAACAAAATACCAGCATATGTAAGATTGATAAGACAGAAGAACTACTGACACTAAAAAAAAAAAATAAAAATAATGAATGTAAGATTCCCGAGAGTGTGGATAATTCCGATAATGATCGGATGTTATGTATACTGAGTCTCAGTAAACAAAATAAAATTCTTGGAAAACGGAGCGAAATATACACAAACCAGAGAAATACACATAACATGTGCAACAAATTTTACGAGATGTTTTGCTGCTCCATCAAACCATATTTATTCCTGCAATACTTTCTCTCTCTCATAAGTTTTTTTTTTTTAATTATGCCATCATAAATTCACTTATTCATGTTTAGAATTTATAGGATTGTGCTATTCACTCTACCTATAGGACACACATATCACAAATGATAATTATTAATTATTCGTTTACCATTAATGAAAGTGTTTCTACTCACACTTATTCCTTACTATTCTCCCATGTCTTATAAATGATGGTTCACATATTTTCACCTTTGAGTATTTCAAATATAGCATTCTCCTTCATTGTTGTTTTCTAATCAATCATAAAACAGATTCTTCCCCCACTCTATGCAGAAATATTCAAAGTTATCCTGCAATTAATTGCATTCGATCAATTAAGATGAGTGCTGATGTGCCATGCCCTCTCAAAACTTTCGTACATTGATAAAATGTAATCCCACGGTCATGGGCATCCGCATGGGGGGCACCCCCCCCCAGGGATCGATTTAAAAATTCCACAAATTATAATCATAAAATTGATTGAGATATGTAATCTTACACCCCACCCTCAACCCTGGGAACGTTTTGTTTGTCTTAAAAATTTTATTATGGGTTGGCCTGTTGCGGGGGTAGCTATAGAACACGTGTTTTATTGCAGTAATAAAAAAAATGTTCCTGTTTTTGGTTCATCTTTTTCTGATTTGTGAACAGTGACCAGTTAGTTTGCCCTCTGTCTAGTAAGTTACAGAGTGAAGTGTGAATTGTAAATTTATAGTGAAACAAATTTAAACAAAAAAATACATTTTTAAAAGGTAAGTGTATGTAATTTAATATTATTTTACTTGTTAGTTGTATGATTTTTTTGCTTTTAAACTACCCTTTTTTTTTTTTCCCCCAAGAATTAAAGATCGTTAAAATTAATGCAAAATGAAAATAATGTATTTATAGTTTACATCGACAAATAATTACATAAAAAAAAGCTAAAAGACGTTTATTGATTTAATTAAATCAATAATTATAAAAATTTATTGATGTAATTATTTGTCTCCAAGCTCCCCCCCCCCTCCTGGAAAACATGACAGCACACCCAACCAAAATGATCATGCAACGCCACAGATATATATTATTATTATTATTACGGGCAACCCCAAGGAGTCGACAGACTCATCGAGGGAGGCCCTAACATCATGTCAAGAACAACTATTCGACATTCACACAGTATCTATCATACCTCGCCTTGAACTCATTCACAGTCATGGCACCCACAACAGACTCTGGCAGCTTATTCCACTCATTCACCACTTTCCAAGTAAAAAACCTAGCTCTAACACTCTTGCTAACCACAATCTCTTTCCCAGCTTCCATGTATGACCCCTAGTCCTCCCACCACCATCCTATTCTCAAAAATATCTTCTGAATTAATCTTATAGAAACCCTTCAGTAATTTGAATGTCTCAATCATATTACCCCTTTTCCGCCTATCAACCAATTTCTGCAACCCACAAATCTTCAATATTTTTTCATTCCATAGACCTGCTATCATCTTGGTCACTCATCTCTGGATCCTCTCTACCTCCTCCTTCCCATCAAGAAGAAACCCTGGCACCCATATCTGGGCACAGTAGTCTAGATGGGGTCTTATCAAGGCTCGATACAGAGAAACAATAACCTGTTTGTCTCTGCTTGTTAAAGTATTTTTCAGCAACCAAGTGATTTGATGAGTTGATTTAGCCACTTTTGCGATGTGCCCCCTAAACTTCAACTCTCTATCCACCAACACTCCCTTTTCGTCCATTTGAGTTACATCCTTTCGAAGATATGTCCGTGATCCCATAAGGGAATGAATAACATTTTTGGCTATATATAGAGGACCTGAATCAAAATCGCATACCCCTTAGCACTGTGACTATAACTGCTAAGGCACTCAACTCATGACTCTTCAACAAGTTGAAGGAAAAAGCAGAACCTGATTATGACTACGAATTCAACGCTTCTTCCAGTTGGTTCATGAGATTCAAGCAGAGTTTTGTGCTGCATAATGTAAGAAGGCTGCCAAGGAGTTTATGGAAAAATTGGATAAAATTATTAAGGAGGAAAATTGTTTGCCACAGCAATTATTTAATATGGATGAGACGTCCTTGTTTTGGAAAAAAATGCTTGAGCGGACATTTATCCACAAAAAGCTGAAATCTATACCTAGTTTCAAAGCTCTTAATGCCTGTATTACGATTCTGTTACTGGTAATGTGGCTGGATATAAACTGAAACCATTTGTGATATGGCACAGTGAGAATCCACAAATCTTCAAAAACATTAGGAAGCATACTTCCCGTTAATTATCGGAGCAATAAGAAGTCGGGGATGACTCAAAAATTGTTTGAGGATGCCTTAATCAACTGTTATGTGAGTGAAATAAAAAGCTATTGTGGGAAAGAAAATGTAGAATTTAAAATTTTATTAATTCGAGATAATGCTCCAGGTCATCCACCTTGTAAGTCTTATAGCAGTGATCTTCACCAAGTTCAAGGTCATGTTTCTCCCTCCAAACACTACTTCATTGATTGAACCGATGGATCAGGGAGTTCTTGCAATGCCTTTAAACCTTATTATCTACGGACAATTTTTTCACAAGCCATTTCTGTCACTGAAGGAAATGACCAGACTCTCATGCAATTATGGAAAACATTCAATATTTATCATGTTATTAAAAATATTGCTGTGGCTTGGGACGAAGTGACCTCTCAATTATGAGTGACATATGGAAAAAAACAAAAAGGTTTTATGCATGATTTTGGAAGTTTGTAATAGTGGCCTAGCAAACAATCTGAATCTCGAAGTAAGTGATGACGACATAATTCAACTCATAGAAAGTTCCCCTGAAGAGTTGACCAATGAAGAATTGGTCAAACTGGAGGAACAACTGTTGCAGAAGAGGAAAAAACGAGAAAAGGAAGAGGGAAAAGAGAAACAAGGAGAGGTAGTTAATTCACAGTGAAGGGTCTTGCAGAAATGTTCTCTGCAGTTAGCCATGTTCTCAAAATGGTTGAAGATGGACCCCAATGTTGAATGCTACTTATTAGTAGAAATGAAAGTACATGACTCATTTGCTTGCTATGAAGAAATTTATGATGAAAAGAAGAAGATGAATAAGCAAAACACATTGGAATAGTGGCAGTAACACACAGTACAGTTTTATAATAAGATTTAAAAATTAAAATGACAGTATACTTATTACGGTTAAGTCCCTAACCCCTATAACTCTGTTGATTTAATGTATCGACTTACATCCAGACTGATGGAACAGAACCCGGACGTAAGTCGAGGGATGACTGTATATATATGCAATTTAAAGCCTAGCGCTATTGGTGATTTAACATCACGCGGCTCATTCTGTTTTGAATAAATCAATTGTTGCATTCTACTTTGTAATAACTGTTTTTTAAGCCACTGATGATGGTCTGTTAATTTCAGACTGAAATATATCGCAGTATATTTAATAAATAATACTTTACCTTGTGTTTTTTGTATATATTGTATAGAAGTATGGCACGAGTTTCTCTAAAAACAAGAAGTGAGTGTGTTGCCCTGGTATGATAATACAGAGCAGGAGAAGAGCACTTTATTAATTGTTCTTTTCCTGCTCTCCGTAAACAGAGTAAATTGATTAATTTACTTTGTTTACATTAATATCTTTATCCTTGATGATGCCTCAGTTTTTGTTAGTCAAAATATTAGATTAAAATATTATTATTATTATTATTACTAAGAGAGACTTCTAGGAACTTGTCAAGGGAAGGTACACATCCTCACCAGCTATCATACCTATTCTTGAACTTATTCAGACTACCTGCAGTCACCACATCCAATGGCAATCCATTCCAATCACATAGCACTCTAGGAAAGAAAAATTGAGCACCCATCCACTTCTTGAACAACATTCATTCTCATCTTCCAAGGATGCCATCTCGTCACTTCCCAACTCTCCATAGAATAGAAATTCCAACTGTTGATATTTTATGTGACCCTTTCAGAAGTTTGTGAGTCAAAATCATATCACCCCCTCCTCTTTCTCCTGTTTGCTAGTGTCTGCAGTCTACAATTTCTCAATCTGTCTTTGTAATGAGTATTCCACAATCCTGTGATATCATTTATAACCAACACTCTCCTTCACACTCTCTGCACTATCAGAATCACCATGGAAAAAAACCAGGGGACAATATTCAAGTTTTGTTCACTAGTGTTGTTAATAAACCAATAAAGTTCATTATAAATAGGAAGAATGCATAAGTTTAATTAAACAAGAATAAAACTGTTGTTAAATTAAACTTAATAAAAATTTTGTTATTTATCTACCTTTTTTGCATATACTTTTGAAACAACCATATAATGCTATTTTTTTATATAGTTAGTCTTTCTGAAAGACTATACTTTTATCTTCATAACATTACTACTTCCATGTTATGATCGTGTTTTGCCATACGGTTTAGCATTTTCACTTAAGATTATACTAGAAAAGTATGAATTAGTTTTAATTTTTTTTCAATATAGTATTGCTTTTTTTTGTTAGTTTTCTTTATTTAGTTATTACATTTATTCTGTTTAAAATAGCTCTTTGGTTACAAAGTCCTTTGATCCAGTGCCTAAGACTCCACCTGCTCAAGAGTCACCTATCCTTACTAGTAACCGTGATCGTACATTTGTCAGCTGACTTACCTTCTTTTCCTCACCTGTCCAGTGATTTCCAAAGATGACCAAATTAGGATGAAAAAGATACAGCTAAAGATGATACTGAACACCCTTCATTCATCTACACGCTCAACTAAAGGGACTATATTTGCTACCATGCTTATCGTGATATGGATTGCCATCACATTCCAGGTTGATTATATAAAGGTATTATCAATCTTTGCCAAGAAAATGGTGCATTTTTCAGAAACTGTTTGTTAAAAATATATATATAATGTTAGAAGTTACAACGAATACAGAAAGAAGTACATCTTCCCAGATGCCCCAAAGAATGAAAATTTTGTGTATTTTAAATAACTCAAAAGTAAATGATATCCTGACTAGCTATGCTTTTTGGAGAGTTACAGATATGTGTATATGTATATAGTGTGATATGCAAGTTCATATGTGTATATATTCATTCATTCATGTGTAAGATATTTTAAGAATGTCTTTTAAGTTTGAAATTAGTATAATTTGTTTTCAACAGTAAATTTTGTGCCTGTAGGGTTTTTTCTAAAAGTAAAAAGTAGGGTTTTTTTTTTTTTTTTTTTTTGTACTTTGTAAATTTTTTGGTAAAATGTTTTTGATTATCAGATAAATTGTTCAGTTATATTGTGATTATTTTAAAAAATATTAATGTAAAGTGTAACGATGTCAGAATTACTCCTTATTCCTTTGTTTGTAACAAGTATAATCACAATAGAACAAATGTTTTTTTTTTTTTTTTTTTTTCAAATCCATTTTTCTAATCATGTAACGTAGTTATCAGTGTGATTTTTATTTTCACAAACAAATTATCTTCATTTTTGTTAAAAATAAGTTTACTAGTGCATCTTGTAATAATTTAATCATGTAATTTTTATACTGTAATCATATATTCTGTAAAATAACAATCATCTGTTTAATCTGAATTATTATGCCTTATTTAAATTTAAACAAAGGCTAATCAGATTTTATAAGAATTCAAATATTTGGTTAAGAGTCATAAACATAAAATACAAAACTTAAACCTGTTCATAATAGTTAACTGTTGAGCAATATTCATTTTTAGATATTACTGGCCAGAAGAATACACTATGCAGGTAGGAATAACCAGCTATCAGAGCATTAATTAGGTTTCAAGAAGCCAAGTTACTTGGACATGATAGGCCATTGATTGTATCATGAATGGGGAAAATTGGAACTATATATGATTTAGATTTTGACACCTAGTGCACTTTGGTCATCATTATTATTATTATTGTTTATTATTTAAATATATTAATATATTTGTTAATATAATTATTTTAATAATAATAATCAAAGTGGACTAGATAGATAAGTGATAAATAAAAAAAACTAGCTCAAGAACAAGTAATGATAAGATTATAATACATAGTAGAAAATTAGATAGTAGTCAGATTTTATATCTCACTTCTATTTGGTTGCATCTGCTAATGTCAATATTGAGATAGTTTGAGAATTATAGCTACATAAAATATTAGAAAAAGTCATACAGTTGTAAAGCATGGTTGATTTAATGAGAAATATTATTCTGCAGACTGCAAGACAGCAGGGATGTAATAAACACATGCATTAAATTCTGGACATGCATGCTCATCTTTCAGCTACACTAAAGCCCGCCTGTGTGTGTGTGTGTGTGTGTGTGTGTGTGTGTGTGTGTGTGTGTGTGTGTGTGTGTGTGTGTGTGTGTGTGTGTGTGTGTGTGTGTCAGTTTTTCATGGCAACTGTGTGAGCCATGTATTTAACGGCATGTCAGTCATGCTGTGTATGCTTACATTAATAATATTACATTTGTTAAAGAAGCAAGTTGATCTAGATTCTGTATGATTTGGATTTGATAGTTTTTTTTATCTTTTGGATTAAAACTATAGGTATCCCCAAGAAAAAAAAGTCCATTGGCATCTAGCCTGATGACTTAGGCTGCCATTTTCTGGACTACAATAACTATTGACTGCACTAATCATGTACTTACCCTCAGCTGTTGAAGAAACATGGTATTCAGCCTTTTTTTTTTTTTTTTTAATTAAAAAAAAAAAAATGAAACAAGTGCATATTCATCAGCATGCTCTGATAGAAGAATCATCTTCAACTTGGCTGTTACCCAAAGTACTCAACTATGCATATCTGTCTAACACATTCTTGTTACTTGGTTTAAAAACTGTAGATCTGTTATTTGTACTAGAGGAGAATAAGGTTTCTTAATAGCCTAATCACACTGTACAATGTTGTCAACAACTTTTCTACTCCTTAATAAATTATAGAAATACTCCCTAAATCTTCTCTTTAAAGTTACATCAGTACAACTAAACTGCTTATCTTCTACTGCTTAACTTCTATTGTAATTTACTGTTATCAAGAATAATATTACAACTTTATCTACCCTCCTTTATCTCTTTATCTATTCTTATATATAATAGATTATATATATTATGATATCACATTATTTCTTGAAGATTTTAGCTTTGCAATATGCAAACACCTCCTAAATTGTTAAATTAAAGCAGTGCTTAGTATACTGGTATATTTAAGTAAATGGTAGTATAACATACAAGTGTCCAAGATATTTTATCCACGTGTATTCAAGTTCATTGTCTAATCTGACCATGAACAATTTATTTTTTTTTATCAAATGATCAAATTTCTTCATGGTATTGGTATTCTATTTTATTTCATAAATATTTTGCTCTTCAAGGTGTTATAATTTGCCATTATTTTCCAAAGAAATCACTAAGCAGTTAATTAATAAAATGCCATAAGCAAAAGAATAGTAAGTAATTCTATTTGAAGGCTACTTTTGTGCTGTGGAAGGCATATCTTATTTTTCTTTCTTTATTTTATTTTTTGTTAAGTTGTTGCTCTTTTGTAGAGAGCTTTAAGGTTCTAGTTGAAAGCCTCTCCCCCCCCCCTTCCCAATAATACATATCAAGGACTCATTCACACTGGATGCACTCACAATCCCTAAAGGTAAATTATTCCACTCACTCATTCACTGCTCTGTGAGAGTAAAAGCTAGCTCTTACCACTTTCTTAACCACAAATAAACTTTACTTCCATGGATGCCTTTCATCAGACGATATCCTATAACACCCATTTAGAAGTTTATAGACCTCTCCAATATCACCCCCTCTTTCTCCTGTTAACAAGAGTCTGTAGTCCACATACTTGCAATCTGTGCGCATAATATGAATTCCATAATTCTGTAATCTTTGCAACTCTTCTTGCACCTTTTTTCCTAGCTTCTTTATCCAGTCAGAACCCAGGAGACCAAATCTGTCCACAATAGTCCAGGTGTGATTTTATGAAGGCCTTGTAAAGAAGCAAAATGTCTGCCTTATCTGTACACATCAAAGTTTTCTTCAGCATTGCAATTATCCTCTGAGTCGTATTTGCAATTTTTGCTATGAGACCATTGAACATGAAATTTCTATCCACCATTACACCAAGATCCCTAGCCTCATCAGTTTCTTGTAGCATCACACCAAAGTGCATAACTTTACACTTACTAACATTAAACTGATAACCATTTTCATTTGCCTAAATTTCCAGCCTACTGAAATCCTTCTGTAACTGCTGGATATGAGTAGCATCCTTGATTTGCCCTATCTATCTTTGCATCATCAGCAAACAATGGCACAAGTGGTGAACACTACTACTACTGCTGGTTGCCTTAAAGCTGGCAGATTCATACCAACCATATGCTGCTTTTTACTATCTGTCTGTCAACCATCCATTTATCCAAGTCAGGAGTTTATATTCAAAACCCATATTCCAACAGCCTTTCATATGGTATCCTATCAAATGCCTTAGCAAAATCCAACCGTATCATAGTGTATCCATTCCCTTTATCCATTATGTACATTTTATAGAGACAAAAAGACGCATGTTAGAGCAATTACTTTACTTACAATTAAGAAAATAACACTCATTGTTTCAACCTCTACATCAAGGTCATCATCAGAAGTTTACATATAAACAAAACACAAGCTACATGACACTACACAAATGTAAGATAAATCTAACTGGTTTCTGAATTGTTTACACTAGCCTGACCTCCAGTGAAAACAATTCCTTAAAATAAATAATTACATAAAATAAAAAAGTTTACATGATATATATATATAATGATATATATATATATATAATAATATACAGATGATTAAAAAAAATAGAAAAAAAATTATAATGGAACTACATCAAATGCATCTCTACAGTCCTGTTTATCATAAGGTTTTGGTACATTTCCAGTTAATTCTGTGACATGTTTGGAGTGCATGGTCTGATGGGCCTGTTTTATCATAGTGAAGGAATTTAATGTGATGTCTGCAGGGGTGGCTCGTACATAGGCACTGCGGAACTGCAGCACCCCCAATTTTTCTCAATATATAAATATATTTATTAATTTGTTTATATTTGCTTGTAATATTTAATTTTATCACCAACTCCTATACAATTCTTTTATTTCTATAAAAAATAATAAGAGAATTGTTAAGTGCTACAAAATCCATCTTGTAGCACTTAGGAGGATGAAGGACGCTAGCAGCACTGTGTTTATCACAGTATCATATTACTATGCGCACAAGCATATGCACATCATAGTGAGATGCGAGCTATTAGCATAATACAGCACTGTCCGTTGCACAGTTCCACTCTTGTTTATATGCAGTTTGCACCAGTAGTAGAGTTTGTAGTGCTTATCGTGTTTACTCCGATAAGCACTACGAACACTATGAACTTTTGGATAGATTTTGTTAAGTGCTACAAAATCCATCTTGTAGCACTTAGGAGGATGAAGGACGCTAGCAGCACTGTGTTTATCACAGTATCATATTACTATGCACACAAGCATATGCACATCATAGTGAGATGCGAGCTATTAGCATAATACAGCACTGTCCGTTGCACAGTTCCACTCTTGTTTATATGCAGTTTGCACCAGTAGTAGAGTTTGTAGTGCTTATCATGTTTACTCCGATAAGCACTACGAACACTATGAACTTTTGGACATTACAATTAAAGGATTTAATTGTAATGTCCAAAAATTGTAAATCCATTCCTTTAATTACAATTAAAGGAATGGATTTTATTTTTAAGTAATTTTGAATTATACCAAACCGTATAATTTTATCGATAATAAACAATATTTTTTCATGTTTAATTTTTTTTTTTTTTTTTAATTTTTACCATAATTTTGATATTTTATCCAAACACATATGCATTGCACTTACAGTGTGTATGTATATTTCGAAAGTTGCAGCACCCCCACGATTTCAAGCCACGTGCCGCCACTGGATATCTGTGTTTGTCTTTTCTTGTTGGAATAGTGTCCTGCTTCCCCCTATGGAGGACAAGCTGCAAGTGCACTGGATTTTTTAAACGCTTGGATGGATATAGTAAGAAAGAGGATCTTTGGATGAGCTGGTATACTTTTTAATTTTGTAGGAGGTTTGAAAGTTGCCTTAATCATGTATTTATGTAGTGTTCTATTTTTTTTTTTTTCTGATATTCCCCTTACATATAATATGACTATGGCATTGTTGTAATCTTTTTTACCTTTTATGGCATTGTTGTGAACTGCTTTTTTGTTGTAGTCATTTTCTATAAATGTTTGGATAATTTCATATTCCTTCTTTAGTATACTACTCATCAGAGCAAATCGTTAAGGCTCTATTTTGAGAGTACCGATGACCGCAGTGTTTTGTATTTTTTTATGTAGGTAGGGAAATTACCTACCAACTCCTTGAGTATAGCTGCTAGTCTCTTGTATAACTGATAATTGTGACTGTCGATTCCTTCAACTTGGTCATATTGGTATTTTTGTATTCTTTTGGCAGGCCATAAATTCTGTGAGTGCAGTCATAATCTGTTAACAGCTGTTTAATTGTTTCCTCTGACCAAGTGATCACTGACTACCTGATTAATTCTGTTTTTTTTTTTTATTTTTGATATAGTCCGTAGGATCGTAGTTTACCAGTTGGTATGTGTTGTGTTCGAATACCAATTGGTTCATTTTTTCATCTGATCAAGAACAGTGGTAGCATCGCCTTTGTCTGCCATTGTAAAAATGATATCTCTGTTATTTCTTAGAGATTTAAGGGCTAATTTTTCTGCTTTAGTTAAATTGCAACTTAGTTGATCGGACTAAATGGTATCCAACCACAACATGTACCAATCGGTAAATTACGATCCTATAGACCACATCAAAAAGAAAACAACAGAATTAATCAAGTCAGTAATTGCTTGGCCAGAGGAAACAATTAAAAAACTGTTAACACATGATATCGCACTCACAGAATTTATAGCCTGCCAAAAATACACGAAACAAACACACCACTACTGCTAATAGCTGAAGGAATTGACAGCCCCAATTATCACTTAGCCAAGTAACTAGCAGCTACACTCAAGGAATTGGTAGGTCATCCTCCCCCCCCCCTCCCCCCCCCCCCCACACACACACAAAAAAAACACAACACACTTCATAAACAAAGCTAAAAACATCACACTCAACAGCGAAGATTTATTAGTCAGCTTTAACACAATTGCCCTTTTCACGAATGCCCCAATCGATGACACGATTCTTCTCACAGAACAAATTTCTGCCCGATGTCACAGCTCTCTTTGCCCATATATCTCCCTCTAGGTATTTTGTGTGGCAGAATAATGTCTACCTGCAAAAGAGAAGGTACAGCCACCATGGGCTCACCACTCTCCCCCCCCCCCTTGCTAACTTTTTACATGAAGACGTCAAGCGACAAGCTCTAGATTCAGCAAGCCCAAAGTTTGGCTCAGATATATTCACAATATATTCATTAATTGGTCCCACAGCCACCTGAAAAAACAACACAAATGCATATCTGGTTTACCACTGAGATTGAAAACAATAACTATCTTCCTTTTTTAGATATACATGTCACACACCTTTCCTCAGGCTGTCTTTCCTTCATGGTCTGCCAACAAACCTACACACACACACACAGGCCAATACATACCACCAATACAATTCATACCACTATCCCACATAAAAACTAGGGCCATCAATACTCTCAAACATAGAGCCCTAACAATTTGCTCTGATTAGCAAGTACTAAAGAAGAAATGTAAAATTATTAGCCAAACACTAAAAAAAATGACTGCAGCAAAAAAAAAAAAAAAAAAAAGTTCACAAGATTCTTCACAATAATGCCATATCATACATAAAGGGAATAGAACATACATAAACACAATATTAAGGCAACTTTCAAACCTCGTGCAAAATTAAAAAGTATACTCAGCTCATGCAAATATCACCTTCCTTAACATGCACGCCCAGGGATTTACAAAATCCAGTGCCCCTGCAATTTATCCTACATAGGGGAAACAGGACACACCATTCCAATAAGGAAAGATGAACAAAAGCCACATTAAATTCCTTCACTTAGGCATGTCAGATCATGCTCTCCAAACATATCACAGAATTAATGGGAAAGGCACCAAACTACACTGCACAAAAAAAACCTGGTTTGAAAGAAAATCAAGAATGCTTTTGAGATACTAAATGGTCATCCCAATCTCAACCAGAATAATGAATTAGTAATTCCAAGAATCTGGAAGACCCATCTGTAGCCTATGTAGCATTCGGAACATGATGGCAGAATTCCAATACAAGAAAACTTTATAATAACAGGACTGTAGAGATGCATTTGATGTAGTTCCACGGTAATTTTTTTTTTTTTTTCCATCTGTATATTATTACTGGATTCAAAACATCTGATAATGTTAGTAGTAATACTCCTCTTCTCTTGTCTGTTCGTCATTCCTAAAAATACTAGACCCTTTAAACTCAATTCCAATTCCAATTACAATATATGATTCTGATAGTCAGATTTCACTAATACTAACATCTTAGGCCACAACATATTTAATAAAGCAATGAACAATAGAAAAATAATATATTTGGCATAAGTTGGCTGTGTTTAATTATATATAATGATATACTTCTGTATGGATTAGTTTAAACATATTTTATTAACACTTTTGATTTTATGATTTTTGAACATCATCCCTTGAATCTTTAATATTTTCTCTAACTTACATATTCACAATATTTTATGCATTATAATAGTATTAGCTATTCTTGAATCCCATCCTTAGCATATCCACTCTCCAGCCAAGTGGTTGTGGGTTCAACTCCCGCCATGAGCACGGATGTTTGTGATCCTACTAACTCAGTGTGGAAAGGGCATATGCAACCCTACCACTTATTCTAAGCAGAAGACTTCACTCCCAAAACCCATTGAGGTGTGGGAGTGACCATACAGTGTCTACAGACATCAAATGTCTGTAGACACTGTATTTTATAATTTTATAATATAAAATGAAATTTTAGAATTTTTATTTTAGAATCCCATCAACATTTGTCTGTATATTTCCTTCGCATTTGGTTACTTAACATTTTGTTATTTCTATAATTAATGCCAGTAATTTCTCTTTAATTTTCTACATTTATGTCAGCTTGACAGGAACTTGAATGACATATAAAATGGAATATTTAAGTAAGTCTTTGAGGCAATGGGTGGATACTTTTAACATTGGTTGGATCTGCTACTTAATTCTAAGACTTGTAATTCTGATTTCAAAAGCTTATTAGTAAAATATTTGAAATACAAATAAGAATTATAAATTATTAAGAAAGACATTCTCCACATTATTATTAAAAAGTGACATTCTCTACTTTTAACTGCTTCATCTTTTTCTGTTTATTAGTTTATCATATGTTATTTGGGTACATAAGCCTATAAATACAAAGCTTTACATACTAATGTGAATTATTATACATTAGGAATTTGCTTAAATGGTGATTTCCTATAATATGCATGATCATGAATATACTGAAAAATCCATGTTGCAAGATTAGTGTAGTAGCGGTGGTTTCTCAATTTTTAGATTTCAACAGAGAAATCATCGAAGTAATTTCTCTTTTCTTAATCTCAGAGTGATAATTTATGATTAAACAGGAAAATAAATAGGATTATACATTAGGATATTTCTCCTTTTTTTTTATTAGCTTTCAGATTGCAGTGTATATACTATTCTTAAAATTTGAATGATGACTTGAATTATAAAGATGAGCTCATCCATAAATTATAAATTGTTCTTATGGAAAAGCAAGGAGAGGCTGCTGTTTTATGATAAGAGGAATGAGCTTTTTTTCTCATTTTTTCAGAAAATCTCTCACCTACTGTATTTACTCAAATATAACTCCCACTTTTTATCCCAAACTTAAAATTTTGGTGAAAAAAGTTATAAATCCTTAGTAATGAATACTGAGGATTTATAATTAAATCCTCAGTATTCATTATAATTTATAATTGCTCACATTATTTAGAAAATGAATGTATTTAAATTTTAATTATCAACATTATTTATGCATTTGGCCACTCACCTTCAGCTCGCGATATGTTTAAATCTTTAGTGACAATGCTTCTGGAATGAAATTAAAACAGTTTCATTATTGCTTGTCCTTTTATTATTTTGGAATCATAAGATCACCGTGATTTTTAAAAAAAAAAACTGAAAATGCACATGACTTACCAAGAGTCTACTATTCGCTATCGCTACTTCCAGTCTTGCATATGATTGGTGCAGTATTAACAAAAGATTGCACCACTTCACAATAAAGGCAAGCTGACAATTGTTGAGTTAAAATGCCGATTCTCTTCAGCTGAATTCCAAAATATCTCAAACTGCCATAACAACATTCACTATCTATTTCTTAAGGTTTCAAACTTTTTTTGCTGTGCAAGATATTTGCAAAATTGTTTAATTTGTTTTTTCATAGGGGCGTGAGATATACGCAAGGACAAGTTATATTCAAGTAAATACAGTGTTTTTTTTTTCTTTATATAATCTATGAGAATGTGAATCTGCCCAAAAGCAATAGCCAGTTTAACTACACTTTTTACATGTATCTGCAATTTTTCTATTAAAAAAAATATGAATATTGCCATATTGTTCATTGATTAAAGTTTAATTTGACATTTGACAATATCTGTAATCTTGTAACTGAATTTTCAGATCTAATCTTTCAGATCTTCTCTGATTGACAGTTTAAAGATTAACAAATTTGTTCTCAATCTAAAGCAATGTACACTAACACGAGGGGGAATCAATAATAAAGTTTATTAATAAAAAGTATATAAATGGAATTGACAAAACAAAAAGAAATATTTGCATTCAGTTCACATTGATTGTTGAAATTTAGTAAATATAGATTACAGAGATAGATGTAGCAAGTTTATGGCTAGAAAGTAAATTATACTTGACAAGAAATCCTATTCTAGTTTTAATCCAATTAAAGGATTAAATTGAGAATAGAAAATCCCATGGATTAAAACAAGAATATAATTTTCTATCAAGTATGCTTTCTAACCAGGTGAAAAAACTTGTTACATCTTCCTTGTATATGAGAAAAAAATATGACTTCTACATTGACTGAAAACCCAATATTTCCAATGGGAAGTGTTCCTTCCCATCTGAAAGGGGCATACTATGCATTATAGCTTACTGAGGAAATGTAATATGACATCAAAGCTTCAATATACACCTGGCCTAGTAACGAGACTGGATACAAACTTATGTCTGTTTGTACTTGGATCAAGGATTAAAACAAGAATATAATTTAAAGATCATGTAAGATACATGTGTTTCACATTACGTCCACATGTATTTTTCTAAAATCAGTCCACAAAATTATATCCCACACACATCACTGCAAGAAGATATAAAAACATGATGGTAATTATTGTTCTTCATGAAAAAAAATGAAGATACAGACTGGCATTACCACAATTTGTGATGTTATCATTATATTGTATTCATTGGACAACAGTTTAAAAGTTCTGTGGACAGATCATTAAGAATTTGAAATGAAACTGATGATAAACTTAAGATAATTATAAATTAAATATACCAAGAAATTATATACTTGGTTTAATCCTTTATCCAAGTGTAAGCAAACAAAGTTTGCACCTGAAGTATTTTCAGGACTAGGGCAACTCGTATAAAAAAGCTAAGACTTCTCATCACTTGCCTTAGTATTTCATAATGCAAAGCACATCTCCTTGCGAACATGTATAATGCTATGCATTATAATAAGGGTCCCCACCCAGACCGGTTTCAACATTTATTGAGATCTCTTCAGTGGGAACCAGACCCAGAGGTGATACTAAGGTAGAAGTAATGCAGAAGTCATATTTTCATATACGAGTTGCCAAAAGTTGTCGCCTTGTTATTAAATTACTCTGGATTAGAGAAAGAAGTTTTTTCACTTAGTTATACTATCAATTAAATATTCCAAGAAATTATATACTTGGTTTAATCCTTTATCCAAGTGTAAATAAACAAAGTTCAATATGATAACTATCTCAATAATTTTTCAGAGACTGTAAAATTATTGAGATAGTTATCATATTGAAGTAATAGCCTTAATTTAAAATCAAATAATGTTTAAAATTTCAACCATCATATTAAGATCATCATTAGTACACATACATGCAGTAAAGAAACATTAGTCATAATCATTAGTACACATACATACACAAAAAGAAACAAGCTGCATAACAGTACAATACAGTATGCTACTGCATTGTTACTTTGATCAGTTGTTGACCTTAGCGTAACCTATGGCAAAGGAATAATGGCTTAAGAATTTCCAGGATATCGATGATCCATTTGCAACCTACATATGGTTCAAAATAAAAAAGGGTAACATAATTCCTAAGTCAAACAAGCCACAAATAAAATAACAGAACTGCAGACCTTCAACAATACAGTACTCTTCAAACAAGAAGAGTACTGTATTGTTGCAAAGCACATCTCCTATAGTTAGACAGTTTTATTTTATTTTGATTTATATATATATTTATCATCTTCATCAAATTCCTGCCTTGTACCCTCAAGGGGTGTAGTGGATATGATAGTATTACATGAAAAACTTTCCTCACCCATTCTGTTTAAGTGATAATACCACTTGAGATTAGCTCTCTGCTAATGCATTCCTGGATGCTGACAATGTCAAGTTCTTTCCTGTTATTCTTGTTTTTAATATGATATTGCCATGATGCCATCTGTTCGTGCCCCTAATCTTTCTCAGGACTCATATCTGCTGTCTCTAGTGTTTGGTCAAATGTTTTACTTCTGACCCAGCTTCTCAGATCCATAAGTTAAAACTGGTTTGAACACTGTCTTGTATGCAGCTAATTTAGTACGACTAATTTCTCTCTTATTCCATGTGAATTTATTCAATTGATTTCCTACCATGCTAGCTTTGTTGATTCTGTTGTCTATTTCCATAATTAATTTACCATCTTCACTAAAAATCATGCCTAAGTAGCTGAAATGTTTTACTTGTTCCACAGGTCTCCACTCATAATGCAGTTTACATTTTCAATGCTTTTGCCTATTTTCATTATCTTTGTCTTGTTATTGCTGACCTTCATTCCATATCTATCACAACACTTATTCAATTTAGTCAGGGAATCTTGCAGACTTGTAGCAGATTTATTTAGAAGTATAACATTGTCTGCATAAAGAAAAGAGCTGACATTAACATCTCCAATTTTGATATCAAGTTTAATACCACTTTCCTTCATAATGTGATCCATATAGATAATGAATAACAACAGAGGGGTTAATGTACATCCTTGTCAAAAACCAGATTTAACATTAAACCATCTTCCTATACTTTCTTCAATTCTAACTGCCGACTTACAACTCAAATAAAGACTAAGTATTGCTTGATATAATGCTCCATTCACACAATATAACTGTAGCGTTTTGAATAGCTTCTCTTTTGGCACCTTCCAGATCTACAAAACTTAAATACAGATCTTTGTTATATTCCCATGATTACTCAACTGTTTGTCGTAAAATGAAGATCTGATCCTGACAGCCTCTATTTGGCCTGAATCCAGCTTGTTCTTCCCCAAGCTTTTCTTCCACAATTCTTCTCAACCGTTTCTTGAGTATATTTGCATAAATCTTACCAGGAACATTCAGTAAGAAAATACCTCTGTGTATAGCTCCTGACTTTTATACCTCCATACTTGAGCATTTCTGGTCAAATATCATCTACTCCTGCTGCCTTTACACATTTCAAGCCTTTAATGGCTATTTCTACTTCAAATATGGATATGTATTCCTGCACAGTGTTTTTTAGCACTGTGCTATTACTGCTTGTTTCATTTAACAGTTTTTCGAAATAATTACTCCATACTTCAAGGATATCTTTTTCTCCCATTTTCCTGTCACCCATATCATCTCTAATTTCTTTTACAACACTCTTTCCTCCATTTCTGAGCTACTTCAACAACCTCAAGAATATCTTGCTACCTTCTTGATATTTATTTTCTATGTTCTTCCTAAAGTCTTCCCATGACTTTTGTTTAGCTAGTTTTACACAGAGGTTAGCTTTCTTACATTCGTCTCTGTATTCTCTAAGAGCACAAACTGACTTATTTGCCAGGAACTTTTGATATGCTTTCTTCTTTTCCTTCACTGCCTCTTTAACTTCCTGTGTCCACCATGGAGTTCTGATTTTTCTATCCTTGCAGTACCATATGCCTCTCTGGCTGAATCAATCAGGATTTTCTTCAAGGCTTGACATTAAATCTCCAAGATTTGATTCCTGTTCTCAAACTCTTTTATTTTTTCTTTAATAATCTTTGTGTATTTTAGTCTACAGTTCACATCCGAGAGCTGCTCAACTTTTATTCACTTTAAAACTTTCTTACATGTTCTTCATTTCAAAATGAAATTCAATTTTATCCTGCTCAAGACTAACTAGTGATCACTTCCAATTTCAAATCCTCTCTATACTCTGGTGTCCTGCACCAGGGAGAAAACATCACTATCGACAATAACATAGTCAATGAGACTTTTCTTATTCCTTGCCTCTTCTCTCCATGTGAATTTGTGCGCATTTTTATGTTGGAACATGGTGTTAGTAATAACCGGTTCATCTCCTGACCAGAAATCCAACAGGTATTTGCCATTATTATTAGCTTTGATCTTTTCTCCAAATTTTCCTAAAATATTTTTGTATGTCTGACAATCATTTCCTACTCTGCTATTTAGATCCCCAACAAGGAGCAACTTTTCCTTTTTCATTGTGTCAGTTGCTTTCTCTAAAGCCTCAAAAAATTCCTCCACTTCTACCTTAGTAGAACCTTCTGTTGAACCATAGGCACAAATAAGTTTCTTTGTCCTGTTCCCCATTCTAATATTTGCCCACATCACTCTACTTGATATTGCATGCTGTTCAAGAAGATGGGCCTCGTATTTAGTGTTGAATACTATGGCTACTCCTTCTTTTCCTTGATTGTCATTGCCTGAATATAACATTTTGTATTTATTGCTTGGAAAGATCTTACCAGTTTTTGTCTTTTTTTGTTTCAGTCACCCCTATTATGTCGATCTGGTACTTATCTAATTCCTCAGCTAGCTCCATTTCTTTGCCATTCAGGCTTCTTATTTTGATAGTACCGATCTTTAACTCTGGTGATGTTGAGTTGGGATGTGTTTTCAGATTTGTTCCAGTAGCTGACTTTTTGCTGTTTACCCTGGTTCCTGGTGAAAACAACTTGGGCCTTGTTTAACTGGGCGATGCCCCACTTGGCATGAAATTTTGTCATGTTGTACCATCATTTTGTATTTATGTTTAA
This sequence comes from Typopeltis vanoorti, assembly GCF_054136105.1. Lineage (NCBI taxonomy): Eukaryota > Metazoa > Arthropoda > Arachnida > Uropygi > Thelyphonidae > Typopeltis > Typopeltis vanoorti. The sequence continues at coordinate 50,233,990 of NC_143566.1, read as the reverse complement.
GCCAATAAGAATACAATTTGGTCGGATAAATCCGAAATTGCCAGCCCATCCTCGTTCGTTCAGTATTCGAGTAGATACCTAACGGTGCACCACGAGAAGGTGAGGATTGGACATTAGATCAGAAGCCCTGGGCGGTTCTCTGCATTCCTTTAAAGGCTGTGTGGAGGTCTCCTCTCAATTATACAGCTTTGATCCTTAAGTACACCTTATATATTTATTTGATATGTATTTATAATTTTGTGTATATATATCATTGTGATTTAATTATTTTTGTTTGTCTCTCACCAGAAGTCAAAGTTAAGGTAAATATTTAACAAAAGTAGCAATGCTTCAGTATTACAGTATATGTATGCGTACTGATGATGACCTAAACGTGAAGGTTGAAACATCGACATGACAGTTGTCTTCTTCGACAATGGTTGGTTCTCTTCAGAAACTATAAGAGAGCCAAAATTCCCAATCAATACCAAAGCAATCTATGGAATTTCTTTGATATTGAGAAAGTTCTATTTTTCATAAGTGAACTTTTGGTCAGTGCATAAAGTAATTAACAGAGAAAGAGTAATATGGCTTCATTTCAACAACGCAAATTATAGAACCATCCAGTTCAAAACAGCGGTCAGTCCAGTGAAACCTTTATCATCATCATCATCATCAAATTCCTGCCATGTACCCTCAAGGGGTGTACAGGATATGACAGTACTACATGAAAAAATTACATCGTTACTAACTTCCTATCTACAATTTTCCTCCAAATCAGTCTGTTACTTGTCAAGACTCCAACATTATCAGATCTTATATTTCTATCGTCTAAGGCACTTTGTACCGTATCAATCCACCTATACCTTGGTCTTCCTCTGGGTCGTTTTCCTGCCAACCTGGCAGAGAACACTTGTTTTGCTAATCTTTCCTCTCCCATTCTATTTAAGTGACCATACCATCTGAGATTAGCTCTGCTAACACATTCCTGGATGCTGACAATGTCAAGTTCTTTCCTAATATCCTCATTTTTAATATGATATTGCCATTGATGCCATCTGTTCACGCCTCTAATCTTTCTCAGGACTCTCATATCTGCGGTCTCTAGTCTTTGGTCAAGTGTTTTACTTCTGACCCAGCTCTCAGATCCATAAGTTAAAATTGGTTTGAACACAGTCTTGTATAGCTAATTTAGTGTTCCGACTAATTTCTTTCTTATTCCATATGAATTTATTCAATTGACTTCCCACGATACCAGCTTTGCTGATTCTGTTGTCTATTTCTATATTTAGTTTACCATCTTCAGTAAAAATTGTGCCTAAGTAGCTGAAATGTTTTACTTGTTCCACAGGCTCTCCATTCACAACACAGTTGACATTTTCAATGATTCTGCCTATTTTCATTGTCTTTGTCTTTTTATTGCTGACCTTCATACCATATCTATTACAACAGCTATTCAATTTAGTCAGAGAATCTTGCAGACTTGTAGCGGATTTATTTATAACATCATCCGCATATGAACATCACCTTTATCAAAATGCACTAATAAAAGGTGAATATACGGATGCTTGGGCTGCACTTTTAAATAGAGCAAGCTAAGGCAACTCTGATGCAAAGGATTGTATTCTCATTAGCTCTCTGATCAAAATTTCGAAACTTTCAAATTTTCAACACATGTTCGAATTTGAAATAACATTGGATCTTTATCCACTATATCTGTATAATGATATATTATTATTATAAAAGTAATATTTTATATTGTATTAAGAGAGATTAAAATATTTACTTTTTATGAAACCAGTGATTCAGAAGGAAATGGTTGCATGATTTATTACACACATATACAGGGTGTTCGGGATAAATTTGACATATTTATAATTAATTATATTTTTCCGTAAGTTACATGTATTAACACACACTTCTCTTCATTTAAAAGTTTGGACCCTTCTTCATTCATATACAAGATGTCAGAAAGGATGGATAGCTGGAACCCACCTGAATCATGGAAGAGAATAACTTGTATCATGATGATTCGTGCCCGTCATCAAAATAAGGATATTACGACTGCTGCCCAATGCTCCCTGAATACAGTAAAAACAATCGGGCATGAACTAGAGACTTGCAATGGTGACTACGAGGATGTAGCAAGAAGAAAGATCCCTAGCAGATGATCTGATTGCGTTCGTACAGCAGAATTCCTCGCAAATCTGCAGGAACAGGTGTTGAAGAACCCTGGCATTGGAATTCGGGCTTTGTTCGTGGAGTTGCTAACTGTAGTTAAGCCCTGGATAACAAGGGTAGCCAATGGTAGGCCGTATGTATGGCAGCAGGATTCGGCCCCTTGCCACACCTCTGGGAAAAGTCAAAAATGGTTGTCTGAAAATTTCTACGACTTCACCAGTCCAAATGTTTGGCTTCCAAACTCCCCAGACCTTAACCCCATGGATTATTTTGTATGGGGTGCAGTTGAAAAAGACACCAATCGCACTTCCAGTAATACAAAAGCCCAGTTAATGGATAAAATTAAAACAGTTTTTGCGGCCCTTCCCAGGGAGACTGTAGCATCAGCTTGTTCGAGGTTCCGAAGCAGAATTGAAGCTGTGATCGATGCTAATGGTGGTTATTTTGAGTAAATCTTGTTGATAGTATTGTAATTAACTCTGCCTGTAATGTTTTTTTGTCAATTCATTAAATTTAATAGATACAAAGAAGATTTTCTTTTTCCTTACGAAACTGTCAAATTTATCCCGAACACCCTGTATATATATATACATTATATACATATTACATAATTGACAATCAATAAGCCCACAAACAGTATAAAACACTGGTAAGAAAACTGATCATTCATGTTAAGGAAGAAAGGAAAAATCAGAGTAGAAGAGAATTAGCTGAGCAAGCAAAAGGAAATTCTAGAGTTCCTTCTCTGTCCAGGAAGTAAAAGGATAACTTTGAATGCTGATGGAACAGAATCAGATGAAATAGTTGAATGACTAAGTGGTCACTTGGCAAGGGTGTATCTTACATGTGGAAATTCTTCAATAATAGGTGTGACAGGGACTGATGCAGAAATAAAGGTAGATTTCATCGTGGACAGCAAGTTAGAACAAAGAGCAAACATGAAATTTGAGGATCATTACCGGTGACGAAACTTGGGTGTATGGGTACGACCCTGAGACGAAATAGTCTTCATAGTGGAAGAGCCCATCAGCTCCACGACCAAAAAAGGCGAGGTAAGTCCACAGCTCGACTAAGTGCATGCTCGTCTTTTTCGACATTCGTGGCATTGTGCATCGAGAATTCATCCTCGGGGGCCAGACTGTCAATAGCGAGTTCTACTGCCAAGTTTTAAGGCGTCTGAGGGAGGACATTCGACAAAAGCGACCAGATCTGTGGCGCACGAAAAACGATGCTCCACGACGGCAATGCACCCTGTCACCCAGCTCTCCTCACACGTGAGTTCTTGCCGATCTCACTTCCGCACCCCCCTACTCGCCAGATTTGGCTCCTGCAGACTTTGCCCTCTTCCCGAAGATGAAGATCCAGATCAAAGGTCACCGTTTTGACAACATTGCAGAGATCCAGCGCGAATGGCAGAAGGTGTTTGACATGCTTCAAAAAGAAGACTTCCAGGACACATTCCAGAAGTGGGAAGAAAGCTGGTAGCGCTGTATTGATATACAAGGGGACTATTTTGAAGGTGATAGTATGTAAACGTGGATAAAGTAATTTCTCGTAAACAGAGCTAGTCTCAAAACTTTTTGATACTACCTCATATTTAATAAAGATGATGTAAAGATTATTTAAATATAAAGAGCCAATAGGCTTCATTTCGGCGATATAAACATTATTCAAATTAAGGGGATATTAAATCCCACATTGTTTGAGTCCCAATCTTTGAGTTTCTTATTCGGTTTTAAAACAATGTGGGATTTAATATCCCCTTAATTTGGATGATGTAAAGATCTTAAAATGATGATTTATCCACCCAACCTATCATGATGAACCAAATGTATTGACAGCTGAAATGTATTTCTGTGTCAATGGATTTGTGTTTTGAATTCTTTGCATCCATGTTTTAATTGACATAAATTTAAATAATTGGTTGGCATTTTCGACCAGCCTTTGCTGGCAAAGGTTGGTCTATTGGTAGAGCCTCTGCTACTAATAGGTTAAGCAAGTTTGAGCGTGGTTAGTAGTTGGATGGAGATCAATCGTTCCATGCTGTTGGCACACTGTCCCTCGATGGGTCTTTGGACTCCCTGGAGGTGTCGCATAATAATAATAATAATTTTAACATAGCAGAATATAAGGTTATGCATTTTGGAATGTATTTCATGTACATTCCAAAATGCATAACCATGTACTTCATTGATGGAGCAGAATGCAGAAAATTGAGGCTAGGGATTTGGATGTGGTGCTGGTAAACAGAAAGTTGAAGTTTGGGGACATTTTGCAAAAGTAGCTAATTGGATGATTATTGAAGGGGACACTGATAAGCGGCGAGGGGGTTATATCTCTGCAGCTTTGATACAGCCATATTTGGATTATTTGTGCATTCACGAATCTAGTTACTTGGTTTTTTGGGATGAGAAAGAGATGGAAACGATTCAGAGTTGACTGACCAAGATGGTAACAGGTCTGTGGAATGCTTTTTTTGAAGTTAGATTGAAGATTTGTGGTTTATAAAAGATTGGTTATGTTGAAAGGAGGAATGTGACACATGCTTGCCAAAAAGTGCCTCAATAGTTCTACATTCCCTTGCCTGTATGAAGCAGATAATACATGTCTGCAATGCTATATAAGCATACACACATGAAACAGCAGTGTAGAGATTCTTTGCTGTCAGAATGTGTGGACAAAAAAAGAGTTGAGTCCATTCAAACATGGTATAATAATTGGAACTCACAAGTTCAGTCCAAGACATTCCTGCCACATTGCATGTGCCCTGGTTTCCTGTCAGCAAAGTATCGTGAAGTGGAAACATTCATTGTGGAGCAACCAAACTACTCCCATGAACTGGTAGGCCCAAGAAACTGACAAATTGGGACCGGTGAACATTTAAACGTTGTCACGGTAAATCGTCAGTCAGCCTTATTAACACAAATGACTTCCGCATCAGCTTTTGAATTGATGTCAGTGACAGAACTATTCTCCAGGGGGTGCTTGCCCTTGGGTTTCATGGTTGTGCTGTGGCTCACAATGGTTATATGAAACCTGCCAATACCCAGTGTCATATGAAATAGTGCAAACAGCACTGTCATTGGACTGTGAATTAATGGAAGCAGATTCTATGAAGCGATGAATCTCAGTACATGATCTGGCAATCTGATGGATGTGTGGATCTGGAAGATGCCTGGTGAATGATATTTACAGTAATGTCTGGTATTGACTGAAATTTGAAGACAGCAGCATAATGGTTGGGAGCTGCTTTTCCTGGTTTGGATTGGGTCCATTGGTTTCTGCATCCAGATCTTTGAAACGCTGATGCCTACCATGACATTTTGAACAATTCTGTCTTCAGGTTGACAAACACTTGAATCCAGATGCTGGACTGGAACTGCCAATTACAGCAGTAATCCTTTAATTTGTAGCCATTGGTAATCGTTTAATTTCATAGTAGTGTATACTACTACATCCGGATACTTAATTAGGACACATGACAACTGGACGATGGCCAAGTAGGTGACGGAATAAAAGTTCAAATATGCAATTGTATTCTGTTGATCTATTACCAGGTAAATTTAAATAATATTTTTTTTCAGAAATGAATTAAAAGAACGGTATAAACATAAAATTTGAAAATCTCGCTTATAATTAAGTTTATTTTTATTGTGTAGAATTATGAATTGTATAGAAGTTATATTGAAATTTCTCATACAAAAAATGAGTCAGCTAGTTAATAATTATGTATATTATTATTATTATTATTATTATTATTATTATTTTAACGGTGTCTCCATGGAGTCAAAAGACTCATCGCGGGAGACCCGACAATGACACACTAACCATTATTTACACAATACCTGTCATACCTCTCCTTAAATTCATTCACAGTTGAAGCATTCACAACCAGTTCTGGCAAAGCATTCCACCCATTCACAACCCTCCAAGTAAAAAATCTAGTCCTAACACCCTTGTTAACCACACTCTTACACAATCTCCAGGGATGACCTCTCGTTCTCTCACATCCTGCATTGGTCTTAAGAATATCATCAGTATCAATCCTGTAAAATCCCTTTAACAATTTAAATACCTCTATCATATCTCCTCTCCTACGTTTATATATTTACGTTTATATATTATATATTTTCGTTTATATATCAAAATTTGTAGGATCATTTTGATATATGATATAAACGAAAATATATAATATAAATATTTATTAACTAGCTGACTAATTTTTTGTATAGGAAATTTCAATATATACAATAAAAAAAACTTAATTATAAGCGAGATTTTTCAAATTTTATGTTTATACATGGGAGGTGGAAGGCCAAGGACTCACTGGATAGATTATATCCAAAACCTTGGGTGGACACGTTTGGGAACCCCACCAGAACACCTGAGCTTGGTGGCAGAGGATTGTGACCATTGGAAGTTCCTCTTGCAGCTGTTGCCCCCACAACCCAATTAGGAAATGTGGGCCTTGAAGATGTATATATGTATGTTTATACCGGTCTTTTAACTCATTTTTACCCGGTAATAGATCAACAGAATAGAATTGCATATTTAATCTTTTATTCCACAGCCCACTTGTGTACCCACATGACAACTGGGTGATGGCCAAGTGGTCGCCCAGTTGCCCGTGTCCCAATGACTACGCTGACCGATCACCATGCGAAATGCAAATTTACAGTTACGTAAAGGACATTGCACATTTTCACCTACACCTTTAATGAAAAGAAATTCTCTTCTAATATTATCATTAATACTGCACTTACGTTTCGGCATTATAAGGGTAGAAAAAGATAAAAATTATAACACGCAAAGTATTGATCAAGTAAGATATTTTATAACAGAGGCATGGGAAAAAAGAACATCGCCATTAGTTACTATTAGTTATTATTAGTTAGGTATATTATTTATAATACTAATGATTATTATTATAAATAATGAATAACGCCAGCCTGGTTGGCCGAGTGAAGTGTATCCACCCTCCACCCAAAAGGCTGCGGATTCGTATCCTGCCGTGGGCATGGATGTTTGCGATTGTCTGTGAAAATAGTGGTGGTCGTCGGCAGTAGATGGCATTGGTGTAGATGATGAAGGTAGTTGCGGCTAGTGGAGTAGTGAAGACGGAGAATTGTAGAGTAGGTGCCCTCCCTCGATGAGTCTTTGGACTCCCTGGAGGTGTTATGTAATAATAATAATAAATAAAATTTATTTTTATCAACATTGTAATAGAAATTGGTAGTAAAAACAAGATAAAATCCATTTTTTCCTGGCGGATACTTAAAAAAGCAGGACTTTTGGAATTAACTCGGGACATTTTTATAAAAAATGGGACGAATGGGAACCCTAGCTAAGCGGTATGTGCATAATTAAGGTGAGTAGTCTTACGCATTGATTATACAATATACACTGGAGCCAAAATATTAGGACCACCTACCTAACAGCATATTTGTGCCTCCCATGACCGAGATAATAGCTTGCACCATCTTTGCATTGCCACTGGACAGAAATTTGTCCTCGGGCATTCTGGACCAACTACACAGAATAACGCCATAGAGATCAGCGACTGAATCTTGTACTCGCGTCAACAAGCAGGTGTTCCGTTCCACATGATTCCGATAATATTTGATGGGATTCAAAACAGAATTAAGTGGCAAGGGGAGCAAACGAAATGCTTGGATATGCTTTTCAAACCTTGTGATAAGTGTTTTCTTGCTGGAAGAATCCAGATCCATTGAGCTTGTTACCATGTAGGTAAGAATTAATAGTGTATTCACTGGGAACGAGAGGATCCAGTGAAATTCATGAGAACAAACTCTATACTACGATACAACACTCAAATTATCATTCAGATATAAATAGAAAACACACCTAAAATGATCAAGAAAACAGGACAAAATGGGTATTCATAACACAGTATATTAAGACGCCTACTTAGATGCTTTCTTCCCTCTGAACAGAAAGGGGGTTCCTCCACCTTTGAGCTTAGAGTTTATATCGGTATTCTTTTATCATTAGATACCAAACCTCTAAACAAAGGTAGAGGAACCTAAAGAACTCAGCATTGTCTCACCTAAACTGGAATCTCCCTAGCAAAGATACTCCCTAATTGACACTGCAACTCAGATTTCGATTTCAGCCAATGGGTCTATCGCCATCGGCTCAACTTTCCAATTAAGTGTAATATAACAGAATCCACAAAATAAATTGAACCAATGGGAACAGCACGAAAGTGACAAAACCAGTGAGAGGGAAGTCAAAATATTGCAAAAATAATCCAACATAGGGTTATCTTTCATATTCGATTACACCCTTCAATATGCACTGGCAAATGTCTAATGGAACTGTGTAACACAAACACCAGGATATTTCTGCAAGGTGAGGTTACTTCATCACGATTAAAGTAACACACTAAATGGGTATGAAGAAACTGCAATGCAAAAACTCCAATTGCATCTCTCTATAGCTTATCGGCATCGACGATGCGCTTAGGTCTGAAAGATCCCATTGAGGAAAATCTAGGATGAACTTTTATAAAGGTTTTTCAATTGAAGGTGTTAGCTAGTCTCATATAAAGTTTTCTCTCCAGGAAACACTCAGGTTTTCCAACATGCACAACAGCCAAAAACCCGCTTACCCGTGCCAGAGATCGACTAACTCGGGAACCGGTCAAAAAAAGGCTTAGAAAAATTTCCTCTAGTCGCTGACTAGACTCGAAACCAAGTCTTCCTTCATGCGGCCAAACGCCGTGGTGTGCAAACGCCACATCCACTGAGTATATTTTTATTAACACTAAAGCATCTATGTACAATCAAAATAAATATATATACAACTATTTACAATATATACATTTGTACATAGAATGCTTATTCTAATTGACATTTTGATTTACATTTCTTGAGGCTACTTCTACTGAGGTTATTTGTATCAACAACAGCAGCCGTGTACATTTAAAAATAAATATATATACAGCTATTTACAATTTGTACATAGGCTGCTAATTCTATTAGGCGTTTTCATTTACTCGTTACAATATACTTATGACACCTGTTTTACAATCACTGTTTAAATAAGATACAACATCACATGCTCCATTTCTATTTTCCTTATTGTCCTATTGAATTGCTTGAGCTGTTATTTTTGTTGGTATATGTTACATAGTGATTTCAGTCTATAAGTTCCATTATCAGATCAGTCTATTCTCATTTATATATATATATACATACATACACACATACATACATATACATATATACATACATATACACCCACACACACATATACATATACATATATATGTTAGCATTGACATTTTCCATATGTACAATTCGTTTTACATACATATATCTTCATTTTATCTTCATTTCTGTATATCTTTATTTTATATCTTTGTTCACATATTTTGGAAGACTATTTTATTAACTTAATTTAAATGCAGATCTTATTCTTAAAATACATACATTGCTTATGTTTTTATTTACATTTATATATGCATATATTTTGGTAGTATCTCTATATCTCATGCAGATTTTATTTTTTTGTAGGCACTCTTATTTTTACAAAAAAGAATTCCATCTTGCTTTAACATTATATTGTTTGCTTAACTTAAGAGGTAAATCTGTAGTTTCTTATATACAAAGTTTTCTGAATTGCAGAATTAGTTACAGGTCTATAAATGGATAATATATCCTATTAACATTTTGGGTTATTATCATGTTATGAACTTATGTTATCTGCATTTCTTACAATTGACATTTCTACCGTCCTTGTGTCTGTATATACAAGAACATATACATATGTCTGGTAGTATATCTTAATCTACATATTTATTACTAGAGTAGTACTGACTTATCTTAAGGAGTAATTTGCTATTTACTTTTTTTTTTTTTTTTTTTTTTTTTTTTTTTTTTTTACAGAATTAGATGTACATACATATATATATATATATATATATATATAACATTCTTATCCCTTATATATAGGCGTACCTATATATTATTATTAATATTTTTATTATTTTTTTAAACTTTTACTTATTTATTTATTTTAATTATTTTATATGAGCCTGTGTAGCTCAGTGGATGTGGCGTTTGTCAACCACGGCGCTTGGCCGCACGAAGGAAGACTTGGTTTCGAGTCTAGTCGGCGACTAGAGGAAATTTTTCTAAGCCTTTTTTCGACCGGTTCCCGAGTTAGTCGATCTCTGGCACGGGCAAGCAGGTTTTTCCTCCCGGAAACTCGGGTTTTTCGTCCTGTAAACTCAAGAAAATCGACCGTAGAACCCACATTATTTCTGACGTTAAATATATTGTGTTAGGGTTAGGGACCACGAGATGGCGGCACATTTGAGCCGTCTCTCTTCACTGAGTACCGCTTAATTAGTGATAGCCTTGGGCCATCTATCTCTGATTGGTACCAGTGGAGATTGAACTGCCCACTCAGTCTCCAAAAGTTAGATAGGGCTAAATGGCCTCGCCTACTCCCCGTATACGGGAATAAAAAGGCGTTAGCTGATTTTTTTTTTTAATTATTTTATATACATATATACTTTTGTTTTAATTTTTTTATTTTTATTTTATTTTTTTTTTATTAGATTTGATATCTTGTTGTCATTATTCCTCTCGTTGTGGTGAATGAGCCTACGTTAACAGCACCTTTGTCTGGGATTATGCTTTTTGTTCAGATAGTGGGTTATCATTATTGTCTACCACTAACTACGGGGGTTCCATTATCGGTATAAGTTTTATTTTTCCTTCTTCTTCTCCTTCTTTAATTAGGACGAGTTTCCTCCATTGCTGTGTTGTTATGCTTTTGGTTTGTGTAGTGTTTATGATAATTTAGAAGGTGGTCTTATGATTATGTGTGGCTGTTCCATATATGTTAATTATGTTGTGTATTTCTTTCTGCCAAAGGAGCTCGACCTCCAGAACTCTATGCCTGATTACGACATTAAGGGATAATATTTGGAGATTACCCGATTTTTTTATTAGTGTAGTAACTCCACCTATTCCATTGGTCTGAGCCTCTTCGGCAACGATATGGTACATTGTTTGTAACTTGTATTTGAAGCTGTTTGATGGGTCAGTGTTGTTGTGTAGTCTAGTGTCTTGTATCATAAGTATATGGGATCTGTGTTGAAAGATTAAATTAACTGTTAGTTGAATCGATGTTTTATTATTTAGCCCGTTTACATTTAGTGTGATGATTTTGATTGTGAGTCATAGTTAGAAAGTTGAAAGTTTTCTAGAGCCTTTTCTTTCCGGACACTTAGCTATTTTTTTTTTCTTTGGGTTTTGACCGGCTTTTGGTGATGTTAGGCGTAAAATTCATTTTTGCTCTCTTTACTGGGGTCTGTTTAGTATTCCATTCTGATTTCTCTACTTCGTTTTCTAAATCCGTTTTACTTTTTTCTGTAATTTGTGTTACCGAGATGGTTTGAATTATTTCACTGTTTGGAAGTTCTTCATCTTCAACCGGGCAATTATTATTTAATTCTTCATTTGTGTTATTCGGAGTGATTTTTTTTTCTCTGCAGTTTCAGGTTTTGTTACTTTTTCTGAATTTGAAACTGACCTTTGGCTGTTAGTCTCCTCGCCCGCCCGGATAATCCCTTCCTTTGACTTTAGCGGAGAGTTATTCTCATTACATTCCACATGACCGTGGGTGTTAAGCCCTGGGGTACTGCTCTCATTGACCCGATTATCTGCCTCAAATGCAATACTTGAGGTTATTTCCTGGAAGTCTTCTGCTTTTTCAAGCTCATCGCATGTGTTCGGTTGACTGCCCGAAGGGCGCGCGGCCAACATGGAGGCATATGTCTGCCCTGGACATTGTTTAATATCGTGTCCGATTCTCTTGCATCGCTCACATTTGGATGCTGTACATTCTCTTCTTAGATGACCTACTTGCCTGCATCTGAAGCATACAGGAGGTCTTCCTGGAATGATTACTAAGCCTGGCATTTTAGAAACTTTTATAATGTACGGGATGTTTTCTATTCTGGCATCGTCATTCAATGTAATAGTCAATCTTTTTTTGTTGGATAATACATGCGCCCATTCTTTATCTTTTATATTGGATACATTTTCAATACATTCTATTTTACCAAATGATTCAAAGTGCATGCCAACTAATCTATTAGATATTTGGGGGGGCAACCAATGAATTAAAATATCTAATTTTCTAGATCTCACAATGGGGATAATTTCACATGTACGGTTATTAACATTAAGCGATTTTAATTTAGCAAATTTTTCTTTCAAAGAAACATGTTTAAATGAAATTATGAAAACATAACTGAACTTTAAGGAGCCAAGGTGCCATACATCGGAACCTCTTACCTTGCCTTTCAAACTTTCGATGATATCCAGTTCTGTATATGGGGCGCCAGAAGGATCACACTTTAGGATGCAGGCCTTGCTCCAATCTCGTTCATCTGGGAGATTCAACGATGAGAGAACATCTGAATTGAAATCGTTCGTTGTACTGGCAGCAGGTGACTGAAAGATGGTCGCTGATGCCTGTTCCATTGTGTTATGTAGATTTGTTACTGTAGAGACTGGGGATGTATCCTTCAGAGATCCAGTAGCCTTGGTACTTGAAGAGGTATTGCCAGATGAAACATTTCCTTCCGGTAGTTGTTGAAAGCTAGCAGCCTTAATAGGTGAGCTTGTATTAGCAAGTGAAGATTTTTCCGCGATCGACGACATGCTGTATGAAAGCAGACGGTACGTTAAGGGCAGCGTGCCCGCACTGGTAAGGCTTAGCAGCACTCATCCACTTAGCAGCACTCATTCACGCCACATCCACTGAGCTACACAGGCTCTTCCATTTATGTTTATATTTTTTAATTTATTTCTGTTACTGGTTCTTGGTTTAATTCTTTCATAATTTCTTCACTTCTTTTGTGATCAAATAGGGTATACTTTGCAGTTTTTCTCATAAACTTCATTTCTGCTTTTGTTAATCTTTGTCTTTTTGTTTTATTGTCCAGATTTCGCTTCCATACATTAAGACTGGTAGGGCTAATGCATTGTATACTTTTTTTTTAATTTTTTTATTCCTGACACCTCCAAGGCGTCCGAAGACTTATCGCGGGAGAACACCTACAGTTGTCTCAACCACTACACCGAACCTCTACTACGAATCATCTCCATCATCGCCATCTACCAGCCACCACAACTAGTATTTTTTGTCTGTAAATTGCGTGTGTTCTAAAGGGCCGATTTATCTGTATGCGTGATGAAAAAACCCGAGTTTCCGGGAGAAAAAAACCCTGCTACCTCCGTATGAGATTGGCTAATTCACCTTCGATTGAAATCGTGCAGATAAAGATTCCTCCCGTCGCGACGAGAATCGAACTTAGGCCTATTCCAATTGCGCTACAGAGGCGCTAAAAAATCCATTCCCCTCCAAGGGTATTAATCACCGCATCTCACGGTGGATTCCTTCCCTAACCAAATGATGTTTTAGTCTGGTTTGTTTTTGAACTAGGTTTGGTTTAAATATAGAGTTAATTACACCTGTTATTTTTAAATATTTTGCAATGCTTACGTTTATATCTTTTTCATTTTTATATGTGATCATGCATCCTAGGTAGTTGAATGAATTCACCTGTTCTAAAATCTTGTTATCTATTACTATTTTCGTTCTTGCTGGATCTTGTTCTTTAAAGGCCATAGTTTTTGATTTTTCTGTTGATATTTTCATACCATAATCTTTGGCTATCTCATTTAGATCTAAAATAGCTTTCTGTAAATTATCCTCAGAATTTGTAATTATCATTTGTAATTGTTGGCTTTTTCAAAGTCAATAAATGCAATATGTGTTTCTAAATTGTATTCTCTTCTTTTCTCTATTATTAATTTTAGGCAAAAGGCCGGGTCTGTATATGATCGTCCTTTTCTAAATCTATTCTGTACTTATAAAATAAGGTTTTCGGAATATTTCATTAGTTTGCTATTTAAGATTCTGCTATATATTTTACAACAGGACTTTAGTATACTGATACCTCCATAGTTTTTAGTGTCATCTCGATTATCTTTTTCAAAGATATGAATCACAATTGCTTTTTTCCATTCTATTGGGGAGATAACAGTTGAATAAATTTTATTTAACCTATAGAACAAGTGAATCATATCAGCTACTTACGCACAATTTTTAGTGAAGATGGTAAGTTAATTATGGAAATACCTTCCGGTAATATCAGTGAACCATTCCTTACCAACAGAGCATTCCCAAAATTACGACACCACCTCTAGAATCTTGATTTGTGTTTAGGCAAGCTAGGTTCATTATTTTAAGGCACTCTTACCAAGTTCTCTGTTTAATGTCGGTGCAGAACAGGGTTTCCCATGACTGGTCGGACCACATTCCTTTTTTTCAGTATCCATTCTCGCTGTTCCTTACAGCACTGCAAAAGAACTTTCCCTTTCCTCGCAGAAATCAGTAGTTTTCGTATGGCTATGCTACTGCAAATACCGATCCTCTTCCATAATCCATAGTTTAGTATGACATGAATAAGAAACAGCCTTCATTAAATGCTTTGGTTAATTACTGTATACAGAAAGTTCTGTATGCAGCAACTGACCAAACAAGCCTTTTGAGACAGCAACGGCTATCTCGGTCCTGACAGATTGTCTTAGGACCACAATTATGCCTGTTTGACAAGTAATAATGACTATAACCATTGATTTGAATAAGTGGGTGACTGACAGATCGGTAACAGAAAATAATATATGGTATACCAGATTTAAGGTTATCCGTAGTGTGCCTAGGGAATCAGTGCTTGTACCATTGTTGTTTTGTTTAATCTATACATTAATGGTATTGGGAAGGTACTGACAGATCTTCAATTCTTTGCTGAAAATGCAAAGATAGCCAAGGCAATCAAATATGTTACTAATATAGAGCATTTACATTGTGATTTGAATAACCTGAGATAGTGAGCAAATATCGACAGCTGTCCATTCAGTGTTAATAAGCATAAAGTTTTGTACTTTACAAAATTTTATTGAGCGTACTTTTAAGAGTATGTGGTTTGAGCCACTGTAAACAGAACAAACTTAGGTCATATAAACTTCTGAAAAGGGTTATAGATTATCGACTAATGAATTTCTTTATTATATGGATGGCGGGGTAGAGGATAGCGAGGCATCTTTAGAAGTTAAATTTGTGTGCAATCAAGAAAGTGGATGACAGCTAGATTTTCTCCCACAGAACAGTGAGTGAGTGAGTGAATGAAAAAGTTTGCCTGTTAAGAAATGAGTTACTGAATGAGCTTAAAATTGTGTCCGACATGGGTGATCTATGACATCCCTCGATGAGGGTATCGTTGGCTCTCTGAAAGTCTCTAGTAGCAATGAAAATAATGGTAGTAGTAACAGTTTCAGCTAATCTCCTCACTAGTGTGTTCTAAGAGCGATGTGATAAGCTACCTTCGATTGGAATAGACGTTATCTGGAAAACATTGGTTCTACGGTTGTTATGATGCGAAGATTATGTACATGGTCCTTTCATTTGAAATTCAAGTAATAGAGTTTTTCATCCAAAAATCTGGGTCATTTTCCGGAAAAACAGACGATCTGGCTAGAGAACATATACAATTAAGCAACAAAAATACGTTTTTGGAGGAGGATTGAGTGTTGATACACATTCTGCGAAGAGTTCTAGGACTCTATATAGGTGAATTACAATAATAAGTAACAACTAAAAACTAAAGCTGGATTCTGTTCCTTGATGAAATCAAATCTAATGAGAGTTCCATATATTTGGTCTAAGTTATTGAAATTAAGTTAGCTTACAGCAGACTTAATTATTTCTTTATATTATCAAGAGAGTAGTTCATAGGAACACGTTTTCGGATGTTTTAGTAATTATTGACTCGATTATTAATTAGAATAAACTATTCTAATACAATGTGAATTATTTGTGTGTCCTTATTACATTTCTTATCACCAGGTGTCGACTCTGAGGAGCATAAACACGACATCGTGGTTGTGTATTTGATGTGTGAGCTTGATTGTTCGATTGCGTTACTTTGTACTTGTCATCTTGGTGATAATTATAATTATATCGTAATTGTTTAGAGCATAATGGATGATGAAGCAGAGACATATAAGTTGTGGAGGATTCGGAAAACTATCATGCAAGTAAGAATAAAATATTTCATAGTTAATTGAGTGCGCATCATTCTTTTTCGGTTAAGTTCAGATGGATTGAAATTTAAAAATGCGTGATATTATTATTATTATTAGCAGGCCTCTATGGAGTCAAGAGACTCATCGTGGGACCCTCCGCTCTCACATGTACAGCTCATCGTACCTCGACTTAATGCGTTCACTGTCATTGCACTCACTACAGTGGTGTAGTCAAAACACATCAAAAATATACAAAAGTCAACATCACGTATAGGGAAATAAATTAAAGCACTATGTTTATTTTTGAAGTAAAACTTTAATTCCAACATTCTAAAATGTTATTTTTCTTGCTTTTCTGTTAGTAAAACCGTCGATGACATTGGCGAAGTCTATTTCATAATAATGTAGGTAATTCTTAATCAGTTTTAATTTAGGAAAATTTCTCTCACAACTAGCAACGTTTACAGCAATTGTGAGGAAAATTCGCAGTAGTATTACAATATTTGGAAATGAGTTCTCGAGACTGTATTTTAGAATTAACTACAAAAGTTCAAAAAGGTTCAAAGTGCCCCCCCCCTAGCTATGCCTCTGACTCACTACACTCTCAGGCAATTCATTTCAATCATCTACCACTCTCCATTCAAAAATTCCTTTCCTCACACCCGCCTTATACAGCTTCTGGTGATGGCCTCCTGTTTCCCCCCCCCCCCCATCTCCAGTTATCCTATGAAAAATCTTATCCATGCTAATCTGGTACTTACCCCTTACCAAATTATATGTCTTGATCATGTTTCCCCTCTTCCTTCTATCCGTTAGTTCTGTAATTTGCATACTCAATCTATCCTCGCATTCCAGAGATCAGAAACCAACTTAGTCAATCATCTGCCATCCCATGGCAGAACATACTGCAAGGGAAAGATGTTAGCAGTGCTTGGGATAAAATCAGCAGGTATCTGAGGAAAGCAATATCAGATTGTGTCCCCATGGTTAGGAGGTCAAACAAGGCAGGCATTAGATGGATGAGCAGTAGTATCAAGCTTGAACTGCAAAAAAAGAAAATGTTATGGAGAATTTACAAGGAGAAAGGCGATCAGGACACCCATGAGCAGTACAAGGCTCAAGCTAGGAAGGTTACCAGCATAGTAAGAAAAGCTAAATCAGATTATGAGAAGACCTTAGCCAAAGAGATCAAGGGTAATCCCAAAGAGTTCTTCCGCTATGTGACAAGTAAGAGGAAGAATGACTTCGGAAGGATAACCTTAGTGGGTGCTGATGGTATTGAGGTGACAAAATCAGATGTAATAGTCGAGTTACTGAGTGATCACTTTTCAAAAGTCTATCACCCAAGTGAGGATATCTCTATACCTACAGCAATACCTAATGTGAGAATTGAAGCTAAAGAATCAGAGGTATTAAATATATTGCAAAACTTAAATGCAAACACTGCGGTAGGCTTAGATGGAATATCAGCTCGGGTGTTGCGTGAATGTGCAAATGAATTGTCAACCCCTCTCACCTGGATATTTAACTTAAGTTTGAACTCTGGTATGGTCCCTAGGGAGTGGAAGTTAGGCAAAGTGGTTCCTTTGCATAAGGGTGGCTCTAAAACTGCGGTATTGAATTACAGACCAATCACCATCTCAGGAGTAGTGGTAAAAGTATTGGAAAAGTTGGTTAAAGACAAAATTCAAGAATGGGTGGATCAGGATATGATACTCTATAGAGGCCAACATGGTTTTGTTAAAGGTAGATCCTGCCTTAGCAATCTATTAACTATTCATAATAGAATAACATCTGAGTTGGACAAAGGAACTGGCTACACAGTGGTACTTCTGGATTTTGCTAAGGCTTTTGACAGGATACCCCATGGAACACTGTTACGCAAATTGGAGCAGATGGGAATGGATATTAAATTGGTGATATGGATAGGAGAATGGCTCAGGGAGAGATACCATAAGGTGGTGTATGGAGGAGCAGAGTCCAGAATGAGGCAGGTGACCAGTGGTGTGCCTCAGGGCTCTGTGCTTGGGCCAATGTTGTTTAATTTGTATATAAATGATATAGGAAATGGCTTAAAGGGAGATATTCAGTTGTTTGCTGATGATGCAAAGTTGTGTAGTGCAATAAAAAATCAAGCTGATGTTGAAAGTTTGCAGGAGGATTTAAATAAGCTGGTGAAATGGGCAAAAGAAAATGGATGTCAGTTCAATGTGGAAAAGTGTAAAGTCATGCATTTTGGGATTAAAAGATTACCAGCTGTGTACTACATCGATGGAAAGGTACTCCAAGAGATTGATGAGGCTAGGGGCTTAGGGGTATTGGTAGATAGGGAGATGAAGTTCAGAGGACACATTGCTAAGGTGTCCAAGATTGCACATAGGATTACTTGGTTGTTGAGGAACACACTGACATCCAGAGATAAAGAGGTTATTATTCCCCTTTATAAAGCATTGATACTTCCACATTTGGATTACTGTGCTCAGGTCTGGTCACCTGGATTCCTTGGAGATGAGGAGGCTGTGGAGAGGGTTCAGAGAAGAGTGACCAAGTTGGTGAGTGATATAAAAAATGCTCCCTACATTGATAGATTGAGAGCTTGTGGATTGCAGAGATTGGTTGATAGGCGAAGAAGAGGGGATATGATAGAAACATTCAAATTACTAAAAGGTTTTTATAGGATTGATGCAGGGGAAATGTTTCAGCTGTGTGATAGTGATGGAAGAACAAGAGGTCATCTGTGGAAATTAAAGAAGAGTGTGGTTAACAAAGGTGTCAGAACAAGGTTTTTTGCCTGGAGGGTGGTGAATGAGTGGAATTCATTGCCTGACTTAGTTGTGAGCTCTTCGTCTGTAAATGAATTCAAGAAGAGATATGACAGATATTGTTTTGCTAGTTTGGGTCTCCCGCGATGAGTCTACTGACTCCATGGAGATACCCGTAATAATAATAATAATCATCTCTGAACCCTCTCCAACATTTCATCATCCTTTTGAAAACTTTTCGACAAATGTGTGCACAGTAATTCATATTCAGCGTGATCAAAGTCTTGTACAACAAAACATCCTTACTTCTTCATGTCAGTGTTCACTGCATCATTCCTGTAAGCCACTGTGTTGTCTTTACAATTTTAACAAAATGTCCACGAAATTTCAAGTGTGTATCCGCCATAATTCCCGAATCTTTCATCTCCTCCACCTCCTCTAAAATATTCCCACCAATCCTATACTCTGCATTCCATCTTTGCGTGTCAGATTTTCAAACCTTACACTTTGCAACATTAAACTGAATCGCCACACACACACACTCACCCATTCAGAAAGTCAGTTTATGTCCTCTTGCAAAGCTGCAACATCTGCTCTACTTGTCATAACTCTCCTCAACTTTCCATCATCTGCAAACAACTGGATATCACCATATAAGCCCTTTCCAGTGTCATTTACATATAAATTAAACAACAATGGTCCCCAAAACACCCATGAGGGATGCCACTAGTGATGTTCCTCTTCTGGAAAAGTAACTTCCCCATACCCAACCTATTGATATTGATCAGACAGCCAATCTCCAATCCAGTGCACTAGTCTACTATCCAACCCCATCTGTTTCAGTTTAACTACAAGTTTGTCATGTGACAATATCGAAAGCCTTTGCAAAATGTAAACCATGCTGTCCATTAATGAGAATTCTACTGCTGTCTCCCTCAGCACTTAAAAGATTTTGGTGCCCCATATATATGTAATTCAAAATATAAACAATAATAAACCATAAAATAAATTTTTATTTTTCAAAATGAAACAAAACTTATAGTAAGATGGAAAATAATGTTTGTTTCTGTATACTTCAACTTTATTTAAATTTGAAAAGTTTTTTTAATTGCAACGTAGTACATCTGCTTCTATACTAATTTCTATACCAACCTAATTTAATTTTTTAACCCAACAGATAATAATAGGACTAGCTTTGATGTAGTAAAGGGTTTTTTTTTTCACCAGAGGTCAGGGCAATAATTGTTGTAACCATTGGTCAGTAACTACATCAAACCATGTAGATTGTAAAGCAGCTTGTTTCTCTATATATATGTGTATGCTCAAGATGACCTTGATATGAAGGTCGAAATGTCAAGTGTTCATTTTAGTTTATATTAAACTAAAATTTTGCTCTGACACAGTAGTTGTCTCCATAATTTTCTATAATGTATTCTGATCACCGTGTAAGCATAAAAGAAAGGGTTAATAGATTTTTGTTGTGTAAAACTTTTATGTATCAGTGCCCCTGATGATGTAAGTCTTACAACTTATGAAACTTGTTGGGTTTTAATTGCTTATTTTTATTAAACTCTCTATTTATAATGTGGTCTCAATACTGAAACCTTCCCACATAATTTATTTATTAAAATAAATAAATTATGCAACCATTATTTATTTATTAAAAATAAATAAATTATGATGTAATTATAATTTATTTAAATGGTTGCTTAGATGTAATTTTCAGTGAAGATGCAAATTTATGATAGAATTGTGAGGAGTTATTTGAATAAATTTATATGCAATAAAAAATCAACCAAAATCAGCAGGTATCCATTCTAAACTTATGGAAATTATTCTAAAATTAAAATTAATAGATGGTTATTAGTGACAGAATCGTATTAAAAATGAAGATAGGAAGCATCTTCAGAAATGTATAAGCAGAGCCCATCTCAGGAATGTGATCACTTAAACATGATGGGATGGGATTAAAATGTTAGCAAAAATGTTACCCTGGGGCAAACCCAGATCTAGGATCATGCCATAAACTGAAGTGAAAAATCTGACATTGAAGACTTGAAAAATATCTGATTAATTTGGAAGAAAACTGTTGCGTGATGGTTAGCTATTAATAACATAAACTTAATTGTGTAATACTGTCATAGTATCCTGTACTCCTCCCTCTTTTCCATATGTATCTCCAGGATACATATGGAAAACTTGTAAAATTGACAATATATGTGTATATATGTACAACAGCGCTTCCCAAACTTCTGGATTCTAGGGCCCTCTTTGGAAAAAATTAAAATATTTCACGGGGAGCCCCCCCCCCCCATCGAAAAATAATTGTAATAGATTATTTTTCGAGGCATATATTTTCGACATATATTATTATAATATTTATTGTATTTATATTCAATACAAAACATACACAGCAAATATTGCAAAAATCAAATGCACATATTTCATTTTTAGCATCTTACATACACATTTGACATGGCACATTATATTTTTATATAGATAGATATATTGTTATTGTACATTTGCAGTACAAGCACATGAAACGTAAAATGATTAGTAATAAAGAAAGAATTAAAAACATAAAAGAAGTTTAATAACAAATTAATGTGATGGATGTGTTTCATGGATGTGTTTTTTTTTTAGCTGATGTGTTTCAATACTGCTACACAAAAAGTCAATATCAGGTGAAATATTTGAAACTGCAATTCTTAGATTTCTCCTTTGAAATGAAACTTATATGAATAAGCATATATTTACTAATATTCATTAAGCGACGAAATATGCAGGAAGCAAATTTGTGAACCCGCACCAATGTGCGATTTTTTTCCATTAAAATATAACAAAAACAAAAAAGAAATAATAAATAAAAATTAAATACATTTCTTTTAAGATAAAAATCTACTTAGTCTTAAAAAATTTTAAATTTGTTTTCATTATTTCATGACCCCCCCCCCCTCAACGAAACCTACGGCCCCCAAGGGGGCCACAGCCCACAGTTTGAGAAGCGCTGATGTATAGTAATCTACACCGTTTATCCAACCTTTTAATAATAAGAATGGCAAGTTTTGATAATCGAAGTACAATTAAATGGTTTAACTCCAGTTGGTTGATATTGCAAGGGTTGGTTAACAGTTGAATGAACAGTAGGTTACTGTTTACTTGAGTGCACACACACATACATATATACATACAACACTTTTATGGTTATTAATGGTTATTACCAGTACACATTCTTCACTAACAAAAAAAGTTGAATAAAATGATATTGCATCTGCATGTCGTGTCACTGTTAATAAACTTGCCAGTGTGCTGCTGTACCGCGGCCCCCTCGAGGGCCGTGAAATAATGAAACAAATTTAAAATGTTTTAAGACTTAAGTAGATTTTTATCTTCTTAGGTAAAAATCTACTGCCTACAGCAGCCCCCCCCCCCCCAGTTCCGGACTGGTAGCCCAGTTCTTCTTGAATTCTGATGACTTGAATTTTGAAGACTCGAAAGGATGGAGGGGGGGGGGGGAATTCTTCCCCCTGGTGCATATGCCCCCCCCCCCCCAAGTTCCGGACTGGTAAGCCGGTTCTCTTTGAATTCAGATGACTCGAATTTTGAAGACTCGACGGGTCCCCCCCCCCCCCCCCCCCCCCCCCCCCCCCGGTGCATACGATGCCCAACCCCCCCCTGAGTTCCAGACTGGTAGGCCTGTTCTCCTTGAATTCTGATGACTCGAATTTTGAAGACTTGACACTCAGGGTTGCCCCGAGTTTCAAAACATTTCAAATAACTTGACAAAAAATATTACAAAAAAAGCTTATCATTTTTTTTATATTATAGAGTAGATATATGTTTTTATATTATTTATATTTTTTTATTAGATATATACATTACATACACATTTGACATGCCACATTATATTTTTATATAGATAGATATATTGTTATTGTACATTTGCAGTACAAGCACACGAAACGTAAAACGATTAATAATAAAGAAAGAATTAAAAACATAAAAGAAGTTTAATAACAATTTAATGTGATGGATGTGTTTCAGTACTGCTACACAAAAAGTCAATATCAGGTGAATTTGAAGGTAAACTTTACAAACAGGATAAAGGATTAGCAATGGGCAGCCCCCTCTCTCCAATATCTTTTTTGAAGACTTTGAACAAAAGGCAATCTCCTCTTCTACTTTTAAGCCAAAAATTTGGCTTAGATATGTGGATGACATTTTCCTCATCTGGGAACACGGTATTGAGAATCTTCACACTTTTCTCAATCACTTAAACAACTTCCATCAAGACATCAAATTAACCATGGAGATGGAAGAAAATGGATCTCTATGTTTCCTGGACGTTAAACTTACTAAAACACCTGAGTCCATAAAAATCTTTATCTTTAGAAAACATACACACACAGACAGATACCTGCATGTGTCCTCACATCACTATCCGGCACAGAAGATGGTTATCATCTCAACTCTAGCGCAGTGTGCTAGATCTGTACTGTCAGATGAAGAGGAACTAAAAAATGAGCTATAACATCTTAAAAAGACCTTCAAAAACAATGGCTACTCTTCAGAAAGTATCAATAAACAACTATACCACCATCAACAAAACAATGTAGTAACGCAGGATGACCATCAACAAAACAACACAGAAATACAGGACGACTTAAAAGGCTTTATCTCCTTGTCATACATCAGCATGCTTTCTAAGAAACTGAGTAGAATTTTAAGAAAGTTTAACATAAAAACGTGTTTCTCTACTCTTCCTTAACTAAGATCAAGTTTAAGCAATCACAAACAAGCTCACAACCATCTACAGTTCCCAGGTATGTACAAAATCACATGTGACTGCGGGAAACCATACTATGGCCAAACAGAAAAGTCCATCCTCCTACGTCTCGAGGAACACCAAAGAGACATTGCTTACAAAAGAACTAGAGCTAGTGCCCTCTCAAGCCATGACCTGTTTTCAGTTAACACAAATAATGAATGCCGCCAACATGAGATAAACTGGACAACAACTTCAAACCTGCACGTATGCCACGACGAGATAGAATGCCACATAATCGAGTCTAAAGAGATTGTCATGGACCCTCTTCATTTAAACAGTAACCTCAGCTATAATTTGCCTGACTCTTTTAGCTCTGCTGTCGGATACTGGCGCACTCGTGAAATCACATGCGCACAGGTTTCTAGCAATAGAACTTTAATACTGACTGTAGCTCCAGTTCAAAATAATTGTAGTTTATAGTCGATTTTATAATTTATGATTTTATAGTGACTCAATGTTTCTTTACATTGTGTTTTATATTGACTTTGTATGTTCTATCACGCCTTAAGAAGTCGGCCACCCCAATGAAACATGTTGCGTATTTTAATAAATTTCATTATTTATTCTAATTCTCGGATCTCAATCAGTATATAAAAAGCATGAAAAAAAAAAATATATATATATATATATATTTTTTTTTTTTGTTGTTGTTCCCATCCATAAAAGGTTATTTGCAAGCCTATAATGCATTTGCTACTATGGGTACAAAATGTATTATAGGTTTATTATAGTTATAGAGGATATGTTTTTTCTATTTTTTTCAATTTTATATTATAATGTATTTTGTATTTATTTATTTATTTTAAATAGTCCAGAATCCTATAATAAATTTAGTTTAATCCTTTATCCAAGTGTAAGCAAACAAAGTTTGCGCCTGGAGTATCTTCAGGACTGAGGCAACTCGTGGTAAAGTTGGACCACGCTCTCATCACTCCTTCTCTTAGTATGCCTTATGAGTTGCCTCAGTACTGAAGATACTTCAGGCGCAAACTTTGTTTGCTTACACTTGGATAAAGGATTAAACTAAATTTATTATAGTCTAACCAAGTGGGAAAAAAACTTCCAACAGTCCAGAATCCTGTTCTAGAGAACAAACATGGAACTTTTTTAAGCCACTTCAGGCCCCTAATGAGCAGGGTGGTGGTGGTGGTCTCACTCCAAATGATGATATTCATCTCTCTCCTTAAAACGATCACAAATATCCATGCCTATGACTGGATATCAACCCCCCCCCCCCATAGCCTATTGGTTGGAGAGTGGGTATGCTAACCACTCAGCCCACGCCAGTACATATATTGTTATAGATATACAGTAAACAAATTTAATGTATTCTGTATATAGAATATATTAAATTTAGTTATCATATGCAAAAAAAAAAAAAAATGAATGTGTAGATTCAAAATAGCACACTATAGTAATCATCCTGTAATTCTTTATGTTGCAGTTATGTCACGATAGAGGTTATTTAGTTACTCAAGAAGAATTGGATCAGACATTGGAACAATTCAAAGCTCAGTATGGAGATAAACCAAGGTAATAAAATTTTAATTTACTTCATTAAGATTATTGTTAATACATTTGGCAAATATTAATTTAATAATAGAACTATTTATATTTCTATGACACTCAACTTACAGCTCCTGGTACCATCTGTAGACTAAGGGTTAGATTATCCAGTTTCTACCACTCTAGACACCAAACATGGTACTTTTTTGAGCCTGAAGTATGCAAGTGATAGTTTTACACTAGGTGTTAAAAATCATTTACTACTTAAAAACGTTTATAAACATCCTACAATGCAAGCTGAATCCACAGCATTTAGATTAGAGAGCACACGTGCTATCCACTTGTCCAACAGTGCTGGCACATACTGTGCATAACTGTTCTGATTTATAGAGGAAGCTCCTTAGTTTTGGTCCATTCTGTCACTTTCCTGAAGTATGATTATTATTATGGCTTCTCCAGAAAGTTCAAGGGAGCAGGCTCTTTTTCACACATGCTAAAATATCAATCATATTCTTCTTTGAATACATTAACTGAAGATGCATTCACATCATTTAATAATAACTTATTTCACATGCATTCACAACATATTATGAGAAGAACCTGAACCTTACATGATTCCAAGAATGACCCAAAGTCCTGCTCCACTTGCCAAACATCACTTCTTTTTATATTGTAAGATCCCCTTTTTTTTTTGTTATTTTTCTATTATATTTCCTCTCCTTTGTTTATTGTTCCATCTGTCCCTTAGTCTGTCCTTATATGCACAATTCCCTAGGCCAGTTATCATCTTGGTTACTAACTGCTGGATCTTTTCACTTGTCTCTCCTTCTTCCTGGAATATTTCCAAGTATTTCCACATCACGGTCACATGCATTATTTCCCTTTGATAAGACATCAATTCAAATCTTACCTGTGAGGTGGAGTAATCTTGATATCTTTATAGCTGAAAATGCATTATGAAGTCTCATATGGAGATAGTTTATCACCTTCATATGTCACTTGAGGCTTCCAGAGGCCTCCCTGTTATTGAAAATCTAGTGTTTTCATTTTCCGAAAAATAAACTGGCTGCATAATACACAAAATTGGGAGACATTATTCTAGTTTTGTAGCCATAGTTGTTTTGACCATAATTCCAGCTAAACCACTTGTTTTCCCAAGTAGTACTTTTTCATGTTGCTCTTTTTTTTTTCTTTTTTTTTTTGTAAATAATACAGAAATTTGAGCCTTGCTATTAACTTTTTGATGATTATTATTAAAAAAAAAAAAATTCTCACTATGCAGAGGTGTGTTGGGACAGAATAAAAATTCTTTTGCTTCATTAATTTGTACTATCCAAATGTTCTGTTGCTTGCAAAGTGCACTCTAGTCATTAATTAGATGTATATACAAATATATTTTTGCCATAATGACTATTGTATTTTTCTGTAAAAAAGGAATTTAATTAATGATATGGGGTGCTTAAGGATCGAAGCTGTATAACTGTGAGGAGAGTTCTACATAGCCTTTAAAGGAATGTGGAGAACCGCCCAGGCTTCTGATCTAATGTCCAATCCTCACCTTCTCGTGGTGCACCGTTAGGTATCTACTTGAATACTGAACGAACGAGGATGGGCTAGCAATTTCAGATTTATCCAACCAAATTGTATTCTTATTGGCTTAAACATAAATACAAAATGATGGTACAACATGACAAAATTTCATGCCAGGTGGGGCATCGCCCAGTTAAACAAGGCCCAAGTTGTTTTCACCAGAACCAGGGCAGACAGTGAAAAGTCAGTTACTAGAACAAATCTGAAAACACACCTCAACTCAACATCAGAGTTAAAGATTGGTACTATCAACATAAGAAGCCTGAATGGCAAAGAAATGGAGCTATCTGAGGAATTAGATAAGTACGAGTCGACATAATAGGGGTGACTGAAACAAAAAAGACAAAAACTGGTGAGATCATTCTGAGCAATAAATACAAAATGTTATATTCAGGCAATGACAATCAAGGAAGAGAAAGGAGTAGCCATAGTATTCAACACTAAATACGAGGCTAATCTTCTTGAATGGCAGGCAATCTCAAGTAGAGTGATGTGGGCAAATATCAGAACGGGAAACTGGACAATGACTTATTTGTACCTATGGTCTCACAGAAGGTTCTACTAAGGTAGAAGTGGAGGAATTTTTTGAGGCTTTAGAGAAAGGAAAAGTTGGTCCTTGTTGGGGATCTAAATAGCAGAGTAGGAAATGATTGTCAGACATACAAAAATGTTTTGGGAATATTTGGAGAAAAGAGCAAAGCTAATAATAATGGCAAATACCTGTTGGATTTCTGCTCAGGACATGGACTGGTTATTACTAACACTGTGTTCCAACATAAAAACGTGCACAAATTCACATTGAGAGAAGAGACAAGGAATAAGAAAAGTCTCATTGACTATGTTATTGGCGATAGTGATGTTTTCTCCCTGGGTGCAGGACACCAGAGTGTACAGAGGATTTGAAATTGGAAGTGATCACTATTTAGTCTTGAGCAAGATAAAATTGAATTCCATATTGAAAAGAATAACATGTAAGAAAGTTTTAAAGCGAATAAAAGTGGAGCAGCTCTCAGATGTGAACTGTAGACTAAAATACACGAAGGTTATTCAAGAAAAAATGAAAGAGTTTGAGGACAGGAACCATACCTTGGAGATTCAGTGGCAAGCCTTGAAGAATACTTTGATTGATTCAGCCAGAGAGGCATGTGATGAGGTTGTCTACAAGGATAGAAAAATCAGAACTCCGTGGTGGACACAGGAAGCTAAATTTGAATCTAGCTGTGCTGTAGCATGGATATTGGTGAATGTGTGTGTATATGTGAATGGTCAATGATTTTCATCTCTTGGTGTCAGCCCATCACTCTGCTTATTAGAGACCAAAAGTGGCTTGAAAAGGTATTATATTTTCACTTCTAGTGTGTATGGTAAAGTTCTCAGATTATCTAACCCTTAGTGTCCATCTGTTGTGCTGAAGTGCTATAGTTTGTAACTTTTCCTTATAGGAATGCCCTATTTAAAAAAAAAATCATTTTCTTGTAAATCCCCTCAAAGAGTATACTAGATATTATGAATATTTCAATACAATATTTCCTGACTACTTTCTTATTAACAACTTATAGAGACTAATCTGTTTTTCATCATTCTCTCTCTGATTTGATTATCTGTTTGTTCTAAAACACTCCTAACTGCATCAACTATATCTTGGCCTTTGTCTCCAGCTCTTTCACTTATAACACTCAATTTGATGATATTTTATCTCTACTCCATATAGATGACAGTGCCTTCTCAGATTAGTTCTATCTGCACATTCATTTATAATAATGATGTCACTTTTTTTTTCTATCTTAATTTTTAGAAAAAAATTCATTTCTGAATTCTCATATCCATAAATTAAGGCTAGTTTAAGCTGTCTGGTATGCTGCTTGCTAACTTGATGCTTGTCTCATTACTGACTTCTATATTTTATTCATCTAGCTTTTGATGATACCAACCTTCTTTACTTAGTTATCAATTTCTATATTTAATTTGTTGTCTTGGCTGAAAATTGTGCCAAAATACCTAAAATGTATAAGTTGAATACTATGCAGTTGATATTTTCAGTTTTCCTGCTGTATAGTCTTTTGTTTGCTGATTCTCATTCCAAATTTGTCTAGCAGTAATTATTTAATTTTGGCAAAGACTTTTGCCAAAATTAAATAATTACTGCTAGACAAATTTGTGGAAAGTTTATTTCAGAGAATAATGTCATCTTTATAAGAAATAAGCTTAACTCCTCTTCTTTGAACATTACATTTAATACAACTTTCCTTCCTGAATGAAGCTCCAATAAGTACAGGACTATTAAGAAAATTCACTATAGCAAACTATTCTTGTGATATACAAGTTTGTTATAGTGAGAATCAACTTTATGAATAACAGCAGAGATAGCATATAACTCCACCTTATACCTGATTTAACAACAAACCATCTTTCTGTATATTCTTCAATTTTGAATTTGCACCTCATACCTGATTTAGCAACAAACCATCTTTCTGTATATTCTTCAATTTTGAATTTGCACCTCATACCTGATTTAACAAAAAAACATCTTTCTATATATATTCTTCAATTCTGAATTTGCACCTCAAGTATGAGCTGTGTTGCTTTGTATGTTCCATTTACACCATAAAGTTAGTGTTTTCATTTCTCCCTTGCCACTTTATATCAATTTTTTCAAAATCAAGTAAACATTAAATAGCAATCCTAGTTATAAAGATTCTTAACAGCATGATTGGCTAAATGGATAACATGCCCATTCTCCAATCACAATCAACAAGATGTTCATATCTCACCATGAGTAATAAATGTTTGTGAATGTAGATATTAGCATTAGTGCAATACTTTTAATGGTTTATTGCAATACTTTTAATGGTTTATTGCAGCACAACAGATAAAACAAAATTCACTATTTTAATCTAATATTTTGCTTATAGTAATTGAGGCAATCCGGCCATGATATGGCCACATCATACCCAAGACCAGGTAAATAGGTGAGAGTTGAGCAAAGGGCTAGCAACCCATCCTCATAAAAAAAGTGCTTTGCATTGGAAACCAGGACAGAAAAATCTGACCAAAAAGTAACCCTAAATGAAGACAAACTGTTGAGAATGACATCCCGTAGCAAAAGCTCTTATGGAGAGCTCTCTTTGTACCATATAATGATACAAAGAAAACAGAGAGGATTTCTTTTGAATGTGATATCAATGAGAGGAGCATATGCATATACTGATCATTTTTTAATAATAGGATAAATTAAAATAAGATTATTGACCATAGAGAATCTAGCAGTGGGAAAAAATAGAATGTATAACAAACAAACTAAAAAATATGAAAACTAAAAGAAAATATGCAGTACAGATTAAAAATAGATATGAAATTCTTACTCAGACCAGACAGAACGAACATGAAGAATTCGGAAGCATTGAAGAACTGTAGACAGGTATTAAAAACATGCACCATGAAAGTGCAGAAAAAATATTAGGAGTGCATAGAAGAAAAAAAGAATAATATCTTCACACACAAAACTCAAAATTGAAGAAAGAAAAGAAATAATGGGGAAAAAAAACTAATACATCTCATCTCATCTTTATACCCTCTTTTACCTTGCAGTGTAAAGGGTTTATTAATCATCAGACCTCAAACCATTCACAGGATAAGGCAGTCAGCCCTACACCCCAGTAGATCCTATGTCCCGTAGTGTTGAGTTCTCAAGGCTGGTTTGCCTGCTTTGCAGGATGAAAAATCCCAGGATAAACTGGGGAAAAAACCCTACTTTCCATGCCCAAGACCTACTAACTTGGCTGAGGAAGATCCTTCAGCTTCTCACGTCACCGACTGGAATCGAACCTAGGATACTCCTTCCCCAGGCATAGGTTGCAAAGCACACAGCCACTAGGCTAACTGCACAGACTAAAAATAATAATAATAAATTAAGAAAAGATAAGAGAGAATTTATTGAGCACCTAATGAGGTAGACATTGCAGCTAATAAAGGTGTTTAAAAAAAAAAAAAAGATACGAGAACAATGACAGACAAGAGAAGAAGAGGAGATATTATTAAAGACAGACAAGGTAATAAACAATAATAAAAATAAAATAGAAAGATGGGTAGAATACTTCAAAGAGATAATGATTAGAGAAAAATCTGAAAAGCAAATCCAAATACCAGAAAGAAAAGTTAAAAGTATTCAAAATAGACACCAAAAAAATAAAAAATGTTAAATATAAAAAACACTAAAAGAAAGTTGGAAGTTTTTCTACTCGGTTATACTATAAATTAAAGATGCCAAGAAATTATATTCTTGGTTTTATCCTTTATCCAAGTGTAAGCAGACAAAGTTTGCACCTGAAGTAATTTCAGGAATGGGCAACATTTGTATGTGGGTGATCTGAAAAGTCATCAGCCTAACCATGAAAAAATGAATTTATAATTTCAAAATTATTTTTATTTTTCAACATAATCTCTCTTAACCACGTCGGCATCAATATGGATAAAATACACCACTCCTCTACACTTTGTATCCATCATATATTTCAATGTGATATCAATGGTATTACAATGTTAATATGCACTTCTCATCCATGGTAACCTGGACATATATATGTCTTGACCGGTTGGGTGGTTAAGACTAACACATTTATTCCAGCGATGTTCCAGCACCATTATCTTGTTCCTGTAGTGGTTCTCAGTAAGATCTGCAAAATACTCCTCTACATCTGTAATCACCTCTTGATTCAAAGAAAAACACTGACCAGCGAGGAAGAGTTTTAGTTTTGAGAAGAGATGGAAGTTGGAGAGAGCCAAATCAGGAGAATAGGGTGGGTGTTCCAACAATTCATAGTGCAGATCCCTTAATTTTCCCATTGCCAAAACCTTTGTGGGCAGGTGCATTGTCGTGATGAAAGATGATTTTTTTTCTTCTGCAAACTGGGTCTTTTCTCATGAATTTTTTCATCTAGTCTGGTTAAAAGATCAGAGCAATATTCCCCAGTTATTGTTTTACCCTTTTCAAGATAATTAATAAACAAAATGTCTTTAGCATCCCAAAACACCGATGCCATGATCTTGTCTTCTTTTGCGCTAAACAACTGGCTTCTGTTTACAATGAAAAATTATTTCATTGTAAACCCTTCTGTCCACTGTTTTGAATGAATTACAACAGGGAGTCTTCTTTGGCAGTTTAATTAGATGTAGAGGGAGCTAAAAAAATGTATTATATTCTCCTCCGTAAGGAGGTGTCATTGTCAGCATCTCAGTGATATTTATTTTCTCTATCGCCTCTTTTCTCTTCCTCACCCACATTCCATAGCTCTAATTTGGATTCTGATGTGTGTTGGTGAATCCAAGTGTCATCCATAGTAATAAATTGATGCAAAAAACCAGTTTTATTCTTCTTAAAATGTTCCAAGCACTGTTCAGAGATTTTCATACCAATTGTCAAAAGGTGTCACATTTAATTTATAGTATAACCAAGTGGAAAAACTTCCAGCATTCTATCTCTAATCCAGACTATTTTAATAATGAGGTGTAACACATTTTGGCTACTTGCATATGAAAATATGACTTCTGCATTACTTCAACATTGGTATCACTTCTGGGTCTGGCTCCCACTGATGAGACCTCAATAAAGGTCAAAAGCAGTCCGGGTAGTGACCCTTCCCATAATGCACAGCATTATACATGTCTGTAAGATATGTATTTTGCATTATGGGATACTAAGGCAAGTGATGTGAAGTCATTAGCTTCTATATACAAGTTTCTCAGTCCTGAAATTACTTCAGGCACAAATTTTGTTTGCTTACACTTGGATAAAGGATTAAACTAAGAATATAAATTCCTGGCATCTTTAATTTTATACTAAAAAAAAGTAAAAATGGAAAAGCAGCTGGTATAGATGCTATACCAAATGAACTAATAAAATTAAATACAATGGAATTTAATTTTTACATACCATGTAAAATTATCGACATAGTTGAAAAAAGAAATATGAAAAATATAAAATTAAAATCATACACAGTGGAGAACTTTCAGAAAAGTTTGAAATATAAACAGGAGTTATATTTCAGAAGACATGTAGCTGGGAAGACAGAACTACATTCTCTCTTCCCGGCTATATGTCTTATATTTGTAGACTAGGTTATGAGAAACACCAAAGGAATACAATGGAATTTAATAGAACAGCTGCATGACCTGAATTTTGCAGATATGTGTTTACTGGCCTATATCCAACAACGTGTGAAGGAAAAAAACATAAATCTCAATGAAGACGCCTTGACTGTTGGATTAATGATAAAAATGAAAACAAAAATAATGAAAATAAATAACAAACAAAAAGAAGACATAGCACTGGATGGTCAAATTTTAGAAACATTGGAGAACTTTAATTACCTAGGATCAATAATAAATAAACAGGGAGGGGCAGAAGAAGAAGATACAAAATCTGAGATGCAGAAAGCACAGAATTTTTAACATATTAGGGAAAATGTGGAGCTCAGAGGAAATAGGTTTAAAAACAAAATCAGATTATTTACTACAAATATTAAATCATTTCTACTCTATGCATCAGAAACATGGATAACAACAAAAGCAGTTAGAAAAACACTGGAAAGCTTTGTAAATAAATGTTTAAAAAAAATTTTACAAATAAAATGGCCAGAAAATATATCCAATAAAGAATTATGGCAAAAGACTGAAAAACAAAAAAAAACTAAAAAAACAATGTGTGACATCAATCAGAGAAAATGGAGATGCGTAGGACACGTACTAAGAACACTTGAAAAAGACAAAGTTAAACA
This sequence comes from Typopeltis vanoorti, assembly GCF_054136105.1. NCBI lineage: Eukaryota > Metazoa > Arthropoda > Arachnida > Uropygi > Thelyphonidae > Typopeltis > Typopeltis vanoorti. Next base: position 50,200,239 of record NC_143566.1, on the reverse strand, counting down.
AGCATTAAAGTGAAATCTGCGAGGAAAGAGAGGCATACCAAAGATGAGCTGTAGAGAGGAGTAGAAGAAGAGCTCAGAAAGATTGGAAAGACCTAGACTCAGATGAAGAGAGAAACACAAAACAGAATCTGATGGAGATACATGGTCAAGGTGCTATGCTTCAAATGGAGTGAAGATGAACAAGTAACTGAGGCATTTTCAGGCAGAATAATAAGAAATATAAACAGAATTGAATACAAACACAAAATTTCAAGCAAATATTTTGATTATATCCTTTGGATGCAGTCAGAGATGCTGATTGCTGTTGTTGATTTAGATGGAGAATGACAGTTGTTTTTACATCCAAATCTTATCATATTAAGAGTGTTCAGCATAGTATAAGCTGATTCCTAGAATAACCTTTCACTTCTGTAATGTCTTTTTACGAGAACAATTTTTCGTCAAATTACTGTGTATAGGGTGTTGAGAAAATGATCTGCCAGTCCATTTGATTCATATTGATTCATAATTACATTATTTGGATGAATCTGCTAGACTCTCCACAATGAGTTTGCATTGGCAATGTATCCTGATTACTCTAGTAATGATAATTGGTGGGCTTCATCTTTTAGAGAGTTGATAAGGCAAGCCAGTTCAAATATTAGTTTATAAGTATATTAACTGATATTTCAACTAATATAAAGTAATTCTGAAAAAAAAACTGAATTTTTTTTTCTGAAATTTCTCAAGAAAGGAAATACGAGGGTGTGCTGAAAAGTTGTGATAATCACCATTAAGGAATTAGGTAGAACCATGTAACTTACATATTATTCTACATATTCCCCATGAAGTGTTATATGCTTCTTACAATGCTGCTGCATCATTTGCAATCCTCTGAGAAAAAAATCTTTCCCTTGTTGCACAAATCAATACTCAGCTGCAGATATGACTTCATCTGTAAAAAAATTTTGTTCCTTTCAAGCGTTCCTTTAAGTTTGGGAATAGGAAATAGTCAAATGGAACCAGGTCTGACAAATAGAATGGGTGAGGCAGACATTGAAAGCCCAAGTTGCATGTTCTCTGTTGGGTTTCATGAGCAGTGTGAACAGGTGCGTTGACCTGCAAAAGCAACATGCCTCTGCTCAGTTTTCCATGACATTTTCCCCTTCACTATCTCCTTAAATTCCTTCAGAGCTGTTGAATAAACTGCTGCTGTAACAATTTCACCTTTTTTGGGGTACTTGGTAAGGATTACACCATCCATATTCCAAGAGACCATGGCAGGAATCTTCGCTGCTGACTTTTGGTTTTGGAACTTCTTTGGCCATGGAGAATCTTTGTGTCTCCACTCCACTGACTGTTGTTTGGTCCCTGGGTCATAGTGATGAAGCCATGTTTCATGAACAGTCACAATACAAGCCAAAAAATTTCCACCTGAGTTCTCAAAATTACCCAGAATCCCGTGAGATAGCACACGTTCTCTCTTTTGGTCGGCATTCAAACGCTTGGGGACCCACTTCATTTCCGTTGTCTCAGAATGCCCAGTTTTAAACTTGGCCACTCATCTGGCAACTGTTGGATGTGCTGGAGCATGGTCCTCTAAAGTCTCACACAAAGTTTGGTGAATCTCAGTTGTAAACTTTCTTACAGCACAAAAAACTTGATGACGATCTCCACCTCTGTGTCTTCAAATTTCTTCAAAACCTCTGGCATGTCGTCTTATATATCCTAAAAGAAAAAGAACTAATTATTACAACTTGATGAAACATGGTGTTTCATAATAACCACAGAAAGATGTGTTCTTTCTTGTGGTTATATCAGTTGCTTTAATATAATTTTTGTTCTAGGTGTTTATGAGAACTTTCAGCCCCCCCCCCCCCCATAGTATTTAAAGTTATCTAATTGCTCCTTGGTAGTTTGCCTGTTATTAGATGGAGGATGCGGGGAGATTAATAATTTATTTTTTTTAGGATTATACCCATTCTTAGTTCTGTATAGGCTGTATTGAAATTCTTTTGGAGTATGTGATTTGAATAAATAACTAGCTCTGCGGTATTTTTTTTTTTTTTTTTCCCCATATGTTTGTGCAGGATCATGATGTGAGTTAATATTCAGATATTTGTTGTATGTATAGATTTCTGCAAATAGCATAAGAGAGTGTTTGGGAGTTGGTAGCTAATATATCTAAATATATTAGCTACCAACATGCAATAGCATAGCCATAGGGACATTTATAGCACTTTTCTCCATATCTCTTCGTGAAAAAGTTTGCAATTGGTAGTGATAGCCTCATAGCCACCATGTCTTAAATTTGGAGGTTGACTTTTAGTGTAGTACAAAATATCATGATTGCATTGTGCAAGTCATATCAGGCCGGAACTTTTTTTTTTTTGTTAACATAATTAAAATTTATATTTCTTTAAGTGGGAATATTCACAAAGAGAAATGTGATGTCAAGACTCCTAGCAGATTGCATTATTTGATTTTCATTTTTCAGTTAACAATTTGAAATGCATTGAATTTTTAACATGATGTGTGTCCTATGTATTGAGTAAATGTTTGTACTAGATATTCTGTTAAATGAAGGCCTTTCCTGTTATTGACTATGGGACAGAGTAGTTATTATTCCTTTTCTTCAGAGTCCTGAGAAAGATTAAGGGCATGAATAGATGGCATCAATGGCAATATCATATTAAAAACAAGGATATTAGGAAAGAACTTGACATTAATCTCAGGTGGTATGGTCACTTAAACAGAGTGGTTATTATTCTTTAAATTTTTGGTGGAACGATATATACAATGGTGTCCAAAATCTAAGGATGAACTACATTTTTACCTGTATATAAACAAATTTTCATGGCTACAGCCCAAATTTATTGCCAATATACTAATAAATTATATTATACAAAACATGTGTTATAAATTTCGTACAAATTAAATTACAAAAGTTAAAAATTTCCTAAGGACGTAGTTAAGGAATTAATGTACAGTGCTTACAGAAAACTATGTGGAGGGACATTTCAGTATGGAATATGTCCACCTGGAACTGCGATCCAGCTCTCACATGCCGCATCACGGTTAGCACCAAGTTATTCAGGAGTTCTTGAGGCAAACTTGCCCAGTCCTTCAGAGCAAGGATAAGGCCTTGCTTATTTTTTTTTGGGGGGGGGGTTTCAAGTGGCAATGCATCTCCTTGTTGCATCCCAAACGTGTTTTATGGCATTGAGATTTGGGAAACATGTTGGCCACTTGATTCAGATAATATCCTTGGTCTCCAGAAGTGCCTTCACTGCTCATGCACAATCTGATGTCACATTGTTATCCATAAAAATAAATTCTTTGCCTACAGCACCACAGAACAATTGCACATGATGTTGAATAACTTCTTTGTAATATCATTCGCTAGCCATAGTTCCCTTTTTCCAGCACTTATAGTTCAGTGTGTCCATTAAGCAAAATGCCTGACTTACAAGGTGACCTGCTGTAGTGCGTTGATTACTTTTTGCTGTTATAACCAAAAATCTGTTTTCACGCTCTCTGATAGAGTGAGGATGACCTCTTTGTAAACATCTGGAATGCATTCCATTCGAAATGCTGCTGAGATTCCAAACTCTGCCAATATCGGTAATTCTGCAGCCTTCTTCAAGTTTTCCAGTCATTCTTCCCTAAGACATTACAAGACATCCAAGTTTGCAACTTTATTACTTCACAAAAAGAGCTCCTTCAAACACACGCAGCCTTTTGCCTTTTATCCTGTTGAATGCTACCACGTGACCCTTTGTGCGTGATTTGAAAATATGAATGTGTACCCACTTTCTACTTGAAATCGTCAGTTATACAAATTGCCACACAAGCTGATTCATCTGAATTTGTGGTTGTAATCTTCTAACTTCCTATCTACATTCAGAAATGTAGATAGGAAGTTAGTAATGGTGCGAGTTTTTCAATCAGTATTATCAGGAATTTGATGATAATGATGAATCTTCAGAAATAGTGTTCGTTCTTTGGTTTTGGACACCAGTGTATATACAGGGTGTTTCAGGAAGAATAGTAAATATTTTGGTAGTATCGATTATTCTGAGTAAAAAAGTTCACATAAATGTGTCTAATTGCCAATGGATTTTGAGATACAGCTGCTGGAAACTGGCACCTAAGAAAGGTATTAAAGAACGATAAATGACTTATTGTTTGTATTTATTGACTGTTTGAATGATACAAAACACAACTGATTGACAAATACTGTAATTTACATTTCATAACAAATGTTAAAAAATTCTGCTGCAAACCTCAGTGCACTTTGCAACTCTTGTGATAATACTACGTGTTCTTCTGAGGTCATCTTGATGTTTTTTATGAGAGCAGCATTATCCATAATGTGAACAAGCAATTCTTCTGTTGTCTTTACCTTTTCTTTGTACTTCACTTTTTATCCATCCCCAGAAACTAAAATCTAAGGGAGTGTGGTCTTGAAGACCTTGGTGGCCAATTAACGGGACCAACACAGCTGATACATCATTCAGAGAATGTTTTATTCAGATATTATGTCACCTGATGGTTATAATGTGCTGGATCTCTGTCAAGCTGAAAGAACATATCAATCCTTGTAAATAAGAGAACATTCTCCAATATTAATGGAGGTTTCTTTTGCAGAAATTGTAGATAAATGGGCCCTGTAAGACATTTGGTAACAGAACAGGCCAATCAAGTGATTGTTGATTATACCACACCACACATTTACAGAGAAATGATGTTTGAAATTTGTTTCAGTAGTGATATGTGGATTTTCATCAGACGACCAATGCTAGTTATAGGTGTTGTTGATAACATCACCAGTGAAAATAGCTTCATCGGTGAACAGTATTAATGAAATTAATCGGTGATTAGCATTTACTCACCGACAAAATTCCAATCAACTGCCTTCATCTCCTGGGAGAAGGTGATGCGAAATGGATACAGTCTTGCTCATGTAATGTCTGCCATTCTCTTGTATGTGCAGCACCGATGCATGCAGAAATTCTTTGTGTGCTTGTAGTAAGACTACATTCTACTGACTGAAGAATGTGTTCTACTTCATCCACATTTTGTTCATTTCCATGTTCAGAAGAAATATAACTGCTAGGAACAGTACCGTCTTACATAGTTTGTTGTACACTAGTAAACACTCTTGAATCCACTCTGTGTTTAGGAAACTGTTGATGGCATTCTTTACAAGCAGCAACAGCACTTTCATTACAAGAACTGTAAACAAATATCAGCATATTCAGCACATGTAAAGATGTGCGGCACTCTTAACAACACTTGTAATACGAAATTGTGTCGGGTTATAACTGCTTCTTGGTCACATCTGATTTATTGAGCTGCATGCTGGTCACCTGATCTACAGAGAGCTGCACACACACATCAGAGTTGTACATGCCGGTTTCAAACAGCTGTATCTCTGCATCCATCAACATTCGGACAATTGTTCATATGAACTTTTTTTTTTTACTCAGAATAATTGATACTATCACCTACCAAAATAATTACTATTCCTCCTGAAACATCCTATATATATATATATATATATATATATATATATATATATATATATATATACATACACACATACACATTTACACAAATGGATATATGAGTGATAGGTACAATTTTCTTGGTATGTGTTTAAAATCAATTTAGAGATCCCCCCCCACCTTTGGAAGATGTTAGAATTTCTGTCATAACTTGATATCTGGTATGGTTTTCTTTAAGATTTAGCATCTTTCTGTTATACTGTGAGGTATTATTATAGTAGCATTTTCCTTATTTTTATATTTTTGCAGAATTTTTTAATGTTAATTGTTCTTCAGCTATAAAGTTACTTTTAGTGGGTCAAGTTGTGGTTGAAATGAGAATTTTGTCACACCATATATTGTTAACTTCATCAGGTAAATGCTTGTTTGTTGCCTTCACTAGTAGAAATTAATGTGCTATAGCAATATTAAAACTTTTAATATAATACTTTAATAACAGCCTTTTCTCATATGTTTACATCTTTCATAGAACAATCAGTAGGTAAATTTCTCTATAATTCTCTCATTCTGTTTTCTTTCCTCTATTTAGAAAATAATATAATAAGAGCTCTACTCCAACCGCCTGGGACTCAGCTAAGTCAGAAAGAGAAATTCTAGATTGGAGTAGTGCTCTCATTTCTGCCATACTAATTTATAAAATAAGAAATAAAATGAATGTGAGAATTATCAAGGAATTTCTCTTACTAAGAACTCCAAGAAAGATATATATGCAGGGATTGACAAATACACCCTTCCATGGAAAATAAATTTTGCTAACTAATGAGTAGCTGCAGACTGGACAAAACAGGAATTTTTTTATTTAATCAAAAATTACTTTTAAATGAAAACTTTAAAGAAACAGTTCATTTCAAAAAAAACCACTGATCAGTTTATTGAACTCCTAACTTTAATGAGACATATCATTATAAAGGGGACGGAGTCTTCGACAAGTATGTTTTTTTTTTTGTTGCATGGTGAGTAGATTTTGCATAATTTTTTGAGCCCTCAAAGCTGTATAACTGAGAGGAGACCTCCACATTGCCTTTAAAGGAATGCGGAGAACCGACCAGGGCTTCTGACCTAATGTCCAATCCTCACCTTCTTGTGGTGCACCCTGTTGGGTATTTACTTGGATACTGAACGAACGAGGATGGGCTGGCAATTTGGGATTTAGCTGGCCAAATTGTATTCTTATTGGCTAAACCAAAATAAAAAATGATGGTACAACATGACAAAATTTCATGCCAGCTGGGACGTCGCCCGGTTAAACAAAGCCCCCGTTGTTTTCGCCAGGGAACCAGGGTGAACAACGAAAAGTCAGCTACTGGAACAAATCTAAAAACACACCCCAACTCAACATCACCAGAGTTAATGATCATTTTAAAGGCTTCTTATGTTGATAGTAAGCCTGAATGGCAAAGAAATGGAGCTAGCTGAGGAATTAGATAAGTACCAGATTGACATAATAGGGGTGACTGAAACAAAAAAAGACAAAAACGGGTGAGATCTTCCTGAGCAATAAATACAAAATGTTATATTCAGGCAATGACAATCAAGGAAAAGGAGTAGCCATAGTATACAACACAAAATATGAGGCTAATCTTATTGAATGGCAGTCAGTCTCAAGTAGAGTAATGTGGGCAAATATGAGAATGGGGAACTGGACAATGAGACTTATTTGTGCCTATAGTCCCACAGAAGGTACTACTAAGGTAGAAGTGGAGGAATTTTTTGAGGCTTTAGAAAAAGCAACTGACACAATGAAAAATGAAAAGTTAGTCCTTTTTGGGGATCTAAATAGCAGAGCAGGAAATGATTGTGAGACATACAGAAATATATTGGGAAAATTTGGAGAAAAGAGCAAAGCTAATAATAATGGCTAATATCTGTTGGATTTCTGCTCAGGACATGGACTGGTTATTACTAACACCATGCTCCAACATAAAAATGTGCACAAATTCACATGGAGAGAAGAGACAAGGAATAAGAAAAGTCTCATTGACTATGTTATTGTTGATAGTAATGTTTTCTCCCTGGTGTAGGACAAAAGAGTGTACAGAGGATTTGAAATTGGAAGTGATCACTATTTAGTCTTCAGCAGGATAAAATTGAATTTCATATTGAAAAGAATAACATGTAAGAAATATAATAAATTTAGTGTGTGCAAACAAAGTTTGTGCCTGAAAGTATCTTCAGGCACAAACTTTGTTTGCACACACTTGGATAAAGGATTAAACTAAATTTATTATAGTCTGACCAAGTGAAAAATAAACTTTCAACATGTAAGAAAGTTTTAAAGTGAATAAAAGTTGATCAGCTCTCGGATGTGAACTGTAGACTAAAATACACAAAGATTATTAAAGAAAAAATAAAAGAGTATGAGAACAGGAATCAAACCTTGGAGATTCAGTGGCAAGCCTTGAAGAAAGCCGTGATTGATTCAGCTAGAGAGGCATGTGGTTTGCAAGGAAAGAAAAATTAGAACTCCATGGTGGACACAGGAAGATAAAGAGGCAGTGAAGGAAAAGAAGAAAGGATATCAAAAGTTCCTGGCAAATAAGTCAGCTTGTGCTCTTAGAGAATACAGAGAGAAATGCAAGAATGCTAAACACTGTGTAAAACTAGCTAAACAAAAGTCATGGGAAAACTTTGGCAAGAATATAGAAAATAAATATTAAGAAGGTGGCAAAATATTCTGGAGGTTGTTGAAGAAGCTTCGGAATGGAGGAAAGAGTGCTGTAAAAGGAGTTGGAGATGATAAAGATGACATTAAAACGGGAGAAAAAGATATCCTTGAAGTATGGAGTAATTACCTTGAAAAACTGCTAAATGAAACAAGCAGTGATGGCAGCAGAGTGGTAAAAAACACTGACCAGGCATGCAGTCAGGAATACATATCCATACTTGAAGTAGAAAAGGCCATCAAAGGCTTGAAATGTGTAAAGGCAGCAGGAGTAGATGATATTCGACAAGAAATGCTGAAGTATGGTGGTATAAGAGTCTTACAGTGACTGCACTGCATAGTTCAGAAAGCTTGAAAAATTACCTTGAAAAACTGCTAAATGAAACAAGCAGTGATGGCAGCACAGTGGTAAAAAAACGCTGACCAGGCATGCAGTCAGGAATACATATCCATACTTGAAGTAGAAAAGGCCATCGAAGGCTTGAAATGTGGAAAGGCAGCAGGAGTAGATGACATTCGACCATAAATGCTGAAGTATGGTGCTATAAGAGTCTTACAGTGACTGCACTGCATAGTTCATAAAGCCTGGACAGAGGGACTAATTCCCAATGATTGGCGTAGAGCTCTCATAGTACTCATATATAAAAAGGGAAATAAAACTGAATGTGAGAATTACAGAGGTATTTTCCTACTGAGTGTTCCTGGCAAGATCTGTGCAAGTATACTTGAGAAAAGGTTGAGAAGAATTGTGGAAGAAAAGCTTGGTGAAGAACAAGCTGGATTCAGGCCAAATAGAGGCTGTCAGGATTGGATCGTCACTTTTCGACAAATAGTCGCGAAAGCATGGGAATATAACAAAGATCTGTATTTAAGTTTTGTCGATCTAGAAAAGGCATATGACAAGGTGCCAAGAGAGAAGCTATTTAATATGCTACAGTTATATCATGTGAATGGGACATTATATCAAGCAATACATAGTCTTTGAGTTGTAAGTCAGTAGTTAGAAATGAAGGAAGTACAGGAAGATGGTTTAATATTAAATCTGGTGTGAGACAAGGATGTACATTATCCCCTCTGTTATTCATTATCTATGTGGATCACATTATGAAGGAAAGTGGTATTAAACCTGATATCAAAATTGGAGATGTTAATGTCAGCTCCTTGCTTTATGTGGATGATGTTATACTTCTAAATAAATCCGCTACAAGTCTGCAAGATTCTCTGACTAAATTGAATAGCTGTTGTAATAGATATGGTATAAAGGTCAGCAATAAAAAGACAAAGACAATGAAAATAGGCAGAATCTTTGAAAATGTTAACTGTGTTGTGAATGGAGAACTTGTGGAACAAGTAAAACATTTCATCTACTTAGGCAAGATTTTTAGTGAGGATGGTAAATTAAATATAGAAATAGACAACAGAATCAGCAAAGCTGGTATGGTGAGATGTCAATTGAATAAATTCATATGGAATAAGAGAGAAATTAGTCGGTACACTAAATTATCTGTATACAAGACAGTGTTCAAACCAGTTTTAACTTATGGATCTGAGAGCTGTGTCAGAAGTAAAACACTTGACCAAAGACTAGAGACTGCAGATATGAGAGTGCTGGGAAAGATTATAGGTGTGAACAGATGGCATCAGTGGCAATATCATATTGAGAATGAGGATATTAGGAAAGAACTTGACATTGTCAGCATCCAGGAATGCGTTAGCAGAGTTAATCTCAGAATGGGCGAAGAAAGATTAGCAAAACAAGTGTCTCCCAGGTTGGCAGCAAAATGACCCAGAGGAAGACCAAGAAATAGGTGGATTGATACGGTACAAAGTGCCTTAGACGATATAAATATAAGATCTGATAATGTTGGACTCTTGACAAGTAATAACAAATTTGGAGGAAAATTGTAGATAGGAAGTTAGTAATTATGTAATTTTTTTCATGTAGTGCTATCATATCCTGTACACCCCCTTGACGGTACATGACAGGAATTTGATGATGACTTTATAAAATGCCAAATAATTTATAGGAAAATTTGTAAAGAACGTATCTTACTTTGCTGTTGCATTAGAGTTGTCAGATCACAGCCTGGCTGGCCAAGTGGTTAGCGTGTCCACTCTCCAGTCAAGAGGTTGCGGGTTCGAATCCCGCCATGGGTATGGATGTTTGTGATTGTCTGTGGAAATACCAGTTGTGGTGGTTGCCGGTAGATTATGTTGGTGTAGTTGCAGTCAATTGTGGATTGTGAGTGGTGGAAACAGTTGTAGACTAGATGCACTCTCTCGATGAGTCTTTGGACTCCCTGGAGGCGACAAATAATAATAGTATGTGTATGACTTATTCATATCCAGTTGATGAATATCCCCCCCCTTCCTCCCTTCAGAAGCAATTGGTAGACGAAACACTCTCACACCTGGTGGGTACCTTAACCAAATCATGGGGAAGAGATTTTGACAATACATAAAAATTATTTCAAAAAATTACTAATGGGGAAAAATATGGTGCCGTGAGTGAAAAAGTAGTGAATTTTGCATACCACATGAACCACAAGATGGTATAAACAAAGGAGCAAGACTGACTTTACAGTCATTCGACTTGCATAATGGATCTAACTTGCTTGAATGCTCTTTGCTTGTGAAGTGTTTCTGTAGGAATGGGGAATATGCTTCATTAGCACTTCTCAAGTAGAGATACCTAAAAAATTTGTGAAAGTACTAATGACACCAAATGCAATGTCTTGACATGCATCACAATGACACCAAATCCAATGTGATGCATGGTTTGTTGATTTGAAGAGACAGGCATTTTGACATTCCAACCAGAAAGAGGGTGTAAATCTGAAATTCTGCAGAATTTCAAATTTAAAAATTTGAAATTTCGACCGAAGATGTTGCAACTGCAGTTGTTGAGCAGTTAAATGAGAATGCTGTACGTTCATGTATTGCATGTGCTATCACAAGACAATTAGATTTGCAGTACCACTGGTATTGAGAACTTTGCATAAAGTGTTGCAATGCTACCTGCATAAACTTACACACCCAAGAAATGCAAATATGAGATGCCAGTGTCCGAGAAACATTTGTGTCAACATTTCTGGCACATGTAAAGGTAGATGAGTATTGAGTTTGGAACATCCTATGGAGTGATAAAGCACATTTTCATGTTTATGGAACAGTAAACACTCAAAACAGCCACATGTGGACTACAGAGAAACCCTGTGCATTTCATCAAGTTCCTTTACATTCACTAAAGGTCACAGTGTGGATAAGATTTATGGCTATGTTCGTTATTGGACTGCTTTGCTTCAAAGAAATCCTTCGAACCAAACCCGTAACATACACAGTCATGACTGCACGTTATTGAGACAAGTTGAACAGTTACGCCATCGTGAAACTAGCAAAGAAGGTGGCTGAACACAACAGTGTTGATGCAAGATGGAGCACCTCCCTATGTAGGATGCAAAGTTCAACAATTATTGCATATTTCACAGAGAGATATTGTGTTCACCATACCTTAATCCCTGTTACTGTTGACTTTGGGATTACCTCAAAAGCATGGTGTATTGGAGCAAAGTTCTTCACCTGGCAGATTTGAAAGACAAAATGCAAAACCTTTCAACAAATCAGTTGCATTCTACTCTGGACAATGCTGTATGGTGATTTCATCTATTGGTCCTACACAAAGGCTAACACATTGAACATCACCTCCATTGATCTATGTGGTGTTTCTTGTATCACATTATTTTATGAAATGAGTGAAATAAACATCATTGAGTAACTTCACTTGTCACTGACTCTTAATCATTTCGTAATCCATCCAGTTCATATTAATGTAATTTTCTCCTGTTCACAACACCATGTTTCTCCTATCGTTCATAGGAGTATTTAATTTGAAACATTATGTTAGAATCTTAATGGAGTTAAGCAGCACCAAGAAAGGATTAATATAATATTTAATTCTTGAAATATTGGAAGAATTAAATTTTATTTTAACCCTTTCTTTATTGCTGTCCATTAAACCTTTAACATGAGTTTCTCCCAGCACTTAAGCCTGAACACACAAATTTGAAAAACCATGTATTTCAAATTTATTCAAAGTGAATACTCTGCCTGCCTGCCCACCCGTTCGTGCGCGTGCACACACACACAACATGTACACTGTATTTTGCAGCTCATGTGTTGTGTGTGTGATTCCTACCACCATCAAAAGTTAGTACCCTTAGTAATGTAGGTGGGCTAAATTTTTGAATTTATTTTTTTACATAATCAGAAACCCTGCTCTATGGATTAAGTATTGAACTTTTTTCAAGCCACTTCAGGCCACCAATAAGCAAGAAGGTGATGAACTATAACTTCCAAATAAAGACATTCATAAACCTCTATGCCAATTTCAAGGTCCAAGCCTACATCCTGCTGGTTGAAGAGCAGATTCACCATGCACTTGGCCAACCAGGCCAAATATAACCAGCAAAACCAGGTATCATAACAATCCCACCCACAAAAGATTGTAAATCTATGGCACTTTATTCCTTGAGTTAAGATTTAAATACTAAAACCACATGTGCTGGCTGCTCTTGCAACTAAATGGTATTTTTTCAAGTTACTTCACATCTCCGATAAGCAGTGCATTTGCCTCATACCAGGCATTGAAAATCAGCTACCTCTTGAGATATTTAAAAACGTCCAAATCATAGGGTATTCAAACTCATACACTGCAGGTTGATGAGCAAAGATAATATCTACTTAGCCAACCATTGCAGGATGCAGTACAAAAATTTTAATAACCATGCTTAAAGACAAATTCTGGAAGATAAACCACAGCAAGCAGATGATGATTTGGTGGACACCTGGAAGGCTGAATGGAGAAAGCTTGTCTTTTGGTAAAGAAAGAAGATAGAAATCATCCTGACAGGATGAAAGGATACTGCAATATTAAGAAGTGTTAGAACTTTAGCAGTACATTCAGAAATTTGTTTAATATATGGGAGTGGAATCTGAGTGAGATCTTGACATTGTTTTTTGTCAAGAATTGCACCGATTCCTGGAGATCTAGAAACTGGTGGCCTAAGCTGTTAAAGGCTTTTTGATAAAGAATTCCTTAGAGATATTTTTCATAAAGGCAGGTTTAATGTAATTCAATTCTAACTGTAAATGGTCTTCAATGTAATATATATATATATATATATATATATTATAAATACAATGTAATCGAGTCTTAACGATTCCAACTTTTTGACTGGGATAATTACAGTAGCAAACAAATTAATCAGAACACCCACATCTTAAAGAAAAAATTTTATTTTGCAAGACAATAAGTACAAAACTTAACTCCAACTTTACCTAATAATTTATGTGCTCCTCTATTCCTAATAAGTTTGTTAATTCACTTAAGCATGGACTCTACCAATGTAGAACATATTTTTCTTATTTCTGCACCTTGAAACCATACTTTTATAATTAGGTTATCATTTGTATCACAATTTAATTTTCCAGGTGGCTCTCTTTCACTATGGCCCACAAATATTTTTATTGGATTAATGTCAGGAGAGTTACTTGGCCACTGAAGCAATTGGATGTTGTGATTTTTGAAGAACTCTCACTTTTTTTTGAAGTGTGTCATGGAGCAAGATCCTGTTGGAAGATGAGTTTTTTTTGTCTTTCTGGATCTGTGGGACCACTCTTTTCTCCACTATTTTTATGTATTGGTCACTTTTCATCATACCATCAATAGGCACAAGTGATTCTGGACTGTCATATATAAAAAAACTCTAGAACAACTTTTTAGTTGGGTAGGAGCTTGTTGAAAGTGGGTGGGAGAAGTCTTCTCAGCCGCTGATTTGCGAACATAGGGCACTCACTCTCCTTGGACAAAGAAATAGCTCTCATCTGAGAATATGACCTTCTTCCACTTCTCAACAGTCCAATCTTTGTGCACATTTGCCCACTGGAGCCTCCTTTTCATACCCTTCATCAACAGTTTTTTTTTTTTTAATCCGTGGGCAGTCCTCCCTGCTTCCAACAATCTTCGACGGACTTTCATGTCAGAAACATTAATCCCACTAGCGGCCAAGTTTATATTTAACAATCTTGGATTCATTTTGCTTTTCCTGACTAGTAAATAATCTTAAGTAAGTGTAGTTTTACCTTTTTCACCTACATTTTCCTTTCTGTCATGAGAAAAGGTACCTGTTTCGTAAACCTCTTTAAAATCGCATTAACAGTACCCAAACCAACACCACACTCATTCGCAATTTGTGTTTGAGTCATGGATGTGTTCTGAGAAAGAGTACATAATTTTGACATTTTCTTAGAGATATATCCATTTTATAGCTACACAAAATGAATAAAACACTATGAATGTCAATTTGTTTAAACTATTAAAAACATATAACACTATTAATAAACTTTGTAGAGACAGTTAAAATAGTTAAAACATGAAGCACTCAACTAAAATAGGAAACTAAAACCAAAAATAGAAAATCAAAACTGAAATTATTGTGAACTGAAACAAAAACTTGACGATAATTCGGCTTGTTAGGATATTCACTACTGTATGAGAAGTAGTAAATATACTCATACTGATTGTTATATTTACTACTTCTCATACAGTAGTGAATAAATTTATCCTAACAGGCTGAATTTTTGTCAAGTTTTTGTTTTGTTTTCTTTTCTAAAACCTGAAAATTGTAAATTACTATCTGGTTGATGAAGAATTAAAATATCTGAAAAAGCTGGTTGAATGTTTTTCTCCTCTTCTAAGGTAAATTTCAATTGTCAGATGAAGCATATTTATTTTTGAAACTAATAGCTTCTCAAATCTGATGGTGAACCTTTCCATATTGGAAAAATATCATCCACATATGTATACCACACAGTTTTAGATTTTTCAAAGTTTGACAGTTTATGTACCTAGATTGAAGCAGTTATCATGGCATTGTACTACATATGTCCAAATTGTATATGAAAGCATTGAAGGATTCATCCTTTCTAATGCACCAGATATCAAAATGGTAGTTTGTATGTCACTGATGTTTTACTCCCTACAACATTGGGAAACTGCATTGATTCCTGACATCTGAGTCATGTCCAAGAGAAGATTCAATTTACGTTGAAGTTAAAAAAATAACAGATGCCCTTCTTGGATATGTTAATAGAAAATTGGAACTTTGTTACAGATTTCTTTTGCATGTTCTTTCATTACAGATTAGGTGTCATTCTTTCTACATATTCTTTCCATTTTGCTAGCTGTTGATAGTTTCTTCTGTAATATTTATTTTTGGTTCCTCTAATTTTTGTTGTTGTCTTTGATATCTAGTTAGTGGTCTCAGAGACTTTTTTTGCTGCTTCCATTCATCTTTTATCTCTTGTAGAAGAGAACCATATCTGACTGACATTTAAAAGTTTGAAAGGATTTCAATATAGTTTCTGGAGACGCTTTTCTTATCTGAATGGACTGATAAGTATTTAAATTGTGTTATTTGTTCTATTGGATTATTACTCAAGAATAATTTACACCATTCAAGATCTTGAATGGTGTAAAAAATTGAACTGTTCTGCTGTGGTATTAGTATGCCAAAGCATGTTTATAATTTCTTATGTGAAATGTAACTCCCAAAAAAACTGGCATATATCTTGTAGGAATATAAAATCAAAGTGAACTGCAAATCATTCAGTAAGCGTATCTCATTTCATTGGTTTATCAGAGTTATCTTTTGAGAAGCAGCATATTGGAGTCGATGGTAACTGACAACTGTAAATTGGACACACAGGCTAGTTTGATATCATAGAGATAAATACTGTCAAATCATAAAGGTAAATCAGTGAAATCAGCTATGATATAATCTGTTTACTTATATATATATATATATATATATATATATGGTTACCACCTACAAAAAGTTATTACTAAACCTAAAGTACATTTGTACCATGGGTGGACAAGGATTCATTTTTCTATTTTTTGTCAATTTTATATATTTTTTGTAATTTTTACTTATTTTTACATTGTCTAGAGACCAAGCATGGAACTTTTTCAGCCACTTCAGGACTCCAATAAATGGGAGGTGGTCTCATACTGGGCAATGAAATTCATCTTCCACCTAAAAACAATCACAAACATCCATGCTCACGGCGGGATTCGAGCCCACAACCTGTTGGTTGGAGAGTGGGTATGCTAACCACTCTGCCAACCAGGCAAGCTTGAATTAAATAGGAAAGATGGCATGATATCTGAAATATAATAATCTGCAGACAGCTTTATAACCAAGTGTAATTTGGTTATGAAAATGCATGTAGATCTTTGTGTAACATTTAATAGCCCATCTTGCACATGAGCAGCCAAGTTTCCTGGCCCAAAAACAACATAAGATGTTTTTCAGATGTTCACAAGCCATAAGATATTGTCTAAAAAATTTAATTGTTAAAAATAATTAAATATAAATATAGACATATATGTATCATGAATTTTTTTCCTTTTATAAATACAAAAAAACTAAAATTGCTGAGAGATCCGCAGCAAAAACCTTGTGAGCTGCAATTTGATATGTCTGATCTTGTCCAATGTTGCATCACGTACTGAGGTTGTGTTCCTGATAATTGTTTAAGAGTTTACTTCAAGTAGTTATTGCATACTATGTGTGATAAATTTATCAGACTTGACTTAAAGTTTACTGCTGAGTTACAAAGTATATTCTTCTTGACAAGAAATTATATTCTTGTTTTAATCCTTTATGTAATCCAAGTGTAAGCAATTTGCATGTGAAGTATCTTCACAACTAGTCTGCATGTACAAGACTTTTCTGCAGTTGCTTCAGTATACCATAATGCAAAAACTTTATGGAAAAGGTCACTTTCAGAATTGTTTTTCCCTTTATTGAGTCTTATCAGTTATACTCTCATTCATTGTCATATACAGAAAAGATGACTTTTTTTTTTATTGATTAACCTTGGTATCTTCATGGAATCTCACTCCCACTGATGAGACATCATTCAGACTGGGATTTGGAATTGCTTTGACTACAGTTCCCATGAGCCCAGTCCAACTTTGTGTAAATATTATTTGTGTATTGCATATTTGCATACATGTTGTTATCACTCCCCTCCACATGCAACACCTAACTAGTGTTGCATGTGGACTAGAGAATCAGAAGAGATCTTTTTTTAACAGTTGGGAATTGCTTTCCTCATTGAGAAATGCTAGATAAAGAAGGATGTTCCAGAGAAGAGAGTTAGATGGAATGAAAGAGGAAGAGGAAAAACTGATTTGATGGGTTTATGTTGGACTGTGTATAGATATTAACCAGCCCACTCTTGGCAGAACTCGTCCAAGAAAATACAGAAAAGCAGAAAGCTGTATAAATCTGTATAAAGAAGATAGCCATATATGTAAGAAGTAATGTTTTGAACAGAAAAGGCATGTATTTTGGGGATGATAAGGTATGAATGTGATGTGTTTGTGCCAGAGTTGGTTAGAATAAATTTAGCACATGTGAACCACAGTAGTAGGTTTTTTTAATTATGTAAATATTTCGTCCTAGGTATCTTAGGACATCAGTACAGTAGAACAATATTAAATTGTTCTACTGTAACTTAAATTAAATTTATTAATTTATTTCTATTTAATTTAAGTTCAGGTCCCAACGAGCCACTGCACACAATTTGGATTCCATTGTACGTACACGCCCTATCCGTTGTGTCATTCCTAGTATTGTTCTACTGTACTCATGATGTCCTAAGATACCTAGGACGAAATATTTACATAATAAAAAAACCTATTTACTACTATATATATATATATTATGAGAAGTAGTAAATATATATATATTGTTGGATTCTGATTATGTAGAGATTAGAGTAATTATTATTATTTGGTTCAGAATCCAACATGATCTTCCATCACAAAGGCTAGGCTTGTAATTAATTAATGTAAATCACTTGTTTATAATTTAATATTCATATAACTACCTTTAATTTTATCTAATATTTAATTAATCAGAGAGATATGTATTAATAATGAAAAGACTGTATTAAATATTATTAAGCCATTTTATTCATTACTATATTAATATTATAAGAACTTGTATTTGATATTTTAACTGCGCATTAATTGAAATGTAAATATTTATTTATTCCTATTTGTAGAAGTTTAGCCTTATGCAATACCTCAATTTTATTATATTTTGTTTGGTTGTCATGGAGACGTATGTAAGTGAGCGAGCACGTTTTTGGAACAGCACGTGGGGAGAATGTTGAAAATTATTGAAAAGAGTTTTAGTCAAAGAAATCACGAGAACAATTTAGGTGGGAAGAACGCATATATAAAGGAGGAACGCGGAAAATAAAGATAGAAAGGAAACAGAGAGGGAAGAGAGAGAGAGAGGATTGGCATTCGGTTGGAATCAGAGGATATTCTAATTCGGCATTCGGGAATCACAGTGTGATAATAGAGAGTCGGCAAGTCACTCAAGAAGCTAAATAAAGTCTACTAGTCGAGCGGCGGTTAGCTAATAAGTTGTAGAATAACAATTATAGCTACGGAAGACAGCTGAGTGACTACTGAATGAATAGAGATACTAGAGTTGAGATTTAATTTCAGGGCCGACCTTTCAAGGACATACGGAACCTTGAAGCAAAGTACGAAGTTACTAGAAAATAGTAGAGGCTGTAAAGTTGAAGTTTGCCGGTAGCTATGTTTAGAATTATAATGCCTAAAGAATTATTTGAATGCAGGAGGAATGAACAACTGTGCATATAAAACCTCAAGTTAAGAATTATTGTGTGTTGCCTTAATTCATGAGTGATCAGTAGTACTTCATGCAAGAACGTTTGTTTATGTGTAGAGTGACCGATGATTAATTCAGTTATTGCTTAGAAGATTTATTTTATGAGTACTGTATACTGTTTAAGTGTTTACGTATAAGTAGATGAAGAAAAAAGATTATCGGTAAGATTATTCCAACCTTTAATATTTCTATACAGAGAAGTGTGCGAGTTTCATCCTAGAATTTCCTTATACTAACAGTAACTATTGCGGAGAATTAGCTGAAGTGTAAAATTAAAAGTGTTTGTTTGTGAAGAGGTGTTACTGTAATTTTTATTGTATTTGGAACTTAAGGAACTGTGAGAAGACTGTATTATAGAGATAACAGATTTACCATTTTCTGAGTTTGTATGATTGTACTTATCAGAGAAGCTAAAATGTTTGTGATATCTTAACTACTGATTTGAAGTTAAGTGTAAAATTTGTGATTTTAAAATTAAATGCTTGTTTTTGTTAATCAGAAGTTGTGTTTTGCCTGAATCTCTTTTACTGCACCATTCATTAAATATTCGAACCAAAGCGAGTAAATTAAGTAAGTTAAATATACTCGGCCAGTATATATAATAACAACATATAAAGGAAGGGTAGTTGAGAGTTGATTTATCTTCATTTCTTGAACTAATTCAGATATAAAGTGGCGCAGTCTTTAAATATAAATTTTCTTTATATTTGAATTAGAAATCAACTAACAACTTATCAATTAGTTAAGAACATCGTAATAGTAATCATGTCGGATTCAAAGTATAGATTGAGAAGAAGTAGGATTCAACAATATATACCATATATATATATTTACTACTTCTCATATAGTAGTGAATAAATTTATCCTAACAAGCCGAATTTTCGTCAAGTTTTTGTTTCAGTTCACAATAATTTCAGTTTTGATTTACTATTTTTGGTTTTAGTTTCCTATTTTAGTTGAGCGCTTCATGTTTTAACTATTTTAACTGTCTCTACAAAGTTTATTAATAGTGTTGTATGTTTTTAATAGTTTAAACAAATTGACATTTTCATAGTGTTTTATTCATTTTGTGTAGCTATAAAATGGATATATCTCTAAGAAAATGTCAAAATTATGTACTCTTTCTCAGTACACATCCATGACTCAAACACAAATTGCCAGTGAGTGTGGTGTGGTTTGGGTACTGTTAATGCGATTTTAAAGAGGTTTACGAAACAGGTACCTTTTCTCCTGACAGAAAGGAAAATGTGGGTGATAAAGGTAAAACTACACTTAAGATTATTTACTAGTCAGGAAAAGCAAAATGAATCCAAGATTGTTAAATATAAACTTGGCCGCTAGTGGGATTAATGTTTCTGACATGAAAGTCCGTCGAAGATTGTTGGAAGCAGGGAGGACTGCCCACGGATTAAAAAAAAAAACAACTGTTGATGAAGGGTATGAAAAGGAGGCTCCAGTGGGCAAAAGTGCACAAAGATTGGACTGTTGAGAAGTGGAAGAAGGTCATATTCTCAGATGAGAGCCATTTCTTTGTCCAAGGAGAGTGAGTGCCCTATGTTCGCAAATCAGCGGCTGAGAAGACTTCTCCCACCCACTTTCAACAAGCTCCTACCCAGCTAAAAAGTTGTTCTAGAGTTTTTTTATATATGACAGTCCAGAATCACTTGTGCTTATTGATGGTATGATGAAAAGTGACCAATACATAAAAATAGTGGAGAAAAGAGTGGTCCCACAGATCCAGAAAGACAAAAAAAACTCATCTTCCAACAGGATCTTGCTCCATGACACACTTCAAAAAAAAGTGAGAGTTCTTCAAAAATCACAACATCCAATTGCTTCAGTGGCCAAGTAACTCTCCTGACATTAATCCAATAAAAATATTTGTGGGCCATAGTGAAAGAGAGCCACCTGGAAAATTAAATTGTGATACAAATGATAACCTAATTATAAAAGTATGGTTTCAAGATGCAGAAATAAGAAAAATATGTTCTACATTGGTAGAGTCCATGCTTAAGTGAATTAACAAACTTATTAGGAATAGAGGAGCACATAAATTATTAGGTAAAGTTGGAGTTAAGTTTTGTACTTATTGTCTTGCAAAATAAAATTTTTTCTTTAAGATGTGGGTGTTCTGATTAATTTGTTTGCTACTGTAATTATCCCAGTCAAAAAGTTGGAATCGTTAAGACTCGATTACATTGTATTTATAATATATATATATATATATATATATTACATTGAAGACCATTTACAGTTAGAATTGAATTACATTAAACCTGCCTTTATGAAAAATATCTCTAAGGAATCCTTTATCAAAAAAGCCTTTAACAGCTTAGGCCACCAGTCTCTAGATCTCCAGGAATCAGTGCAATTCTTGACAAAAAACAATGTCAAGATCTCACTCAGATTCCACTCCTATATATTAAATGAATTTCTGAATGTACTGCTAAAGTTCTAACACTTCTTAATATTGCAGTATCCTTTCAGGATGATTTCTATCTTCTTTCTTTACCAAAAGACAAGCTTTCTCCACTCAGCCTTCCAGGTGTCTACCAGATCATCATCTGCTTGCTGTGGTTTATCTTACTTTGGACAATATAGCAGATCTACAGCCATTTGTCATGAAGAACATAAAATCAAACATAGGTTAGGTTATGTTAAACATAGGGTTCTTTGGAAGAAAACTAAACCTTTACATAAAAGTACATTCCTTATAGAGCAGTTATACAAAGGAAGCTGTGAGGCCTTTCTACACAGACTGAATTTCTGATAGCCTTTGTTATCCCCTTTATGGGAAATATTATTATATCAATTTTATACAAATTTCTGATTAATATATCTTTATTTTTTTTAAATTGGGAATTTACTGATCATCTGTTGTCCTACTGATGCTTTTTTTTGTTCTTTTATTATAATTTATTTTGTGTTTCTTGGTTGTTATTGTAATGAAGATCCCTTTGACACGTATGTGAAATTTTTACAGTTAATAAGTGTATTTCATGTAAGTTTAGTTTTCAGTCTTTAACTTTTCAAAAAACAATGTCAAGCAGAGGGTAAATGCCACTGGCTGTAAATATATTCTTCCTCTGGATGACAATGGCCACAGGAAGTGACAATATAAGTAACTATGCCTTGTAGAAATGTGGATATGGTGCATGGGACTTTGGTATCTTGACATTCTCTTCACAAGCATTATTTTGCAAATAAAATCAAGATACGATACAGATTTTATTTGCCAAGACATTACTTTTTTTTTTCTTTTTTTTTTTGCCTTCCAGAATTTGTCTTTAAGCATGGTTATTAAAATTTTTGTACTGATTTACTTATTTATAAAAACTTAGCTAGACTGCACCCTGCAATGGTTGGCTAAGTAGATATTATCATTGCTCATCAACCTACAGGGTATGAGTTTGAATACCCTGTTATTGGGATGTTTTTAAATATCTTTAGAGGCAGCTGATTTTCAATGCCTGGTATGAGGCAAATGCACTGCTTATCGGAAATGTGAAGTAACTCGAAAAAATACCATTTAGTTGCCAGAGCAGCCAGCACATGTGGTTTTAGTATGTGGGTATATTCATAATATAACCACATACTATGAATGTCTTTATAGAGGTATATTCATAAACCTCTATAAAGACATTCATAGAGGTTTATGAATGTCTTTATGCGGGAGTTATATTTCATCACCTTCATGTTTATTGGTGGCTTGAAGTGGCTTGAAAAAAGTTCAATATTTGATCCATAGAGCAGGGTTTCTGATTATGTAAAAAAATAAATTCAAAAATTTAGCCCACCTACATTACTAAGGGTACTAACTTTTGATGGTGGGAGTCACACACAACACATGAGCTGCAAAATACAGTGTACATGTGTGTAGACACACACACACACGACAGAGCATTCACTTTGTATAAATTTGAATGGTATTTCAAATTTGTGTGTTCAGGATTAAGTGCTGGGAGAAACTCATGTTAATGGTTTAATGGACAGCACTAAAGAAAGCATTAAAATAAAATTTAATTCTTCCAATATTTCAAGAATTAAATATTATATTAATCCTTTCTTGATGCTGCTTAATTCCATTAAGCCTCTAACATAGGGTTTCATATTAAATATTCCTATGAACGATAGGAGAAACATGGTGTTGTGAACAGGAGAAAATTACATTAATATGAACCGGATGGTGATTGTGAAATGATTAAGAGTCAGTGACAAGTGAAGTTACTCGATGATGTTTATTTCACTCATTTCATAAAATAATGTGATACAAGAAACACCACATAGATCAATGGAGGTGATGTTCAATGTGTTAGCCTTTGTGTAGGACCAATAGATGAAATCACCATACAGCATTGTCCAGAGTAGAATGCAACTGATTTGTTGAAAGGTTTTGCATTTTGTCTTTCAAATCTGCCAGGTGAAGAACTTTGCTCCAATACACCATGCATTTGAAGTAATCCCAAAGTCAAAAGTAACAGAGATTAAGGTATGGTGAACACAATATCTCTCTGTGAAATATGCAATAATTGTTGAACTTTGCATCCTACATAGGGAGGTGCTCCATCTTGCATCAACACTGTTGTGTTCAGCCACCTTCTTTGCTAGTTTCACGATGGCGAAACTGTTCAACCTGTCTCAATAACGTGCAGTCATGACCGTGTATGTTACGGGTTAGGTTCGAAGGATATCTTCGAAGCAAAGCAGTTCAATAACGAACATAGCCATAAATCTTATCCACACTGTGACCTTTAGTGAATGTAAAGGAACTTGATGAAATGCACAGGGTTTCTCTGTAGTCCACATCTGGCAGTTTTGAGTGTTTACTGTTCCATAAACATGAGATTGTGCTTTATCACTCCATAGGATGTTCCAAACTCAATACTCATCTACCTCTACATGTGCCAGAATTGCTGACACAAATATTTCTCGGACACTGGCATCTCACATTTGCATTTCTTGGGTGTGTAAGTTTATGCAAGTAGCATTGCAACACTTTACGCAAATTTCTCCATACCAGTGGTACTGCAAAACTAATTGTCTTGTGATAGCACATGCAATACATGAACGTACAGCATTCTCATTTAACTGCTCAACAACTGCAGTTGCAACATCTTCGGTCGAAATTTCAAATTTTTAAATTTGAAATTCTGCAGAATTTCAGATTTACACCCTCTTTCTGGTTGGAATGTCAAAATGCCTGTCTCTTCAAATCAACAAACCATGCATCACATTGCATTTGGTGTCATTAGGACTTTCACAAATTTTTTTCGGTATCTCTACTTGAGAAGTGCTAATGAAGCATTTCTCCATTCCTACAGAAACACTTCACAAGCAAAGAGCATTCAAGCAAGTTAGATCCATCATGCAAGTCGAATGACTGTAGAGTCAGTCTTGCTCCTTTGTTTATACCATCTTGTGGTTCCTATGGTATGCAAAATTCACTACTTTTTCACTCACGGCACCCTATTTTTCCCATTAGTAATTTTTTGAAATAACTTTTATGTATTGTCAAAATCTCTTCCCCATGATTTGGTTAAGGTACCCACCAGGTGTGAGAGTGTTTCGTCTACCAATTGCCTCTGAAGGGAGGAAGGGGGGGTATTCATCAACTGGATATGAATAAGTCATACACATACTATTATTATTTGTCACCTCCAGAGAGTCCAAAGACTCATCGAGGGAGGGCATCTAGTCTACATCTCTGTTTCCACCACTCACAATCCACAATTGACTGCAACTACACCAACGTCATCTACTGGCAACCAGCACCACTGGTATTTCCACAGACAATCGCAAACATCCATACCTATGGCGGGATTCGAAC
Source organism: Typopeltis vanoorti (assembly GCF_054136105.1). Lineage (NCBI taxonomy): Eukaryota > Metazoa > Arthropoda > Arachnida > Uropygi > Thelyphonidae > Typopeltis > Typopeltis vanoorti. The sequence goes on along the minus strand of NC_143566.1, from coordinate 50,175,423 downwards.
CTGCAGCCTCTTGACTGGAGAGCAGAAACGCTAACTACTTGGCCAGCCAGGCTGTGAACTGACAACTCTCATGCAACAGCAAAGCAAGATAAATTCTTTAGTTAATCAAGTTTAAATCTGAGAGTCTGAAAATTTATATGTAATCATTGAACATGTTAACCTCCAAAAGCTAATGTTTCTTAGCTTTTTTTTTTTTTTTTTTTTTTTTTTTTTTTTGAGAGCTTGTAGTAATAGCAATGATCTATCTGTACATGTTACAAACCTATATTTTCTCACAAGAGAAATTTCCTGCCTGCTGGATGAATGACTGGTTGGTAGGAGTGAATCTTCAATTTTATTAACTGATACATGATGGAATGCCATTATTAATCCAATATAACTCATAGTGGCAAGAGGAAGGGTACATTTAACACTTTCCCCATCCCAAACAAATTTTCCTATAAATTATTTGGCATTTTATAAAGTAAGGATATATCTAGAGCCTGAAAAATTATGCAAAATCTATTCATCATGGAACAAAAAAAAAACATACTTGTCCAAGACTCTGTCCCCTTTATAATGATATGTCTCAGTAAAGGTAGGAGTTCAATAAACTGATCAGTGGTTTTGTTTAAAAAAAAACTGTTTTTTTAAAGTTTTCATTTAAAAAATAATTTTTGATTAAATAAAAAAATTCCTGTTTTGCCCAGTCTGCAGCTACTCATCAGCTAGCAAAATTTATTTTCCATGGAAGGGTGTATTTGTCAATCCCTGCATTTATATCTTTCTTGGAGTTCTTAGTAAGAGAAATTCCTTGATAATTCTCACATTCATTTTATTTCTTATTTTATAAATTAGTATGGCAGAAATGAGAGCACTACTCCAATCTAGAATTTCTCTTTCTGACTTAGCTGAGTCTTAGGCAGTTGGAGTAGAGCTCTTATTATATTATTTTCTAAATAAAGAGAGGAAAGAAAACAGAATGAGAGAATTATAGAGAAATTTACCTACTGATTGTTCTATGAAAGATGTAAACATATGAGAAAAGGCTGTTATTAAAGTATTATATTAAAAGTTTTAATATTGCTATAGCACATTAATTTCTACTAGTGAAGGCAACAAACAAGCATTTACCTGATGAAGTTAACAATATATGGTGTGACAAAATTCTCATTTCAACCACAACTTGACCCACTAAAAGTAACTTTATAGCTGAAGAACAATTAACATTAAAAAATTCTGCCAAAATATAAAAAAAGGAAAATGCTACTATAATAATACCTCACAGTATAACAGAAAGAAGCTAAATCTTAAATAAAACCATACCAGATATCAAGTTATGACAGAAATTCTAACATCTTCCAAAGGTGGGGGGGGGGTCTCTAAATTGATTTTAAACACATACCAAGAAAATTATACCTATCACTCATATATCCATTTGTGTAAATGTATATATATATATAGGATGTTTCAGGAGGAATAGTAATTATTTTGGTAGGTGATAGTATTAATTATTCTGAGTAAAAAAAAAAGTTCATATGAACATTTGTCCGAATGTTGATGGATGCAGAGATACAGCTGTTTGAAACCGGCATGTACAACTCTGATGTGTGTGTGCAGCTCTCTGTAGATCAGGTGACCAGCATGCAGCTCAATAAATCAGATGTGACCAAGAAGCAGTTAACCCCCACACAATTTCGTATTAGAAGTGTTGTTAAGAGTTCCGCACATCTTTACATGTGCTGAATATGCTGATATTTGTTTACAGTTCTTGTAGTGAAAGTGCTGTTGCTGCTTGTAAAGAATGCCATCAGCAGTTTCCTAAACACAGAGTGGATTCAAGAGTGTTTACTAGTATACAACAAACTATGTAAGACGGTACTGTTCCCAGCAGTTATATTTCTTCTGAACATGTAAATGAACAAAATGTGGATGAAGTAGAACACATTCTTCAGTCAGTAGAATGTAGTCTTACTACAAGCACACAAAGAATTTCTGCATGCATCGGTGCTGCACATACAAGAGAATGGTAAACATTACATGAGCAAGACTGTATCCATTTTGCATACAGCATAACTGGTAATTAGTTTACGGAATTAACAACGCATATAAAGTATATTAATTAAAGGTAACTTTAATGAATAACTTCTATATTTCGGCAACGTCACATTGCCATCTTCAGGAACATAAAGACATGGTATGTGCATGCAGGCACTAACACAAAGCAAATGAGGAAGAAAGCAAGAAACTAATATTGTTCCTAAAGTCCTAATGGTGCCCTCTGCCGGGCTAATTTGGTAGTCTTGGCAGTTGGGCTGAAGTTCTCATAATGTAAGTCTCCCAAATTTGGAGTAGTTTCATGCACCCAAATTTGTTGAGGTTGGGAACGTTTTTTAGAGCTGCTGAAGATTCTTTGAATAATCTTTCGTATTTAAACTTGCTGCGATGAATTATTTTTGTTTTCTTCCAACGAATTTTATGGTGGGTATCTAAGGCATGGTCTGCCAGCCCAGAGCGGCTGTACTGGTGAAACCGGATGTAGTCTTTGTGTTCTGAAATCCTGATATTTGTTGTTCTGCCTGTTTGGCCAAAGTAGGACAATTTGCAGCTGCAAGGGACCTGGTATACACCAGGTAGGTCTAGGGGAAGTGATTAGTCTTTGGTAGAGCAGATAAGGGATGCCAACTTTTTATATGGTCTGTAACAGGAAGTAAGGTCATATTTTTTGAGGATATTGGTTATTTTCTCAGAGGTGCCCTGGATGTAGGGGATGGTGATAGACTTGGTGTAATCTTTATTGTGGAGGGGGTTGTGGTTTACTGGTTTTAGTATTTTTTGGATTTTTTTGGGGTTATAGCCATTGGCTAAAAAAGTGTTGAGTATGTGGTTTAGTTCAGTAGTTATAGCCTTGTCATCTGAGCAGATTAATTTTGCCCTGTTATATAGTGTTTTTATAACCCCATATTGTTGTGAGGGGGGCAGGGGGAACTGCTGGTGAATGTATCTGCCAGTATGGGTGGGTTTTCTGTGAACAGAGAAAACCAAAGATCCATCAAGCTGGCGGGTGATTAAAGTGTCTAGGAAGGGGAGAGTGTTGTTTTCCTCTTTTTCTAAGGTGAACTGGACTCTGGGGTGTTGATTGTTTAAGTGTGTTAGGAAGGAGTGGAGTGTGTCTGAGCCATGTGGCCAAATAGCAAACACATCATCCACATAACGACATTTTGACATCTCCTCCCTATTCACTAATGTCCCACTCAAAGAAACCCTAGAGCTCATCCAAGCCAAGTTTCCTCCCGATATCTCAGCCCTATTTCAGTTCACAATGAACTCAGGCTATTTCGTTTGGCAAGGAAAGTTCTACAAACAGATAGAGGGGACAGCCATGGGTTCACCGCTTTCCCCACCCTTGGCTAATTTCTTTATGGAGACATTTGAAGAGAAAGCCTTAAACTCCGCCCCACAAAAACCCACTATTTGGTTTCGTTATGTGGATGATGTGTTTGCTATTTGGCCACATGGCTCAGACACACTCCACTCCTTCCTAACACACTTAAACAACCAACACCCCAGAGTCCAGTTCACTAATTACCAGTTATGTCTGACTAACGTATAAGCCTTGCTACTAGAATTCGCATACAGCAGGTGCAACACCTTCTCCCAGGAGATGAAGGCAGTTGATTGGAATTTTTCGGTGGGTAAATGCTAATCACCGTTAAATTTAGTCATGAATTCTCCACAGGTTTTTCTATATAATCAAGAGATGGTTAGAGGTAAATATCAGTCTGAGAGGAGGAACTAATTTTATTTTAAGAGCTGAATATTTTCAAAGGTAAGGCAAAGCAATTTTTAATTCATGATCATATGAAAGAGGAGATGTTCATTATAAATCTTAAGTTTTCAAAGAAAATCAGTAAATATTCAAATGGAAACATTTTTATCCAAGTGTTATATGATTTATATAATATCTAACCATACAGTTTCCCACTTTATTTTGTCATAAAGTGGTAAACTGTCTGGTTGGATATCATGCAGTGACAGAGATGACATTAATGAAAGTGGAAAATATGTGGCTGAATGTTGTGTGAGTTACTGTAGCATATTTAATATACATATATGTATGAATATGAAAATTTTTTCACATAATATTCTGACAAAATATTATTAATTTTGCAGAATAGTATTCCATCTGTCACATTGGTCATTTATATATATATATTTTTTTTCATGTAGTGAACGGAAACCTTCTCGTAGTGATCTCATAGTTTTGGTTGCCCACAATGATGATCCAACAGGTATGATATTATGTTTGAGGGGAAATGTTTTTGATATAGTTTAAATTTCAACATGTGAAAGTAATGTATTTTGTAATGACTTTCTTTGCTGCCATGAAGCAGGGTCATATACATGTTCATTACTTTGCTTATTTTGACACCTAAAATGGCAAAATATTTCAATATTTGATTTCTAGAGCAAGATTGTCATATTATCTAACTGTTCTTCCACCTAATGTACTACATCACAGGACTCCAACTATCTGTGAGTGGTATGAACATTAGCATAGAAGTTGTTTAATATAGCATAATTGTTATTTTTCCAATGATCAGAGTATTTTGAAAGTTTATTTTTCACTTGGTTAGACTATAATAAATTTATAATGAAGGTTTATTTTATTGATCCTGAGAATTAGTAATAATATTTTTGGTTTACAGATCAAGTGTTGATCAATTTTATTAACTTAACCAGCTAGTTTCGCCAAACTTTAACTGTTGGCGTCTTCAGGGCACTTACCTATAGGCTGAAACAATCTCACAATTATGTGTAACTATAAAACTGACAAGAATAACTGTAAAATACTGACTAGAAAATTTTTCTAGTCAGTTTTTTGAGTTGGGGAAAGTGGAAAAGAATCTTGCTGCAGAAGAAGCAACTTTTGCATATTACACGAGTTTTCGATCAATGGATTGTACATCTTAAATAATACACAAGTTATATGATAGAAAATTTACGTGTGGGCAAACAAAAACGCAAGCATTAATTGTAATTGTTTTGGCTCCATTTGCAATCAAGTAATTCAAACTGGAAATGGAGAAAGCAAATTATATATCTGTCCTGATTGACACTTCAAACCATGGGGCTTCCAAGTCATAGCCTTGTCAGCGGACAATACTAATACTAACTTTGGTGGAGGTTCGAGAAAGGGAAGAAACAATGCGTACCATAAATTGAGAACTAGGTTTGGCCCGGATTGATTGGAGTTGGTTGCTCAGCTCATATTTTAAACAATGCTGTGCATACTGCAGCTGATACATTGCCTGTAGACATTGAGGCTGTTATAGCTAAAATATTTCAACACTTTTATATATACTCTGTAAGAGTCCAGTCCCTAAAAGAATTTTGTGAATTTGTGGACAATGAGTATAAAACAGTTCTAGGATACTCTAACATATGGTGGCTATCATTGCATCCAGCTATCAAAAGGTTGAATGAAATGTATGAATGACTTAAAGCTTATTTTCTTTCAATAGATAAATGTCCAACAATGTTGAAAGACTTTTTCCAGAACCCAGTGTCGAAGTTGTTTTCTACTTCTCTGGAGTTGCAATGTGAAATGTTCCATACTACTATCAGGAGCATAGAAGGTGAAACGATATCTTTCGTTGAAGCACAATCAATCATACAGTCACTGGTTGGAAAAATTGAAATGAGAAGAGATGAAAATTTGACAACTACCACCGAAAAGAAGCTACTTCTTGAGTTGCAAGAGGAAGGATTGATTAGTGAAGAGGCATTCCAGTCTCATAAAATTGATTTCTACAACACGTGTGTCATATATAAAAGAATGGTCACAGTATATGCTGAAATTAGACAGTATGTTTTGGGTGAAACTGAGAACAGCATTATGTTGGGAAAATGTTCTTCAAACAGTACAAACTATTAATCAGACTGCTGCCATATCATACATTATTGAATCTAATTTGTTTGATGAAGTAATGATAGTGAAAACAGCTGTGAAGTGAAGAACATGTTGAAATCCAAACATTTAGATGAAGTCTGGATGGATCTCTTAAAAATTGTTGAAGGAGAACTATCAAACTTGAAGAAAGTAGTGGAGTTCGTTATGTATATCCCTGGAACAAATGTGTGTGTCGAAAGATTATTTTCTCGCATGAACGCACTGTGGACTGATGAAAAAAACAAATTGTCTGTAAAAACTGTAAAATCAATGCTTATTTTAAAATCATTCTTCAGTGAGGATTGTGTAGCTTTTCATGTCATGATTCTTAAAAACAAACAGTTAAGTGAAATTCATTCTTCAGAAATGTATTGCAAGAGTGAGCATGACTGATTGATTAATAAGAATATTGTCAGGTGAGAAGGGCATTACTGTATTAACTATCTATAATAGTAAGTAAAAAACCATTTGAAGGCAACTTAAAGTGGCTTAATAAAAATATGCAGCCTAACAATTTGATTTACTATTTGTTTACTTATACTTAGTAAAGTGTATGCATAGTAAATCTTATCACGCAAACATTTGGAAAGTTAGAATCATTTTGTAAGACTGGCATATGTGATGGATGCACATAATAAACTTTCACCCTCAATCATAAGCGTCCTGTATTTTTTCCAATGTATCTGGGATCCCTAGTAATGGATAAAGTTATATATTGCTTTGTTTGCTTTTGAGCAGGGGGTATGCAATGTGGAATCTTTTATCTAGCTGTATCTCTTAAGTATTTGGCAACTGGCTTCCAGGAGATGGGAGTGTCAGACATGATTACCTTGAGCTGTGCCTGTTTCTTCGTGAAGAGGACAGTGACACTCTTGTCTGTGTTGACATCGATGCACCATCTCCTGAACCTCTGCTCTAATACACAGAGATAGTGAACTTAGTTTAATCCTTTATTCAAGTGTAAGCAAACAAAGTTTGTGCCTGAAATATCTTCAGGACTAAGGCAACTCGTGGTAAAGGTGGACCAAGCTCTCATCACCACTACTGGTCTTAGTATCTTCCATAAAGCACATCTCCTTGCGGACATGTATAATGCTGTGCATTAAGGGAAGGGCCACTACCTAGACTGGTTTCAACTTTTATTGAGGTCTCATCAGTGGGAGCCAGACCCAGAGGTGGCGATACTAAGGTGGAAGCAAGGAGAGGTCATATTTACCTATATGAGTTGCCAAAAAGTGTCGCACCTTATTATTGAATTACTGTGCATTTAGAGAAAGATATCTAACCAAGTGAAAAAAAACTTCCAACATCTTTCTCTAAATCCAGAGTAATTTAATAATAAGGTGAGACACCTTTTGGCAACTCGTATAGGTAAATATGACCCCTCCATTGCTTCCACCTTAGTATCACCACCTCTTGGTCTGGCTCCCACTGACGAGACCTCAATAAAGGTCGAAACTGGTCTAGGTAGTGGCCCTTCCCTTAATGCATAGCATTATACATGTCTGCAAGGAGATGTGCTTTGCATTATGGGAGATACTAAGACAAGTAGTGGTGATGAGAGCTTGGTCCACCTTTACCATGAGTTGCCTCAGTCCTGAAGATACTTCAGGCACAAACTTTGTTTGCTTACACTTGGATAAAGAATTAAACTAAATTCATTATAGTCTAACCAAGTGAAAAAAAAACTTCCAACACACTGAGATAGCAGTCTGCAGATTTTCAATTTCCAGCCTTGGTCTTAGGGATCAGGCCAGTATCACTTTTGTCTATGTTGACATCGAAGCACCATCTCCTGAACCACTGCTCTAATACACTGAGATAGCAGTCTGCCGCTTTTCAGTTACCAATCTTGGTCTTAGGGATCAGGCCAGTATCGCAGTGTCATCTGTGTATAGAGCCACTGTTGTGATGCCCGTGCAGGGGATGTCAGCCATATAGATGGTGAAGAGTAAAGGTGACAGTAAGAAGCCCTGAGGAACTCCTGCTGTAATCCTATGTTCAGATCTGATTCCTTGTCATTTCACAAGAAGCTTCCGATCCTCAAGATAGGGTGGTCAGGCATAATGGGAGTTTGACGTCGATTAGGTTATAGAGTAGCCCTCTATGCCAGACCTTGTTGAATGCCTTTGCAATGGCAGCACCAGTGTGATTTACAATTGTATCCCACAGTGATGTATTCCATGACTCTGACAATTTGTTGTACAGCGGAGTAATTCTCATGGAAGCCAAACTGCTCATCTGGTAAGAGTTTTTTTTTTTTTTCCTCTTAATTTTTTGCAATTTTGTTAGTATCACTCATATGGCAATCTTTCCTGGGCAGGAGAACAGACTAATTGAGCAAAAGTTCTGAGGGAACTGCTTTACTTTCCCTGATTTTAGGATCAAGATTATGTCGGCTTCTTTCCATCCTGGCAGAAAGTAGTGAAATCGTAGCATTGCATTAATGATTGTTACAAAAGTGCACATGATGGCTTTGTGGGTTAGTTGTTTGATGACTTTATTGAAATCTTGTCTGGACCTGGTACTTTTCTGTTCTCTAGTTTCTTGATTATTTCTTGTATTTTAGTGAGTGGTGTTGATTGGATGTCATTTGAGATATATGTGTGTTTTAGCATGCGTTGTATGCTGGTGTGAACTTGAACTTTTCTAATGAAATCTAGGTCTACTAGTTTGGGCTACAATGTTTTTCTAAATTGTCAGCGAAAACTTCTGATTTCTCGGCATCATGATGTCCAAACCTGTTTCACCATGGATTGTGGTGGGAGGGGTTTACAGTCTGTTCTACAAACTTTTGTCATCTTCCATAGTGAATGATACAGCAGTTTCATTTTCCACTGATTGTTCTGATGGGCCCTCAGTGCATGTCAGACTGAATAGGTGGCTCTGTTGAGTGTGTGTTTTGGTCATCAGGAACCAGCATCCCGTGATACTGGCACCTGGCTCTGTTCTTGCAGATGAGATTCTTGATTTCTTCTAGGAGACAGTCAGTGTTTGAGTGTGATATTGCAGAGGTAGCAGCTTGTGCTGTTGCTCTCTGTTTTTCCAGGTTGTTTGTTGAAGTGTTAATCATGTCTTTAGATTTGATAATTGGGACTGGACCTATAGACTCAGAGTGTGTTTGAGTAGCTTTCCCCAGTTGATTACTGAGAGATGGTCAAAGTATTTTCCTGTTTTGCTGGATTATGATCAGAAGTGAGGTTGTCCACATTCAGCCTATATTGGTGAGTGCCATTTCGGAATATGGCAATGTCTAAAACATCAGGACATCCTGTCATGCTATAATGTGTGGGTTCTAAATGTCCCACAAATGCAATATATCTTGTGGTGGCAAAATCATTGAGGATTTTACCATTCTGGTTAGTGGTCCTGCTAATCCAGGCCTGGTGCTTGGCATTTAAATCGCCTATTATTAGCACCACTCGTTTCGTGTCTAGTATCTCTGTCAGTTTCAAGTAGCAGTTTATTGGTAGAGTTGTACACAGAGTAGATTTCCAGGTTACCTGCATTGTCTGGCTAGAATTCCACTCCTGTGATTTCAGTGTTAGCAGTAGAAGGTTTTGATTTTGCTGTTCTGGATGTTGCATTTGATGAAGACACCCATTCTGCCTCCCCGGCATTAGGCCTATCTTTGCAATATAAAACATAGTTTCTGAGACTTGGATTGTTGACTGGGTGGATATGTATTTTGTTTACCAGGATTAGGTTGGTGTCATGTGTTGTGAATTCTTTAAGCTCCTGCATTTTGTTTCCTAGGCCATTGGCATTCCAGAAAACAATCTGAATGGAATAAGGTCTTCTATATTCATTAACCATCATTGATTAGTGTGAAAATTGCTTGCGTTTGTCTCACAAACAAGTTTGCGACTTCTTGACTGGGGTTGGATTTGTAATGTCCAGTAAGCATGTCTGCTAGAATGGCTACAATCTTGAAAGTTTTATTGGATCCCTTTGGTTGCTGAGGTTCTGGTTTTGTAGCTTTTATAGATGCCACCACTCCCACATATGAGGCATGTGTCTGTGCAGGTTTTGGAGTCGGATGCAGCAAGTTTTTACTATGTCTTGATGTCAAGCTGGGCCTGGGTTGGTTTTGCCAGTTTCTTGGAGATTGTGTATTCTTTGCACCCTTTGTAGTTGGCATGGTGTGGTCCACCACAGTTGGCTTATTTTGCCGTTTCTATTCTCTGTTTTTTTTATATAGCCATTGCATGATTTTCCCTGCACTTGACACAACAAAACTCTGCCTTACAGCAGCACTGTGAATGGCCAAATTTTTGACAACAATGGCATTGGCCATTGGATGTCCTTTGGTGTAGAAATTCTGGCTTGAAGACCAAGTTGCAGACAGTTGTGAGGTCAAAGATCTCATGCTGCACTTTACTGATTTTGACCAGCACAAGCAGCATTAGCCATTTGTATACTCTTAGCATTCATCTTCCTTTGATGGTTGTCCATAATTTTGGAGATCAAGTGCCACTTCTTCAGTTGTCATTATTCAGTTATACCATACAGCACCACCTTCAGGTTTTTTTGGATTTTCAAGGTGAAGGTGTGGTATGCAATTCTTTTTTTCATCCATGAATTTGGTTATTCCATGATAGTCAGCCTAGATAGACTATAGATAGACTGTCTGTGGTTGAATGCGGATGCCTTTGTTAGTGTTCTTAGCCCTTCCAAACTCTATTTTTTGAATTTTTAGAGCTGAGGCTAATGCATTCCATTTTAACTTGTCTCACCTGCAATATTCTTTTCTTTTTGTTGGTGTCTGTGTCCATGGACATTTCTGTGTTTTCATTAGTTGTTTCCTTGTGCCTTTAATTTTGCAGCTGACTTGCTGGATACCAGGTCCATGCTAGGTTCTTCTGTGGTCTATTCTTGTTCTGTTGTTGACCTGATGTTGGGTGTTGTATTTTGGAAAAAGTGCAGCCATTTCTTCTCCAGAACCATCTTGATCTGCTCATGCATCATGTATACCTGTTAATAGTCCACGTGCTCCTAGTTCAGATCTATCATTCTCTGCTGCTTTGTTGACAGTGGTTAAAGTAAGGAAAGAGAGAAAGATCTGGCCTCCATCATCAACCTCTGAACATAATGTAATGGAAAGAATGGATTGCTCAACATTAATTGAAATACTAATTAATGTTAATTTAATTATTATTATTACTGGCAACTCCAGGGAGTCCTTAGACTCATCGAGGGAGGCCCCAAATCATGTTGATCACAACTATTCGACATTCACACAGTATCTATCATACCTCACCTTAAACTCATTCACTGTCACAGCACCCACCACAGACTCTGGCAGCCCATTCCACTCATTCACCACTCTAAAAGTAAAGAACCCAGCTCTAACACCCTTACTAACCACACTCTTGCACAGCTTCCATGGATGTCCCCTAGTCCTCAACCAGCCCTGTTCTCAAAAGTATCTTCTGAATTAATTTTATAGAAACCCTTCAGTAATTTGAATGTCTCAATCATATCTCCCCTCCTCTGCCTATCAACCAATTTTTGCAACCCACAAATCCTCAACCTGTTCTCATAAGGTTCATTCCACAGACCTGTTACCATCTTGGTCACTAGCCTCTGGATCCTCTCAACCTCCTCCCCATCAAGAAGAAACCTAGGTTACCAAATCATGGCACAGTAGTCGAGATGGGGTCTTATCAAGGCTTGATACAGAGGAACAATAACATGCTTGTCTCTGCTCGTCAACGTATTCTTCAGCAACCACGTGATTTGATGAGCTGATTTGGCCACTTTTGCAATGTGCCCCCTAAACTTCAACTCCTTATCCACCAACACTCCTAAATCTCTTGCCTCATCAATTTCCTGGAGTACAGTTCCACCAATGTAGTAAACTGCCTAATCTTTTCACCCCAAAATGTATAACCTTATATTTTGCCACATTAAATTGCATCCATTCTCCTTAGCCCAGACCTTCAATCTATCCAAATCATCCTGCAAAATTTTGACATCATCTGCATTCACTATTTCCCTACCCAACTTTGCATCATCCGTGAACAAATGAACTGTTCCTCTCAGATCCTTTCCTATATCATCAATGAACAAATTAAACAGCAGTGGTCCAAGAACAGATCCTTGTGGCATACCACTAGTTACAGGCCATCTTTTGGACTCTACTCCTGAATAAACCACTCTCTGATATCTCTCCATCAACCACCCTCCTATCTATCTCACCAACCCTATATCCATCCCCATATGCTGCATTTTACTGATTAGAATTCCATGTGGTATCCTGTCAAAGGCCTTGGCAAGGTCCAGTAGAATCACTGTAAACCCATTACCCTTATCCAGTTCAGCCGTCACTGTGTTATAATACGTGAGCAAGTTACTGAGGCATGACCTACCCTTCACAAAACCTGCTGTCCCCGATACAGTATCCCATTTTCATCTATCCAATCTTGTATTTTCCTCTTGACTATTTTCTCCAAGACCTTGATAATGATTCCTGTTATGCTGATTGGCTGGTAATTTTCAACAGCAGCCTTGGAATTATTAAAATCTAATTAAGGTTAATTATAATCAACAAATTAATATCTATATATTTTATGGATAGGTTTTGCTGAAAACACTGTACTGTTATTATTATTATTATTATTGTTCCGGGAAACTCCAAGGAGTCGACAGACTCATCGAGGGAGGCCCTAACATCATGTCTGGAACAACTATTCAACATTCACACAGTATCTATCATATCTTGCCTTGAACTCATTCACGGTCGTAGCACCCACAACAGACTCTGGAAGCTTATTCCACTCATACACCACTCTCCAAGTAAAAAACCTAGCTCTAACACCCTTGTCAACCACTGTTGCTCTTGATATTTCCTGAACATTTGATAGGGTTTGGTGTAGAGAGTTGCTCAGCAAATTGCAGTCCTTTTGTGTACCCTCTTCTCTTATTTGACAGCCAGTTTTCTTTACGGTCCATTATTACATATTGACTTCACCACAACTGCAGAAGTACTACAGCCTGTGTTCTATCACCTACATTCTTCTTCTCATACGTAAATGACTTTCTCTCACTGACCAATAACCTTTTCCATTTTTATATTGAAAATAAGATGCTTCATTCCTCTTACTAATTTGACAAACCTTATAGTACCCAAACATTCTAAGCTTTAAAATCTTTTATGATTGGTGTAAAAATGCTTACATGCCATTCTTTGATAGTATAAGGATGACCTAGTTACTTGTAAATGCTATTCTGCTGCCCCCCCCCCCCCCTTTTTTTTTTTTTTTCATGCAGATCTTATTTTGTCTTTCCTTAACCTTTGGACACATATCAGATGTCCCTCTTTGGATTGCCACTTGCCTCTAGCCTTTGATAGTATAAGGATGACCTAGTTACTTGTAAATGCTATTCTGCCCCCCCCCCCTTTTTTTTTTTTAATGCAGATCTTATTTTGTCTTTCCTTAACTGTTGGACACAGATCAGATGTCCCTCCTTGGACTGCCACTTGCTTCTAGCTTTTCCTGGCATAGACATATCACATAAGTTGTTTCTTCAGCCTCTAAAAAACCAGGTATCTTCTTTTTTTCCTGCTCATTATGTTTTTTTTTTTTTTTTTTTACTAATTCAGCTAACTCCTTACAAATCCCACATTACAAATCTCCTTACAAATTAGCCCTTAGAATATTATTTTCATATTTGGGTAGTTCACTTAAGAACCTCTAAAAATTCTTGCTACTGTAGAGAACATTCTGGCTGATCAGTGATCATTTCTTCAACCCACTGTCTCACAGATGATCTTTTTCAGCACCTTATATCTCTATTTCAGTCTCTGTTGTTCACTTGTTATGGACAGTGTCCTTTGATTGGAACGACCTTAGTGTGAATTCCATGTAAGATGTGAAAAGTACTTTTCATCTGAAGGTGAGTTAACCAATAAAGCATGCGGGTGGCAGAGTTCTCCTCTTGGAAACTTGGGTTTTTCATCCCACAAAATGAAGAATACACTGGTCTCCGAGCCTTAATTCATTTGGACATAATTCTAATCACAACAATATACTTCCATGAGCATTGCTTCACTGAATGAGCAACATCATTATCCACTTTTTCACTAACTCTTTAAAAATACAAGCAACATCTACCCAGTATCCTTCTTTTACAGTCACACTTTCAATACACTGAACTGCTTCTCCTCTTATTTCATTCTGTCTATTCTCTGGGCAGTCCTCACGAATTTTCCAGGAACTATCGAATCCAGGTTTTCATGAAAAATATCCATAGATTCCTTCTTCCAAAACTCCTGCCTACAGAAAGACCACTGTGCTATAGATTCTTTCCATTATTTAGTTTGGTGTCTTAATTAATTCTGAGGAAATCAGCTGCAAAAACTAAAGAAATGCACATAAATCTTTGTCAACAAATAATGTAGCTATACCATGGAATTTCACTGTCTCACTATCAATTACAAATTCCATAGAAATCTATAAATGCCATTTAATAAACTTTTTTCTCTCTTTTTTTCTTTCTTTTTTCTCATTTTGACCTCTAGTTTTTATTTTGTCATTTTCTGAGTATTGCTGTCGAAACTGATAGAAAATAGACAAATATTTAGGATTATAGTGTCTTTATACAGTCATAATACTTGAGTATTGCATATACAATACACAAGTATCAACTCTTGTAAATTGTATCATTTCTGATCACTTGTGAATTGCTGCTTGCACTAGTGATTATTAAAGCTTTTATTTTAAGTGAGCTTATAAACAATTTTAGAAAATAATGTTTGGTTTTGTTAGAATTAATGTGATCAGATAAATACTACCAAAAACAGATGTTACTTTCACAAAATTTTGAACAGAAGGATTTTCTATGTGTTCATTGTAGAAGTAAAATGAGATCATTACTGTGCATTGCTATGTCATTTATCTTGAATGCACAGACTTTGCATTAAAAAAATATATAAGAAACAAATTTGTCATATTTAAATTATGTTCCTTGCATATCTTGAATTGCCAGTTTGTATGTTACAGATCAGATGTTTGTCTTTTTCCCTGATGAACCAAAGATTGGAATTAAAACAATTAAAACTTATTGTCAAAGAATGCAAGAAGAGAACATTTCACGAGCTATTATTGTGGTTCAGCAAGGAATGACTCCTTCTGCCAAACAGGTGTGTATAAACATATATGCGATTTACCTGAATGTAAGTTTCCCATGCTCTATTTTTTCCTTTCTTCCTTTTTGAAATATTTAATATATATAAGGCCTGTGTGCTTGGCTGCATGAAGATAGACTTATTGTTCGAGTCTATTCACCGACTGGAGGAATTTTCCGTAAGCCTTTCTTCGACCGGCTCCCCAAGTTAGTCGATCTGTGGTACGGGCAAGCAGATTTTTTCTCATGGAAACTCGGGTTTTTCATCCCTTAAACTCAAGAAAAATCGATCGTAGAACCCACATTATTTCAGACAGTAACATATCCTGTTAGGTACTAAGAGATGGCAGCACTTGTTTCCAGTCTCTTCATTGGTGGCTGTCTATAATTAGTGATAGACATGAGCCAGCTACCAGTGGAGATTGAACTTCTCACTCAGTCTCCATAAAGCTAGATAAGGTTTAAAGACCTCAGCTACTCCCTGTAAGGGAATAAAAGGCATTAGCTTATTATTTTATATTATACATATATATATATATGTATAATACATATATATATATATATATATATGTATTTGTATTATATGTAATGAGATTGCATGTTAGTTTAGAATACTAGGACATGATCATTACATACTATCAATATATAATTATTTATACATAATCCTCATCCCTCTAATTTTTTTCCCCTTCAAAATTATTGCAGTAAATGTGCACTTGTGAACACCACTGTAACAAAGTATGGAAAAATCCCAGCAGAAATCCCATAGAACCAATACTATTTTTAGCTCATTGTTACAAACTGTGTAAGCTGAAAACCTTCACCATGGGGAACTAAATTTCTTAGTAGATGATGTCACAATCAGTAGATAAAGGAAATAGCAGGAAATCAAGATTGACAACAGAGCAATGTTTATGTATTGCAGGAACCATATGTAAATGTTCTGTTTACTGCTATTCAAAGGAAACGGAACCAAGGAAATAATAGGAACCAGAATGTTGATGATAAAACAAAGGATTTTCAAGAACTAAATAGAACACATGAAAAGTACAAATTCAAACAATCATGGAAATTGTGTAATAATGCAGACTTAACATTTACATTTTGAAATGTTACATTAAATTAATGTCACCTGAAATCGTCATAATGAACCAAATATGTGTAGATCAGATGTCTGTGTTTTCCTGATGAACTAACGATTGGGATTAAAAATTATTGTCAAAGAATGCAAGAAGAGAATGTTGAGCTTCCATGGTTCACTCAGTATCGATGATTCCCTTTGGTTGAAAAGCTCTGGGTTCAAAAAAAAAAAAAAAAAACGGCCACGCAAAAGCACCTGCTATGCCTACCTTGTGAAGTAAAGATGGTGGCAACAAAGACCAACAACAAAAGATTACCTCAAGTCCTGTCAGCATAGCACCACCGATCGCCAACAAACCAAATGACAATACGAAGTGCAGCAGCTGTGAAACCGAAGTTACCAAAAGAAAAAAAGGTATATTACTTCCTGCGCAAAAATAGACAAATCGGCACACTAGCTTTTTATCAATCTCAACCAGCCTTTCTTCTGTTTGATTGCCTTTCTTCCATAAAACAGCCACTGAGCCTAGCAAACGAGTTGAAAACCTTGAATAGCACCTTAATAAGATCGATACCTTCTTTTCCAAAATCTGAAATTTGGAAACTAAGCTCAAGATATTCGATGACAGCGCCCGATTGCAAGTGCCCACTAACGAACTCTGCAACCTAATCACATCAATGGTACACGAGCTGCCCAAGGCCGAAAACAGGAGACTCAATGCTGTTATTCTGAACTTTCCAGCAGAAAATAGTAAATCATTAAACGAAGACATCAGCAAATTCTCAGGAGAATGCAACTTCGATCCCAGAAATATCGTCAAATGCCATCATTTTGGACCCACAAAAGAAAGGACGGAACAAACTTTCCACGTCTCGTGAAAGCGACCTTATTTATTTCTTTCGTATCCAAACACAAGTAGTACAGTAGTAAGTAAGTGGTACAACATGATTTACAACAAATTACGATACATTACAATGAGATCAGCTTAGATTTGGTAGGTGAATTATACAGGGAATAATAATTAAATATGAAAAAAAGGAAACTATACATAACTTATATACAATAAACATGGTCAGATGTTCCTCCAGTATCTTGCACAATCAACTGCTCTTTCTGTGCAGGATATAAGGTCCTCTTTTGCACAAGATGATGGAAGAAAGGGACAAGAAAGAAGGTATTCCATGGACTGGGTTGTCCCACACTCACAATTGTCTAGGCCAGTGAGGTAGCCCCATTTGATGAGGTTTTGTTTGCAGCATCCTGTCGTCCAGAGTCTGTTTAGGCTTTTCCAAGTATTCCAGTCCAAGTGGGCACCACGTGGAAGATGTTCGGCTGTTGGAATACCAGTATTATTTTCAGGATATAATGCAAGCCATTGTTGAATTAGGTGGTTCAACAGTTGTCAGGAAGCTATGTCGGGATCTTAGTTTTTGGGGCACTGCGGTCTGGCCGAACAGTGGGTGGCGTTCATCATTCATTTGTCTGCTTCTTTCATCAGCTGAGAATGCAGATCTTCGAATTGAAGGGAGTGCAGTACTAGCCAAAGTATACAGGTCTTTTAGTGGTGTTGGTTTCAGGCATCCTGTAATTAAGCGGCAGCTTTCATTCAATGCTGGATCAAGTTTTTCAGCATGGCAGGATCTGGACCATACTGGGTAGGCATATTCAGCAGAAGAATAGCAAAGGGCCAAGGCAGAAGATCTCAATGTGCTAGGGTCTGCATCCCATTTGGAGGAGGTAAGCTTTCTTAGTATGTTGTTTCTTGCATTCACTTTTGCCTTTGTTTTTTCTATGTGGATTTTATATGAGAGGGTGCGATCGAGAGTCACACCGAGGTAGATTGGTTTCCAGGGATGTTCTATATTAGAGCCTTCCCAAGAAATCTGTAGCTTCCTGTTCGCTTCCTTATTGTTAAGGTGGAAAAGGCCAATCTGGGTTTTCAAGGAGTTTGGTTTTAGTTGATTGCTGGTATAGTATGTGGTTAGACTATTTAAGGCAAGTGATAGAGTAGTTTCAATGGACTTGAAATTTTTTGACTGAGTAGCTATGGCAAGGTCATCAGCATAGATAAAATTTCTAGTTCCTGGAAAAATGGGGAGATCATTGACGTAGATGTTGAAAAGTAATGGTGATAACACACTTCCCTGTGGGGAGGCCATTTTTTTGATGGTGCCAGCAGTTCTTCCTACCCCCAAGGTCCACGTAGAAGCGTCTGTTTTCCAAGAGTGATTGGATCAGGAGGACAAGGTGATAGTCTCTAGTTATTCTGTATATTTTATTTCTGAGTGTGAGATGGTTTATGGTATCATATGCTGCAGTTAGGTCTACAAAGACTACTCCTGTGGCTAGTTTTTGCTCATAACCATTTTCTATATATTCAGTGAGGTTGAGAATTTGTGATGTGCAGGATTTGCCTGGTCTAAAGCCAGCCTGCTCAGCAATAAGATGGGGTTCGATTAGGGGTTGTAGCCATTTCAAAATTAATTTCATAGAAAGAGGTTGCTGAGTTGGCATGCCTCCAGATAGTTGGTATCCTTAGGGTTCTGAGGCAAGTATTGTATAGGTTTAATAACCACTCTTTAGTCCTGGTTCCAAAATGTTTAATCTGTTCATTACAAACATCATCAAGACCTGCAAATTTTCTAGGTTTTAATAGGTTTATGGCAACGTTGAGTTCAGTGATGGTGGAATCTGAGTTAATCATATTTTGTTCCTCACTTGGGGTTCTAAGTATCTTTTTTTTAGTGAATTTTCCATTCAGCAGCAGCTGGTGAGCAATTTGATTAGCTGATACCTGCGGATGCTCATATGGCTTAGTGAAATCCTTCCTAATTCTGTTGATAAAGTTCCATGCCTTTCTGCTACTATGAGTCATATCAAGAGCTTCTATTTCTTTTTTCCATAAGGAATGCCTTTTCTCTGCCATCTTGAAGCATAATTTTTCTCCTGCTTGGAGAGTCTCTTCTGAGAAGGGGTTGGTGTTGTAAAGTTGTAAGTAATCAGCATACTGGGCTTGTATGTCACTGGAAAGGCCTGGAATAGTTTGTGCAGCATCCTCGGGGGATGTGTTTGGTGGAGATTTTCCTCAGTATTTTTATGAATTCTGGATACTCTTGAGAGTTTGGAGGGACTTCTTCTATGGAGCAGTCAAGATCTTCCATGAAACCCTTCCAATTAGCTTTTTGGAAATTAAATCGTCGTCTGTAAGGGAGATGGTGTTAGGCAAAGTGCTGGGTTGAATTGAAGCATTATAGGTCTATGTTGAGTATGTGGAATTGGATTTAAAAACTTTTTAACACAGATGTTGGATATTTTTGAGCTAACAAATATGAGGTCAGGGTTATAGCCTCGCTTCCAGGAATGTTAGATCCTTCCCAAGAAATCTGTAGCTTCTTGTTGACTTCCTTATTGTTAAGTTGGAAAAGGCCAGTGGACAGTGACCTGTAACACACTGACAAACACATCCAAATTAATAGTGGCGATAAATAAAAAGCTAAAGGTCACTTGCCTTCAATCACACATATGTGCTCGACCTGATTTAACTTTTGCCCAGAGGGAACAAAGACACCAACTCTGAAGACAACTAGAAGAAAAATGGAGACAACAGTTGGATCATAGACTACAAACAAACCAAACCAGTGCAAAACTCGAATGACGCCACTAGTTTCCACCAAAGAGACCAGTATGCAGGAAATGTGCAAGACCCTTGCGGTCAAATTCATGGCTCACAGAACTTTGCATATCCACTTCACCAACATTCGTGGCCTCAACAACAACCTTAATAGTACCCACTGCCATCTGCAGTTCACCAAACCCCACCTACTCTTTTTAACAGAAACTCAAATCTCACCTTCCTCCAGCACTATTCATCTCAACACCTTCCAAACTATACACTATTTAACTCCTTTTGATCCAAGGGTGGCATCTGTGCATATATCCGCTCTGACATACCCTGCCAGACAGCACCTAACCTAGAATCGCCCAACACTGACCTTTGGTTGAAAACATCCTTCCCCCACTCAGTCAAATTCATCTGCTATCACTCTCCTAATACCACCATCCACTCTGAGCTCTTTAATTTCCTCTCCTTAAAAGTTGATTTTCTCCACTCCCACTCTCCTAACAGTGACATCCTCTTAGGCCATTTTAGTGTCCATAACACCAACTGGCTTTCCTCTTCCAGTTGTACAGATCCTGGAGGCAGAGATGCTGAACATTTGCCATCACTAACAACCTTACACAAATTGTTCACAAGCCAACCAGAATACCAGATAACCCTAACCACTCCCCAAATACCCTAGATCTCGTCCTTACCAATGACCTTTCAAAATATGCAGTGAATGTAGTGAGCCCCCCCCCGGTTATTCTGACCACAACCTAGTGCTACAACACTTATGCAGTCACTCCCACAAAAGAGTAGTTTGGCATTATAACAGTGCCAAATGGGACAGCCTCTGAGACTACTATGCTGCATTCCCATGGTTGGACTGTTGTTTCCAGTCTTTCAATCCAAACATATGCACCGAACGTATCACCAAAGTAATCCTCACTGGCATGAAAACATACATTCCCCACACTTCTCTGAACTGCCATCCCCTATCTAAACCCTGGTTCTCCAAAAGATCTGCCAAGGCTATACAAATGAAAAATCAGGCATACCACAACTGGCTCAAATCAAGAACTCCATCCTCTTTCAGTGCCTATACTGAAGCCCGAAACAGATGCAAGAAAATTATCAATGCTTCCAAACCAGAATTTGAACGAGCAAAAAGCAGGAAAGTTGCATCCTGACCAAATGGCAGCTATGTCTTGGTCTCTTGCCAAAGCAATTGGTTGTAACTTTTGCCTTACACTATTCCCACTCCTATCATATCCAGATGCTCAATTGCAATATCACCCACAGAAAAAGCTAATCTCCTTACTTCACAGTTTGCCTCTAATGCATGCATAACTGACAATGGCAAACACCCCCCAGGCATTCCAACTGCCACATACAATGTCCCCTGTATCCTTTTGCCAGAAAGAGATCATAAACCTGTTGTCTAAATTAGACAGAAAAAAAGTCTCCTGTCCCTGATGGCATTCCTCCAATTGTCCTGAAGGTCTGTGCACCAGAACTGACTCCTATTCTATGCTGTCTGTACATACTCTCTTACTCCAATGGCAATACTGATATATATCCCAAAGCCTGGAAATTGGCCTATATTCAACCCATTCCTAAAAAGGGTGACAAATTGCTACCATCTAACTACCACCATATCTCACTCACCTCAGTCCTATCTAAAGTGATGGAGAAAACCATCAATTCTCAACTCCTCCTCCACCTTGAAGGTACCCGGCTATTAAACGACCACCAGTACGGATTCCATCGATGCCAATCAACAGGAGATATACTCTCATATATCACCCATCTCTGAACAAATACTGTGGAGAAATTTGGTGAATCCCAAGTGGTTGCACTTGATATCTCTAAAGCCTTTGATCGGGTCTGACACAAAGGCTCACTAAGCAAATTCCTATCATTTGGGCTGTCTCAGGACTTCTGCAGATGGATTGCTAACTTTCTGTCTGGATACACACAATGTGTGATGGTAGACAGCTCCCTATCTTCTCACCAACCAACTAATGCTGGGGTTCCACAAGGTTCAGTTCTCTCACCGATCCTCTTCCTTCTGTATATCAATGACCTACTTCAGTTGACCTCCAACCCAGTCAGTTTTGCAGATTGACAGCACACTGCACTCCTTCCTTTCATTTGACAAACCCTTCTCTACACAACTCACTTCAACCCCCACTGCCCTTAATTCTGACCTCCAAGCCATCCTCCAATGGGGCTCAGATAACCTTGTCAACTTCAACGCTAGTAAAACCCAGTTCTGTCTTATTTCTCACAAAAAAAAAAACCATTTCCCCTCCCCCCAGTATTATTTTTGATAACACTCAAATTCCCAGACAACATGAGATTTCTCTTCTCGGAATTACCCTGACATCAGGCCTCTCCTGGCATAAACACATCATAACGATTGCATCCTCAGTTCCAAAAAATTCGGATTTCTTTTTCTCTCAAGACATTACTTCACCTCTAAACAGCTGTTAACCTTATACAAATCACAAATCTGCCTGTCTGTCAAATACTGTTCTAACATTTGGAGTGGAGCTCCTAAAAGCTCCCTCAAAATGCTTGATTCAATATAGAGGAGAGCAATTAAACTGATAAGTGATCCATCTGTTACCAACTCACTCCAGTCACTTTCACATAGATGTTTGGTCTCTGCAATTTGTATATTCTATAAATATTTCCATGGGAAATGTTCATTTGAAACAGCATCAATAATTTCCCCACTCTGTACTAAGCCCATTTGAACAGATACCACTGCCACTCAATATCCTTTCACAGTACACCTTGAAATCCACAAAACAAGTTTCTTTTCCTCCTCCTTCATTCCTGCTACTGCTGTACTGTGGAACAGTTTTTCTCCCTGACGTATTTCCCAAGGAATACGATACAATACAAATGTAAACAAGTTTCTCCTTTTCCAACCCACTACCCATGTACAGTACTAACGTACTATAGGTTGATCAGCCAACCTTTCATGTATGGGCCCAACATAAAAAAAAAAATAAAAATCCTCACTATGATATGAAGAATCTTTATCAAGACTTTTCATCTAAAGGTGAATTAGCCAGTCTCGTACAGAGATGGCAGAGTTTCTCTCTCTCAGAAACTGGGATTTCATCCCACAAAACAGGTAAATAGACCATCAGAATGAACATACGCACAGACAATTTTTTTATGTGGTTCTCGCCCATGAAAGGTTTATTTGCAAACCTATAGTATATTTGATACTGTGAGTGGGCTAAGGTTTTCCTCCCCTACTTTTGATTGATTTTATATATATATATTTATTTATTTAGGACACCATGCTCTACAGACCAAACATCGAAATTTTTCAAGCCACTTCATGCCTTCAATAAGTGGGGCATGAAGTAAATTTAAGAAAGTTGGCTGAAAGTTTTCAGGTTGTTTTTGATTTTAATGGTACAAACTGCACATATTATGAAGATTTCAGGTAAGTGACATTAATTTAAGCTAACATAACATTTTTAAATTTCAGTGTTAATTGGATTTTCATAATTTTTTTATAATTTCTTGCTCTTTTATTTTTTCTTTCAATGAAAAGCCTTAAACTAACAAACATCCATGCGCACAGTGGGATTCGAACTCATGACCTGTTGGTTGGAGACCATGTCTGTTGTCCATTTGGCCAACTAGACTGATTTTTAGTTCTTTCTTTCTTATATGTCTCCCACTATTGTTTGCTTTTCATCTTGTTTTGAATGATTTATATCATGTTCCTACCAATCCTTTATGTTCTGTCTTTATGTACAATTTCCCCACCATCATCATCAAATTCCTGAAATCGGAAATCACATGGTACTATCATAATATCCTGTAATTGTCTGAGGATATATGATGATAGTACCATGTGATTTCCGATTTCCTTTGTTTATGTGTAGTTCCAGCCATATGTAAATGCTGTTCTGTAATTTTCTGCCATTGTCTTTGTTTTATGGGAATCGAGTGGGGGGAAATTGGTCTTTTTTCTCCCTAAATGCACTATAGCAGACTTTCTGCTATATCACATTTAGTCCCTAGGGGTTCACTATAGTGAGCATCTACTATATAAGCATTGCAAAATTGCCATATTATGCCAATATGAAAGTGAGAAGTGTCAAACTCTCACTGAATAATTATGATATACATAATCT
Source organism: Typopeltis vanoorti (assembly GCF_054136105.1). Taxonomy (NCBI): domain Eukaryota; kingdom Metazoa; phylum Arthropoda; class Arachnida; order Uropygi; family Thelyphonidae; genus Typopeltis; species Typopeltis vanoorti. Next base: position 50,151,511 of record NC_143566.1, on the reverse strand, counting down.
CATTGGAATGGATGTTTAAAAATACTCATTGGTTCTTTTGCCACTGAGTAAGAACAGTAGCAGCTATAAAAATGTTTTAGGAAAATTTGAAGAAAAGAGCAAAATTCAATATTAATGACAAGTACTTGCTAGGTTTCTGCATAGCACGCAAGAGTAATGATTACTAATATCATAATCTAATATAAATATGTAATTCATTTTTATCCTGCCCAAAACTAAACAGCAACCACTTTCTATTTCAGAATCCATTCATTCACACCTCTATACCACTTCATTCAAGAAGAGGTATGGTAGATATTGTTTTGATAGTTTGGGTCTCCTGCGATGACTCCATGGAGATACCCATATAATAATAATAATTTCACATAGATAGAATGTACAAGAAATAAGAAAAGTTTTATTAACTATGTTACTGTTAGTGATATCATCATGATAGTTCATTCAGATCCTCCTTTTACTCTTGCATACAAGAATATAAGGAAGGATCTGAAATAGAAAGTGTTGCTGTTTAGTTTTGGGCAAGATAAAAATGAATTACTTACTTAATCCTCTTCACTCCACCTGGGAGCATAGGTCTTCCACTACCATTTTCCACCAGACTCTGTTTTTTGCTTCTGCTTTTATTTGGTTCCAGTTTTTATTAATATTTGTTATTTCTTTCATTATTGTTCTTTTCCATGTTTCTCTTGGCCTTCCTTGTCTTCTTTTACCCTGTGGGTTCCAATCTAGAGCCTGTTTTACTATTATTTTATCTTCTTTCCTCAACACATGCCCCAACAATCTCCATTTCCTTTTGCATATCTGTTTGAACATGGGTTTCTGGTTTGTTCTCTGCCATAGTTCTTCGTTTGATATTTGTTTTGGCCAATATATTCCCAGTATTATTCTTAAACACTTGTTTAGGAAGACCTGGACATTGCTAACTATCTTTTTGTTTAACATCCACATTTCTGATCGTACATTAATATTGCCTTTACATTTGAGTTAAATATTCTCATTTTAGTTTTTATAGACAAATTCTTTTTTTTCCAAATATTTCTAAGTTGGCTGAAAGTTGAATAAGCTGTTTCCTTCTATTTATATCTTCAGTAGTTCCTCCTTTTATTGATACTATTGAACCAAGGTATATAAACTGTTCTACTTCTTTAAGCGGTGTTTCTTCTATTGTTATTTGTTTATTTTGCTTTGCATTTATTTGATCAACATTGTTTAATTTATCCTAAGGCCAACTTTTTTTGGCTGTTTCTACAAGTGTTGTTTTTTGTTCAGTATGTTGGTGCTTCTATGAAAGTAAGCATAAGTAACCATTGTTATACCTCTGGAGAGATATAAGCAATGTTATACCTCTCCAATGTCATATCTCATTTAGTAAGGGATATAATATCTCTGGGATAAGTTTTGGATTTGCTTTTAGTATATTGCCTGGTATGTTGTCTGCTCCCGGTGCTTTATCTGTATTGATCTGAGTTATTGCTTTTGTAATTTCTATTTTTGTTATTTCATTCAAATTTATATCTAATGATGCATTTTGTTCATTTAATTCTAGGCTCTGGTCACCATCAGTCATTTCTTGAAATTTCTTGTAGAAGAATACCACCCATCTATTTATCTGTTATTTTTCATTTAATAATAGTTTTCCTTCTTTATTGTATATAGGAACTATCCATTTGTTTCTTTTTCCACTTAATTTCCGTGTAATATCATACTACTTTTTAGTATCATTTATATATCCTCTGCCTCTTTGCTAGATTCTCTATGTATTTTCTTTCATCATTTCTTGCACTTCTTTTTATTTCTTTGTTAATTGCTCTATATCTTTCTGCTTGTTCTTGTTCAACACTTTTGCCAATCTGTAAGAGTTTCTCTTTTATTTTTTCTCCTCTATTTTTAATTTAGTGTTTTCTGATATCCATTCTTTTTTTAAAAAAGAAATCAGCTAACGCCTTTTTATTCCCATATACGGGAGTAGGCGAGGCCATTTAGCCCTATCTAACTTTTGGAGACTGAGTGGGCAGTTCAATCTCCTCTGGTACCAATCAGAGATTGATGGCCCAAAGCTATCACTAATTAAGCGGTACACAGTGAAGAGAGACGGCTCAAATGTGCTGCCATCTCGTGGTCCCTAACCCTAACACAATATATTTAATGTCTGAAATAATGTGGGTTCTACGGTCGATTTTCTTGAGTTTACAGGACGAAAAACCCGAGTTTCTGGGAGGAAAAACCTGCTTGTGCGTGCCAGAGATCGACTAACTCGGGAACCGGTCGAAAAAAGGCTTAGAAAAATTTCCTCTAGTCGCCGACTAGACTCGAAACCAAGTCTTCCTTCGTGTGGCCAAGCGCCGTGGTGTGCAAACGCCACATCCACTGAGCTACACAGGCTCTCCATTCTTTGTCTGTATTAGTTCGAAATCCCAATATCTTTTCTGTACTTATTAGTATGTCTTTAATCTTAGCCCATTTTCATCATCATCACATTCCTGCCATATCCTGTACACCCTCAAGGGGTGTACAGGATATGATAGTACTACATGAAAAAATTACATCATTATTAACTTCCTATCTACAATTTTCCTCCAAATCAGTCTGTTACTTGTCAAGACTCCAGCATTATCAAATCTTATATTTCTATCATCTAAGGCACTTTGTACCGTATCAATCCACCTATATCTTGGTCTTCCTTTGGGTCATTTTGCTGCCAACCTGGCAGAGAACACTTGTTTTGCTAATCTTTCCTCGTCCATTCTGTTTAAGTGACCATACCACCTGAGATTAGCTCTGCTAACGCATTCCTGGATGCTGACAATGTCAAGTTCTTTCCTAATATCCTCGTTTTTAATATTATATTGCCATTGATGCCATCTGTTCATGCTTATAATCTTTCTCAGGACTCTCATATCTGCGGTTTCTAGTCTTTGGTCAAGTGCTTTACTTCTGAGCCAGCTCTCAGATCCATAAGTTAAAACTGGTTTGAACACTGTCTCGTATAAAGCTAATTTAGTGTTCTGACTAATTTCTCTCTTATTCCATATGAATTTATTCAATTGACTTCCCACCATTCCAGCTTTGCTGATTCTGTTGTCTATTTCCACATTAAATTTACCGTCTTCACTAAAAATCGTGCCTAAGTAGCTGAAATGTTTTACTTGTTCCACAGGTTCTCCATTCACAACACAGTTGACATTTTCAATGATTCTGCCTATTTTCATTGTCTTTGTCTTTTTAATGCTGACCTTCATACCCATATCTATTACAACAGTTATTCAATTTATCAGAGAATCTTGCAGACTTGTAGCGGATTTATTTAGAAGTATAACATCATCTGCATAAAGCAAAGAGCTGACATTAACATCTCCAATTTTGATATCATGTTTAATACCACTTTCCTTCATAATGTGATCCACATAGATAACGAATAACAGAGGGGATAATGTACATCCTTGTCTCACACCACATTTAACATTAAACCATCTTCCTGTACTCCCTTCAATTCTGACTTACAACTCAAATAAAGACTAAGTATTGCTTGATATACTGCCCCATTGACACCATATAACTGTAGCGTATTGAATAGCTTCTCTCTTGGCACTGTGTCATATGCCTTTTCCAAATCGACAAAACTTAAATACAGATCTTTGTTATATTCCCATGCTTTCTCGACTATTTGTCGTAAAGTGAAGATCCAATCCTGACAGCCTCTATTTGGCCTGAATCCAGCTTGTTCTTCACCAAACTTTTCTTCCACAATTCTTCTCAACCGTTTCTCAAGTATACTTGCATAGATCTTGCCAGGAACGCTCAGTAGGGAAATACCTCTAATTCTCACATTCAGTTTTATTTCCCTTTTTATATATGGGTACTATGAGAGCTCTACTCCAGTCATCGGGAATTCGTCCCTCTGTCCAGGCTTTCTGAACTACGCAGTGCAGCCACTGTAAGACTCTTATACGACCATACTTCAGCATTTATGGTCGAATATCATCTACCTCCTGCTGCCTTTCCACATTTCAAGCCTTGGATTGCTTTTTCTACTTCAAGTATGGATATGTATTCCTGACTGCATACCTGATCAGTGTTTTTTACCACTGTGCTGTTATCACTGCTTGTTTCATTTAGCAGTTTTTCAAAGTAATTACTCCATACTTCAAGGATATCTTTTTCTCCCGTTTTCATGTCACCTTTATCATCGCTAACTCCTTTTACAGCACTCTTTCCTCCATTCTTAAGCTTCTTCAACAACCTCCAGAATATTTTGCCACCTTCTTGATATTTATTTTGTATATTCTTGCAAAAGTTCTCCCAAGACTTTTGTTTAGCTAGTTTTACAGTGTTTAGCTTTCTTACATTTGTCTCTGTATTCTCTAAGAGCACATGCTGACTTATTTGCCGGTAACTTTTGATATACTTTCTTCTTTTCCTTCACTGCCTCTTTAACTTCCTGTGTCCACCATGAAGTTCTAATTTTTCTATCCTTGCAGACAACTTCATCACATGCCTCTCTAGCTGAATCAATTAGGGTTTTCTTCAAACCTTGCCACTGAATCTCTAAGGTTTCATTCCTGTTCTCAAACGCTTTCATTTTTTCTTCAGTAATCTTTGTGTATTTTAGTCTACAGTACACATCTGAAAGCTGCTCAACTATTATTCACTTTAGAACTTTCTTACATGTTATTCTTTTCAATATGAAATTCAATTTTATCCTGCTCAAGACTAAATAGTGATCACTTCCAATTTCAAATCCTCTGTACACTCTGGTGTCCTGCACCAGGGAGAAAACATAGTCAATGAGACTTTTCTTATTCCTAGCCTCTTCTCTCCATGTGAATTTGTGCACATTTTTATGCTGGAACATGGTGTTAGTAATAACCAGTCCATGTCCTGAGCAGAAATCCAACAGATATTTGCCATTATTATTAACTTTGCTCTTTTCTCCAAATTTTCCCAAAATATTTCTGTATGTCTCACAATCATTTCCTGCTCTGCTATTTAGATCCCGAAAAAGGACCAACTTTTCATTTTTCATTGTGTCAGTTGCTTTTTCTAAAGCCTCAAAAAATTCCTCCACTTCTGTCTTAGTAGAAGTGGAGGAATTTTTTGTTTGAATTTCTTCTGTGGGACTGTAGGCACAAATAAGTCTCATTGTCCAGTTCCCCATTCTCATATTTGCCCACATTACTCTACTTGAGACTGACTGCCATTCAAGAAGATTAGCCTCATATTTTGTGTTCTATACTATGGCTACTCCTTTTCCTTGATTGTCATTGCACAAATATAACATTTTGTATTTATTGCTCAGGAAGATCTCACCAGTTTTTGTCTTTTTTGTTTAAGTCACCCCTATTATGTCAATCTGGTACTTATCTAATTCTTCGGCTAGCTCCATTTCTTTGCCATTCAGGCTTACTATCAACATAAGAAGCCTTTAAATGATCATTAACTCTGGTGATGTTGAGTTAGGGTGTGTTTTGAGATTTGTTCCAATAGATGACTTTTCGTTGTTCGCCCTGGTTCCCTGGCAAAAACAACGGAAGCCTTGTTTAACCGGATGACGCCCCAGCTGGCATGAAATTTTGTCATGTTGTACCATCATTTTTTATTTTGGTTTAACCAATAAGAATACAATTTGGTTGGCTGAATCCCAAATTGCCAGCCCATCCTCGTTCGTTCAGTATCCAAGTAAATACCCAACAGGGTGCACCACGAGAAGGTGAGGATTGGACATTAGTTCAGAAGCCCTGGTCGGTTCTCTGCATTCCTTTAAAGGCTATGTGGAGGTCTCCTCTCAGTTATACAGCTTTGACCCTTAAGCACCCCTTAGCCAATTTTCCATCAATGTTATCTCCTCTTTTTTTCGAGTTTATCCTGTAGAGTTGTTATAAATTTATTTCTAATCTCTTTGTTTTTGAGTTTTTCAATTCTAAACCTCTTCCTATTGTGCACTGTTTATTTTTAAATTTTACTTTTATAGTAGCTGTTAGGAGAAAGTGATCTGAATATGCCTCGGCTCCTCTTTTAACTCTGACATCCAGGAGTGATTTCCTCCAATTCCTTGTTATAAGTACATGGTCTGTTTGTTTCTTTGTCTTTCTATCTGGTGCTATCCATGTCCACTTATGTATTTTTTTATGTTGGAAGAGACTCCCTCCTATTACAAGCTGATTGAATATACAGAAGTCTATAAATAACTCTCCATTTTCATTTATTTCTCATTCTGCATACTTTCCCATAGCAGTTTCTTTATTAGTATTATCATTTCCAACCTTAGCATTAAAATCTCCAATTATAAGTTGCATATGTTTTTTGTTTGTTGTTTCTATGCTTCTCTGTAGCATGTTATAAAAATTATCCTTTTCTTCCTGGATCACATCATTTGTTGGTATATATAGCAGTTATTGTGATGTTCTGCTTGCCAGCTTTAAATCTAGCGTTTAGTATTCTTTTGGATATTGGGTTCCACTCCATTAGTGCACCATGAGCTTTCTTTGTCGTGATTAGTGCAATTCGTATTTTGGTTCCCAGAGTAGATAAAGTAGTGACCAGAGTTTAATTTGATTTTTCCAGTTCCTATCCATTTTGTTTTGCTTAATCCCATTATTTCTAATCTGTATTTTTCTACTACTCTCGAGATATGTCTTCCCAGTTTCAAACATGGTTCTAACATTCCAACATCCCAGTCTAAGCTTGTCTTTGGTAAGGGGGTAAGGTGTCTGTCACTTTCTTCCAAACCTCTGCTTCCCCAGAAGGGCTTTCACAGAGGTGCCTCATGTTCGTGGCAGTTTGTGTTCTGTTTTCTTCATCCAAAAAAAATTTTTTTCTGAGACTGGGTTTGCTAGCCCTGCACTCAACCCCCCCCCCCCCATTTATTCGGGCTTGTTACCAGCATGCCAAGTTGGCTGAGTGTTATAAAAATGAATATCATATTGAAAAAAATGTGTGGAAAAGTTCTAAAAAGAATCAAAGTTTAGCAGCTTTCAGAGATGAACTGTAGACTTAAATGTTATTGGAGGCAAAATGAGAGTTTGAAAACAAGAGAAGAATCTTGGCGACTTAGAAGCAAAATCCAAAACATTAACTATTTTCAGCCAGCAGGACATGTGATGAAGTTGTTTATGAGGATAAAAAAAATCATGGTAAATCCAATACATTAAAAGAAGTAATTCTTTTGTTGGGTTGGGGGGGGGGGGGGGGGATCATTGAAAAGTTCAGGTGAGTAAATTAATAGGGTGTTCAGAGAATACTGAGAAAAATGTAAGAAAGTTACATTATGCATAGAAGTAGCTAAATAAAAAGTCAGAGCAAGAATATAGAAGGTAAATATCATGAGCATGACAAAATGTTTTTAGAGGCTGTTGAAAAAATCTTAGAAATGGAGGAAAGAATATACTTGTAAAAGAAATTAGAAACAGTAGATACAACCTAAAAATTGAGGATAAGATACTCTGGATGTACTTATTGAGAGATTGTTAAATGAGATAAGCAGTGACAAAACACTGGTAATATATATGCAGTCAGGAGTGTGTGTTTGAGGTAGGGGAAAAAAGCTATTAGAAACTGTAAATGTTGAACTGCAGCTCGAATATAGAATATTTGAGAAATATTCAATAATAAAAACTGGGTTTATTCATCATTATGATTAAAAATAATGCATACTAAATTAAAGAAACTGACTAGTTCACCACAGTTGACAAGTACAAGTTAAACAAGACATGTTGGCAGAAGCATTGTAGTACAAACAATTGAAAATCTCATGGAGTCAGTGAAGGATGGCATGAGCGATCCATTTTCTAGCATCATTTGGAGGTGATTAGCTGAAAAGTAGAACTCTGGCATATGAAGTGATCTAATTAAAGACTTCCAGATTTCACTAAGGATCAGTCCTTAATTCTTGATGAGCAAGCCCTGAGAAAAAAATGGTGGTGGATTCTTTTATCTGATGAGAAACGTTTTCTTTTAGTTAAGGCATAGAGGTCTTGTTCTAATCAATGTCATGACGTATGTGGGAGAGTGATAAGCTGAACCAGTTCCTTCCCTCTTATGGGCCGCATTACTGAGATGTTCTTTTTTTCCTATCTGTAAACTTCTAGAAGTCTAACCTATACAAGAAAGGCTACAGGAACAACGAATTCTGTAGATCCTAGGATGTTTGTAGAAGGGAAGGAGTAACTGTTCATTAGGAGAACAAAGGAGGCTACACATGGTGAGAATAGGTTTCAATGTCACTCTGACATCACGAGATTTGAGGAGATTGTCAATTTTGATTGAAAGACTACTGATGTCAGGGATTGAAACTGAGTCTCTATAGTGCATGTCAGAATTAGAGCCTCTGTAGCTTATTTGGTAATAAACAGGTTCGATTCCCATCTATAATGTGGGGAACCTCTATCTGGTCTCTTTCGACTAAAGGTTTTTTCATCCAGAAAAAATCCTCTACCTCCATATCAGGCAAACTGGCCTGATATGAGGTATGGTGGTATAAGAGTCTTACAGTGGCTGCACTATATAGTTCAGAAAGCCTGGACAGAGGGACGAATTCCCGGTGATTGGAGTCGAGCTCTAATAGTACCCATATATAAAAAGGAAAATAAAACCGAATGTGAGATTTACAGAGGTATTTCCCTACTGAATGTTCCTGGCAAGATCTATGCAAGTACACTTGAGAAATGGTTGAGAAGAATTGTGGAAGAAAAGCTTTGTGAAGAACAAGCTGGATTCAGGTCAAATATTGGCTGTCAGGATCAGATCTTCACTTTACGACAAATAGTGGAGAAAGCATGGGAATATAACAAAGATCTGTATTTAAGTTTTGTCGATTTGGAAAAGGTGTATGACAAGGTGCCAAGAGAGAAGCTATTCAATACGCTACAGCTATATGGTATGAATGGGGCATTATATCAAGCAGTACTTAAGTCTTTATTTGAGTTGTGACTCAGCAGTTAGAATTGAAGGACGTTCTGGGAGATGTTTTAATGTTAAATCTGGTGTGAGACAAGAATGTACATTATCCCTCTGTTATTCATTATCTATGTGGATCACATTATGAAGGAAAGTGGTATTAAACATGATATTAAAATTGGAGATGTTAATATCAGCTCTTTGCTTTATGTGGATGATGTTATACTTCTAAATAAATCTGCTACAAGTCTGCAAGATTCTCTGACCAAATTGAATAACTGTTATAATAGATATGGTATGAAGGTCAGCAATAAAAAGACAAAGACAATGAAAATATCAACTGTGTTGTGAATGGAGAACCTGTGGAACAAGTAAAACATTTCAGCTTCTTAGGCACGATTTTTACTGAAGATGGTAAATTAAATATAGAAATAGACAACAGAATCAGCAAAGTTGGTATGGTGGGAAGTCAATAGTATAAATTCTTATGGAATAAGAGAGAAATTAGTCGGAACACTAAATTAGCTGTATACAAGACAATGTTCAAACCAGTTTTAACTTGTGGATCTGAGAGCTGGGTCAGAAGTAAAACACTTGACCAAAGACTAGAGACCGCAGATATGTGAGTCCTGAGAAAGATTATAGGCATGAACAGATGGCATCAATGGCAATATCATATTAAAAACGAGGATATTAGGAAAGAACTTGACATTGTCAGCATCCAGGAATGCATTAGCAGAGCTAATCTCAGGTGGTATGGTCACTTAAACAGAATGGGCAAAGAAAGATTAGCAAAACAAGTGTTCTTTGCCAGGTTGGCAGCAAAACGACCCAGAAGAAGACCAAGATATAGGTGGATTGATACGGTACAAAGTGCCTTAGACGATAGAAATATAAGATCTGATAATGTTGGAGATTTGACAAGTAACAGACTGATTTGGAGGAAAATTGTAGATAGGAAGGTAGTAATGATGTAATTTTTTTCATGTAGTACTATCATATTCCTTGAGGGTACATGGCAGGAATTTGATTATGATAATGATGGCCATTGGGCTGAAGTTCTCATGATGTAAGTCTCCCAAATTTGGCAAAGTCTCATGCACCCAAATTTGGTGAGGTTTGGAACGTTTTTTAGAGCTGCTGATGATTCCATGAATAATCTTTCATACTTGAACTTGCTGCGATGTGTTGTATTAGTTTTCTTCCAACGAAACCTATGGCATGGTCTGCAAGCCCAGATTTACCAATATTAACCAATTATTAAAACAAACTAATTAACAGAATTAAAAAAAGCTAATTAACCAAACAGATTAACCAATATCCTCAAAAATATGACCTAATTTCTTGCTATAGACCATATAAAATGTTGGCATCCCTTATCTGCTCTATCAAAGACCAACCACTTCCCCTAGACCTACCTGGTATATACCAGGTCCCTTGCAGCTATAAATTTTCCTACTTTGGCCAAACAGTCAGGACAGCGAATATCAGGATTTTAGAACACAAAGACTACATCTGGTTTCACCAGTACAGCCACTCTGGGCTTGCAGACCATGCCATAGATACCTGCCATAGAATTCGTTGGAAGAAAACTAAAATAATACACCGCAGCAAGTTCAAGTATGAAAGATTATTTATAGAATCATCAGGAGCTCTAAAAAACGTTCCAAACCTCAACAAATTTGGGTGCATGAGACTGCCCCAAATTTGGGAGACTTACATCATGAGAACGTCAGCCCAATCTCCAAGACAACCCAATTAGTCCGCTAGGGGGCACGATTAGGACTTTAGGAACAATATTAGTTTCTTGCCTTCTTCCTCGTTTGCTTTTGTTAGTGCCTGTGTGAACATACCATATTTGTATGTTCCTGAAGATGGCAACGTGACGTTGCCGAAATATTGAAGGTATTCATTAAAGTTTCCTTTAATTAATATCCATTTTATGCATTGTAAATTCCTTAAGTTAATTACCAGCTATGTATGTATGACCAACGTATAAGCCTTGCTACAAGAAAGTACTAAATGCATTTTTTTATATATCAGCACCTCTGTTTGATTATGGGTTGAGAACGGTGGGCTTATAAGGAGTCTATTTTTGTTCTAGGTTTAGTACCTCTGAAAAAATGGACCCCGATGAATTTCAGCCAATAAGTCCAGTTCAGTTTTATGGAAAGCATTACAGAACACTTGGGTTAGCTGCGGACGACATAGCAAATCCCAATCAAGATATATCCGTAGTTATCATTCCTCCCGATGTTGATTATCAAATGGATAATGAGGATATTGATGACAATGATCTTCAGCCTGACCATCTTCCCAAGGACGTTCCAGGGGAAATAGAGCTTCATTATGCGAGTGACGAATCAGACAGTGATGATGATCTTCCTGTAGCCACGATAAGACAATGTTGCTTGGCTGCGCAAGGTAAAGTTAAAAAAAAACCAACGAGCTCGTATGGACAGAAGATATCTTAGACATCAGTATGGCAGTAACTTCACATTACTCAGGCTGTAATGTGAAGGACCAAATCCAAAATAAAACTCCAGTTGAAATATTTGAAAGATTTATCGATAAAGAAATTATTACCGTTATTATTGAACAGACCAATTTGTACGCTACGCAGAACAATAATCATGTATTTCAAGTAACTGAAGAAGACATCAAGGTATTTATCGCAATTCTACTTTTGAGTGGATACCACAGGTTGCCAAGAGAACATCACTATTGGTGTTTAGATGAGGATCTCCTGGTTCCCCCAGTGGCCAACAGTATGTCAAGGAACCGTTTTCAAGAAATCAAGAAATATCTACATTTGACCGATAATTCACAAATAGATAAAAACGATAAAATGGATAAACTAAATAAAAAATTTCAACAGTTTGGCATATTCAACAAACGTTTCTCAATCGATGAAGCCATGATTTTGACACATGAAAAAGTTGCCTTTTTTTAAAAAAAAAAAAAATTCTTGAGATCAAATGGGTTAATACTTCGTGGGTCCTCCTCTTGCCTTTATTACAGCTTAGCTACAGCAAGACCTTGACACAATCAATATCCTGGTGAATGCAACTGTCAATTCATGGTTCCATACCCTTATAATGGCTTCTTGGAGCTCCCAAATTGTTTTCAACTTCTTGTGTATTTGAGTCTCCAGATTCTCAATGGGATTGAGACCTGACTGTGTCCTGGCCATGGTAATCACTGAATCGAGTTTTCATTGATCTACTTACTAACCTGCAACAAAAATTAAAGCTTTTTTTAAGTACTAAACTCAATTCATATGGTACGTTTTACAGTTATGATAGCATTACTTACACTTTTTGCCCTATGACAAGGGGCAGAGTCATCCTGAAAGATGCAGATCATTGTTATGGTAAAGTGACCTCTGATAGTAGGCAGCAATTCTTCTAAAATTTTCTGGTACCAAGTGACCAACACCATGATATGACATGCAGTCCCAGATCATCAGACTGTTGACACCAGACAGTCAGGGTTGAGTTTTTTTCCCCTGATCATCTTCAAACTGCCTGTCTGCTGTAGGTTCCCTGCTGGTTAAACTTTTCTCATCAGAAAAAAATTCCTCTTTTCCACTGATCAGGGGTTCCATTTGGCATGCTCTTTGCACCAATTTAATCAAAGTCAATCTTTTTTTTTGTTTTCTGAGTTAACAAGGGCTTTTTTTTTTTAGGGCACCTAGCTATCAGTCCTTATGGAATAAGTCTTCTAACGGTTGCAACAACAGTTGCCACAACTCCCATTTGTTCTTACCAGTCCCGTTTTAGTTCTGCAGAAAACACACAGTAATTTTTGAGGTAGAGCAGCTTTAGAAGTCATGTTGGCACAGTGTAGACAGTGGCTTTCTTCCTGCCCCCCCCCTTCCTTCTTCCATTCAGCAGATCCAGTTTCCATCACTTACAACAGCAGCCATACCACAGTTGATTGACTACAGGACACCCTTTTAGCTATTTCACGAGAGGAATAGCCTTCTCTATTCAAAGCTTGACTCGCACTTTTTCTGCAAGGTGTTAACTGCACACAACTAGCCATAGTGATCTCAGCATTAAAATGCGAAAACTAGCTCTTGTTGTGTATTTATAGTATAAAAAAAATTCTGATGCAATAGCAGCAACACATTATGCAGAAACACACAGAAATGATAGATGATGCAATACAATGAAATATCTAATGATAAACCAATGAAAATGACCATTTAACTACTAAAAACTATATTTATGTAAGGTGATGTGGTTTCTATGAACGTGAAGGGTATATTTATTGGAACTGTTCAATATATATATAGTTCAAAATAAATTTGATTTTTACTATTTGATAAAAAATCAATTTTATTCCTGACTTTACATGTTAACTGAATTCTAAAGATGCTTATTATTTTCTCTTTTTATTTTTTTCATTATATATTAACCAGAATTTTAAGACTTAATTTCTGATTGAATAAATAAATCGAATAAATTGCCTGGTCAAAAATATCCAGATGCTACATATATCACAACCATGGCTCATAGAGGTATAAAAAGAAGCAAAACAGTTCTGCATTCTTCATAGACAAGCATTAACAGTAAAATGGACTATACTGAAAAGCTTATGATTTTTGACGAGACACTATCTGTCTTATTGCAGCTCCTTGATCATCTGTAAGTGAAGGTATTGTGAAATGGAAATGCCTAGAAGCAACAACTGCACAATTACAACCCAGTAAGCCACATAAAATTACGGAAAGGGACTGTTGAGTGCTGAAGCTCTTTGTCAGGAGCTGAAGAAAATGGATTGGCATGACTGCACTATAGCACACAAGCCAACATCAACAAGAGCAATGTCAGTGTTAGGTGAAGTAGTGCAAAGCTTGCTGCCATTGGACTGTGGCACAGTGGGAACATGCTTTCTACAGTGATGAATTGGCCTGCTAGATAGCGAAGCATCTAGCAGTCCAATATGAATGAGTCTGGATTTGGCAGATACCAGGAGAATGTTACTTGCCTGAACATGTTATGGCAACTGTGAAGTTTGGTGGAGGAGGCATCATGGTCTGGGGGTGTTTTTCAAGATTTAGACTGGGACCCCTTATTCAGTGGCTGAGAATGTCTGTGGCCTATGGCATTCTCGACAATTTTGTGCTTCCAACTTTATGAAAACAGTTTGTAAAGCCCCTTTCCTGTATCAACATGATAATTTCTTGATCCACAGAGCAAGGTCATTGCAGGAATGGTTTGATGAGATAGGTGTTGAAGAACTTGACTGGCCTGCACAGAGCCATGATCTCAACCCCATTGAATACCTGTAGGATGAATTGGAATGGCAATTGCAAGCCATTAATCACCTGAAATCAGTGACCAACATCACTAATGCTGTTCTGGAAGAATGGAAGGGAACTAACTGTAGCAGTGTACTAGAATTTAGTGGAGTCTTCCCAGAAAGCTGTTATAGCAAACAGTGGACCAGCTCCATATTAATTCCTTTCTTAGTAGAGTGATAGTTGAGATGAGCAGGCATCTGGTATTTTTGATCAGATATTGTGTATATGCATTTACATAGACATAATGAAAGGTTTTATCATGAATTAATTTATGCATTTCAGGCTCTAGTTGATATGGCACCAAAATATATTTTAGAGCAGTTTTTGGAATCAGAACTTCTTATAAATATTACTGAGCATGAGGTATGATAATTTTTAAAATTATTTTCCAAAATATTTCTCATTTCCTGATATATATATATCCTCAAAAAGCATATACTACAATAGTCCAGCAGTTAAGTTTACACTATTATTAGCTTCCTACCAAAACCATTTTTCCAGATTAATCTGCAATTTGTATGGTCTCCAGTAGATCTCATTTTGGTTGCCTAAGGCATTGCTTAAATATATTAAAACATAAATCTTAGAGATACACATTATCAAGAGTAAGAGGAAAGTGAAGCAAGATTTTTTCTGATGAGAAATAAGATAGGACTATGTTTTTGTAACACTGAAGTTCACAAGATTATCCTCACCCCACTGAAGGATAGCAAAGAAATCAGAGTTTAAGGCATTTGGTTGGTTATTTAAAATCCTGAAGCTTCTAATGATTGTGTACTACAAGGGTTGTCAAACAAAGAGGAATGTAATGCTGTCATAATCAAAATTATGAATAGGATTTGAGGGCAAGGAGAGAAAGCTATTTTTTAACTATAGGAGGAAGGGAGTGGATGAAAGTACAGAGCCCTGGAGTGCTTTAGCATCGGTGAGGAAATCTGAGAGGAAGCCATCTACCACAACACAAACAATCAATGAGAAAGCTGGCAACCTAATCACAAATAGTAGCAGCCAGACCATAAAATGGTAGTTTACTGAGTAGACTTTTATACCAGATACAGTCAGATGTCCTAGAAATGTCAAGAGCATCCATGTCAGTTTTTCTGTACCATTCTGTGATATGTGTCCAAAGGTGGGTGGTGGATTCCCATCTCATTACCTGAGATGAGAATCCTAAACTTGACTTTATGACCTCAAGACAAAAGGAATGGAAAAAGTTGGTACTTGCAGTGGTTCAGAAAGCTAAGGAAGAACTAATTTCATGAAATTCTAACCAGCATATTTTATAGGCATTTATCTGGCTGCTGTGTGTTTTTATCACAAATTGCATTTGTGATAAAAACACACAGCAGCCAGATAAATGCCTATAAAAACACTTCAAATTGTAAAAAAACTGAAAAGGAAATAATGTCCTGTCATTGATATCTTCTTGGGGCAGATGAAAACAAAGTTAATTCAGAAGTCAAAACTAAATGTGACTGTCTCCCAGATCTTTGGCAAATGCAGCCACAGTTATTGAAGTTAGAGGAGTGTAAGAGTGAGAATGAAAGCCACTTTTCCAAAAATAGTGAATTTCATTCCTCATTTGCCATGCAGATGATTGCAAATGTAGTTTATGTTCCTCAAAGCAGATATTAACAGATCTGCTAGTTAAATTAAACTTGCAAAGAAATTATATTCTTGTTTAATCCTTTATCCAAGCAAACAGTTTGTGCATGATGTATCTTCATGACTAGGCTGCTTGTATATAGAGGTTGACTTCACATCAATTACCTCAATCCCATAATGCAGATCACATTTCCTTTTAGATGTGCATAATGCTATGCATTATGAGAGTGCCACTGTAAAATATATAGTTTTCTTTTCTTTGTCTTTTGTTGTTGTTCTGTCGGCTTTTCGTTATTTCAATTGCTCTATCATAAATGTTTTTACTCTACTCACCTATTACTTAATTTCGTAAATTCCTTTATTTATTCTTATCTTTATCTTGCTACTCTATTTACCCTAATCCTTAAGTTCTACTTTCGGTATTTCTTCCTTATGCCGGAGATCTCTAGAAATTTATTAATGACTGCGCCACTAAAGTTCTCCTAATGGCAAAAGAAGACATTCGTACCTCCAGTAGATTCTAATTAATCAGTTATATATCCTTTCTTGGCCAAGGTTTGTAGTCATGGCTTCAAATGCGTTCTCTATCTTAACTCACTTCTTATCTTATGGTTCCTGCTTTTAGGATCGAATTAAGTTTTTTGGATCAGGTGCATTACAAAAGATAAATCAGATGACACCTTCGTATAATAATAAACAAGCATATTTAATGACTAATTGAATAATTGTTCACAGTACAAAAAATCAGGAGAGATCGCCCTCAAAAAATCTCAGTTTCAATCATGCAATTAAGTGTAACACTTAAGATATCCTCTCATATTCGCTCACTTAATCTCAACAACCAAATTTACATCACAAACAACAAATAATTACATTTACATACAGATATTACAAGTGCATACAATTACCATATTTCAGTTTCAATTATTCATCTTATATAACTCTCAAGGTAATCTCTCATAACCACTTAATTAAATATTAATAATCACATCAGCAGAATTCTTAACTCCTAAGAATTCCTTAATCAATCTTATGACATAAACAACAGGTAAACACACTAACATAGAATTATCATGAATACATATAGTTATCAATCTAATCACTTAGCCCAAATTGCCTTTCGGGAAATTAACTGTGCTCAGTTTCACATCCGTTTATAGTTACACACCCCCACTAGCATTATTCACATGTAAGTTATTATTGCCTTATCAGTTCATTGGGGGATTCTCTTGCATCAAAAATTAAACAAATAGACAGACTCACATGGGTTTCTTCCTGCCTTGTGTATACTTTCCTTCTCTGTTCGATTCGGCGTTTCAAGGTTCCCTCTCTGCTCCGTGTTTTGGAATTCTTCCTTTGGAGTCACAGAGCACTGATGAGTCATCACGTTAACTAGCGGGATATGAGGAGAGATTTTCCAGTGTCTTGAACGGCCCAGTGAAGAACTATGGTGGTCGGGGCATGCTTGGACTCAATAGAGCGGCAGAGTTTTAGGACTGACTTGACTAGATTTCTCCTTATTTGATCGCCTCCGGATATCCTCGACTGTGAACTGGAGCAGCTCTCGGTGGACGGACCTCTGTCTTCCTCCCTCTGACTAGCGACCCCTCTCGATCTCGAACTCACGTGGTCAAGATTTCCCAAGATGAAAAAAAAGTCCTCGTCTCTTAAGATCCATGCATTATATCCACCTGCACCCCTCAACTTTGGGTTAAGTTTTTGGAACCCCTTATGTTCCCATGCAAATCTTGCATATAGTTATGAGAAGCCCAGACAATATTTCGTGACTCATGATTCTCGAACTTTTGCTGACTTCCTTGTTTTTCCTCTTCATGTCTTTAATCCGATTTTGTGACCTTCGGAACTTCCTTTTGATTCACGGCACCCCTTTCTGTAATGACCTTGAAGGTCACCTGAGATTGAACTTGTAAACAACTATCAAAGAATCTACCGATCAAGCCTTTGCCTTCAACAATTCTACATCTTTTTCTTAAACAATGAGCGAGTTAATTCCCTTTGGGCTTATCATACTCTTTATACAATAATCTAACATAACAAAATAGAAATATTTGTACAAGATTTTTAGGATGTGTTCCTTCTGTAAAAAGTCTATGTATTAGAAAAATTACAATTTACACCACTATCCAGACTGGTTTCAATCTATATTGAGGTCTCATCAGCAAGAGCTGGATTCAGAAGAGATATCAATGATGCACAAATCATATATTTCTCATATACCAGTATTAAAAAAAAAGTATATCACCTTATTATTAAAATACTCCAGATCAGAGTTGTGGAAAGTTTTTTCACTTGATTACAAATTAAATTAAAATTGCTAAGAAACTATATTATTGTTTAATCCTACTAGATCTACTGGTTAATAAATGGCAGAAGCAGATTGGCTATGAATAAAGTGACAAGCGAGTCTCTGAGAGACCAGTCAGCAATTAATAGATTGCTCTCTCTTCTGGATATTATCAAACATCATGTGTGGAGGGGTGTAAAATGTGATCTTTCTTTCATGAAATGAGACAGGACTGTGTTTTCATAGCAGCATTGAAGTTGACAAGGTTGTTCTCACCTCACTGAAATGTGGCAAGGGGCTGAGTGTTTAACGCCTTGCTTATTGTAAAAGTTTTTGATTTGGGATATTCAAGCTGCAAGTTTTTCCAAATAAAAAGAGGAATGAAACATACTGTCATTAATGAAACTATGAAATGATCATAAGATCATTTATGAATAGGAAAAGTTTTGTGAAATTACATATCCCTGGAGTACCCAGAGCTCTGTGCTTTCCATAAAGTGTATGTGTGTGTGTGTGGGGGGGGGGGGGAATACTTGCATTGGTTATCATTTCCGAAGAAGAATAATGCCTGGTTAAGTGATGGAGAAGTTGACTGTTGATGATTTTTTCCTCTATGTTCAGCAAATTTGATGACTGCAACGAGATGATAGTGCAGTGATAAATGAGTGCAGTATTGGTAGAAAGTATAGGAGAGAAAGTGACCAATTGAAGGAAGTTTGTACTCCAGTTACAAAGGATAGAATGCAGACCATAATGTGGTACTTGACTGTACATGATAGTCACACCTGATCAAATGCCCTGGATGTATCTAGAGCAACCACTCGAGTTTCTATAAATATTTTCATATTTCAGCTCTTCAGGCAATGTTGCAAGGGACTGAGGTTGACAAAATCCATATGGTGATTGCTGATTAACTGGTTGGCTTTCAAGTGATGGAAAAGTTGACTGTTGATTTTTCTCCACTATTTTCAGCAAAATTGATGAGTGCAGTAAGATTATAGCTTGATGTATGGTTTACATGAGATATTTTCTCTGCTGTAAAATAGATGATAGATGAGTATGAAAGATATGAAGATGGATATTAATTCTGGACTGAGGATGATGAAATCCATATGGTAGTCACTGATTAACTAGTTGGTTTCCAAGTGATGCTTTCAGCAAAATTGATAAGTGCAGTGAGATGATAGTTTGATGTATGATTTTATCTCCTTTCTTTGGAAAGGATTGAATATGCAATTGTTTTCTATGTTGTAAAATAGAAAACAGCTTAAGTATGAAAGATATAAAGACAACATAGAATAGCTGTTAATTCTGGAGTGCAAGTTTTTAGACACAACTAGGGAAGGATATTCAGTCTAAAGCTTTTTCTGATACTTCCATTAATCATCATTTCAAGAGAAGAATAATGCCAGTCAGTCTTGTCTTTGGGTAATGTTACAATAGTAACATCTGAATGTGGGAAAACTGGAAACATAGATAGCCAAAAGTTGTGGCCTTGGCCAAGGACCAGAAGACTTATTAGACCAGATGAGACTGGCATTAGAACATTTTTGCACTTGGCCCATTCAGAGTTTAATTTAAAATTGCTAGTTCTCTTTTTTGTAACTATTTCATGCTGTAATGTAGGCTGAATGTGAAGCCAGAGTTTAGGTTTTGTTGAGCTACTTGTGGCATGCCTTTTCTTGGACTGCTTGGCAAACTTGTTGGAAAACCAAGGTTTACGAGAATGGAGCACTAATCCACTAAAAATCTGGGATTTTTAGTGGAATTAATGCCTTTATTCTGCAAGAATTATTTCAGTTACTTATTTAAATGAACAAGAAGAGTGAAAATAGCAATGACCTCAAGATGGAGTAATCGATATTATCACAGAGGTTAGCTACAATTTCTACAACTACTACGAGGGTGGTCTGAAACATTCTCGGCCTAACAATGAAAAAACGAATTTATAATTTCAAAATTATTTTTATCTTTCAACATAATCTCTCTTAAGACTAATACATTCCAGTGATGCTCCAGTGCCATTATCCCGTCCCTGTAGTGGTTTTCAGTAAGATCTGCAAAATACCCCTCTACAGCTGCAATCTCTTCTTGATTCGAAGAAAAACGCTGACCAGCGAGGAAGAGTTTTAGTTTTGAGAAGAGATGGAAGTCAGAGGGAGCCAAATCTGGAGAATAGGGTGGATGTTCCAACAATTCATAGTGCAGATCCCTTAACTTTCCCATTGCCAAAACACCTTTGTGGGCAGGTGCATTGTCCTGATGAAAGATGATTTTTTTCTTCTGCAAACTGGGTCTTTTCTCACGAATTTTTTCATCTAGTCTGGTTAAAAGATTGGAATAATATTCCCCTGTTATTGTTTTACTCTTTTCAAGATAATTGATAAACAAAATGCAGCATCCCAAAACATCGATGCCATGACCTTTCCTGCTGATGGAACAGAATTTGTTTTCTTTGACACCGAACAACTGGCTTCCGTGCACTGTTTTGATTGCTGTTTGGTTTCGTGTGTAACGGTGAATCCAAGTCTCATCCATAGTATTAAATCGACGCACAAAATCAGTTTTATTCTTGTTAAAATGCTCCAAGCACTGTTCAGAGATTTTCATGTGAATGCGTTTTTGGTCTGCTGTGAGCAAGTGAGGCACCCATCTTGTGCAAAGCTTTTTCATTTGCAATTCTTCATGCAAAAGATATCCTACATATTCTTTTGAAATGCCTATAATCTCAGCAATTTCATGCACTTTGACTCGCCAGTCATCCAATACCATATCATGCACTTGATCAATGATTTCTGGTGGTGTTACACTTTTTGGACGTCCTTCATGTGGATCATCTTCAAGGCTGGTAGGGCCATGTTTAATCTTGGCAGCCCATTTCTTAATTGTCAAAAACGAAGGAGAAGAGTGCCTATAAACTTTTATGAACTTTGAATGAATTTCTTTTGGCTTTAAATTAAACTTTCTTTTACAAAGAATTTTATAACTGAATGATACTCAATTTTATCCATTTCAAGGGATACAGATAACACTTGCTTCAGACAGCTGTATAAAACAAACTACTTGATAGAATGACTTGTGATTTCATGTGGTTGCTTATAACAGATGTACCAACTTAGAAAAGAAAAATCTTGCCGATAGTGTTGCCATCTATGGTCGAGGCCGAGATCTATTCAGACCACCCTCATACTACTACTTTGTCACTACAGCAGTGCTAAAAGTACCATTATGGGCTAGTGATTGTGCAATACATAGCCTCTCCCAGCCAACTCCAACTTTCCATGCTATGGCCTGTTTTCATAAATTGGACTCTGGCAAGGTGAGTATTGCTGCCTTGAAAGCATATCTTCTCTTCTTCTTTTAAACCTTTTTTATAGTCATTTCTGGCTATAGGTGTCTCCCATTTCTCCCTGTTTTTATCCTGAGTGTGTTGGTGCCAAGGAGTTCCAGTTGTTTTTCGTGTATCATATGACTGCCACTCCAGTATAACTTTTCTCCATCTATTGTCCTTGAGTCTTGTAATGTGTCCTGCCCATTTCCATTTCTTTCGAAGTATGTTTTCTCCAATACTTAAAAATTTTGTTTTCGCTCTTATTTCTTCATTTTTAATTTTATCTTTGAGTTTTATGTTTAGCAGACATTTTTCCATTCAGCTTTCTGTTTTTGTATATTTTATCTATTATTTCCTTTTTGATTGGCCAAGTTTCTGCTCCATATGTCATATCAGGCAATACACATTAGTTGAACAATCTTTCTCTGTTCTCAGTTTTATTTTGCTGTTTAAAAATCTCTTCAATTTTCCAAAAGCTGACTATCCCATTCCTATTCTTCTTTTCACTTCTTCCATGACTCCTTGTTTCTTCATTGTTAACAATTTTCCTAAGTATACATACTCATCTACTATTTCAATTTCTTTATTGTTTACTTTAATAACGTTGTGTCTTTCATCATATCCTTTTCGGTTTGACATTATTTTGGTTTTCTCAGAATTAATGTCTAAACCAATTTCTGTTGATTTATTTGTTAGATCTTCTATCATTTTTTTTTTTTTTTAATCTTTCATATTGTTTGCAATAATAAGAATATCATCAGCAAATCTTAGGTTAAATAATAAAACAACACGTAAAAGCCACAGTGATATCTTTAATTAGTAAAAGGACAGATATTTCATATAATAACTAATATTTAAGGAATTGACAGCGTATACTGGAAATATAGATTAAATAAACTTTAATATACACTTTCCGATATTTCGGCGAACGTCACGTTGCCATCTTCTTGGGAACTTACTAAAAAGACACGTGCACACAAGTACTAATACAACAAATGAGACTGAGGCTAGGACGCTAGCGTTTTCCTAAAGTCCTGATGGTGCCCCCTTGCGGGCTATATTGGTAGTTCTTGGCCTTTGGGCTGAAGTTCTTTTGATAAAAGTTTCCCAAATTTGGGGCAGTTTCATGCATCCAAATTTGTTGAGGTTTGGCATGTTCCTAAGGGCCGAGGCTGATTCCATGAATAGTCTTTCATACTTGAACTTGCTGCGGTGTATTACTGTGGCTTTCTTCCATCTTATTCTGTGGCGAGTATCCAGAGCGTGGTCTGCAAGCCCAGAGTGGCTGTACTAGTGAAATCGGATGTAATCCTTGTGTTCTGAGATTCTGATATTTGCTGTCCTGCCTGTTTGGCCAAAGTAGGACAGTTTACAGCTGCAAGGGACCTGGTATACACCAGGTAGGTCTAGGGGAAGTGGTTGGTCTTTGGTGGAGCGGATAAGGGATGCCAGTTTTCTACGTGGTCTGTAACAGGTGGTCAAGTCATGTTTTTTTAAGATTTTATTGATTTTTTCTGAGGTGCCTCTGATGTAGGGAATAGTGATGGATTTAGAGTAATCTTTTTTGTGAAGGGGAGGGGGTGGTGGGTTGTGGATAATTGGGTTAAGTATTTTTTGGAGGGGGTAGCCGTTGGCTGAGAAAATTTCTCAGCCAACGGCTACCCCCTCCAAAAAATCCAAAAAATACTTAACCCAATTATCCACAACCCACCACCCCCTCCCCTTCACAAAAAAGATCACTCTAAATCCATCACTATTCCCTACATCAGAGGCACCTCAGAAAAAAATCAATAAAATCTTAAAAAAACATGACTTGACCACCTGTTACAGACCACGTAGAAAACTGGCATCCCTTATCCGCTCCACCAAAGACCAACCACTTCCCCTAGACCTACATGGTGTATACCAGGTCCCTTGCAGCTGTAAACTGTCCTACTTTGGCCAAACAGGCAGGACAGCAAATATCAGAATCTCAGAACACAAGGATTACATCCGATTTCACCAGTACAGCCACTCTGGGCTTGCAGACCACGCTCTGGATACTCGCCACAGAATAAGATGGAAGAAAGCCACAGTAATACACCGCAGCAAGTTCAAGTATGAAAGACTATTCATGGAATCAGCCTCGGCCCTTAGGAACATGCCAAACCTCAACAAATTTGGATGCATGAAACTGCCCCAAATTTGGGAAACGTTTATCAAAAGAACTTCAGCCCAAAGGCCAAGAACTACCAATATAGCCCGCCAGGGGGCACCATCAGGACTTTAGGAAAACGCTAGCATCCTAGCCTCAGTCTCATTTGTTGTATTAGTACTTGTGTGCACGTGTCTTTTTAGTAAGTTCCCAAGAAGATGGCAACGTGACGTTCGCCGAAATATCGGAAAGTGTATATTAAAGTTTATTTAATCTATATTTCCAGTATACGCTGTCAATTCCTTAAATATTAGTTATTATGTCTAACCAGCGTATAAGCCTCTCAACAAGATATTTCATACTAAAATTAATAGTACATCTTCAGTGTCTGTAACAGTAATAGGAATGGAATACAAGCTAAATGTTCAGTGGATCACCTCTTAAAATACAATTGTTACAGTGTGCTAAGAAATAATAGAAAATAACACATTTAATCTATTAAGATAAATGGTTTTTTTTACATAAGATAAAAGTCTCCCAGATCCTCTAAATATCAGAGGCACCTACATCTTAGGTTATTTAATTCGATTAATAGTGACTTCTTTATTGGACCATTTTAAATTACTTATAAGTTCCAGTATTAATGTGAAGAGTTTGGGAGAAATGGTGTCCCCTTGCCTTATTCCTTGATTTATGTGAAATTTTTTGCTTATTTGATGTGGCATTTCCATACATATATTTTATTATGTCAATAAATTGTTTTTCAATGCCATAATCTCTAAGAGCTTCTATTATTGATGATGTTTTTTATGCGATCAGAAAATTTTTTTAAAAATCTATGAAGGCAACGTGAAAAGGAAGGTGGTATTCATTGCATTTTTCAATAAGCAGGCTTATTGATTGAATATGATCTATTGGTATATTTAAGTTCTTTCTGAAAAACCTGCTTGTTCAGAGGGTTGTATTGAATCAAGTCTTGTTTCTAATCTATTGGTTATAATTCTAGTGAAAAGCTTATAAATGTGAGATAACAAACTAATAGGTTTGTATAATAGATTTAGTTTAATCCTTTATCCCAGTGAGAGCAAACAAAGTTTGCGCCTGAAAATATCTTCAGGACTAAATATATAGTGTTGTACTATCTTATCCAGTAAGTAGTGCAACACCAAGGCAACTCGTGGCAAAGGTGGAGCAAGCTACCAGGCACTTCTAACCCAGTATCTCCCATAATGCAAAACACATTTCCTATGTGGATATGTATACTGTTATGCATTAAAGGGATTGGCCATCTACCCAGACTAGTTTCGACCTTTATTGAGGTCTCTTCAGTGGGAGCCAGGCCCAGAGCTGGAGATACCAGGCAGAAGCAGTAGCAAGTCATCTGTGCCTATGGGAGTTGCCAAAAGGTTTATCACCTTTTTTAAAAATTACTCTGGATTTAGAGAAAGATGTTGAAAATTTATTTATCACTAGGTTAGACTATAATAGATTTAGTTTAATCCTTTATCCCAGTGAGAGCAAACAAAGTTTGCGCCTGAAAATATCTTCAGGACTAAATATAGTGTTGTACTATCTTATCCAGTAAGTAGTGCAACACCAAG
This sequence comes from Typopeltis vanoorti, assembly GCF_054136105.1. Lineage (NCBI taxonomy): Eukaryota > Metazoa > Arthropoda > Arachnida > Uropygi > Thelyphonidae > Typopeltis > Typopeltis vanoorti. The sequence continues at coordinate 50,126,332 of NC_143566.1, read as the reverse complement.
GCAACTCGTGGCAAAGGTGGAGCAAGCTACCAGGCACTTCTAACCCAGTATCTCCCATAATGCAAAACACATTTCCTATGTGGATATGTATACTGTTATGCATTAAAGGGATTGGCCATCTACCCAGACTAGTTTCGACCTTTATTGAGGTCTCTTCAGTGGGAGCCAGTCCCAGAGCTGGAGATACCAATTGACAATTGACAATTGACATTTATGTCTTTAAGGGTGAAGCAAGATGCTTTTCATATTCCCCGCTATCTGTCGTGGTTACAGTGAGGGTAAAATTTACGAGCAGTTTGCTCGCCCTGAATGGGCATGGAGATTATGCATCGTTATAGGAGGCTAATATAGTTTTTGGTCTTCTATATTTGAATATGTCCGTTGGCTCATATGCTGCAGCTTGTTGAATCAAATCATTGGGGTGTGTGGACGTCTTTAGAAAAAACTTGGAAGCTAAGGATTGTAGATAAGAGAGAATATATGGAATATTTGTGTCTCTATGGAGCTGGCTGTTTCTAACATACCACGGGACGTTCAGAATCATTCTCAAGCACTTGTTCTGCACACGCTGAATCTTGATAATGTTAGCGTTAGAGGTGTGGCTCCAGGCTGGAGAGGCATAGGTGATTATGGGACGAATCGTCATCTGGTAAAGTTGCAATTTGATTCTGTTGCTGAGCTTGCTATTTCTATTAATTAGCGGGTAAATCTGAGCTATGGCTTTAGATGCTTTTGCACATGCAGACTTGATATGTTGGTTGAAAGATAGCTTTTTGTCGAGAATTACACCCAGGTAATTTGTTTCTGTCTGCCAGGGAATTTTAGTATTGAATAGTAACACATCTCCTGCAGGAGACATTGGCCTTTTTGAGAAAAGAACCGCTGAGCTTTTCAGGGGGTTGACTTCCAATCTCCACCTAGAGAACCAACCCTCCAGCTTTAGAATGTTTTCTTGAAGCTTTCTAGTAACGAAGTGGGGTCTGAGGGATCTGGTTAGTATTGCCGTATCGTCCGCATACAGCGCTAAAATGGAAGTCATCGGATTGTGAGGGATGTCTGACATGTATACAGAAAACAGCAATGGAGCCAGTAGAGATCCCTGTGGCACTCCAGCAAAGATATGGCGCTGGGACGATATAGAACCGTTAATTTTAACTTGCATTGTTCTATTCTGAAGATATGAACGGATTAGATGAACCATTTTTAGTGAGATGCCGGCTGAGATAAGTTTGTGCAGGAGTCCAAAATGCCAGATTTTATCAAATGCTTTAGATAGGTCTAGGAAAACAGCTCCTGTGTACTGGCGCCAGTTGTAGCTGGTGATGATATATTCCACAATTCTATGGATTTGCTGGGTAGTACTATGGTGTTGCCGAAAACCAAACTGTTCTTTAGGGAGGATGTTTAGGTCATTTATTGAGGTTTGGAGTCGTGAGAGGATGACCTTCTCTGCAATCTTACCCAGGTTGGAGATGAGACTGATTGGACGATAATTCTGCGGTAAGTGTGGGTCTTTGCCTGGCTTATGTATAGGAATCACATCAGCCAGTTTCCAGGTGGAAGGAAAATAGTGAAGTCTTAAGATTGCATTTATTATACTGGTCAGATGCACTATAGCTTTTCGAGGCAGCAGCTTGATCACCCTGTTTGAGATGCTGTCTGGTCCAGGAGCTTTATTGTTCTTAAGTTTTTTAATAATATCATATAATTCAACAGGTGATGCGGGTGCAATATGATCAGCACTGGTATCCGGGAGGTTTAGTGCATGTCTAACCTGTCTGTGGATTTTATACAGATGATTGAAATCAATGTTGTTATAAGATGGTTTGCACTGATCCTCAAGATTTTTAAGTATGGCTTCTGCCTTATCTGCATCTGTGTGGATTAGGCCCTGGTTTGAGATTATAGGGGGGAGGGATCTGTTTTTGTTTTTGATGTTTCTCAGTAGGCCCCAGATAGAGTGATCAATAGGTGAGATAGAGGCTAACTTTTTATCCCAAACTTCGTTTCTATGCGTTTTAAGTGCATCTCTTACTGCTCCATTCAATCTATTAAGCACTGTCTTATCCTGAGGAGCGCGAGTGTTACGAAATCTCTTCCTAGCTCTGTTCTTCTCTCTGATCAGGTCCATAATGTCCTCAGGCAAACGATCAGGCTTGGGAACAGGTTTCTGGAAGGTTGCAACCATTATAGCGGACTTAATCTGTTGGGTGAGGCTAGTCACTGCAGAATCCACATCTTCTGGTGTGCATATGTGTGGGACGGGTCCTATTTGATCCCGAAGTGCTTTAGACAATCTCTCCCACGATATGCCTGAATGAGGAGGAGACAGGCATTCTTGTTCTCCCAATTGCAGTAGAATTGGGTTGTGATCCGACGACAGCTCGTTTAGTGATGTAAGGCTGTACTGTAGTTTAATGTCTTGCAGGATGGCTATATCCAAGATGTCAGCAGTGCCAGATGTACTGAGATGAGTTGGTTCGGTAGGTCCAGCCACAACAGCATGGTTTAATCCTGTGTAGCTAGAAAGGATACGACCATTTTTGTTAGTGGATTTACTGTTCCAAGCAGGATGCTTTGCATTGAGGTCTCCAGCGATGATGATCGGTCCTTTTACTCCAAGGATGGCATCCAGATCTGAGGTCAATAATGTCTTTAATGGAGGGTTGTAAGCAGAAAAAATTTTGAGGTTCCCAATTGAGTTTGTGAGAACATTGATTCCTGTGATTTCGAGGTTGGTGGTAGTAGGGTTGGTTATTGAGTGATGATTGATATAGCTTTTGATAAGAGTGGCTGTACCTCCACCTCTATACCCAAGCCTGTCGTTTCTGTAAATCTGATACCCTCTGATTTTCAGGGTGTCAGCAGGCCTCAGGTGAGTTTCATTAATTAGCAGTATATCTGGGTTGTATCTATTATTAAATTCCTGGATTTCTAATAGTTTGTTTTTTATACCGTTGGCATTCCAACCGATAATCCTAAGAGAGTTTGGGACGATTTTTTTCCTATGCATCAGAGAGTGCAGATAATATGGATTGGGTTTGCTGTAGGAATCTTTTTGTGACACTTAAGGATGGATTTGAGTTGCTGAAATCCTGGAGCATGTTTGCAAGAGAAGAGGTGATAACAGCTGATAGATTTGAGTGTGGAGTATTCCGGTTCTGGGTTTGTACTATCTGTTTGGAGCGGGCCACATCAGCATATGTTCTTACTTGATGTTGAAGATTCGTTTTCTTAAGGGGCTCAGTTAATGATGGGCGAGCACCAGTTGTCATGTTCTCACTCTTGGAGAACTGAGTAGCCTGAGCTTCAGGAACTCTCGCATTAGATGACGAGGTAGATTGATGACTGGGATCATTCCATCTGTTTTTGGGATGATGCATACACCCTCTATAATTAGCAGGGTGGGGACCCCCACAATTAGCGCACTTAGCCGGGGTGGTTTTTGGCTTGGCGCAGGTGTTTGTGGGGTGATTCTCGCCACATTTTACGCATCTGAACTGAGCTTTGCATAGCTTCTGGGCATGGCCAAATTTTTGGCACCGGTGGCACTGCCCAGAAGATGATTTCTTTCTCAATGGTTCTGTGGTGATTTTGAGTCCACAGATTGATTTTAAATTATAAATGTCTTTGTAGATGTTATGAATTTCTACTAAGACTAAAGGCATAGGTGTCTTATTTGATCTAAACATTCTAGTGACCTTTATGGGGGGTAGTTCCTGTAGGTTAAGGTCAGTAACTATTTCATCTGTGTCAATATCCTCAGAGACTCCTCGTAAGACTACTTTCAGATTTTTTTCAGAGGCAAGTGAAAATGTGTGATATTGGGTTCCTCTAGTATCCAGTTCCTTTGTAAGGTTTCTATAGTCAGCCACCGTGGTGGGCTGAATTCGTATTCCCTCGTCTGCATTTTTAGCAGACGTGTAATGAATTTGTGAATTTGCCATGATGGTTCTGAGTGTTGTCCATCTCTGCTTTTCCCTTAGGATAATCGGTGGCACCTTTTCATTGTGGGAAACAGAGGGATCTGAAATGGGAACATCCTCTTCCATACCAACAACATTTGTTGATTCAGCAGCAAGAATTTTTCTCTTCTTACGTGCGTGAGTTTCTTCTTGATCAGAAGGATTAGAGGTAGAGACAACTAGATTGAGTTTTTCCTCCACTTGTGGGGAGTCTTCATTTTCCTCAACTTCAACTTCAGGTGAGGAATACAAATTTAAGTAGCCGGGCCAATCCCGTTCAAACTTTTTGAGGAGCTTTTTAATAAAACTGAGTGCTAGCTTTTTATCGAGTGACTCAATAATAGTGTCGGGGTCAATCATGCTAGTAGGCCATGTCAACTTGAACTTCTTTTGTAGTTTATCAATGAGTTCAAGAGCTGGCTCTCTTTCGAGCAGATCAGCAAATACGTCCAGGTCAGGCACGCTCATATCGATTTAGTTGCGTATGTGCGTTAATAAAATATCCCGCAGGTCTAAAGACCTGCCAGCAGAAGTTTTTGTAAAATATCCCGCAGCCGCAAAGGACTACCAGCAATATCAAGCATAGGCGCGTCAACTAGCAACAAGATGTTAAAATACAACAACGACACTAATGGCAGTAGGCCTAGCGTATCGCCTTTGCGAAGTCAGTTGACTTACCTTGTATGGGAAATAAAATGTAAAATGCCTGTTTATTGCGGCAAGCAAATAACTGATATTACTAATGAATATAAGCATAAATCTCTGAAAACTTATCAGTCAAATACACAATTCACCATCAATAACACACGACACAAAACACTAACACGCGAGCCGCCATTTTTCCACTCAGTCTCATCCTGGAGATACCAGGCAGAAGCAGTAGCAAGTCATCTGTGCCTATGGGAGTTGCCAAAAGGTTTATCACCTTTTTTAAAAATTACTCTGGATTTAGAGAAAGATGTTGAAAATTTATTTATCACTAGGTTAGACTATAATAGATTTAGTTTAATCCTTTATCCCAGTGAGAGCAAACAAAGTTTGCGCCTGAAAATATCTTCAGGACTAAATATAGTGTTGTACTATCTTATCCAGTAAGTAGTGCAACACCAAGGCAACTCGTGGCAAAGGTGGAGCAAGCTACCAGGCACTTCTAACCCAGTATCTCCCATAATGCAAAACACATTTCCTATGTGGATATGTATACTGTTATGCATTAAAGGGATTGGCCATCTACCCAGACTAGTTTCGACCTTTATTGAGGTCTCTTCAGTGGGAGCCAGGCCCAGAGCTGGAGATACCAGGCAGAAGCAGTAGCAAGTCATCTGTGCCTATGGGAGTTGCCAAAAGGTTTATCACCTTTTTTAAAAATTACTCTGGATTTAGAGAAAGATGTTGAAAATTTATTTATCACTAGGTTAGACTATAATAGATTTAGTTTAATCCTTTATCCCAGTGAGAGCAAACAAAGTTTGCACCTGAAAATATCTTCAGGACTAAATATAGTGTTGTACTATCTTATCCAGTAAGTAGTGCAACACCAAGGCAACTCGTGGCAAAGGTGGAGCAAGCTACCAGGCACTTCTAACCCAGTATCTCCCATAATGCAAAACACATTTCCTATGTGGATATGTATACTGTTATGCATTAAAGGGATTGGCCATCTACCCAGACTAGTTTCGACCTTTATTGAGGTCTCTTCAGTCCAGAGTAATTTTTAAATCCAGAGTAATTTTTAAAAAAGGTGATAAACCTTTTGGCAACTCCCATAGGCACAGATGACTTGCTACTGCTTCTGCCTGGTATCTCCAGCTCTGGGCCTGGCTCCCACTGAAGAGACCTCAATAAAGGTCGAAACTAGTCTGGGTAGATGGCCAATCCCTTTAATGCATAACAGTATACATATCCACATAGGAAATGTGTTTTGCATTATGGGAGATACTGGGTTAGAAGTGCCTGGTAGCTTGCTCCACCTTTGCCACGAGTTGCCTTGGTGTTGCACTACTTACTGGATAAGATAGTACAACACTATATTTAGTCCTGAAGATATTTTCAGGCGCAAACTTTGTTTGCTCTCACTGGGATAAAGGATTAAACTAAATCTATTATAGTCTAACCTAGTGATAAATAAATTTTCAACATCTTTCTCTAAATCCAGAGTAATTTTTAAAAAAGGTGATAAACCTTTTGGCAACTCCCATAGGCACAGATGACTTGCTACTGCTTCTGCCTGGTATCTCCAGCTCTGGGCCTGGCTCCCACTGAAGAGACCTCAATAAAGGTCGAAACTAGTCTGGGTAGATGGCCAATCCCTTTAATGCATAACAGTATATACATATCCACATAGGAAATGTGTTTTGCATTATGGGAGATACTGGGTTAGAAGTGCCTGGTAGCTTGCTCCACCTTTGCCACGAGTTGCCTTGGTGTTGCACTACTTACTGGATAAGATAGTACAACACTATATTTAGTCCTGAAGATATTTTCAGGTGCAAACTTTGTTTGCTCTCACTGGGATAAAGGATTAAACTAAATCTATTATAGTCTAACCTAGTCATAAATAAATTTTCAACATCTTTCTCTAATAGGTTTGTAGTTTTCTAGTTTTAATTTACTTTTTTTTTATGCAATAAAATAATATTTTCATTATTCCATATTTGGGGTCTTTCTCATTTGTTGATACATCTATTGAAGAAGACTTTCAATTCTTGTTTTAGAATATTTCTTCTGCCTTCTTTAATCATTAAACCATCCTCTCTGGCAGTTCTGTTATTTTTCATTTGTTTTAATTCTTTTTCAAAGATTTCTAATGGAGATATATCAGAGGTATTGTCATAATCTATTTTTTCTGTTAATTCTGAAATTTTCTTTCTATCTTCACTTTTATACAGGTTCATGTAGAATTTTTTGGCTTCTTCTATGAGTTCTTGTTTTTGCTAAATAAGTTTCTTCCATTTTGGTCTTGAAGAGCTATAATATTTTTTCTTCCAGATGAAAGGTAATTTCTTAGAATTCTGATGTATCCATTTTCATCAGTGATTTTTGGATCATATCATCCTCTCTTTTCTTAATGTCTTATTTTATATTTATCCTTATTGCCTTATTTATTACTATGATTTCAATAGTTCCTCTTTTTTCTTTCTGCAATCAATTGTTTTTTCTGATAGTTTCTTTGTCCAGCTCCTTCTGTTTTCTTTTAAATTTTTGCTGATTCAATAAGAATGTTTCTTACTTTTTCTTCTTCAAGGTCAATGCTTATTCATTCATGTATTTGATATCATTTGTATATTTTCTTTAAATTTCTTTTCCACTGATATCTTAACAGTATCTTTATTTGTGTATAAAATGTCTCTCAGCTTTCACCGATATATTTCTATTTTCCCTCTCATTCTATGATCAGAGGTGATGCCAATATGGTTTAAAACAATTTTTTGTTATCCCATTCACACTCAGCCAAGTTCATCTTCTGTTGGGTTTTTCTTGAAGAAGTTAGTCAGTTGCAAGAAGTTGGAGGAACAACTAGGTATAGATGTCTTTTCATTGCACCTGGTGAAATACCACCATTCTGCTTTTTTGGAAGTATGAAGTGGCTACTGCCATATTTAATCTCCAGTTTCTACCTTCCCCTTTCTCTCCACATTCAGCGTAGGTGATGGTCTTGCTCTGCTTACTTCGTGCACTGTTATTATTGAACTAGGGGGGGACAGTATTTCCTTCATTTAAGAGTACAGCAGTAATGTGCAGAGGCACTCTTTAAGGCCATGTTTCATCAAGAATATAGGCATTCCCTGTGTGAGAGTTATGTGTACAAGTTCCTCAGTTCAGCTGCATGTCCATGCTCTAAGTTTCCTGCATTCTTCAACCTTTTTATACTTTGGACCGGAGAAATATTTTGCGGACCAGCTAAGACAAAAACATAAACCAATGTAGATAGTATTTTATTTATTAAATCCAATGTTATGAAATTACAATTTTTAGCTAGTGCAACATCTGCTGCTGCTTAGAGGTTAGAAAATTTGATATACGTGGCTGGATCATTGTTTCTGAGAGACGAATAAATTTTTGGCTGACTGTCAGGAAATTTCTGCGGACCACAGGTTGAAGAACAAGGAGCTATACCATGAAAGATTGCCATACAAATATTAGCATAACTGTGGATGCAAACCCCCCCCCCCCCTCCTGCTTCTCTGTTGAGCACATCAGTTGTGCAATGTGTGATCTCACTCTAGAAACAACTCCAAAATTCCATTCAATGAGGACACACTTGTGAAAAAAAATTATAGCAATGTTAAAGACAAACCACCAGATCCCCTACAGAAAAAATGGCTACTTCAGTATCCAGTGAAAGTAACTTGAACTTACCCATAATAAAGCTTAACTGTATAACTAACAACAGTTATACAGGCTGAAAATACATTTATTGAAATCACTAATATTTCACTGGTTTTCTTTCATGTTGAGCCCATACATGAAAGGTTGGTTCATCAACCTGTAGTACGTTAGTACCATGTATGGGTAGTGCTTTGGGAAAGAAGGTACTTGTTCACATTTGATTTGAATGACATGGGAAATACAACAGGGGAGACCATTCCATAGTACAACAGCAGTTGCAGGGATGGAGGAGGAGGAGGAGAAGAAGAAACTTGTTCTGTGAGTTTCAAGGTGCACTGTGAAGGGATATTGAGCAGCAGCTGCACTTGACCAGCTTGGTACTAAGTGGGAGAATTATTGGAGCTATTTCGAATGAACATTTTCCATGGAAATATTTGTAGAACACACAGTACAAAGACCAGTCATCTGTGCAAAAGTGGGGGCAGTATTCAATGGCTGGGTGGATTTGTGATTTGTATAAGGTTAACAGGGGTAAAGTAACAGTTGGTAAGAGATGGGTCATTAATAAGTCTGATTGCTCTCCTCTGTATCGAGTCAAGCATTTTGAGGGAACTTTTGGGGGCCCCATCCCATATGTGACAGCAGTATTTAATGGCTGGATAGATTTGTATAAAGTTAACAGCTGTTCAGGGGTGAAGTAGCATCTTGAGCCAAAGAGAAATCGTAGTTTTTTAGAAACCGATGATGCCATGGTGTGATGTGTTTATGCCAGGAGCAGCTTGATGTCAAGGCAATTCCAAGAAGAGAAATTTAAAATTGTCTGGAAATTTGGGTGTTGTCAAAAATAATACTGGGAGAACGTGGTTCTTTTTTTATGAGAAATAAGATAGTATTGGGTTTTATTAGCATTAAAATTGACTTGGAGATCAGAATTGAGGGCAGTGGTGGTTCATGTTCTGAAGATTTATGAGAAATAAGATAGTATTGGGTTTTATTAGTATTAAAATTGACTTGGAGATCAGAATTGAGGGCAGTGGTGGTTCATGTTCTGAAGATTGATATGAGTTGTGTAGAGTAAGGTTTATCTAAAGAAAGGGAGGAGCTCAGTGTGCTGTCATTGGCAAAACTGTGTATGGGTTGGAGGTCAGCAGAAGTAGGTCATTGATATGTATAGTGGGAAGAGGGTTGGTGAGAGGACAGAACCATATGGAACCCTGGCATTAGTTGAATGGTGAGAGGATAAGGAACCATCCACCACCTCACATAGTGTGCATCCAGAGAGAAAGCTGGCAAACCATCTACAGAGGCTTGGGATAGACCAATTGATGGCAGCTTGCTTAGTAAGCCCTTGTGCAAGACCCAATCAAACGCCTTGGAGATAGAGTGCAACCACTTGAGATTTGCCAAACTTCTCCATGGCATTTGTGCAGAGATGGGTGACATGTGAGCAGATCTCCTGCTGATCGGCAGTGACGTAATCCATACTGGCAGTCATTTATTAGACTTCCTTCCTCTTACACCACCTTCATGGTAGTGTAGAAGTTGGGAATTGATGATTTTTTTTCCATTACTTTAGACAGGACTGAGGTAAGTGAAATGAGGCAGTAGTTGGACATCAGTGACTTGTCACCCTTCTTGGGAAGGTTGAATATAGGCCAGTTGCCAGGCTGTGGGATAGATACCAGTGGAATAAGACGGTATACACAGGCTACATAAATCAGGAGTCAGTTCTGGTGCACAAACCTTCAGGACAATTGGAGGATGCCATTAGGGCCAGGAGACTTTTTTTTTTTTTTTTAATTTGGACAGTATTTTACTCATCTCTTTCTGGAAAAAGGATAAAATTGCCATTGTCAATTATGCATGCATTGGAAGCTAAGTACGAGGCCAGGAGATTTGCCTTTTCTGTAGGTGAGGATGCAGTAGAGCCATCTGGGTATGATGGGATGGGAATAGTGTTGGGCAGAAGTTACAACCAATTGCTTTGACGAGAGACCAAAAGGCTCGGCTGCCTTTTGGACAAGCTGCTAATTTCTTGCTTTTTGCTCTTTCGAACTCTGTTTTGGAAGCGTTGATTGCTTTTTTTATTTCGGGCTCGGGTATAAGCTCTAAAGGAGGATGGAGTTCTTGATTTCAGCCAGTTATAGTATGTTTGGTTTTTCATTTGAACAGCCTTGGCGCATCTTTTGGAAAACCAGTGTTTAGTTAGGGAATGGCAGGTCAGAGTACTGTGGGGAATGTATGTTTCCATGACGGTGAGGATTACTGGCATGGAAACACTCATTCCCATCGTTGGACTACTGCTTCCAACTCAAACACATGCACCGAACTTAGGTTGGAAGGTCGGAAGCAGTAGTCCAGCGATGGGAATGAGGCATAGAAGTTGCGGAGGCTGTCCCACTTGGCACTGTTATAATGCCAAACTACTCTTGTATGGGAGTGGCTGTGTAAGCATTGTTGCATGGGGGAGGAGATGAGCACTAGACTGTGGTCAGAATTGACTAGAGTACCCACTACATTCACTATGTATTTGGAAGAGTCATTGGTCACAAAGAGAGCTAGGGTAATTGGAGAATGGTTTGGGGTATTTGGTATTCTGGTTAGCATCTAAACAAGTTGTGTAAGGCTATGTTATAGTCCTGGCTTGGTGAGTAAAAGATTTGAGGATGCTGTACTGTTGGGATGCGATTGTTTATGTTCTGCCCAGCATCATCAGAGCACAATGAAACTGGGATGGGCACACAGCACTAAGCTAAGTAATTGTAGAATTACTTAGCTTAATTACTTGTGTGGCACCCTCTGTCGGTCAGATAAGTATAAAGTTAATTCAGAGAAGTCTAGCTATTAGTTTTTAAAATGATAGTCTCCCAGATCTGTGGTAAATTAATGCAAGCATATTTGTTGATGTTGGGAGAGTGCTTCATAGCTGATGTTGATTCTAAGAATAGCCTCTCAGGCCTGTAATGACTTTTATGTAATAAAGATGGTTTGCTCCATCTGATCCTATGTGAAGGAGTATCTAGAGCAGTGGTTCTCAAACTTTTTGAAGTCGGGGCGCATTTAAAATCCTACAAATAATTGTAGGCGCACTATATACAAATTTCTGAGAAATACGTTATAATAAGTCAAATATTACAGAAAAAAAATAATGCAATATTTAAAAAAAAAATAAAATGAAACATACCTTAAGTTTATTCATTCTTGTGTTTATGAGAAACATGAGCCTGATGTGTCCTAGCGATTGCTTCAATGTTTGGGCATATATTTGAAAGGCAAACTCTCATTTCCTTGTCAATACATTGAAGAGTTCCTCTCTTTTTACACTTAATTGTGGTGAGGGTAGAAAATCCTAATTCACATAAATGTTGAAAATTGTAGTAAAATGTTCAAAGCTTTTTTTAGATATTGACACATTCTTCTTTTATAGAAATGCAAAAGGCTTCAAGAGACAATTCCTTATGTTTAATCATCAATCCACGATCAGTGGATATAGCTGCCAGTTCTTCTTCTGTTAATGTTAAACCAAAATCACTTGAAGTTTCCATAAATGGGTTTCTAATCCAATCGTATTGTTCAGTGTTAAGTGATGAAAAATAAGAACTCAATTTTTCTTCTAAACTTGTTAAATGTTCAACTATTATTGGAAGTGTTTCATTTATGCAAGTGTTACTTACCAATGGAAACATTTCCAAATTACCTTCAACAGCTTTTCTTTTCCAAATCTGTAGTTTTCTCTGAAACACTTTCATTTTGTCAGTGGATGTGAGAATATTTTCTTCTTTCCCTTGCATGCTAGTATTCAAAATATTGAGCTGCTGAAATATATCGGCCAAATACTGTAACCTGGCAATCCAGAATCCAATTTACGTCATAGATTAATCAAATAACCAGTGAAAAAATTGTATGGGATACAATCTGGAAGATGAAGGGTAGATACAGAACACACCATTTCTGTGCCTAAGAGTATAATGAATCTGTTGTTTTATCCCAAAGTTATTGCAGACACTTTGGGAGAAAACATTGCAAGAATCTCACCAAGTTTCATACCCTCCTGATATTTTAATATTGAAAGAGAAACATCAAGCTAAGTTTTTGTATCAAGAAGATACAGCTGTACAATCAGCCATTTATTTTTATGGAAGTTTTTTCACTCGGCTATGCTAATAATTATATATTGACTTTTATCCAAATGTTAGCAAACAAAGTTTGTGCCTGAAGTACTTTCAGGACTTGGGCAGCTCGTGGTAAAGGTGGTATAAGTTCTCATCACTTTACCACGAGTAAAGTGATGCCTTTACCACGAGTTGCCCCAGTCCTGAAAGTACTTCAGGCACAAACTTTGTTTGCTAACACTTGAATAAAAGATAAAAGCCAATATATAATCATTAGCATAGCCAAGTGAAAAAACTTCCATAAACTTATCTCTAATCCAGAGAATTTTAATAATACGGTGTGACACCCTTTGGCAACTCGTATACATAAATATAACTTCTCCATTACTTCCACCTTAGTATCACCACCTCTGGGTAGTGGCCCTTCCCTTAATGCATAGCATTATAAATGTCCGCAAGGAGATGTGTTTTGCATTATGGGAGATACTAAGGCAAGTGATGAGAACTTATACCACCTTTACCACAAGTTTCCCCAGTCCTGAAAGTACTTCAGGCACAAACTTTGTTTGCTAACACTTGGATAAAGGATAAAACCCAATATATAATTAATCAGCCATTTGTTAAGGAGAAACTGAAAAGAGCTATTTTCCTGTCTTATGCCTTGATGACAGCCATTATGAGATGATAAAATACCTCCCATCTTTTTTCTCTGGATCTCCTTCTCTTACTATACAACAGAATATTTACAGAGGAAGAGGTTCCTGACTCTTGGCATATGTCAGTTGTTATTGCTATCCCAAAACCAGGCAAGGATCCAGCACAGGCCAACAATTGTCCAGTTGCTCAGACTAGCTGTCTCTGTAAAGTCTTAGGGAAAAAAATTGTAAATGCAAGGCTTCTCTGGTATTTAGAAAGCAACAAACTTCTTTCCAATGCACAATGTGGCTTTTTGTAGACACTGATCAACCGTGGACTATTTGGTCTGTTTAGAAACATGTATAAGAGACACTTTCCTGAACAATAGGAAAGAATGGGACAAACTATTAGCCCAGTAGAACTGGAGGCCAAGTTCTTGGAACTCATCTTTGAAATAAAGATAACATTCTTTATACACATTTGTCATCTTAAGAAAAAATGCACTGAATATCTTCTGCACTCTATCCTGTACAGAATGATGCTGATTAATGTTCCTTTCTCTGCAATTATTATGCAATTGTAGATTCAGTGCTTGATTATGGATTCCAGGTTTACAGTTCTGCAAAGGAGAGCATGCTCTGGTGGTTGCACCCTATTCATCATCAGGGTATTCAAATAGCTACTGGTCCTACTGTTCATACATCACCCATTCCACCTTTATGTTGAATCAAATGAATCCGCCCCCTCCTCTCTATCACTTAAATGAAAACAGTTGTCTCTTAATTACATGGACTAGTCTTTTCTTTACATTGGGAAGTCCAATATCACACATGTCAGACTGCCATTTGCCCTATTGGTATGCATGTTAAAAGTTCACTTTGTCAACTACGGAAGTCTGTCTGCCTTCAATTGTTTAATGCACACAGAACAGCCCACTCTGATTTCTTGTCCAGCTACACTGATGTTGACTTTGCTGCTGTGTTTCTTAACATTATTATCTCCAGCCATATCCCACTCGATTCCAGTAACTATACAGCAGAGTTGCATGCCATTCAGCTTGCACCTGTGCATATAAAAGTAAGCTCCTAGCAAAAAGTGTATAATTTATACAGACTAAGTTCTTTACAGGCTATCTCCTCTCTGGTATATAATCTACATCCAGTGCTTGGTGAGGTGTTGCAACTTTTGTACAAAATAAAGATCATTAATTTTGTTGTTCAGTTGTGTTGGATTCTCAGCCACGTTGGAATTAAGGACAATGACGTTACAGATCAGCTCATACTTTTTCAAGATACTGTTTGACAGTACCGTATATTTTTTTCTTTTAAGGTTACACTGTGATGAGCACTCATATTTGTAAATTTAGGGACACAAAACACACATGTAGAACAGATTATTTTATTAATTACTAATAAAATAAAACTTGACGTTTCGACCCCTGTATCGAGGTCATCATCGGAACCAAGCTGCATGCTCATGCCCTGTATACCGGTAAACTAAATCTACATAGTTAATTAATTCTTTTCCGTAGCCTGACCTCTAGTGATTAAAAAAAAATAAAAATAAATAAAAAAATTTAAAAAAATAATAATAATAAAAAATAAATAAATACAGCTACAATAAACTGCTCAAGTCCTCATGTATTAATATTCTTCTGGATAGTTCTGATTGTTATAATATGATTTCTTTCCGTTGCTGTTGAATGTTACAAACACTTCACCACATTGTCTTCTTGTAGTAGGATTTTATTATGGCTAGTTTAAGTTGTTATACAGATTGTAGATGGGTCCTCCACAATCTTGAAATGGTTAGGTCATTTTTGTTGAGATTTGGGTTGTGTTTGAGCATCTCACATGATTCTTTAAATTTTCTCTCAAACCAGGTTTTGGTGCGGTGTAGGGACTTGATATTTTTACAATCAGTTCTGTGGTATGTTTGGAGTACGTGGTCAGAAAGGCCGGCTTTACCAGAATGGATGTATTTAATGTGTCGTTTGTGTTCGTCTTGTCTGATTGGGATAGTTTGCCCTGTTTCCCCTATGTATGGTATGTTACATATGCATTGTATTTTTTATACCCCTGGGTGGGCTAGGTGTGGAAGCACTCCAAACATACCACATAATTGATTGGGAAAATATCAAGTCCCTACACCACACCAAAACCTGGTTTGAGAGAAAATTTAAAGTCATGTGAAATGCTCAAACACAACCCAAATCTCAACAAAAATGATGGCCTAACCATTTCAAGAATGTGGAAGAACCATCTACAACCTGTATAACAACCTAAACTATCATCATCATCAAATTCCTGCCATGTACCCTCAAGGGGTGTACAGGATATGATAGTACTACAAGAAAAAAAAAAAAAAATTACATCATTACTAACTTCCTATCTACAATTTTCCTCCAAATCAGTCTGTTACTTGTCAAGATTCCAACATTATCAGATCTTATATTTCTATCATCTAAGGCACTTTGTACCGTATCAATCCACCTATATCTTGTTCTTCCTCTGGGTCGTTTTGCTGCCAACCTGGCAGAGAACACTTGTTTTAGTAATCTTTCCTCGCCTATTCTGTTTAAGCGACCATGCCACCTGAGATTAGCTCTGCTAACACATTCCTGGATGCTGACAATGTCAAGTTCTTTCCTAATATCCTGGTTTTTAATATGATATTGCCATTGATGCCATCTGTTCACGCCTATAATCTTTCTCAGGACTCTCATATCTGTGGTCTCTAGTCTTTGATTAAGTGTTTTACTTCTGACCCAGCTCTCAGATCCATAAGTTAAAACTGGTTTGAACACTGTCTTGTATACAGCTAATTTAGTGTTCCAACTCATTTCTCTCTTATTCCATATGAATTTATTCAATTGACTTCCCACCATACCAGCTTTGCTGATTCTGTTGTCTATTTCTATATTTAATTTACCATCTTCACTAAAAATCGTGCCTAAGTAACTGAAATGTTTTACTTGTTGCACAGGTTCTCCATTCACAACACAGTTAACATTTTCAAAGATTCTGCCTATTTTCATTGTCTTTTTATTGCTGACCTTCATACCATATCTATTACAACAGCTATTCAATTTAGTCAGAGAATCTTGCAGACTTGTAGCAGATTTATTTAGAGGTATAACATCATCTGCATAAAGCAAAGAGCTGACATTAACATCTCCAATTTTGATATCATGTTTAATACCACTTTCCTTCATAATGTGATCCATATAGATAATGAATAACAGAGGGGATAATGTACATCCTTGTCTCACACCAGATTTAACATTAAACCATCTTCCTGTACTTCCTTCAGTTCTAACTGCTGACTTACAACTCAAATAAAGACTAAGTATTGCTTGATATAATGCCCCATTGACACCATATAACTGCAGCGTATTGAATAGCTTCTCTCTTGGCACCTTGTCATATGCCTTTTCCAAATCGAAAAAACTTAAATACAGATCTTTGTTATATTCCCATGCTTTCTCGACTATTTGTCGTAAAGTGAAGATCTGATCCTGACAGCCTCTATTTGGCCTGAATCCAGCTTGTTCTTCACCAAGCTTTTCTTCCACAATTCTTCTCAACCGTTTCTCAAGTATACTTGCATAGATCTTGCCAGGAACGCTCAGTAGGGAAATACCTCTAATTCTCACATTCAGTTTTATTTCCCTTTTTATATATGGGTACTATGAGAGCTCTACTCCAGTCATCGGGAATTCGTCCCTCTGTCCAGGCTTTCTGAACTATGCGGTGCAGCCACTGTAAGACTCTTAATACCACCATATTTCAGCATTTCTGGTCGAATATCATCTACTTCTGCTGCCTTTCCACATTTCAAGCTTTTGATTGCTTTTTCTACTTCGAGTATGGATATTTATTCCTGTCTGCATGCCTGGTCAGTGTTTTTTACCAATGTGCTGTCATCACTGCTTGTTTCATTTAGCAGTTTTTCAAAGTAATTACTCCATACTTAAAGGATATCTTTTTCTACCGTTTTCATGTCACCTTTATCCTCTCTAACTCCTTTTACAGCACTCTTTCCTCTATTCCTAAGCTTCTTCAACAACCTCCAGAATATTTTGCCACCTTCTTGATATTTATTTTCTATATTCTTGCCAAAGTCCTCCCATAACTTTTGTTTAGCTAGTTTGTGTTTAGCATTCTTGCATTTGTCTCTATATTCTCTAAGAGCACAAGCTGACTTATTTGACAGGAACTTTTGATCTACTTTCTTCTTTTCCTTCACTGCCTCAGAAATTTCCTGTGTCCACCAGGGAGTTCTGATTTTTTTTATCCTTGCAGACATCCTCACCACATGCCTCTCTGGCAGAATCAATCAATGTTTTCTTCAGAGTTTGCCACTGAATCTCCAAGGTTTGATTCCTGTTCTCAAACTCTTTCATTTTTTCTTCAATAATCTTTGTGTATTTTAGTCTACAGTTCACATTTGAGAGCTGCTCAACTTTTATTCGCTTTAGAACTTTCTTACATGTTATTCTTTTCAATATGAAATTCAATTTTATCCTGCTCAAGACTAAATAGTGATCACTTCCAATTTCAAATCCTCTGTACACTCTGGTGTCCTGCACCAGGAAGAAAACATAGTCAATGAGACTTTTCTTATTCCTAGCCTCTTCTCTCCATGTGAATTTGTGCACATTTTTATGTTGGAACATGGTGTTAGTAATAACCAGTCCATGTCCTGAGCAGAAATTCAACAGATATTTGCCATTATTATTAGCTTTGCTCTTTTCTCCAAATTTTCCCAAAATATTTTTGTATGTCTGACAATCATTTCCTACTCTGCTATTTAGATCCCCAACAAGGACCAACTTTTCCTTTTTCATTGTGTCAGTTGCTTTTTCTAAAGCCTCAAAAAATTCGTCCACTTCTACCTTAGTAGAACCTTCTGTGGGACCATAGGCACAAATAAGTCTCATTGTCTAGTTCCCCATTCTCATATTTGCCCACATTACTCTACTTGAGACCGACTGCCATTCAAGAAGATTAGCCTCGTATTTTGTATTGAGTACTATGGCTACTCCTTCTTTTCCTTGATTGTCATTGCCTGAATATAACATTTTGTATTTATTGCTCAGAAAGATCTCACCAGTTTTGGTCTTTTTTGTTTCAGTCACCCCTATTATGTCAATTTGGTACTTATCTAATTCTTCAGCTAGCTCTATTTCTTTGCCATTCAGGCTTCTTACATTGATAGTACCAATCTTTAACTCTGGTGATGTTGAGTTGGGGTTTGTTTTCAGATTTGTTCCAATAGCTGACTTTTCGCTGTTCGCCCTGGTTCCCTGGCGAAAATAACAGGGCCTTGTTTGACTGGGCGACCCCAGCCGGCATGAAATTTTATCATGTTGTACCATCATTTTTTATTTTGGTTTAACCAATAAGAATACAATTTGGTCGGCTAAATCCCAAATTGACAGCCCATCCTCGTTCGTTCCGTATCCAAGTAGCTATCCAACAGGGTGCACCACGAGAAGGTGAGGATTGGACATTAGGTCAGAAGCCCTGGTTGGTTCTCTGCATTCCTTTAAAGGCTATGTGGAGGTCTCCTCTCAGTTATACAGCTTTGACCCTTAAGCACAACCTAAACTAGCCATCGAAAAATCCCACTACAAGAAGACAACCTGGTGAAGTGTTTGTAACATTCAACAGCAACTGAAAGAAATCATATTATAACAATCAGAACTATCCAGAAGAATATTAATACATGAGGACTCTAGCAGTTTATTGTAGTTGTATTTATTTTTTTTTATATATTATTTTTTATTATTATTATTATTTTATATATATATTTTGTAATTTTTTTTTTTTTTTTTAATCACCAGAGGTCAGGCTTGGGAAAAGGATTAATTAACTACGCCGATTTAGTTTACCGGTATATAGGGCATCAGCATGTAGCTTGGTTCCTTATACACTTGTATTCTTCCGATGATAACCTTGATACAGGGGTCGAAACGTCGAGTTTTATTTTATTAGTAATTAATAAAATAATCTGTTCAACACATGTGTTTTTGTGTCCCTAAATTTACAAATACGAGTACTGTATACTGACCACAAACAGTTTATAAAATTAAAGTTAACTGTCCAGTAGCAATACTCCTGGCAGGATCCATTGGCAATCTAGTCAATGTAAGAACAAAAGAAAGGAAATTGCACAAAAGTGTGCAAAACTTTTACCTTATATTATTGACCAAAATATTTTGTATCAATTGAATTTGACACTGTACGATTCTTTCTTATCATGCATTTTATATTTTTACAGCTTGTTCCAGAGCATGTTGTGATGACTCCTGAAGAAAAAGCTGAACTTCTAGCAAGATAGTATCTTTTTTCATTCATGATTGCAGAATTATTTAACAAAAATAGTAATATTTACATCATTTTGATTTTTGAAATGTTACAATATAATTATTACTGTAGTAATCCACTGCTAAGAGCAAGTTGTCATAGCATTTGAACTGTGCTTTGGTTCATTATATGCTTCTCTTCAGTGAACATAGAAATTAGTGTTTGATTTTATATATTAAAAAAATATCTCGTTATTAGAAATACAATTTTATTAATACAGACCAGTATTTTACAATAATACATTTATTAAAACCTACCAGTTTCGCCAGCAAACTGTCTGGCTTTTTCAAGGCATTACGGAGATATGAAAGTAAATGCATATTAAAAGGAACTTTCATATCTCCGTAATGCCTTGAAAAAGCCAGACAGTTTGCTGGCGAAACTGGTAGGTTTTAATAAATGTTTATTGTAAAATACTGGTCTGTATTAATAAAATTGTATTTCTATTATAAAAACGACCAAAAATGTATACTTTAAATATCTCGTTATTATTAAAGTCTTGAGTTTTGTGATGAAATAACCATGAAGTTCTCATTGACTTAACTGAAAACTAAATGCACATATTCAACTCACTCTGTTATATATGTTTTATTATTATCATTATGTGAATCCTGTTCATGAAAGGATGTAAACCATATGTTATATAATCTGAGAGCCTTGCTGTAGACAAAATATGGTACTTTTCAATCCTCTGTAGCTCAGTCAGTAAAGATTGTAGTTTAAATTATAAACTTAATAAACTTAACTTTATTATATAAGATAAATTATTATATAAATTACATTTAAATTAAATAAATTTTATAATTTGAATTCATCGTATCTTTCTTGGATACAAAAGTAACTTTCAGCTCTCCTCCATTCTATATCTAGATGAATAAAGAATAACAATGCTTAAACACATATTCCAGGAAATTATAATATTGTTTTGTTACCTGACTTCTTGCAGTAAGTGTTGTCTTAAGGGCAATTCTTTATTCATCTGAATGTAGAACAGGTGGAAAACTAAAGTTATTTTTGTACAGAAAATGGATGCAATGAACTCAAATTGTAAAGTTTAAAACAAAGTTGAAGTGCTAGAAATAAATAAGAAATGTCTTTAAACACTGGGCTATAGAGGTTCACTTAGAAATTAAAATATAAGAAATATATATATATATAAGTGGAAAAGTATAAAATATGAGATACACCACATGATAGAGAAGATTGGGAGATAAAATGTATATTTATAACACTGGCCTGGTTAGTCAAGTGGTTAACATATTTGCTCTCCAGCCTGTGGGTCCAAATCCTGCCTAGGGTATGGATGTTTGTGATTGTCTTTCACCTTCATGCATACAACTATACTCTCCCAATATGGAGTGGGTAACTATGGGAGAAGTAAACCTAACCCTCCAGCAATGGGAGAGAGGCCTTCACCTAGCAGTTGGGAAGATACAGGCTGGATATCATCATATTTATAACATTCCTTTACTTTCCTTGGGAGATGGGGGAGCAGAAGGAACGGTTTTCAGGTCTGCTTAGGTATTACACAAATCAATTTAACATCAGAATTAATAAAACTAAAATGAGAATTATAAAGAAACTGGGCAATTTAAAAGGATTTACTTCATTTTTACTGATTTTACTAATCAGTAAAAAGTGTCTCTCTTTTTTTTTTTTCAGCTCAACTGAACATCCCTTGGATAACCTTCATCTGAAAGAGCACCTTGCGATAGATCTAGACAATAGTTGAGTGCATTGGCAAGTACCTAAAAATGCCTGATCTATTTTTGATGTGTTGGGTATATATGGGAGCAAGTAGTTCACTTAATTGGTGAACCCTTCCCTCACTGTCTCTCTTCATTCTTTTTCCCATACATGTTCTGTTGCTGGAAATTTCCATGGCTGCTGCTCTAGTGAACTGGCCACTACCATACCTCTACTGTCTTCTACTTATATATGAACACAAGCAGCTGCCAGTCAACACTCCTATATAGTTAAACTCCAAACTCATCAAACCAACTTCTCATCATCTGCCTTCATTTCTTACACTTTGGAACAGTCTTTTTCATACTATATCTCTAATGATTAGTCTTCAAAAAAAATTCCTTTCTTCCTTCTAACCACTCACCCATACATAGCACTACCTTGTCATAGTTCTTGCAACCTCTGTATATTGAGCTGATATTTAAAAAAAAAAAAGTTAGAAGTTAGTTCATTTTTCATACTTTGTATGAAAAATAAGTTGCACTTGAGGTCAAAGTTTTGAATTTCCAACTATAAATATTTGAAGTGTCACATCACCAGCATATATATAGGAAAATTGTGGCAGTATCATCACTAATAAGTATCATAACTGAACTATTAGAGTATCCTGTATAACATTTGAGGATACATACAGAAAAAAAGGTATATCCAGGTGAGCTCTATAGAGTACAGAAAAGCATTTATAAAAGAAAATATATTCATTTGGATAATACAGAAAGAATTTAAAAAGTTCCTGTTATGTTACTGAATAAATTTTTATGGCTGTCTCTAATGCATGTTAAATTGTTAACTGCTTTGAAGGATTTTTTTTTTTTTTTACTCCTTAACTTTTTCTTCAGCAAACTGAAAGAAAATCAGTTGATGCGTATTCAAGCTTGTGATCCTGTTGCAAGGTACTTTGGATTGAAGAGAGGACAAGTAAATTTTATTTGTATTTCTTCTGAGTAAATGATTATATCTAAATATTAAGATATAATCATTTACTTAGGTTAATACTTACTTAAGATAATAATAATTTAGATAAGCAGGCTCTTCAAGATGAAAATTTTTACCAGTTTGTTTTTTTTGCATAATTATTCAGTTTGTTTGCTGATAATAGCTTTACAAACAAAACTAATTATATTTGATAATTTACACACAGTGTTCAGTCAAAATACTATGATCACTGTCTTAATAGTTCATAAGACAGTGAACTTCACCAGTTTCCATAAATTTAGGAAACAGAGAAAAATCACAATAAATCAAAAACTGTATAATGAATTTTTATGCAATTCAGTGAAAAGAGTATGATATGAGATGTGAAAGAAACACCCACAAAAACTGTAAATAGTTTAATTCCATAACAATACATGAAGACAATGGTCAAAATGAGATTGTCAAAGTGCCTCAATTTGGTCATCCCTCACAGTAATGTGGTGTTCAAAATGATGTTTCATACTTTATAATGGAGTTCAGTTGGTAATAACAACCATTGCTCCTGCAAAGCTCGCCTGACCTGGCTGACCATCAATTATGACAGTCTTTTCTTGAAGATATTGGTATGCAAGCTTTGCTTGATGAGGTCAAGGATTATTGTCTTTCAGGATAAATGTCTCCTCTATTGGACTTGCATACAGGCATACATTTATCCTGCATGACAATAAAGCTTGTGTACCAATATATATGGGGGGAGGGGGGCTGAAAATTTCTGATAAACACCTAGAACAATATTAAATTAAAATTAAAGCAACTGATATAACCACAAGAAAGAACATATCTTAAAACCTTTTAATCCCCATGTTTCATCAAATTGTAATAATTTGTTCTTTGTCTTTTAGGATATATAACAAGATATGTCAGAGGTTTTAAAGAAATTCAAAGACACAGAGGTGGAGACTCTCATCAAGTTTTTCATGCTGCAAGAAAAGTCCGTAACTGAGATTCACTAAACTTTGTGTGAGATTTTAGGGTACTGGAGCCCAGCAGTTGCCAGATGGGTGACCAAGTTTAAAACTGGACATTCTAAGACAACAGATGCCCCCAGGTCAGGAAGACCTTCTGCAATGATCACACCTGAAAACATCGATGCAGTGCATGTCATGATCCTCAATGATAGACAAATACCAGCCCAAAACATTGCAAAGACTCTGGGGATATCCAGAGAACAAGTTGGGATCTTTATCCACCAACATCTGGACATGCAGAAGTTCTCAGCAAAGTGGGTCCCCAAATATTTCAATGCTGACCAAAAGAGAGAATGTATTGTCATTGTCACCTTCAAGGGATTTGGGGTAATTTTGAGAAATCAGGTGCAAATGTTTTTGCTTGTATTGTGACTGTTGATGAAATATGGCTTCATCACTGTGATCCAGAGACGCAGCAGTCAGTGGGATAGAGATGCAAAGGTTCTCCACAGCCAAAGAAGTTCCAAACCCAAACATCAGCAAAGAAAGTCCTTTGGGATATGGAAGGTGTAATCCTTACCAAGTGTCTCAAAAAAGGTGAAACTGTTACAGCAGCAGTTTATTCAACAGCTCTCAAGGAATTGAAGGAGGTACTGAAGGAAAAACACTATGGGAAACTGAGCAGAGGTGTGTTGCAACTTGCTTCTGCTTTTGCAGGACAATGCACCTGCTCACACAACCCAACAGACAATACACAACTTGAGCTTTCAATGTCTGCCTCTCCCACCTATATGTCAGACCTAGCTCCATCTGACTATTTCCTATTCCCAAATTTTAAGAAACACTTGAAAGGAACAAAATTTACCACAGAGGATGTAGTCATACCTATAGCTGAGGACTGGTTTATGCAATGAGGGAAAGACTTTTGTCAGAGGATTGCAAATGATGCAGCGGCATTGTAACAGGTGTATAACACTTCATAAACTACAGGTTCTACCTCATTTCTTTCATGGTGATTATCACAACTTTTCAGCACACTCTCATAGGGTTCAGGCCTTCTTCTCTATAAGTTGCACCATTCATGGTTCCTCTAGGAAGCACATACAGGTTGGTGTGTCCACCCAATTAGATGCCTTCTGAAACCATCATGTTACCTCCACCATAAGTGTCTCTTTCATGGATATTAGAGAGATGGTAACATGTCTCAGGTCCTGATTTGACTAACAAGCCTAGCCCAATTCAAACGTTCTCACCTGTGTCATAGGGCTAGGGCATACATACTACTGGTCACCTAGCATACAGAGACTACCTTTGTGAAACCTGCACACATTGGAAGCATATTTCAATATTCCTGTAGTCAACATAAAGTCAGATCATGGTTGATTCAGGGTATCACTTCTGTTTCAGTGAAGAAATAATTGGAGATATTGTTACCCACTGCAGTTGTAGCCCATAGCCTTCCTTCACTGTATTCCTGAGTGTTGCTTGTGACCGTTGGAATTGGTTCCACAGTCTGTGAACCACAAAATGTTCAATCATTTGGCTACTTCTGCCTGATTTTGTGCTAGCCTCCGGTCTTATGATTGCTTGCTGCCTGAATTCATTGTAAATCAGGTGATGTACCTGGCTGTCATTTTTTTTTATTTATTTTTTTAATTTTTACTCCATAGTTATTGCAGTTTTTCTCTTTGTTCTTTAATTTATGCAATCATTATACAATCTGCTGCTATGCAGCATGACATGGACACTATAAGACCTTTGAAGCAGGAAACATGCAATACCACTTTGTCAGGAGGACTACTTCCTATGGAGATCATTTGGAGTAGAAGGATTAGAACTCCAGATCTCGATATATGTAATCCCAGAAATGTTCCATGGATTCAAATCTGGTGGCTGATAACACCCAGAAGTCTGTTGGGTTTGGCAAATCCCTTGTTAAAGATTTGCCAAATATGGTGAATTATTCTGTGAAACACACCTGTGCCATCTGAGAAGACATTCTCTACCAAAAGGGACCTGATCAGTCACAACAGATGGTACTTTTTGACATTCATGATCTACATGTATCAGAACTCTAAGAGATTCCCAAGAAAACATTTCTCACACCAAGAAAACATTTATCATGCCTCTTGCTCGATTTTTGGGAGACCATGAAATTCGGATTATTCCTCTCTTTAGGTATTTGCCTAACCCCTCCACCTACCAACCACACAGCATAGCTGGAAATGAAATTCATCAAAAAGGCAACTTTTTTCTCCGGTCTGTAATTTGGATTACTTTTCTATAGTCTGTAGTTTGTACTACTATTTTCCAGTCTATAGTTTACATCTAATGTCTCTCACATGCAAACTATAGATGTAGTAGTTGTCATTGATTAGGCATAAGTCTGTATACCTTGACTGGGTGCCTACTTCAGAGGCCCATATGGAGGAGAATGTTGGATTGCAGTGTGGGAAGAATTGTTTATTCTCTGATTAAATTTTATGGTTGGTTTTTCATATGTGGGATTGCATAAGGCAGGACAACCTGTGCTCACTGCAAGCATCACTGAGGTGTGGACACCTACCATTGGATTGGTGACTGCTGTTCAGTATCCTCCCACTCTTGACACACCTTTACTATAGCAAAACAGCTTAGATCGTTGGCATTTTTCTGGATACTTACTACCCTACTACAGCAATTCTGCCTTTATCTAAGTCCACTGGCTTATGTCCTTTCAAATGAACAATATATCACCCCAGCAACAGTATCATGTGTCAATAATATGGCAAAAGCCATATTATTGCCACCAGGTGAGATGGAATGCCTGATTGTGAAATAATGGGGTGTTCATAATATTTTGCTGGACTATATATACAAAAAAACCTGTTATACACTGATCTGTTGATATATTTCTTGAACAGCTAGAGGTCATAGTCCTTGGGAAGAATGATATGGAGAACGCTGAACAGCAGTAGATTTAATGAAAGATGAGAAATTGATTCATTTCAATAAGTTTGAAGCTGAATTATGGATGTTGACCATCAGCTATTTGAGTTTTTACATGTTTACAGGAGCGTTAAGGAAATAATAGCTGGGTGGAGAAACATTTGTGAAAATACCTCTAGGAAAAAAAATAATACAAAAATAGTGCATCTGTGAGTTTGAGTTTGGAGAAAGGGTGGTCATCAATTAAGTGAATTGTCTTCCTCTGTTCAATATCAAACATTCTTAAGAAAGTATCTGATACATAACTCCAAATGTGAGAACAGTATTCTAAGGTTGGAACAGATTTTGAATTCATATAGTGTTAGGAATCGTAAAGGTGAGAAGTGGTATCTTGAACGGAAATGGATGCCAAGTGTTTTGGAGGCCATGGATGATGTAAGGTGTTTGTAATTGCTAGAGGTGTGGATCAAACCAAGAGATATTGTCAAAATAAAATGGAGAGTTAACTGAAATCTTTCTTACAAGAAATAACACAGGACTATAGTTTGGTAGTGTTGCAATTCACTGGATTATCCTCCTCATCCACTGGAGAATGGTATGGAGATCACTATTTAAAACATTAGTTATGGAAATAGATGAAGTTTAAATCATTTGAGCACAATGTTTGTAGAATGAAGACTTTCAAATGGAGTAGATGCTGTCATTAGCAAAACCATGAATAGGATACGGTCAATGACATAAGGTTGTTAATGTACAGGAAGAAAAGTGTCCCTGGGGCATCCCAGCATTGATGAAGAAATGGCAGCTAGAGGGGAAAACTGGTTACTAATTCACAGAGCACCAAAGGCAGATCAGGTGAAGTTCCTAGGAAATGTAAAGAGCAACTACACAAGTTTCTATAAATCATTCCAGGGCCCTTGTCCAAACAGAAGATCTTCCATTGAATGAGAAGCCAGAATCTACATTGATCTGTCAAGGCAGTGAAGAAGAATGCTAATGACTCCTTTCCATCATTTTTGTTTATTGCTGTAACCTTTGACCTTGTGTACTGCTATAGCCTTTGCTCTGGTGCAGATTTTTTTTGCTGCTTGTGCACCAGTAAACATAAACTGACCAACTAATCACTATTTTTGAGAGCACCAAGGCATGGACAAGTGGATGATAGCTTGATGGCTACTTCCCATCTCCCTTTCCATGGATTGCCTTACCTCATGTAGTTAGGCAGATACCATACAAATATAATATCTTGCATAGGTTATAGAAAATCAGTGCCAATTTTCTGGGGATGGGAGTGACCAGGTACCCATTGGTATCCAGAGTATTTATAGATCCTCTGATCTCTCTGAAAAAATATCACAGGAGTTATAAAGTGAGGTTGTGGGTGTAGTGAGAGGTAATCTCACCCAGTTATTTGTGCAAAAGTTTGAAGAGAAGACTGACAACAGATTATTTCAATCTTTGAGTAATGTTATTTTGAATACTACAAAATAGCCTGATTATGATAGCAGATTTCCACTGCTATATTTGTACACACTATTCTAATTTTGACACAGACATGAGTAATGTTCATAATCACTTATGTACACCATTCTATGTTTGCCATTCCAGAGAATGGTAAACATTCTTCAATACTAACAATGTCAAGTTCCTTTCTAATATTTTCCTTTTTAATGATTTTGCCATCAGCTCATTCCCCTAATCTTTCTCAGAACTCTCATATTTGTGGTCTCTAGTCTTCAATCGTACTCTTTATTTCTAACTCAGCTTTCAGATTCATAACTTAAAACTAGTTTTAACACTGTCTTGTATACTGCTAGTTTGATGTCTTGGCTAATGTCTCTTATTCCGTATAAATTTATTCAGCTGACTACCCAAACCATATCAGCTTTGTTTATTCTGTTGTGCATTTCCAGGTTTAATATGCCATCTTCACTAAAAACTGTGCCTAAATAGCTGAAATATTTTACTTGTTTTATAAGTTTTCCAATGTGAATGCAACTGAAGTTTTCTATGTTCCTGCCTATTTTCATAGTTTTACTCTTTTTATTGCTGATTTTCATGCCAAATTTGTTACAGATGTTATTCAATCTATTTAGAGAATCCTGGGGTCTTGCACCCGATGTATTTAGGATTACATCATCATCTGCATAAAACAGAGAGCTAAGTTACTTCTCCAATTCAAATATCAGGCCTAATTCCACTTTCTTTCATAATTTGATTCATATAGATGATGAATAAGAGTGAAAATAATGTGCATCCTTGTCTTCCTATTTCCTTCAATTCTTACTGCTGACCTCACAACTTAAATATAGATTATGTATTACTCTGTATTATGTTCCATTTACTCCATCTCCAGATCTACAAAACCCAACTACAGATCCTTGTCATAATTATGCAGTATAACCACTGCAAAGCTTTTATACCTCCACACTTAAGCATTTCTTGTTGAATATCATCTAATCCAGCTGCATTTCAAGTTTATGATGGCTCTTTCTACCTCAAGTATTGATATGTTCTCTTCTTTACATTCCTCTTGAAAATGTGTTGTCCTTCATTTCTAAGCTTTTTCAAAACACTGCATTGCTTGTTTCATTTAGCAGCTCTCAAAGTAATTACTCCAGACATCTGGGATATCCTTATCTTTGGTTTTCTAACCTTTAGCGTCTTTGATTCTTTTACAGTACTTTTTTCCTCCATTTCTAAACTTTTTCAATAGCCTCCAGAACATTTTGCCACCTTCCTGATATTTATTTTCTATATTCTTACCAGTCTTCCCATGACTTTTGTTTAGCTACTTTTACACATAACTTAGCTTATTTTTCTCTGTATTCTTTTAGGGCATCTGCTGACTTATTTGATAGGAACTTTAAGTATGCTGTCTTCTTTTCCAGGACTGCTTCTTTAACTTGTGTCCACCATGGGGTTCTTTTTCTATTCTTACAGACAACTTCATCACATACCTCCCTAGCTAAATCAACCAGTGTCTACTTCATAGTTTGCCACTTAGACTCCAAGGTTTGGTTCTATATTTCAATTTATTATTATTATTCCTGACACCTCCAAGGAGTCCGAAGACTCATCGCAGGAGGGAACCTACAACTGTCACTACACCGAACCTCTACTATGAATCAACGCCATCTACCTCCACCACCACTACAACTAGTATTCTATATCTGTAAATTGCGTGTGTTCTGAAGGGCCGATTTGTCTGTATGTAGGATGAAAAACTTGTTTTAATTTTTCTTCAGTAGTGTTCATATAGTCGAGTCTACAATCTTCCTGTAAAAGCTGCTCAACTTTAATTCTTTTTAAAACTTTCTTACATCTTTTCAATGTAACATCCATTTTCATCTTGCTTAGCACTAAGTAATGGTCACTTCCAATTTCAAATCCTCTATACACGCTTGTATCTTGAACCAGCATAAAGATATCACTATCAACAGTAATACAGTCAATGAGGCTTTGATTAGTGCTGGCTCGTTAGTCAGATGTTCGACCAGGGAAAGTACATCGGTCATCTGTTCATTATGTGGCACCTCTATCTGCAACTTTTCAAATGTGAAAAGTTGGGATGATTTATTTGAAAGCTAACTAAACAATACAATAAAAATCGCATATTCAAAATATATTTATTAAAGCAGTTACACATTTATTTACAAAAAATAGTACAAATAATAACTTCAGAATTAGATAATATAACAAAATAATATGACAAAGAAAACTTTTATATTATTCAGTTTTTAAATTTTAAACAGCACATTAGATAAATAATATAGGAAGATGGTTTGATGCAAAATCAAGGGTAAGAGAAGGATGCACGTTATCTCCACTCTTATTCACCATGTATATGGATTGCATTATGAAAGACAGTAGCATTGAACCTGATATTAGAATTGGAGATATCGAACTTAGCTCTTTGCTTTATGCAATATGCAGATGATGTTGTACTCCTAAATACACCAGTGCAAGACCCCAGGATTCTCTAACTCGATTGAATAACATCTGTAACAAATTTGGCATGAAAATAGGCAGGAACATAGAAACCTTCAGTGGTTTCTATATTTTACTTGTTTAATAAGTATTCCATTGCATTCTCAATGGAATACTTATTAAACAAGTAAAATATTTCAGTTTTTAGTGAAGATGGCATATTAAATCTGGAAATACACAACAGAATAAACAAAGCTGGTATGGTTGGGTAGTCAGCTGAATAAATTTACGAGGGTGGTCTGAAAAGTTCTCTGCCTCGACCATACATGGAACACTATGGGCAAGATTTATTTTTTTCTAAATTGATACATCTGTCATAAGCATCCATGTGAAATTGCAAGTATTCTATCAAGTAGTTTGTTTTACACAGCTGTCTGAAACAAAAGTGCTGTCTGTATCTGGATAAAATTGAGTATCGTGCGGTTATAAAATTCTTTGTAAAAGAAGGTTTAACGCCAAAAGAAATTCATTCAAAGTTCATAAAAGTTTGTAGACACTCTTCTCCTTCCTTTTCGATAATTAAGAAATGAGCTGCCGAGTTTAAATGTGGCCGTACCAGCCTTGAAGGTGATCCATGTGAAGGATGTGCAAAAAGTGTAACAATACCAGAAATCATTGATCAAGTGCACAATATGGTATTGGATGACCAAAGTGCTTGAAATTGCTGAGACTATAGGCATTTCAAAAGAATGTGTAGGATATATTTTGCATATGGAAAAGCTTTGCGGAAGATGGGTGCTGTGCTTGCTCACCGCAGATCAAAAATGCGCTCGCATGAAAATCTCTGAACCGTGCTTGGAGCATTTCAACAAGAATAAAACTGATTTTGTGCATTGATTTATTATTATGGATGAGACTTGGATTCATCATTACACTCCAGAATCCAAACAGCAGTCAAAACAGTGGACAGAAGCCAGTTGTTCAGTGCCAAAGAAGACAAAGTCAGTTCCCTCAGCTGGAAAGGTCATGGTATCGGTGTTTTGGGATGCTAAAGGCATTTTGTTTATTAATTATCGTGAAAAGGGTAAAACAATAACTTGGGAATATTATTCCAATCTTTTAACCAGACTAGACAAAAAAATTCGTGAGAAAAGACCCAGTTTGCAGAAGAAAAAAAAATAATCTTGCATCAGGACAATGCACCTGCCCACAAAACTGTTTTGGCAATGGGAAAATTAAGAGATCTGCACTATGAATTTTTGGAACATCCACCCTATTCCCCAGCTTTTTCTCCCTCTGATTTCTATCTCTTCAAAAAACTAAAACTTCCTCGCCGGGCAGCGTTTTTCTTCGAATCAAGAGATGATTGCAGCTGTAGAGGGGTATTTTGCAGATCTTACTGAGAACCACTACAGGAATGGGATAATGGCGCTGGAGCATTGCTGGAATAAATATATTAGTCTTAAGGGAGATAATATTGAAAAAGATAAATAAATTTGAAATTATAAATTCGTTTTTTCATTGTTAGGCCGAGAACCTTTCAGACCTTCCTCGTATGTTGAATAAGAAAGAAATTAACCCAAACACCAAACTAGCAGTATACAAGACAGTGTTCAAACCAGTTTTAAGTCTTGAATCTTACAGAGTTAGAAATAAAGAACATGATCAAAGACTGGAGACCACAGGTATGAGAGTTCTGAGAAAGAGTAGGGGAGTGAGCAGATGGCAAAATATTAGAAAGGAACTCGACATTTTTAGCATTGAAGAATGTGTAAGCAGAACTAATGCAAGTATGGCCACTTAAACAGAATGGGAGAGGAAAAGTTAGTAAATCAAGTGCTTGATACCAAGATGGCAGAAAAGAAACCTAGAAGAAGACCAAGATCTAGTAGATTGATTTAGTCAGAAGTGCCTTAAAAAAACGAATTGTTAGATTTGATAATTTTGGAGGGCTGACAAGCAATAGACTAATTTGGAAGAAAATTGTTGATAAGAGATTAATATAATGCAAACTTAATCATATGGTGCTGTCATAATAGACTAAACATCCCTTGTCAGGAAATTAATGATGGTGATAATTAGATAAATGATATGTTGTTCTCTGTGTTGTGGCTGCTGCCATCCCCCACTCCTTATTTCAAATTGTATCTTAACATTCAATGCTGCACTGAGTAAAGAGTACAAGTTTAAAGTTGTCGTGTGGTTCATTATGTATCATGTTATGTCTTTCTCATGCAAGCTCCATAGCATGCTGCGATTTATTTTGTTGTAGTTTCAGGCAAGCAGACTGCAATAAGATTTTTTTTCCAATGGAAAAAAAAAAAAAAAAAAACTAACTGGTGAACCCTGTTATATATAACATATCAAACATCAAGTATTATTTTTGTACTTTTTTTTTAAGGACAATTTGCAACCTTCTGTCTGCAATGCTTAATCTGCCAGCTAACCACTATTACACTACATAGTTGACACATTTTCATCTACCATTTCTTAATAGTATTTTTGTCTGTTAATCGTCTTTCCTTTGGCCGATCATCTGCCTGTGTGTGTGTTTCACAGGCACCTGTTGCATTATGGACATGGTCAGTTTGTAAGTGTTTGTTATTAATACTCTGATTACTTTTACTCTAACTATAGTGTTGAAGTATATATGTTAACTACTTATATATTTGTGTATTTATCAATCTAAGCGACATGAAGAAAATAATTCATACATTTTATTACAACTCTCTGCGATAAATGAGAAACATTGTGTTTTCTCACTTATCAGTTTCTTATGAAGTGGTGGCATCACATTCATTATACACTCATGTTAAGGTTTTTAGAATGAGTATAAAGAAATTATATAATTTAAGAAAATAAAAATCTATAATACTTCTTTCTCAACTTTCCAACTTTTCCAGTATTATTATAATTGGATGGTTAGTTCAGGGTATGTGCTTTCTGAAGATGAGACAAAATGTGTAAATGCCCTGTCCTCTTAGTGGTATGTTATCATTAATTCCTGATATGTACCATCAGGGGATGTACAGGATATTGTGATTGTACTACATGAAAAAGTTAAATCATTACTAACTTCCTATCAACAGTTTTCCTCAAAATTATCTGTTACCTGTCAAGACTGATATTATCAGATCTTATATTTCTGTCTTCTAGCGTATTTCTTACTGCATCAATCCATCTAAATCTTGGTCGTCCTCTGGGTCTTTTTCCCCATTCTGTAAAAGAAAACACCTGTTCACTTCCAGTTTCAAATCTGTATACTCTTGTGTTCTGAAATAGCATAAAGATGTTATAAACAATAACATAGTCAATGAAATTTCTTGCATGTGAATTTGTGCGCATAATTTATGTTTGAAACATATTTGTACACCTATTAACTAACAGTAATGTAGCAGACACTTACCATTATTAATAGCTTTGCTCTTTTCTCCAAATTTTCCCAAAACATTTTTTGCATAATCATTTCCTACCTCTGCTGTTTAGCTCTTCAATAAGCACTACTTTTCCTTTTTTGTTGTTAGCTATCTTCTTTAATGCCTCAAAAAATTTCTAAACTTCTTCCTTAGTAGAACCTACTGTGTGACCATAGGCACAATTCAAAAAGATTAGCCTCACCTCACATTTAATGTTGAATACTATAGATACTTTTTTCCATTATCATATTATCATCATTGCCTGAATATAGCATCTTGTATTTGTGAATATATTATGAGATTGGCTGATTTAGACAAAGATCCAGCTGGAATTAAGATTGGTGGCAGAAAAAGAAATAATTTAAGATATGCAGATGATACAGCCCTCATAGCAGAAACCAAGGAAGATCTAGTGTGAGTTGATTCTATTGGTTAAGACAGAAAGTAACAAAGCCAGGCTTAATTTAAACATCAGCAAAACAAAAGTGATGGCTCCTGGCAATTTAAATGAATTTATAATAGAGGGAGATAAAATAGAAATCATTGAAAGTTATGATTTGCTAGGGCACAGAATCACAAATGATGCTAAATGTGAAGATGAAATTAAAAGGATAGTTATGGATAAAAAAGCAATGTTAAACTTGACAAAAATTATGAAAAATTATTGGCATCAGCGAGACCCAGTTGTCAGAGAATGATTAGTTAGGGATAGAATGTGACAGATATTGTATTTTCAGAGTAGAGGAAATAAGGCAGGATGAGGGATATTATTAGTGAAAGATGAAGAATTTCATCTATCACTAATATAGAATTAAAGATTCTATATTAGTGATAATAGAATAGAATTAAAGAAGATTGTAAATCTGAAGGAAATGGTTCATTTGAGACTGTATGATGTGAGTAGAGGCCAATAGGACAAAATATATTGTTAATTGTTGCTGTTGACCTAGGAGTCCAGAAGAAGATGTGGATGACATACATCAGCAGATTAGCACAGTGAATGCAGGCTAAACAATTATCATGGGAGATTTCAGCAATGGGGATATAGATTGGAAGGGAGAAAGGGATGTGACGAAATGGAATTTAAATAGGTACTAAGGGATAATTACCTGAAACAGTGAGTGATGGAAAGGACTGGTTTGAGAGTGTCAGATCTAATGCTAGCTTCAGAAGATCAATCTATAACTACAGTAGCAACTTTGCAATTGGGGAAAGTGACCCATGCAGTCTTGTTCTGGAAGGTTGCTCAACATGTGGAATTTTCAGTCAAGGAAGGCTTATGTGGAAACTACAAAGCTGATGATTATGGCCACCTTAGGAGGCAACTTGGAGCATTGCCGTGGCATAAGTAGCTGCATGGAATGAATGTCTTAAGGAAATTCAGCAAATTCGTATGCTTTTGCAATTTCTTGTCCTGGACTGTTATTTCATTTATTTTTATTTTATGAAATTGTATCATTACCTCTTTCTCTGGCACAACCTGAAGGGAATCAGGTATGAGTTAGTATTGTGTTATCAGGTGGCATGATATCTAAATCATCATATTATGTAGTAGTTTTAGCCAGCATAGAATAAATATGGCCTCAGCTAAGTCCCAAACTGCTTTCCATCTTTGTTTAACATCTGAGTGGATACCTATTAACAGAATTCACAGGAAAGTTAGGATTGCACATTGGGTCAAAAGCCCTAATTGGTTGCTGATTCTTGATGGTGGAGGTCTTCCAATTATACAACTTCTAATCTTAATTAATGTTTGAAGCAACTCACTGAAATTATATTTCTCCTATTATATTTCAGACCAAATGCATTATTAACAAAAATTGTTTTCTCTTATTCTTATGACAGTAGATATTTTTGCAACATGAAAAATGGCACTTTATGTCTAAAAATAACAAATTAAAGAATATACAGCTAGATTGCAATTGCTGAAACTCTTGAATTTCGACACCTAAAAGTGGCTAGTGATGAAACATTACCACTAATGAACCTTCAAATCCTCTGTGGTAGAGGGAAAGAGATGCTTTGGAAGTATAATCCTTTCTTTTTTTTGGCATTGCTTCTCTTAGATAATGCCCCCGGACATCCTCAAAACCTTGCTGAAGTAAGAACACCATTGGATGTAGAGGTTGCTTACATGCCCCCAAACACTTTGGAAGTATACATTCTGCAGATAAACGCAGTAAATCTTTCATAGACATGATCATGCTTACAATCCCTATAGCGGGATTTTAAGGACCTGCAGTTGATTATTTTCCACGCATTTTCCTAAAAAAGTAGCATTTCAAGAGATTCTTTTAAGCAACTGCTATTCTCTATGCAGACAAATTGGGTAGCACAAATCCAGAAAAATATTAATCAAAATCATTCTTCCACTAAGGCATTTGGTAAATACATGCATATGTGTATGTATGTCCTATGCTTGTGATGATGATGACCTTATTTGATCTGATACTGCTCCTGTAATCGTCTCCCCATGGGCAGTACAGTTTCTACCGAACAATCATTACTTGTCATTAGCGATGAAATGCTCTTACGTTATTAAAATATAGAGCCTAAAGGATTCATTCTTGCAAAAATCATCATTTTTATGAAGGATAATATATACATGTGTGTGCGTATTTTTTTTTTTTATTTTATAGCCAGATTATATTTGTCTGAGAGCATATGAGAACATAATTTTCTGCAAGTGAGCTGCTTCTGTTTTTGCACTACTTAAAAGACATGAACCCAGTCCACAGGTCCATAATTCACTGACCTGACAGAAATCATAAGACAGCAAAAACCCTCTCTAACCATAGCAAGCATCTCATGTCAGAAAGTTATAATGTTCATAAGCGAACTCTTGTTAGGTGCATACATAAATTATTAAAATATAGAGCCTAAAAAAAAGCCTTTTGGCTTCATTCTGGCCAAGACTTATTTTTATGAAAGATTATATATAATATATATATATATATATATATATTTTTTTATTTTATTTTTATTTTACAGCCAAATTATATTTAACTTAGTTTTGTTATTTGCAAATTGATAGTTTTTTTTTTTTTTTTTTCATATATATTATTGCCTCTTATTTTATTTAATTTTTTTTTTTGCAGGTGGTAAAAATCATTAGGCCTAGTGAGACAGCTGGACGCTATATTTCATATAGATTAGTTGTATAGTATATGTATAACTCATTTTAAAATGTAAACTTTCAGACATGAACAAAATAAACTTTTTATAAAAAAAAAAAAAAAATGAGAAGAGTTTGACTGTGTAAAGAAAACCTTAAGTTTTTTAGCATAAGAGTGTTTAGCGTATCTGCTCTCCAGCCAAAAGGCTGCAAGTTCGAATCCTGCTGAGGGCATGGATGTTTGTGTTTGTCTGTAGAAATACTAGTGTTGTCTGTAGATGGCATTGGTGTAGTTTCAGTCAATTGGTGGTTTGAGTGGTTGAGACAGTTGTAGAGCAGGTGCCCTCCATCGATGAGTCTTTGGACTCCCTGGACGTGTCAAATAATAAATAATAAGTTATTTTTGTCCACTTTATGAAAAAGTAATACACCCTCTGCCCAAAAAGAAACTGAACTTTTGATAGAATATAAAACAGGCCAAATATAATTATTCATCATCATGCGTATCAAGGATTTAGGCCTAGCGTGGCCTGTTCCGGCCTTAGAAGTCATCGTTTAAGAGGACGTCCTGGTTTTCTTTTTCCTAATGGCTTGTATTTTAAGGCTTGTTTTGGTAAATTATAATTATTCAAATGATTTATTTCAAACAATATACTCTCCCTCAGCTTCGATACAGCGTTTGGCATGGTCAGTTAAGTTTTTTGGAATACTCTTGAGGGTCATGATTACTGCCGCTTGAATGTTTTCAATGGTGTCGTATCACTTTCCCTTCATCGGCAAATGAAGTCGGGGGAAGAGAAAGAAGTCATAGGGTGCTAAATCAGATAAATTTGGCAAGTGATTCAACACACAAACTTGGTTTTTGTTCAAAAACTGTCTCACAATATTCGACCGATGAGATGGTGCATTATCGTGCAAAAGTCACCAGCTGCCTGCATCACGATATTCATGCCATACGCAACGAATTCTCGCTATCAATTGCTTCAAAACTTCAAGATAAAACTCACCATTGACCGTTTGGCCAGGCGGAACGAATTCTTTGTGGATAATGCCCTTGGAATCATAGGAACAAATCAGCACTTTCTTTACTTTTCCAAGCAACTTTTTTTTCAGATGCCCCTCTTCTGATGGTCTCCACTCAGCACTCTGGCACTTTGTTTCAGAACTCATACTCAAAACACCACGTTTCGTCACCAGTAATGATCATTTCAAGGACGTTTGAACTCACGAGCGATTTTAATGAGGTCCTTGCAGTGTTCAATTCGATACATTTTTTGGTCGTCGGTCAACTTGTGGGGAACAAATTGCGAATTCAATTTATGAAGGCCCAAAGTCTCAGTCAAAATGTTGTGCGCAGTTGATTTTGGAATCCCCAATTCATCTTCAATCAATCTCAGGGACGATTTTGGGTTTTCTTTTATGAAATCATGCACTTTTTGGATGTTAACTTTCCTCAGTCCAGTTTTTGGACAGCCTGCTTTTTGTCATTCTTAAGCATCTCACAACCACTTTGAAATCACTTAAACCACTCGTAAACTTGAATATAGGATAAGCATTCATCACCTTATGCTTTTTGAAGCATTTGATTTGTTTTGGTAAAACTTTTACCAAGTTTAACACAAAAGTCAATCGCAGCTCTCTGTTCGAAACTCATTTTCTGACCTT
This sequence comes from Typopeltis vanoorti, assembly GCF_054136105.1. Taxonomy (NCBI): domain Eukaryota; kingdom Metazoa; phylum Arthropoda; class Arachnida; order Uropygi; family Thelyphonidae; genus Typopeltis; species Typopeltis vanoorti. Next base: position 50,088,236 of record NC_143566.1, on the reverse strand, counting down.
TCGTCAAAACACAGTCACTCTTGGCACCATAACTCGGCTTCTAATGAAACAAATGTCATAAACAGTTGACACAACTCTAGTGAAAGTTGTCGCTTTCGACAACAAAAAATAATAGGTGGCGCCACTGGTTTCTTCTAATTTCGAAAAGTTCGGTTTCTTTTTGAACAGAGGGTGTACTGTTGGATCCTACTTCTTAATTTATACTTTGGATCCGACATGTTAGTCAATATGATGTTCTTAAACAAAATTATAAGTTGCTAGTTGATTTCTAATTCAATATAAAGAAAATTTATATTTATAGGCTATGCCACTCTATATCTGAATTAGTTCAAGAATTGAAGAAAAACCAACTCACAACTATCCTCTTTTATATGATGTTATTATATATACTGGCTGAGTATATTTAACTTACTTAATTTTTCCGCTTTGGTTCGAATATTTTATGAATGGTGCAGTAAAAGAGATTCAGGCAAAATACAACCTTTCATTAACAAAAACAAACATTTAATTTTAAAATCATAAATTTTAAACTTAACTTCAAATCAGTAATTAAGATATCACAATCACTTCAGCTTCTCCAATAAGTACAATCAAACTCTGACAAGATAAAACTTATCTCTATATCACAGTCTTTTCATAGTTCCTTAAGTTCCAAATACAATAAAAACTGCAGTAATACCTCTTCATAAACAGACACTTTTAATTTTATGCTTCTTTTAATTCTCTGCGATAATTACTGTTAACATCAGGGAATTCTAAGATGAAACTCACACACTTCTCTGAACAGAAATATTAAAGTTGGAATAATCTTACCGTTAATCTTCTTCTTTCATCAACATACACACAAACACTTTTTATAACTGTAAACACTTTTAACAATAAACAGCACTCATTAAAATAAATCTTCTAGCATTAACTGAATTAATTTACGGGCACAATACATATAATCAGATGTTCTTGTATGAAGCACTACTGATTACTCTTGAATTAGGGCAATACACAATAATTCTTTAACTTGGGGTTTTATATGTACAGATGTTCATTCCTCCGGCATTCAAATAATTCTTTAGGCACTATAATTCTAAACACCGCTATCATTAAACACAACCCTGTTGCCTATTTATTCTCTAGTTACTTCTTACTATGCTTCACGTTTCAGTGTGTCCTTGAAAGGTCGGCCCTGAAAATAAATCTCAACTAATATATCGCTAGTCATTCAGTAGTCACTCAGCTATCTTCCGTTGCTTTGTTATTCAGAAACTTATTAGCTAACTGCTTCTCAACTTGTAGACTTTATTTAGTTGCTTGAGTGACTTGCCGACTCACTATTATCGCACTGTGATTGCCGAATGCCCAATTCCAACCTAATGCCAATCCTTCTCTCTCTAATAAATCTCTAATCTCCTCACTCATTAATAATTCCAACGTTCGTCACTTATATATCTGTTTTTCCCCCTAAATTGCTTACGTCATTTCTTTCTAAAACTCTTTCCATAAACCTCACGTGGTGTTCCAAAACGTGCTCGCTCACTTATACGTTTCCATGACAACAAAACAAAATATAATAAAATTGAGCTATTACATAACGTTAAACTTTACAAACAGGAATAAATAGAGAATATTTACATTTCAAATAATGCGCAGTAATTATCAAATACAAGTTCTTATAATATTAACATAATAATAATAATTAAAATAGCTTAATATTTAATACAGTCTTATCACTATTAATACATATATCTTTGATTAAATAATTAGATATTAGACAAAATTAAAGTAGTTATATGAATATTAAATTGTAAAATAAGTTGTTTACATTAAATATTATTTACAAGTCTAGCCTTTGTGATGGAGGATCATGTTGGATTCTGAAGCAAATAATAATTACTCTAATCTCTACATAATCAGAATCCAACAGTACCTTCATCAACAATTTGACACAAGTGTTTCCAGTAAGCTGAATTCTGTGTAAGTTTGCTGTAAAAAAATTTTTTTTTAAATTATTACCATTATTATTATTAAGAGAGACTTCCAGGGAGTCAGAAACTCATTGATGGAGGCCATACTATTTGCACCAGCTCTCAGACCTATTCTTGGATTCATTCACACTACTTGCACACACAACATCCAACGACAATCCATTCCAATCATGCACCACTCTATGAGAGAAAAATCTAGCCTTCACCCCCCCCTGCTTGACAGCATTCATTTTCAACTTCCAAGGATGAATGACTTAGTGTCCTTTCCCTACCCTGCATAAAATGAAATATTTCATGTACTGATCTGTATAACCCTTTCAGAAGTTTGTAAGTCACAATCATATCACTCCTCTTTTTCTTGTTTGCTAGTGTCTGCAACCTATAAATTCCCAGTCTGTCTTCGCAATCAGTATTCCATAATCCTGACATCATTTTTGACACAATCTCCACTGTATCAGAATCACCAGGAGACCAGACCTGCACTCAGTAGTCCATGTGAGGTCTCATGTAAAGAGGAAAAACGACTTCCTTATCTTTACATGTCAAGGTTCTATTCGGCATTGCAATTATTCTCTTAGTTGTGTTTACAATTTTTGCTGCCAGAACTCCAAGATCCCTAGCCTGATCAGATTCTCTTGCATAATCCTACCACTGTAATATGACATTGAATATCTAATCACACCAAAGTGGATGACCTTACATTTAACAGACAGCCATTTTTATGAGAGTTGAGTGAAAAGTTCTGATAAATACCTACAATCAGTGGTGGCTTGTACATAAGCACTGCAGCACTCCCAAGGAAAAAATGAAAAAAAAATTAAATTTTGTTTGTGTTTATAAATAATAACACTGCTTACAACATTATATAAATGCAATACAACATGTTAAAGGTTACAGCTTATGTTTCAACATTGATTGAATAGTTGATTGGAATTGTTCGATTAATGCTTTAGATCACAGTACATTTGTTTCGTAATCTAATATAGTGTCCGAATTATCACATTTGGTCAGTTGCGGCCCGACTTGCTGATATTCGTTTGCATTTGTCACTGCACGTAACAAGTGAATCCAACACTGCTCATTGAGCACTGTCGCTACAGATAAATTGTGTGCTTGCGTGCATTATTTCTGCGAGATACAAAACTTTTATTATTGGTGTGTGTTTGTTATGAAGGTGAAATATTTTTAGTAAATCTTATTTTATTCTTTTAAAATAACATAATTATTTATTTATTATAGATACAAGGCTGAATTTTCAATTCAAAAAAACATCATCAAATTCATGATATATACCCTCAAGGGGATGTACAGGATATGATAGTACTACATGAAAAATTTATATCATTACTAACTTCCTATCTACAATTTTCCTCCAAATTAGTCTGTTAAATGTCAAGACTCCAATATCTATCAGGTCTTATATTTCTGTCTTCTAAGGCACTTTTTACTGTATCAGTCCACCTATATCTTGGTCTTCCTCTGGGTCTTTTTCCTGCCAAGTGTTCTCTGCCAAACTGGCAAAGAACACTTGTTTTGCTAATCTTTCCTCTCCCATTCTGCTTAAGTGACCATACCACCTAAGATTAGCTCTGCTAATGCATTCCTGGATGCTGACAATATCAAGTTCTTTCCTAATATCCTTGTTTTTAATATGATACTGCCATTGATGCCATCTGTTCATGCTCCTAATCTTTCTCAGGACTCTCAGATCCATAAGTTAAAATTGGTTTAAACACTGTCTTGTATACAGCTAATTTAGTGTTTTGGCTAATTTCTCTCTTATTCCATATAAATTTATTCAGTTGAGCATAGCAGCTTTGTTGATTCTGTTGTCTATTTCCATATTTAATTTACCATCTTCACTAAAAATTGTGCCTAAGTAGCTGAAATGTTTTACGTGTTCTATAAGTTCTCCATCCACAATGCAGTTGATATTTTCAATGTTTCTGCCTATTTTCATTGTCTTTGTCTTTCTAATGCTGACCTTCATACCATATCTATTACAACAGTTATTCAATTTAGTAAGGGAATCTTGCAGATTTATTTAGAAGTATAACATCATCTGCATAAAGCAAAGAGCTGACATTAACATTTCCAATTTTGATATCAGGTTTAATGCCACTTTTCTTCATAATGTGATCCATATAGATAATGAATAATAGAGGGGATAATGTACATCCTTGTCTCACACCAGATTTAACATTAAACCATCTTCCTGTACTTCCTTTAATTCTAACTGCTGACTTACAACTCAAATAAAGACTAAGTATTGCTTGATATAATGCCTTTTCCAGATCGACAAAACTTAAATACAGATCTTTGTTATATTCCCATGATTTCTCAACTATCTGTCTTAAAGTGAAAATCTGATCTTGACAGCCTCTGTTTGGCCTGAATACAACTTGTTATTCACCAAACTTTTCTTCCACAATTCTTCTCAACCGTTTTTGAATGTATACTTGCATATATCTTACCAGGAACACTCATGTAATTTTCACATTGTTTTATTCCCCCCCCCCTTTTTTTTTTTTATATATGGGTATTATGAGAGCTCTACTCCAATTATCTGGAATTCTTTCCTCTGTCCAGGCCTTCTGAACTATGCAGTGTACGACTTTTATACCTCCATACTTGAGCATTTCTGGTCGAATACAATCTACTCCTGCTGCCTTTCCACATTTCATGCTGTTGATGTCTTTTTCTACTTCAAGTATGGATATGTATTTCTGACTGCATGCCTGGTCAGTGTTTTTTTTACCACTGTGGTGTCATCACTGCTTGTTTCATTTAGCAGTTTTTCAAAGTAAATGAAAAGGTTATTGAAAAATTTTGTCAAGGCAAAAATGGAAGAATGAATTTTATTTTCAATAATATTTTTAATAAAACATTTATTATGCAAATTTACTTATTAATAAATTGGTTATTGATTAGGGAAAAAAATGAATTTATTTTTCTTATTTTGCAGCACAGGCACTTAAAATTTTCACTGGCCACCACTGCCTAGAACAGAAATAATATTAAAGCACTGATATAACCACAAGAAAGAACATATCTTAAAACTCTTTAACCTCCACTTTTCATCAAATTGTAATAATTTGTCCTCTTTCTTTTAGTCAGAGGTTTAGAAGAAATTCTAAACTAATGACTAAAAAAACCCCTGACAGAGGTGCAGGCCACAAAATTTTTTGTGCTGCAAGAAAAGTCCACAACTGAGATTCACCAAACTTTGTGTGAGACTTTAGGGGACTGTGCCCCAGCATATCCAACAGTTGCCAGATGGATAGCCAAGTTTAAAACTAAACATCCTGAGACAACAAATGCCCCTAGGTCAGGAAGTCTTCCACAGCCTTCACATCTGAAAACATTGATTCATTGTATGTCATGATCCTTGATACTAGACAAATACCAGCCAAAAACATTGCAAAGACTCTGGGGATATCCAGAGAACAAGTTGGAATCTTTATCCACCAACATCTGGACATTCAGAAGCTTAGCAAAGTGGGTCCCCAAATATTTGAATGCTGACCAAAAGAGAGCATGTGTGCTGTCACCTCAAGGGATTTTGGGTAATTTTGAGAAATCAGATGCATATTGTGACTGGTGATGAAACATGGCTTCATCATTATGACCCAGAACAAAACAACAGTCAGTGAAGGAGATACAAATGTTTTTCACAGCCAAAGAAGTTCCGAACCCAAAAGTCAGCAAGGAAGGTTCCTGACATTGTATTTTGGGATATGTATGGTGTAATCCTTACCAAGTATCTCAAAAAAGGTAAAACTGTTATAGCAGCAGCTTATTCAACAGTTCTCTGAAGGGAAACTGAGTAGAGGCATGTTACTTTTGCTGGACAACAGACCTGCTCACACTGCTCATGAAATCCAACAGACAATACACCACTTGGGCTTTCAGTCTCTCTCATTCGCCAAAACTAGCTCCATTTGACTATTTCTTATTCCCAAATTTAAAGAAACACTTGAAAGGAACGAAATTTATCACAGATGAAGTCATATCCAGCCGAGTACTAGTTTGTTTGTAACAAGGGAATGACTTTTTCTCAAAGGACTGCAAATGATGTAGCAGTGTTGTAACAAGTGTATAACACCTTGTGGTTAATACTTAGAATAATGTGTAAGTTACATATGGTTCTAGTCTATTAAATCACTTTGCCAGCTGCATATCAGCAGCAGTCCTGATTACCCCACCTATCTTTGCATCATCAACAAATAGCTGTATATTGCCTGTTAAATCCTTCCTAATGTCATTAATGTACACATTGGATAACCAAGGACTGATCCTTGAGGCACACCACTGATTACCTTGAATCTTGTAGATTCACATCCCCATATAAAATATTTGTCAGTCAGTCATCCTCTTATCCATGCCAATATTTTTTGATCCAATCCAATCCAATATTCTCTAATTTATGTAACAGTCTTCCATGCTGTATTCTGTCAAAAGCCTTATCAAAATCCAAAAGTGTCACTGTGTATCCATTCCCCTTCTCTAACTCAGTGATAACATTATTATAGAATGTGAGCAAGTTGTTAAAACATGACCTTCCCTTAGTAAACCCATGTTGTTCATTGCAAAGTAGAAATTCTGTGAACTCATTTTTGAATGCGAACTCTAACCAATTTTTCTGAAATCTTCACCACCACCACTCCTGAGATATTGATTGACTAATAGTTGAATATATTGATCTTTGTGCATTGGGTTACTATACATTCTTTCCACTCCTGTGAAATCTTCACTTTTCTGAGACTCAAATTATGTAGCCTGTCAAAGGTATAGCCAGTTCATCTGAACACTCAATCAGCATCCATGCTGATATCCCATCAGTTTCTATTGCAGAATTCTTATTCACTTTGTGCAACAGCTCTAGTACTTCCTTCTCATTCAGTGAAGAGGTAGCAGTGAGTTCAATGTTGCATATAGACGTTGATAGCATTTAGCAAAATGGCTACGCTTTAGTTGAATAATCACTTCTGCATCAGTAACCCACATTATCTGCATTCAGTAGTTATTCTTTCAAATTCATTCTTTCTTTTACTTACAGCATAATGATAGAATTCTTTTGGGTTGTCTTTAACTTCCAGAGCCTGTTTCTTTTCATGCTCAGATTTCCATACAACACTTGGGACTCTTCTGGCGTGCTGCTTATGATTATCATAACTGACATCATCCTTATGCACATGATATTCCTTCCACATCATTATTTTCTTATGAATTTCTTGTTTAATTAGATTATACATCCATTTCACTCCTGCTGTATTTATTCTTTGAACTCTAGGGACACATTCTGATGTCTTATCATTTAACTATTTTTTAAACACTTTCCACACACTATCAATATCCTTCCCATCCTACAAATGATACTATGGAGCAGAACCCAGCATACTCCTCAGGCAGTCATAATTTCCTGCTTTGTAGTTCATCACTTAACCTTTTCTGAATGGAACATTCATAAACTTAGCCACTTCCCAAGTGAGTACTGCATGATCACTGTCGCCAACCGGAGACAGAATAGTTATGTCTTTAACTAAAACCCCCTCTCAGACTCTATAGTCAGATTTAACACTGACTATAGAATGACTCTTCTTGAGAAAGTTGTCTTGCAACAGCTGAATAAATAGTTTCATTCTGCTCATGTGATTTCACAGCTATCCAATCAATGTTCAGATAATTAAAGTTTCTTATTACAATATAGCATGTTTTATGATAGTCACCTTACCAAATAACTTCCTTCTTTTTACAATCAACTTTACATACTAAATTTTTGTTATTTGCGCACTAACTTACCTGATTCCACGCTTTGTTGTTTTCCATTTTTCTGCTGAACAGAAAAATGGAATAATTTTTTCTATTCTTCCTGTGTTCCTCTAAATGCAACTGATTCCACTCTCATCTGTCTAATAATCTGCTTTAACCTAGCAATTTTGGAGATTAAATTATTTTCAGTATTGTCTTTAGTGGAGAAAACCTTTTCTGCTTCACTGTTCTTATTAGCATTCCATTTCTTCTGTATTTTTGGTGCCATTTTACAGCTGTATTTAATATCACAATAAAAATGTTATAAAGACACTAAATCTTCTCTAATACAGTGGAATCTCGGTTGTCAAATGCCTCTGTTCTTGAAGAATTCGGTTTCCGAACAGAATTTTGGTTCTCGAACAGGCAAATGGCATCCGCGTGCCGAGCTGTAAGGCAGGAATGCATCAGTTACGCAGCAGCCTTCGTTCAGTGTAGTCACCTGCTTGAATTTGCAGAGTTTTCTTGATTTTTTTTTTTTTTTCATAAATTATTATTAATTAAGCCACAGCAGCAAAGCGAAAAGAAAAGTTGTTAGAACCATGATAGAGATGAAAAAAGAAATTATATCCAAGCATAAAAATGGCATTCGTGTCTCGAATCTAGCTATGCAGTTCAGTATGGCGAAATCAACGATATGTACAATACTCAAAAATAAATAAATAAAAAGTTTTTATGGAAGGGGACTCACCTCCTTCCACTTATGCCATCAACTCTCCTCTGTATGTATAGTTAAAAGTGAAGTTAAATTTTCATTTTATCTATTTATTGTTTTATTTAAAATAAAGAGCCAATTTATTTATTGTGTTTATTCTTTTTATGTAAGATTTTATGCATTTTCATTATGTTTGTATACATCTTATGTATGAAGTACTGTTGTAAAGGTTTAAATAAACAATCATCTGGGGTTCGGGGAATGCATTAATCCATTTTACATTAATTCTTATGGGAAAATGGTTTCGGTTTCCGAACAGCCTTCGGGAACGAATTAAGTTCGACAACTGAGGTTCCACTGTAAAAACAGTAACATCCTAAGGAAAAAAGACCATAAAACAAGTAAAAATCACCAATTTTATGAGTGCTAAATTATGCTGTCCACCAGGGGCGAATGCTGGTCTTGAAATTCACGCTTGCTCTTGTTATCATTCAGGGAGTGAGAGGTGTGATTGAAGTCTGATTAGTGAAATAATGAATTACTGACCATTTAAAACTACAGGGTGTTCGGGATAAATTTGACATATTTATAATTAATTATATTTTTCCATAAGTTACATGTATTAACACACACTTCTCTTCATTTAAAAGTTTGGACCCTTCTTCATTCATATACAAGATGTCAGAAAGGATGGATAGCTGGAACCCACCTGAATCATGGAAGAGAATAACTTGTATCATGATGATTCGTGCCCGCCATCAAAATAAGGATATTACGACTGCTGCCCAATGCTCCCTGAATACAGTAAAAACAATCAGGCATGAACTAGAGACTTGCAATGGTGACTACGAGGATGTAGCAAGAAGAAAGATCCCTAGCAGACGATCTGATTGCGTTCGTACAGCAGAATTCCTCGCAAATCTGCAGGAACAGGTGTTGAAGAACCCTCGCATTGGAATTCGGGCTTTGTTCGTGGAGTTGCTAACTGTAGTCAAGCCCTGGATAACAAGGGTAGCCAATGGTAGGCCGTATGTATGGCAGCAGGATTCGGCCCCTTGCCACACCTCTGGGAAAAGTCAAAAATGGTTGTCTGAAAATTTCTACGACTTCACCAGTCCAAATGTTTGGCCTCCAAACTCCCCAGACCTTAACCCCATGGATTATTTTGTATGGGGCGCAGTTGAAAAAGACACCAATCGCACTTCCAGTAATACAAAAGCCCAGTTAATGGATAAAATTAAAACAGTTTTTGCGGCCCTTCCCAGGGAGACTGTAGCATCAGCTTGTTCGAGGTTCCGAAGCAGAATTGAAGCTGTGATCGATGCTAATGGTGGTTATTTTGAGTAAATCTTGTTGATAGTATTGTAATTAACTCTGCCTGTAATGTTTTTTTGTCAATTCATTAAATTTAATAGATACAAAGAAGATTTTCTTTTTCCTTACGAAACTGTCAAATTTATCCCGAACACCCTGTATATATTTAGAAATTTATGTACATTTAATCATACAAATACAGAATATCATTTGTAAAATAAATGTTATCTTTTTCAATTTAGCTACTTGAATACAAATTCTACGCTACGGTTCTTCTCTATGAACTGGTCAATAACATCGTCATAAAAAGTTGGTTGTAACTTAATTTTCCCAAGCAACACACATACACTTGTAAAGGCTGGCTGAAGCTCACTGGCTACAGCTACTTTCACTGCATATGGCTTGTGTTTAAGCAACAGAGTGAGACGACATAAAATGGCTATGTGCGTGCATGAAATCACAATGCTGCGAGGACCTGGAAGCTTCTACAACTGAGCAAGCCAAGGTAGCTTTGACTAGACGAGCAAGCATCGGCCTTCGATATACAACGCAAAGCTCAATTATTGCCACGCAAGCTTAAGACGTCTTCTGTCTACAAAAATAAAAGCCAAAACAGAATGCTTATAAATGCATGCATTTATTAACAAATAAATATTACTTCTTTCTCAATTAATGAGTTTGCGCAGCAAGTATGGAGAATTCGCCCTTGCTGTCCACTCACAATAAAACCTCGAATACAATTTTAATGAAAAAAGAATTGCTATTGAAATAATTGTCAGACAAATATTTCTGTTGAACCATCCTTACCGTTAGTTCTCGCTGGTGATGAAATGCTTTTAAGTGATAAGAATCACTTGATGCAAAGTCAAAGATAACCACTTCGATTTCTCATACAGTGTGTGTTCAGCAATTTAAATAATAATTACATGTTAAAGCCATGTCCATTATTAAAAATACTTATGCTATCATGCATGCTTGAATATATTAATAATATAAATTCAGACTTGCATTTATATTATTAATATTAAATACAGCTGTAAAATGGCACCAAAAACACAGAAGAAATGGAATGCTAATAAGAACAGTGAAGTAGAAAAGGTTTTCTCCACTAAACATCTAAATGTTTGATGTAGAAAGGCTTATGTGTTGTCATTCATGTTTAATTTTAACGGTATATATCAGAACACAGAACTATAAGTAAATAATTATTTATTGATTTATTGCTGATATTTCGCTGGTGTTATAACCAGCATCTTCAGAGCACAAAAACACAGTTTGTCACAGTACGCAAGACTACAACAACATGGTGTAACAAAGGGACTAGTTTAACAAAATTGTAACAACAACACAAAGACTCGAGTCCTGATTAGGCACCCTCTATCTAAAATATATATATTGTAGCAATAACTCAAAGACTAAAGTCCTAAAAAAAAAAAAAAAATGAGAAAGCAGGTACTAGTTATGTCTTAAGATGACTGTCTCCCAAATCTCCCAAATATTAGGCAAATTTATACAGCCATGTTTGTTGAGATTCGGGGTATATTTCAGAGCTTCTAAGAACAATCTCTCTGAACTTGTAAAAGCTTCTGTGTAGTACTTTTGTTTTCTTCCAGTTGATCCTGTGTGCAGGGGTATCCAAAGCATGGTCCTAGGCCCGACTTCACATAGTAGTGACAGATGTATCTTTTATGTTCACTGATGCAGATGTCCACAGTTCTTCCTGTGTGACCGTAGTAGGCTTGATTACATGAGCAGGGTACTTCATAGACTCCTGGATGTGATAAAGGAGGGATGCTGTCCTTGGGTGAACGAATGAGAGTTGCTAATTTGACACAGTCTGAATATAGTGCGTAGTTGATGTTTATTGAGAATTCTAGATGTCTTTTACGATGTGCCTTTAACGTATGGGATGGCGATTGTTTTGTTATAGTTCTCCGTGGTAGATAGTATGAGGGGGTTTCTTAGGAGCATTTAGTATTGCATTTATCTTATGGGGTATTATAGCGATTGGCCAAGAAGGTCTGGCATAAATGAGCCAGTTCAGCAGCAAGAGCATTGTCATTGGAACAGATGGCTCTTGCTCTGTGGGTTAGCATTTTTAAGATACCATACCTTTAAGAAGGGTGATGGTTTGTGTAAATATCTCCCTGTATGTGTGGGTTTCACTAATTTTGTTTGCCCTCAGTAATACAGAAATCACCAATCTTGTTTGGTGATTTCTGTATTACTGAGGGAAGGGGGAGAAGTTGAGATCTCTTTTGCAAGAGAAAAGGCAAGACTGTGTTTTGGTGGCATTGAAAATGACAAGGTTGTCCTCTCCCCATTGAAGGATAATATGTAGATCAATGTTTAAGGCACTAATTATAGATGACATTGTAGCCTGCGATGTCAAGAATATTGCATAGTTCATCAAATGAGTGAAGAGTACTATCACCTGCAAAGTTGTGGATAGGATTAGTAGCAATTGTTAGTAGGTCATTTATATACAGGAGAAAGAAAGCAAGTGATAGGACAGAACCCTGAAGTACTTCAGCATTGGTGGAAACTTAAGGACATAACTCAGAGAGAAAGCTAGTTACCCAATTACAGAGGGTGGTAGGGAGACCAAAAGATGGCAATTTGTTTATCGTGCCTCGATGCTGCACAAGTTTCTCCGAACCTTTTCATGGCACATGTCCAGTGGTGGGCGATGACAGCTGTACATCTTAAATTGTAGAATCCATACTGGTGGTTGCTGATGAATTGGTGGGCCTCTGAGTAGTGGAGGAGATGGGCTATCGATGATTTTTTCCATTATTTTGGAAAGAACAGAGGTGATGGCAATTGATTAGTAGACTTCTATCACCCTTTTTTGGAACAGGATGGATATGAGGTTGCTTCCATGCATTGAAGCAAGTACCAGATATGTATATAGACTATAGAGATGATGCAAAATGGGTGTTAATCTGGAGCACAATTTTGAGAAAAATTGGAGAGATGGCATTGGGACTAGAAGACATTTTAGTGTCCAAGTTATTTAGTAGTTTTCTGATATCTTTGTGTCAAAAAACTACAGGAGGCATACAGTGCTTGGATTCCAGTACAGTAAGAGTTGATTTCCTGTGGTCATCTATGCAGCAGTTGATGCCAGGAGGCCAGCTTTATCTTTGGGTGAAGTAATCAGTATGAGAGATAGTGGAAGCACAGGATAACAGAAATTTCATTCAATGGATAGGAGGCAAGTTTTTTTGTGTCGGGCTTGATGAAATCAGATTTGGATCTGCTGATGACTGATTTGCATATGTTGCATGCTTTAGCATAGTTCGAATGAAGCTGGAATTCTACAAGCCATATGCAGTAAGCTGACTTTTTTTCTTCAGTGCTTTGATGTACTTTCAGTCAAACTAGAGCTTGGAAACAGGTGAGGGTAATGGGTTGAATGGGGAATGAAAGGTTTCATGCCAGTGAGTAATTTCTTTGACTGATTTGCAGCAATAGGATCAGATGAGTGGAAGCACTTGTAACCTAATGGAAAAACTTTCCACTACTGCTCCACAATGCTAAAAATCATTCTTATCTCTGAAAGTTCATTTCCTGCAGTTCAGCTAGCCTAACAGTTAAGCATCTTCCTTAATGATAAATGTCCACAACTCTGGAAGAGAAGCTGAAGTGTTTGTGAAAATTTTTCATCTCCAAACCAGAATTTCTGACATTCCTCTCCACTCATCAAGCACTCTGGATCAAGTTTCATCTCTTGTGGAATGTCTTCCTCAGTCATTCACAAACTTATGTCTTCTGGCACTATAACAGTGCCAAATGGGGAAGGCCCTCAAGACTTTTTTTTTTGCTAGGCATTTGCTAATAAATGGCTCTGATACAGCAAGTTCTATATGCTCTTCTCTCATGGAACTTATTTGTGTGTGTGTGTGGGGGGGGGGTATTGAACGTTCCTAGCAAGTAAGTCAGCATGTGCTCTGAGAAAATATAGAGAAAAACTAAGAAAGCAAAGCAGTGCATAAAAGTTAGCAAAAATCATAGGAAGACTTCGATAAGAAGTCTTCCTATGATTCCTTCGATACAGCTAAGTAGCTGGTGTGGGAAGATACTCTCTCTATGTTAAATGTAATGGAGAAAGAATGTGTACTCATATGAATTTTAACAAATATAATTTATTTTTGAGGCAGTTGAATGTATGAATGAATATAATATGCCCGAACGAATAAGGACAACAAATCAGAGAGGGATAGTTAATATAAGGCATCAAGGTAGGGTTGGGGCTAATGGGGGTCTTAAATTCATGTACACCAATGCTAGGAGTATTAGGAACAAGAGGGAAGAGTTTTGGGCCATGGTTGGCACTTCCAGACCACAGGTTATTGGTATTAGTGAATCATGGCTGACTGTAGATGATATAGCTAGTGGGATTGAATGTGATGGGTATATTGTGTTCAGGAATGACCGGGAGAATAAAATGGGGGGAGGAGTATTGTTGATGATAGCTGAATAGCTACAGCCAAGGAGAATAGAAATTGAATTGCAGGATAGAGAAAAGAGCACATTTGAGGCCATTTGGTGTGAGATTGTGGCTAGCAGAACTAAATATACAATTGGGTGCTGCTATAGACCAGGTGATGGAAAAGGTGGTGGTGACAGTATGCACAAGCAAATAGAAGAAATGAGTGGAAGGAGGATAATTATTATGGGAGATTTCAACTATGGTCGCATTGATTGGAGTGAGGAGAGGACACACGGGAGGAAGGAATTGGATTTTATGCGGTTATTAAGGGATAACTATATGCGACAGATGTAATGGAAAATACTAGGACTCAGAGAGTACTTGACCTAGTAATTACATCTGAGGATTTGGCTGTAACAAATATGACCACATTGCCACCAATTGGTGAGAGTGATCATAGGGTCTTGACTTGGGAGGTGGCTAAAGGTGTGGAATTTTCAATTAAGACAGGGTACATGTGGAATTATTGGGCTGGAAAGTATGACAAGCTTAGGAGTTTGATTGGTTTAGTGCCATGGCATGTACAACTGCATGGACTAGAAGTTGATAGTGCATGGGAGGCAGTTAAGAAGTGTTTGCATGAAGCAATGGCTGACTATACCTAGAGTCCGAATAATAAATCAAGTAGGGGTTAAATGGATGAATAACACCATGAAGCTTGAGCTGCAAAAAAAGAAACAACTATGGAGGGAATTTAAGGAGAAAGGTGACCGGCAGGCACATGAACGGTATAAAGCACAGGCCAGAAGGGTAACGAGTGTGGTAAGAAAAGTAAAAAAGGATTATGAAAGAACATTGGCCATGCAGGCTAAAGAGAATCTTAAACAGTTTTAGATATGTAGCAAGTAAAAGGAAAATGTACATGGCAGAATGATTTTAAAGAATGCCGATGGTAGGGAGGTAACTGAATCAGTTGATATAGTTGAGTTACTGAGTGAGCACTCTGCAAGTATATATCATCCAGGTGGTGACATTGCAGAAACGAATAAACCAGTAGATTATACGGTAATTGTGGTGAATGAAGTGGAGGTGAGTAGTCTATTGCATAACCTCAATGTCAATATATCCGTGGGATTGGATGGTATACCAGCTCGTGTCGTAAGAGAAGCAGCTAAAGAATTGTCAGTACCCTTGACCATTTTAATTTGCGTCTCGGGTCTGGGTTAGTTCCGAGGGGGGTGGAAAGAGGGGAAAATAGTTCCACTGCATAAAGGTGGTTCCAAGACTGCTGTTGTAAATTACCGACCGATTAGCATATCAGGAATCATTGTCAAGGTCTTAGAGAAACTAGTCAAAAGAATACAGGATTGGATAGATGAAAATGGGATATTGTATGGGGGACAACATGGTTTTGTGAAGGGTAGATCATGCCTCAGTAACTTGCTCACGTTCTATAACACAGTGACGGCTGAACTGGATAGGGGTAATGGGTTTACAGTGATACTACTGGACCTTGCCAAGGCCTTTGACAGGATACCACATGGAACCCTAATCAGTAAACTGGAGCAGATGGGGATAGATATAGGGTTGGTGAGATGGATAGGAGGATGGTTGAAGGAGAGATACCAGAGAGTGGTTTATGCAGGAGTGGAGTCTAAAAGACAGCTTGTGACTAGTGGTGTGCCGCAGGGTTCTGTTCTTGGACCACTGCTTTTCAATTTGTTCATCAATGATATAGGAAAAGATTTGAGAGGAAGTATTCACTTGTTTGCTGATGATGCAAAGTAGGGTAGAGCAATTGTGAGTGCACAGGATGTCAAAATGTTACAGGATAGTTTGGAGGACTGGGCTAGGAAAAATGGATGTCAGTTTAATATGGCAAAGTGTAAGGTTATGCACTTTGGGGTGAAAAGAATAGCAGCAGTATATCACATTGGTGGAACCATACTCCAGGAGATTGATGAGGCCAGGGATTTGGGAGTGTTGGTGAATAGTGAATTGAAATTTAGGGGGCACATTGCAAAAGTGGCTAAATCAGCTCATCAAATCACTTGGCTTCTGAAAAATACTTTAACATGCAGAGACAAACAAGTTGTTGTTCCTCTGTATCAAGCCTTGATAAGACCCCATCTGGACTTCTGTGCCCAGTTATGGGCACCAGGGTTTCTTCGTGATGGGGAGGAAGTGGAGAGGATCCAGAGACAAGTGACCAAGATGATAGAAGGTCTGTGGAATGAACCTTATGAGAATAGGTTGAAGATTTGTGGGTTGCAGAGATTGGACGATAGACGAAGGAGGGGTGATATGATTGAGACATTCAAATTACTGAAGGGTTTCTACAAGATTGATCCAGAAGATATTTTTGAAAATATGACTGGTGGTGGGAGAACTAGGGGCCATGCATGGAAGCTGGGCAAGAGCGTGGTTGACAAGGGTGTTAGAGCTAGGTTTTTTACTTGGAGAGTGGTGAATGAGTGGAAGAAGCTTCCAGAGTCTGTTGTGGGTGCTACGACCGTGAATGAGTTCAAGGCAAGATATGATAGATACTGTGTCAATGTCGAATAGTTGTTCTTGACATGATGTTAGGGCCTCCCTCGATGGGTCTGTCGACTCCTTGGAGTTGTCCGGAACAATAATAATAATAATAAGAAGAAGAAGAATATAGGTGGTTCTGTAGGCTGTTGAAAAAAAGCATGAAATGGAAAAAAGAGTACTGTAAAAGCAAGCCTGAGAAGAAACTAAGAAATATTGTGATAGGAAAACAGAGAAGAATAAGATAGGTTCAGGCCAAGTAGAGGTTGTCAGGATCACATTTTCACTTTAAAACAAATACTTGAGAAATCATGGGAATATAAGGATTTGAATTTAAGTTTTGTAGATATTGAAAAGACACATGGCAAGGTGCAAGCTGATAATTATATGCTGTAAATGAAACACTATTGAGAAATGCATAGTCTATATTTGAGTTGTTGGAACAATTAGAATTGAAGGAGGTGCAAAAGATAGTTTGATAAAATCAGGTTGAAATAGGCACACATACTATCACAACAAAAAAAAAAACAGCTAACGCCTATTTGTTCCCGTATAGGGAGTAGGTGGGGCCGTTTACCCTATCTAACTTATGGAGACTGAGTTGGCAGTTCAATCTCCACTGGTAGCCAATCAGAGAGATAGCTGGCCCGAGGCTATCACTGATTCATCGGTACGCAGTGAAGGCGGCGGGAAGCTAGTGCCGCCATCTCGTAGTCCCTAACCCTAACACAATATTTTTAATGTCTGAAAATAGTGTGGGTTCGACAGTCGATTTTCTAGAGTTTACGGCAGAAAAAACCCGCTAGCCCGTGCCGGAGATCGACTAATTCTGGAACCGGTCGAAAAAAGGCTTAGAAAAATTTCCTCTAGCCGATGACTAGATTTAAACCGCCAAATCCTTTCTTCATGCGGTCAAGTGTCATAGAGTGACAATGCCACTGTTATCATCAAAATGGATCATATTATGAAGAAAAGTAGCATTAGGTCTTATATCAAACTTGATGTTATTATTATTATTATTCGTGACACCTCCAAGGAGTCTCGGAGGTGTCACGAGAGTTGTGCAATAGGTGTCCTCCCACGATGAGTCGTCATCGCGGGAGGACACCTATTGTACAACTCTCCGTCTCCACCACTAACTGATACTCTACTACCAATCATCTACATCAGCGCCATCTACCGCCCCACAACTAGTATTTTTTTGTCTTAAATTGTGTGTGTTCTGAAGGGCCGATTTGTCTGTATGCGGATGAAAAACCCCGCTACCTTCATATGAGATCGGCTAACTCCCCTAGCCAATATAAAGCGTCCATATAATGATTCCTCCGGTCATGACGAGAATTGAACTTAGGCCTTTTCCATTCGAAAGGCGCAACGTACCATCGTTCCAATTGCGCTATGGAGGCGCTTATTATTATCAACTGCATAAAATAAAGAATTGAGAGCAACGTCAAACTGAATTAACTGCTGTAACTGGTTTGGTGAAAAAAATCAGCAATAAAAAAAAGATTGGGCAGGAAAATGAAAACATCAGCAGCATCCCAAATGGGAAAACTATAGAAGAAGTAAAACATTTAAGCTATGTAGCCACAATTCTTAGTGATGATTATTATTAATATTATTATTCCTGATACCTCCAAGGAGTCTGAAGACTCATCGCGGGAGGACACCTACAACTGTCTCAACCACTACACCGAACCTCTACTATGAATCATCTCCATCCACGCCATCTTCCGCCCACCACCATCACAACTAGTATTTTTTGTCTGTAAATTGCGTGTGTTCTGGAGGGCCGATTTGTCTGTATGCGGGATGAAAAACCCGAGTTTCCGGGAGAAAAAACCCTGTTGCCTCCGTATGAGATCTGCTAACTCACCTTCGATTGAAATCGTCCGGATAAAGATTCCTCCCGTCGCGACGAGAATCGAACTTAGGCCTATTCCAATCGAAGGGCGCAATGTACCGTCGTTCTTCCAATTGCGCTACGGAGGCACTTTATTGATGACAAATTAAATATAGAAATAAACAGAATAAGCAAAGCCAGTATATAATAGCCAATCAAATTAATAATTTTTTTATGAAATAAGAGAAGTTATTCAAAATACTAAGGGAAGATGTATACATGGCAGTGTTCAAACCAATTTTAACATCACATGCATATTATTCTCTCAGAAAATACGAATGTCAGCAGATGGCATCAATGGTAGAATCATTAAAAATGAAATATGAGGAAGGAATTTGATACTTTTAGTTTGATGTTAGCAAAAAGGTGTCTGATTCCAGGTAAAAGATCCAGAGAAAAACCAAGATTAGTGGATTGATGCAGTTAGAAGACCAAAATATTATAAGACCTAACAATATTAGTGTCTTGACAGATAATAAACTAATTTGGAGAAAAATTGTCAATAGAAAGTTAGTACATTACTAACATCCCTTGACAGTACAGGAGGGATGTGATGAAAAAAAAAAATGGCAAAGTCATATGAACTTGAAAACATACCGAACAAATACGTTTTTTTAAGACAATAGTGCTCAATAATATTCCTTACTCCAGAAATTTCGTTGCAAATCAGATAAAGGACTCACTCCATCTTGCCAGAACAGCTGATAGTTAAATTTCGCTAAAGGAATATCGATTGCCATTGTAATAAATGGCTAAAATAAAATGCATATGTAGGGTTTATCAACAACCGGAGTCTGTTCACATGGGTGGCATCTGATCAAGGCTGTGTTGTACTTAAGCTTGTGAACATAAGTTATTTGTAAATACATGGAACTGCATATTTTTCAGCATAGTATATAGAATATATCCGTAAAGGAAGTAAATTAATTTGGAAGTAGATATACTTTTCCAGGCTACTGGCTATTTGGAGTTATATCAGAAGCAATGACGGCTATGATACCATTGTGGAAGTGGAAGTGAATTTCTTTCCAGAAAATCACTTCCACCTCCGTGGACTAACTAGCCTTGAACTGATCTTTATAAAGAATCTTCGCGTCCTTATGGCTGGGGATTGGAACCCGGATCTTTCCAATCAAAGCACACCGTCGACAGGGGCGCACCAAGGGTATTTGCCGCCCGAGTGTCGATACTGACTAAGTTACGGAGGATATGAAAAACGCAAATCCAACTGAGAGATGGCAGACTGTACTAATATGATTAATCTCTCTAACTTCAGTATATATAAGAAACAAACTTAAGTCAGTTTAACTTGACCATAATTTAGCAGACTATAATTTATAAGAAGCTAAATTGCTTGGCGGTAAAAAGAAATTGGGCAGCTTAATTATATTAGGAAAAGATTAGATAAAATTCTCTAGACATCGGCTCGATGATGTGTGAGTCGAGATGCGAATTTGGTCGGAATTTTTCAACAGCTGTTAAATCTGCCAAGCTGAAGATGCATGTCGCATGGTTTCCTTGGAGTATTGAATTTAGACTATATCTCAAGAATACTGTGGTTTTTAAAGTATCTCTAGATTTACTTGCGCCATGATTTCGATTCGTGTTAAGCAAAATGAAGAACTATATTAGAATGTAAAATGTTGATTAAAAACCCACATTATTTTCGTTTATTATGATGAAGTTAATTTTATTTCCGACAAGTCTTGCAAAAATGTCACCACAGGGCGAAATCGTGACAGCCCGCATTTGTTTGCATTGACAATAGGAAGTGTAAGTGTGAAAAAAGAGGCTTCCGCGTTATATTTTACATTTTTCAGAGGCATTGGAATAATAGTTTCAAATTATTTAAACGCAAGACTTTGATTATTGTTTTCTTCTGTAATATTTATGAATTAATTACGGTTTGTTTGTTTATTATCCAACTGAAAGTTGCACGCATCTTTTGAAAACGCAGCAGGTCTTTTCTCCGATGTAAGCAAATGAACGTGCAGGAATCTTGTTCGAACCAAAAGTGGTATTCTTTCTTTTTCTTCATTGAGACTTCTCATTCTCCCCTTTTACCTTGCTGTGTTGAGGGTTTATCAATCATCGGACCTCAAACCGCTCACAGGATAAGGTGGTTAGCCCTATGCCCCGGCGTATCCTATGTCCGTAATGTTGAGTTCTCAAGGCCAGTTTGCCTGCTTGCGGGATGAAAACCCTACTGTCCACGCCCAAGACCGGCTAACTTGACTGACTGAGGAAGATCCTTCAGCTCCTCACGTCACCGACGGGAATCGAACCTAGAGTTTTACTTACATAATAAGCACGAATAATAAAATACAGATTTCTTGTATGTAAATAATATCGCTTATAGAATTTCTACCCAATGTCCAAATTCTATAAATGTGTTTTTAACATGAGTATTTCATATTCATTAGGCTTGTCCAGAATTCCGGTCTCTTCTGAGCGTGTAGAACACATAAAAGAGTATAGCGACGATCAGCTTTCCTATCATTTTTTAAGATTTCGTAAAGTGCGTAAACACCTATAAGTCATTTTGTCCCTCCGCCTATATGCAACTTATTCCTAAACACTGACCGATAGAATATTACGCAAATTTGATATTTGGAATCCGTGATAAAAATTAATTCTCCTATTCCGTTTTTTTTTTTCAGACTATTTGCATAGACAAAGCGAATCGAAAATACCGCAATAATTTTGCAAAATTAACTATATTCATCTTGGTATGCTCCTAATTTGTCTAGGAGTAGGAATAGATGAAATTATCGTCTAAACTGTACAAGAAGTTCCCTTGAGAATCCCGCACGAGAGGATACAAATCAAATAGCATGTTCCTCCCTTCCTGTTTTCCTTACATGTAGACCAACTGCGTACTATAATCGACATCAGATTTGATGGAAGAGGGTGCTTAATCCTTATTCCCGTATTCTTCTATGTCTGTATATTGCGAGTTTTCTTCTGACAAGTTTGTAAGTTTTTGGGGGTGAAAAATTTGAGTTTCCGGGAAAAGAGAAAAAAAAAAAAAAACACCGTCACCTGGATATGATCCCTGAATGGTTTTTGGCATCCTAAAGGGGATTCGAACTGGGGTCTTCCCAAGTAAAGGGCATCATCGTTACCAATTGAGTTAGTCTCAGTAACCGAGTCATATTTTAGTATATTTTAATGAAAGAAAGGGGGGGGGAAACGAGACTTTAGAAAAGGTAGCATTTTAAACCGGCTAACTGAAATATTTTTTTTTATTTTCATTAACGAATAAAACAACAGTACTACAATTAAAATAAATTATTAAAAATATATAAAAGAAAAAATCCAAATGATTATACTTTGAATCAGAATAATGGGTTATGTGGGTAAGAATAATCAAGGAAACATACGTTGTAACAAGAACATAAGAACAATATCAAAAATAAAATAAATAAGGATAACAAATTATAAATACGATCACAGCGTAGATTTTTACAGCTGGCAGCTTTTTTTATGCTGCCATTTTTACATTACATGTAATCATAGCTCTCGAAAAGTTATTTCAAGAATATAACGAAGGATCTCAACGTAATTGTAAAAATAAATATCGGGATGATACTTGGAATCTAATTACTCCGCTAAAATCCGCTAACGCCTTTTATTTCCCAAGGGGAGAAGACGAGGCCGTGTCTAACTTTAGGAGACTGAAGGACAGTCAATCTCGACCCTTAGCTAATCAGAGAGAGAGAGAGAGCTGGCCTGAACTATCAAAGATTTAAAACGGCAACCTGTGAAGAGTGCACAGACCTCTTATTTTTAATCGAAATCTCGTACTTGATTATATTATTGTGTTCGTGTTTCAACCGAAGTGTTCTTGTCCATGTAATATGCAATATTATTCTTATCCAACTAATTCAAGAAACTAGAGTACCTGCAAACAGTGCATATTCTGAATTTTGAATGCAAAATTAGAACGATTTTGGATTTATTTTTTGAAAATTATAATTAATTTGTTATTCAGAAAGATCAGTACAGTGTTTAAGCAGCAATCAGATTGATTACGTTATTCTCTTGCCCATTGAATACTGGGGTTTGATATATTCAATATTGGAATATTGAAACTCACTCTCATATGGACTATTGAAAATCACTGTTCTGACAATATTTCTTGCAAGATTTTTGTTAAGCAAATAGGAAGAAGACATACTATCATCATAACTAGACAAAATTTGAGGTCTGTTCGAGGCAGTTTATGTGTAGGAGGAGAATAGTTGAAAGGACTATCCTCTTCCTCCAAGGGTTCTCCTCTCTGCCATGATACAAGTGAACGACCAAAGAGGAAATTGCCTATCCAATTTTAAAATTGGTAGGCGATATTTCTGTCTTGCAAAATGTCAAGAGTGATTATATATCTTTACTGCATCTTCCTGGCCCTGTCTGGAGTCTGATGATGTACGCAAATCAGCGGTGTACTGGGAATGGGAAAATCCATATTGGTAACCACTGATAATTTGGAGAAGTTGTAGGTTGTGTGAAATCAACTTAATTGTTTCCTACCATTTTTTTTTCTTTTTTAGTTATTTTTAAAAGGAAAATGACTACTGGTGCCGTCTACTAGGCAATAATATCTTCTAACACTATCCAGAATGAGTGGTCGTTTCTCATCACCATTTGTAGTTTTCTATACATAAGATAGAACATGGTTTTCATCGTTCGGTATTGCGAGCAGATGCATCGAGAGCTAATGCCGGGGCCTGGAAAATGATTATATTAATATACTAGTACCTAACTTGACCCTTAGAAATTACGGGCCCGGGAAATCT
This sequence comes from Typopeltis vanoorti, assembly GCF_054136105.1. Taxonomy (NCBI): domain Eukaryota; kingdom Metazoa; phylum Arthropoda; class Arachnida; order Uropygi; family Thelyphonidae; genus Typopeltis; species Typopeltis vanoorti. The sequence continues at coordinate 50,064,811 of NC_143566.1, read as the reverse complement.
TACCCCCTTTCTCGACGAACCTGGGTGCGAGACCACCATCCTGTTTACTGGAAGCTTGAAATAGTTCCATGTTTCGTTTGTACAGCAAGGTTGTCCCAGAGTATCTTAACTCATAACCTGCTAATACAAAATTGAAAGTTTCCGACATTCATAAAATTATCTTAAAAATATACTCCCAATGGTAACGAAAGTGCTAATGCACATTTTGGATAGAAGTGAGGCGAGTTTAGTGGATCGATAGTAAAATGATAGGCTTTCCACTTTTTTTTTTTTTTTGATTGAGCTGAATATATAATTGGGGTAAATAACAGTCGAGAATGAAAGTTTGTAGAGATAGATGTCAGTTCCAAAGTGAAAGGTCACAGGAGTGCATGATTTTTGGTATAGATTATCCCTGGATAATGGCCTAAATTGTTTCTGCAAGAGGAGCACGATTCCTGGTTTATCGAATTTTGTCCGCTTGGCACTATGTACCATAAAAATATTTTTTTGTAAATCAGCACCTTTTTAATTTGGCATCTGAAAAATACCCCACTTATCTGCCTTCAGGTATATTTTCACACCTGGCAAGGTTTTGTTAAAGGTTCCCAAAACTGTGGTGTGCTTTCCCTTGAAGAAAGTGAAGATTTTTATATAGGAACAATCATGTTGCGATATTTGCAGTTCCCAACTAGTTAAAGGTCTGCAGCAATTAAGATATTTTCTAAATGTGTCTAAAAGCACCCGACCCACAGATGGTGAAATACATCTCCAATTATTTCGAGCTACTTAAGTTTCCGTTAGAAAATTATTTGCTGAACATTCTTCGTGATACCATTGTCAAACAAGAAAGAAAGAAAATTGTTACCGACGATTATAATAAGGCCTCTTTATAAGGCCTTGATACGCCCCATCTGGATTACTGCTCAAGTCTGGTTTCAAGGGGATGAGGAAGCGGTGGAAAGGATTTAGAGGAAAGTGACCAAGATGGTGAGTGGCCTCTGGAATGTTCCGTATGAGGATGAATTGAATATGTGTCGAATGCAGAAGTTGGTTGATAGGAGAAAAAGATGGGATATGATAAAAACATTTAAGTTGCTTAAAGGATTTTATAGGATAGATGTAGGGGGAAATGTTTCATCACTTGGCTAGAGAGATCAGAACAAGGGGTAATCCCTGGAAGTTGAATAAAGATGTGGTCAGTAGAGGTGTGAGGACCAGATTTGATTTTTTGCCTGGAGAGTGGTGAATGAGTGGAATGGATTGTCGGGGTCAGTTGCGAGTGCTTTGTCTGTTAATCGGTTCAAGGAAAGGTACTATAGATTGGGTCTCCCGCGATGAGTCTTCGGATTCCATGGAGGTGATTGTATAATAATAATGCACACACAGAGAGAGAACTTTGAGCGCAGTAGCACCAAAAAGTAGCCAAGTCAAATTTTAAGAGAAAAGATAAATACTTATTTTCCATTTTTTTTTAAATTCCAAATTAATATATTTATCAACTGAGTCTTCTGCTCTTTCCTTCAATGTTTATGACCAAATTTATTATGTTTAAAATTCGCAATTACAATGCCTTATTGTGTATTAAGTTCGTGTGCAATTCACGTCATAGCAAATGTGGACACAAAGCGAGAAGGTACCTTAATTTACGATTATTAGGTTTCGGGAATATACACTATGTTGACAAAAATATTTGGACACCTTACGTGCCATGCAAATTTAGGATCCTACCACCACCCAAATATTCAGGGAGTGTCTACGTAAGTCTGGTAATAAAATTATGGTATGTGCTGCATGTTTTGCAACTGTACTCGATGTCAAGATGCCACGTTCAGCTGAACTGACAGACTTCCAACGTGGGATAGTAGTTTTTTTTTTATTATTATTTATTTGATTTTTATGGCACAAAGACATCAAATGTCATACGGACACAGGTTACAGCAGTACATATGGTAAACGGTTAGTAGGACAATTACAAACATCCATGCCCTTGGCAGGATTCGAATCCGCAGCATCTAAGCTGGAGAGCGGATACGCTAACCACTCGGCCAACAAGGCCGGGGATAGTTGGGTGTAACATCAGTGGTCTTTCTGTCCGTGACATTGTTACACGTCTCGATATATCGAAATCCACCGTTGCTTATGTCATTCGTAGATGGTGCTACCATAGTATAAAAAACGCCCTGGTATGCCCACACTCACTGACCGAGATCGACGAGCTCTGTCTATTCAACGTATCCCGGAATATTCAAGCATCCCGCACGTATCAGCGGCGAACCTCGCAGTTAAGTTGGAAAACGTTGCAGGGATATCTGTCAGCATTAAACCTGTCCACAGAAGGTTGCATGCCTGAGATTACCACAGCAGAGCTGCTGTTGTAGTAACAAGCCACATCACCCCGTCAACGCCAAACGGCGTTTGCACTAATGTTTCACACCGTTCATGGACCGTAGATGATCAGAAAAGGATCTGTGGAGCGACGAATCGCGCTTCCAAACGTTTCACTCTGATGGTCGTGTTTAGATCTGGAGATTACCTGGGGAACGGTTCCGGCAGAACAGCATCATTCCAAATGCCAACTTTAGTGGAGGCTCGCTAATGATATGTAGGCACTTCGGTTGGATAGGGTTTGGTCCACTGATGGACGCGCCCCAAACCCTGACGTCTGATGGCTGCCTGGACATCCTGAACAGCTTCATGCTTCCGACGCTATGGAAGTACTTCGGCCATTACCCTTGCATGTTTCAGCACGACAATGCTCCATGCCATACTGCACAGCGTATCTGAGACTGGTTTTCACTAAACAACGTTGAGGTGTTGGACTTGTCAGCTCAGAGTTCAGATCTCAACTCCATCGAACATCTTTGGGACGAATTAGAACACCGAACGTCAGACCACAGCGGCCGTAATCAGCAATGGGGGAAGGTTTGCCCGAGGAATGGAAGAATATTCCTGTTGCGACGTATCAGAAATTGGTTCGAAGCATGCCCCGAAGGATAGATGCTGTTATCAGACCAAAGGTGGTCCAACTCGGCACTAGAAATGTAATTAAAACACTTTTTTTTTCTTTTTTTCTACCACAAGTAGGTGTCCAAAATACCTTTGTCAACATAGCGAATATTCTATAAAACAATATCAAAAATCAAATAATATACAATTATACTTTTACAAAAACTATTATAAAATATATTCTTGTTTCAAGTTCCGCAAAATATTCCGTACCTGTTCACCTAGTTTACAACTATGATAAATCTGCATTATGTAATAAATGTTATCCTTCAGTATCATAATCATGTGACGGTGAACTACAATCGGAAACCGAGAAGGAAGGGTTGGAAAAAAGGAACAACCATTCCATTCGAAAACTTCAACAACTCAAAAACCTGTAGCATGATGGTTTTATTGTTATTTTGCCATTACTAATTATAAAGAGGACAGTGTAATTATACTAAAATAGTGTTGTAAGACGAGTCACCAGTTTTCTAAAAGCTAAGGTCACATCGAGTGTAAAATAATAATAAATAAACGATTTTTAGTACTAGACTGAAGTGTTACATTTAATTTTTTCAGTTAAATGTATGCAGGTACTTATGTATGGTTATAAAACCCGCATTTCCACCTGCAGTAACGCGGTCTGTTCCTTTTCTGGTCGCCACTCTGATGCATGATCATGTTTCTCTTTTTTATTCTGAAGTAAAACCCGCATAGAGAAAGAAATAGACTTAATTATTCCACCGATCCCGGATATTGTTTCTCAGCAACAGTGCCTACATTCTCTTTCTCTGTTCTGAAGTCTGTCTTCTGTATCACTATATATATTATGTGCACATCCATTGGGACGTCTTCATTCTATTCGTAGTTTTGTCACAGAAACATTTTAAGGTAAGATAAATATTGCTAAATATATTTGTAAAGTGTGCATTAATCTAGATTTATTGGCTTGATAAAATCATAATGAACATTTAATGCTTGCATTTTATTTCAAAATGCTTTATGATTTTCGATATTTTTGACTTGTCAGTCAGTTGAGTAATATGACTCAACATAACACGGTAGCTTTATCGAGTTATTACTACAAAACAGCATAGATACCCGTTTGCTTTTTAGGATTCCCGTAAGACAATAAGCAAATAATAATAATAATATTATTATTATTGTGTTAGGTGAATCTTTCTGATCGTCCAGCTTTTCACCCCTTGTTATTCTGTTGTTGAATTGTAAAACATTGCGATAAAATGCCCGAATTGTTCAATCGGATAACTTAATTTTCTGGAAAGTTACGATATATCATTTCCCCCCCCCCAAAAAAAAAGGCATAAATGTGCAAATTTACCACCCTGTTGATTGGACACACATAACTAACACTACTTAATTGTGATTATGAAGTACAGTTTGACAAGTAAGCATTTCAGTTCAAAACAGCAATATTCAAGGTGTGCATGAAATATTCAGTTATTATTTGTAATCAATGCTTAAAATAATGCACGTGCAAGGTCATTACCCGAAGCCTAATATAATTATATACGTGTAAGATTCGTGCATGTTAAAAACATTATTGAAACTAAAAAAAAGTGTACACATTATGGCTAATGTAATCAAGTGTAGAAAGGAAAATTTTAAAAACAAAACAACTGAAAGAACCATAATATTTAATATTTACTTGAGTTATAATGAGAAAATATCTTAATGGTATGATTTTATTTCAACTTTAATGTGCTTATACTACTAGCTTCGAACTTCCCAAGTGGGAGAGATGAGCTGAATATGAAAATACACTATAATGGCAAACGTATTAGAACAAACCAACACAGATAGTCGTCCTCGTTGGCCGAGTGGTTAGCATATCCACTCTTCAACCAACATGCTGCGGGTTCGAATCACGTAGCTGGTATGGACATTTATGATTGTCTTTAGGTGAGAGATGAATATCATCGCCTGGTGCGAGCCTATCGCTCCGCTTATTGGAGGCCTGGAATAAGTTCCAGTTTGGTCTAAAACAGGGTTTCCTGGTATATACAGGGTGTTCGGGATAAATTTGACATATTTATAATTAATTATATTTTTCCGTAAGTTACATGTATTAACACACACTTCTCTTCATTTAAAAGTTTGGACCCTTCTTCATTCATATACAAGATGTCAGAAAGGATGGATAGCTGGAACCCACCTGAATCATGGAAGAGAATAACTTGTATCATGATGATTCGTGCCCGCCATCAAAATAAGGATATTACGACTGCTGCCCAATGCTCCCTGAATACAGTAAAAACAATCAGGCATGAACTAGAGACTTGCAATGGTGACTACGAGGATGTAGCAAGAAGAAAGATCCCTAGCAGACGATCTGATTGCGTTCGTACAGCAGAATTCCTCGCAAATCTGCAGGAACAGGTGTTGAAGAACCCTCGCATTGGAATTCGGGCTTTGTTCGTGGAGTTGCTAACTGTAGTCAAGCCCTGGATAACAAGGGTAGCCAATGGTAGGCCGTATGTATGGCAGCAGGATTCGGCCCCTTGCCACACCTCTGGGAAAAGTCAAAAATGGTTGTCTGAAAATTTCTACGACTTCACCAGTCCAAATGTTTGGCCTCCAAACTCCCCAGACCTTAACCCCATGGATTATTTTGTATGGGGCGCAGTTGAAAAAGACACCAATCGCACTTCCAGTAATACAAAAGCCCAGTTAATGGATAAAATTAAAACAGTTTTTGCGGCCCTTCCCAGGGAGACTGTAGCATCAGCTTGTTCGAGGTTCCGAAGCAGAATTGAAGCTGTGATCGATGCTAATGGTGGTTATTTTGAGTAAATCTTGTTGATAGTATTGTAATTAACTCTGCCTGTAATGTTTTTTGTCAATTCATTAAATTTAATAGATACAAAGAAGATTTTCTTTTTCCTTACGAAACTGTCAAATTTATCCCGAACACCCTGTATATATAAATTAAAATGATCTAGGAAGGTTTGTAGCTCCTCTAGACCATATTCCCAGATAAGAAAGATGTCATCTAACAATATTCAACACCAGAACATCAAATTCACGTCCGAACTAGAGATGAACGGCGTCCTCGGTTTTGTGGACTTGAAGATCACTGAATGCCCGATTGTCTTAAATTTTCTAGTTTTCGAAAAACTACTCACACAGATAGATACTTGCATGCCTCTTCTCATCACTTCTCTCCACAGAAGTTTGGTATTATTTCTACTCTAGCCCATCGAGCAAGATCTTTTATTTCAGTATAAGAAGACCTTCAAAAAGAACTCAACCATCTGAAAAGCACATTCTTAAACAACGGCTATTCTTCTTAAAATATCACTAAACTCTGCATCCACGTATCCAACCTCGACAAGAAGATAACTCCAATCCTATTACTCACATCCAATTGCCGTTCATAAGCTCTCTACCTCCAAAACTGGCCAAAATAATGAAGAAATTCGACATTGAAACCTACTTCACCACCCTACCAAAGCTTCGTTCTTTTCTGAGTCACCCCAAACCAAAACACAACCAGCTTCAGTTTCCAGGAGTTTATAAAGTCGTCTGCAACTGCGGTAAACTTTATTATGGACAGACATCAGTCTGTCCATAATAAACTTATCAAAGTCTATTTCACTACGTCTTGAGGAACACCAGCGTGACATCTTTTACAAAAGAACCCGTGCAAGCGCACTTTCCGGTCATGTTCTTTTCTCTGCTAACTCTAATCTAGAAGAGCTTCAACACCAGATAGACTGAAATCTTACGACCAATATCTATAAATGCGGTGACGAACTTGAGAGCCGTATCGTAGAATCAAAAGAGATAGTTCTGGACCCATCACATATAAACAACAATTTAAGCTACAGTTTGCCTGACGCCCACAGCGCTGTGATTGAGTTCTGGCGCTCTCGAATCAGTTGCCACTCCCTTACAACTCATGCTAGTCCTGCGAAGCGGACATCAGTTCAAATAAGACTGTTGCCATTCCTATTTCGTTAATTTGAGAATTCCATGTTTTTTACCTTGTTATTTTTCCAGTTTTTTTGTTATTATTTACACCTGACGAAGTTGACGTTCCGACAAAACTAGTCGTGTTATATTAAAGTTTTCTTACCTTTCTCGGTGTTCTTAGTCAGCATAATTATTAATTTTTAAATATATATATATCAACTCGATTAGGCGAGTTGGCAACTGATATTATGGTAATTCTCAACGTTATTCTGTGAAAACATATGTACTAACAGATAATGGAAGATGCTACCTTCATTACTCTGCTTATCAGAGGCCTAAAGGGGTATGACGCCCTGTCCGGTCTCCGTGCAAGAACTTCGACTTTCTCTCTCTCCATGCGATAATATTCGTAGAGTTTCCCCAAGGGCCAGTTTTAGACTGTTAGACGCCTGCGTGCTAGAGATAATTGGCCGACCTTGAGTGAGGTTTTTAGAGATAGAGGATGAAACCCAAAGAAGATATTTCGAAGTTAGCACCGCTATAAGTTTTAACAATGTTACGTTCCTATTTCAACGTCAATGTTTTAAAATTAACTATAGGCTATATCGAATTTAATACATCGGTCGCCCTAGAGATTTGGCCACCTGCGTGTACGCACGCACGCCCAGCACACCTATTAGAATCAGTCCTGGTTTTCTCTTTCTCCCCCATCCCTTTGGGGGGGGGAGGTTGAGCCCTCCTGATGAGGGATTAAGTATATACTGTATATATATATTTATGACTGTAGAACCGTGTGTTCATGGGGCCGGTTTGTCTGTTCTGAGGGACGAAAAACTCGTGTTTCCGGGTGGAAAAACCCTCTACCTCCGTATGAGACCAGCCAAACTCACCTTTAGTCGGAAGAGACCAGATAAAGATTCCTCACGTCATAGACGGAAATCGAACCCAGGTCTTTCCGACTAAAGGGCTTCGTCTATACCGACTGAGCTAGAGGCTATATGCCTTGTGATACTTTTGAAGGATACAACACATACCTCCAATCTCCATTCGTAGGTACAGAATGTAAAGCGGCTTGCAGGTACACCGCTATGTGCTGTAAAAAAGAACCTGATAGTGACGTATCAAAAAGACATTCCGACTAGTTGGAGCATAATCCTGCTGTCACCTAGTGATAGACGTCCTCGAAGGAGTCTATTGTGTGTGTGGGGGGGGGGGGGGGGGCTATCGAAGCTACTTTATGACGAGCCATATGCACAAAACTATTTCCTTCCATGTACCTGGGCATCACTTTTCTAGCATCAATCATGAAAATCAAAACATAAAAGTACGTTCATTTCGAAAACAACGGAAATATCGACAATTCGACATCGAACAATGTAATATACTCGTACATTGTATATAAAAATTGCTAACCAAATTTATACTGGTGGCATTCTAGATTCAAGACCGTTTAATGAAAGTCCCCTTTTCTGTTATAATTTCATTTTTGCTCCACTCAAAATAGCAAAACAAAATTATGTCTACGCTAACCAGAGTATATCAAAAACGGCTCTAGATTTAACTACTGCAACAACAAATACTATTCAGAAACGCATCTTTTTATGATTGCGTTATTATTCCCTTATTTTGTTTTCATGATTTTTAACTTCGCTTACATTTTTCTTACTATTTAATATGGTAAATCAGTAATCTCGGAAAACTATAGCACATTAGTGCCATGGTAAAGTAAACACTATTTAATAAACCGAGAACCATGATGAAAGGCAAATCAGTTTCCTTACCCGTTCAATCGTTTGATAACGAAGTAGTAAGGACGATGTTAAAATAATCTACCACCTAATTATAAGCCAAAAATAAATCTTCTGACTCCTCTTCATTCTAGAAAAGAACGTGTGTGAAATATTTGCAATAAATATAGGTAGGTAACCCGTTACCATTCTTTATCGTTTGTCACCTGAGTTTTCCTAACATTTGTTGATTTGTGAGGGAGGGTGGAAACCACTATCGCGTCTCCCTAAAACTAACGATCAACAGGGACTTCTTATGTCATCGACCTCACCTCTGGATGAACGCCGTAGAAAAGTTAGGAGAAACATAAGTGGTTACTCTTGATATCTCTAAGGCATCTGATCAAGTTTGGTACAAATTCCTATTAAGCAAGCTCTCTTATTACGGTCTGTCTTCTAACTTTTGCTACGGTCTTAAAGTTCCACGCATAATGAACGGATGCAGAATCTCAGCACATTAATTTAACAGTATAATATGTTGAATAGACAGTGCACATGGAAAATGAGAAAGAATTTACATTTCTTTTAATAACTGAAAGCCATAATTAATCATGAAGTATAATGAAAGAGGTTTTTTACCAATGATAGAGGAAGAGGATTTAAGAGAGAAGGCTGCATTTAGAATTAATACCAAGTCTAAATAGAAGACAAGAAGGCGAATATATCATGTCTATCATTTACATTGGCTAATCAGATTTCACTGACTTTAGGGAGGAAAACCAGTCATCCTCAGAAAGACCAACTTTTTTTTTTTTCTTCCTTCCTATTGCACCTCGGAAGTTGAAGAAGGAATAATAACTTATTTCCTCAACTTGAATCATATGCATGATATGTATAATCACGATACTTCTCGTATTTTTCGACGTTTTAATGAAGAAAAATATCTAAAGTAAAGCTATCTTTATATCATTCTGCTGACGTTATGAGAAGAATAAGCACAATCAGCTTCACGATGTTTCGCATCCTACTATCAACCTCCCATCTTATAACCTCTTTTCCCTTAATATTCCTCCCACATTTAGAACAAATTATTCCACAAACTCTGACAAACTTCTGCAAATTAAAAACTGTACCTGGTACACATTAGTTTTTTTTTCCCCCATTTTTTTAAAGTTTTTTTTACATAGTCCGGAAATCCTGTTCTACAGACCAAACATGGAACGTTTTCAAACCATTTCAGGCCTCCAATAAGCAGGATGGTCTCATACAGGCATTGAGATTCATCTCCCACCTGAAGACAATCGCAAACATCCCTGCCCATGCAGGATTCGAACCAGCAGCCTTTTGGTTGGTGAGCAGATACGCTGACCACGTTGATATAATTTACACTATTAAATGCAGATTGGCTAGATTAAGAAATTCACCGAAGAGGGAGAAGAATTTACGATTTTCACTACTACGATTTCTAATATTCATTTCAATTATACATAAAATCTCGGGATCTATGAGGCGAAAATCGCTGCATATGCTCCTTGATCCATCGATCTCTTAAAACACTTTGACACGTAAGCAATACGCTGTTTTCATATTCTTCATTTTAATATTATAGGAGGTGATTAACTGCTAGCATAGACAAAACTACGAGAATGAGAAATGATAAATCTTCTGCGATATGTACAAAAAGACGTCGGAAACACATAAGTTTATTTGGATTGGCTATCCTGTTGGGGGAGATGTATTTATCATACGGAAAGTCGGTAAGTGCTTTATTATTATTATTATTATTATTATTTTAAAGAACTTTTATTTACTAAAATTCATTAACAAAATAATTCGGTAATGTATGATTGGTACATATTATAATATACTGTGCGATTTAACAAATAATTTTAAAATGATTTATTATTAAATAAGATAGTCAAAAATGTATCTGAAGTTTCTATTTTTTTTTTTTATATATTATTATTAGTTTTCAATGCAGAACCAATATCTCATTGTTATTTTAGTTTAATTACTCTGGATTAGTTAGGAATATTGGCCTTACGCTACCTATATGCAGTAAGAAAAACCAGGGTGCAATCATTTGAATTTTGTAGCCTGAAGATGTGGGAGATGCAGAAACTCGTCGACGACTGGTCATTATGGAGAAAGTTTTGCTTCAGCGAAATGTTATCAAATTTAAAATTGTTCGAATGAAACCTCACATTGACGAAGGACAATCAAGACTCCATTTCAACAACCATATTGAAAAATACCTCAATTACTCACGACAAAGGTGGATAATAACTATGGGCAAACTTGCAAAGCAACAACAGATTAGTCGCCATTTTGCCTATGAAGTCGTCATTCATGAAGATTTCGTCTCAATAAATAAATAAAATTCATATCAAAATTTTCAGCAATAAAGTGATGTTTTCATATTTTATGACTTGCGCAAGGATCAAATCCTTAAACAAAGGTGTTACAACAGTGAGCAATTCAAGTGTCTAAAAGCTGAGAACTGTTATTACAAACTGTAGCATGATCATGCTTATCTCCATATTGCAGGTTACACTGTGGGAAATACTCTGGACTCACTGTTTAGGACCTTACAGTATCCTCCATAGAGTCTAGAGCTTGATGGGTTATCGACTATTTGGGTGTGTACTTTCAAAAGTATCTGAAATATGTTCATTCGACTTTCTTCTTCTGTAGTCCTTAACTGGCAATTGATGAGCAGGTTGACCTCTCAACCAATACACTGTTGTAGGTGCCGCTGGATTCCGTATATCATTCACAATACGCTTCCATTCTTGGCGATCGGTGGAGGCAACTCTGGCCACGTCAGTGGTCAGCCATAGTTCTGCAGGTCATCCTTGATGTGCTCAAGGCATTTTCTTCAGTGCTGCTCGGTGAACTCTCTAGTGGGCATGTCGTTCACGCCAGAGCAGCTTGTGAAGCAGCCGACTAGTGTTCATTCTGCAGACGTGGCCAAACCACTGCAGTCTACGTTTTTGTACTTGTTCTCCGACAGCAGGTTGGTTGTCGCATCTTGACCGAATAGTTTCATTACAGTGGCGATCACGAAGCGAGACGCCCAGGATGTGTCGCAAGCATTACATTTAGAAGACTTCGAGATCGTTCATGTCTGATACAAGCAGAGTCCATGTTTCTGCTCCATACATTAGGACTGGAATGATCAGTATCCGAAAGAGGCGAATTTTGCTCTTGGTGGAGATATTGGCCCTCTTCCAAAGGCACCATTTGAATAGGCGAAAACTTCCGTTGCCTGACTAATCCTACTGTGGACTTCAATGGTGGATGCCACTGTTCCTTCCCATTCGGTCCTGTCTGCACCAACGTGGGCGTTTAAATCTCCCGCCAGAATGATCGTATCCAGTGTGTGTGTGTGCTGGAGCTAGTTGTAGAAGTTCTCTGGGCTGGTCTCAGTTGGAGTATAGGTGGACAGGATATGTCTTAATTGTGCCGTCAATGGTGAGAACGGCCAAGCGATCCGAAACTGGCTAGAAGGCAATTACACTCCCAGCAGCCTGTCTGTCCACTATAAAGTAGACGCCAGCTTCCCGTTTTTCACCACCAGAGTAGAACAATGTCATCGTTCCATCGGTCTCTGGCGGCTGGATGGTCAGTGTCCCAAATCCTGTGAGACGCATTTCAGATACTGCAGCAATCGACCTTTTCATGGCAATGATTTCCCCTTTTCCGACATGGTGTCCGTTTCACACATTCCATGTAGCAATGCGAATTTCCGATTTTGGTGATAGCCCAGTTCATTTGACTAAAAGAGAAAGAAGAATGCACACATGGCTTACTTTTTTTTTTAACCGGCATGCATAAAAACTTGTTTCTGAATTAAGTGTACTCAAAGCCGGCAGGGAAGACACTCGTATGTGAGAAATTATATCATTCCAATTTCCGATGACTTAATCTTGTTTTTAATTTTATACTATAAAACAAAACATGCTAACATTGCATATTGTTCGCTTTATTAACGAGATTAAACAGTTTGTGGGACGGGGATTTATAATGATCGCTAATTTATGATAAAAGTAAGAGAGGGAAGGGAAGTTAAAATTTGAGAAACTAGCTTTCCGTTTCTGGTCGAACTCATACCTAATATAACTATATTATAAAAAAAAAATCGGCAGTATTAGTAACGAAATATTTTGGTAACTGATATTAAGAAATAAATTTTTAATAAAAGCTTTTACATATATATTTTTCAGCCGTTGCAGAAAATACACAAGTTGATGAATGAAAATGAACTGAGAAAGATTTTTGCAGTAACTAAGGCAGAAGAAAGTAAGTAATCAGCAAGCAATACTTAAAGTACAACCAGAAATCATTAAAATGTAAAAACATGCAAGCAATTTTGACTGAATTATTTTGAATTCTATTATTTATTTATATTTATTTTTCGATTGGAAATTTTTTTCCCAACAATTGGAAAGAGTATAGCGTATATATACTGTATTATACGAGTGGCTGTGCGTTTCGCTACCATATGACTGGGGAAGGAGTGTCCTAGGTTCGAATCCCGTCGGAGACGTGAGGAGCTCAAGGATCTTCCTCAGCCATAGCCAAGTTAGCAGGCTTTGGTGTGAACAGCAGGGTTTTTCTCTGTTTATCTGGGGTTTTTCATCCCGCAAGCAGACAAACCTTCCCTGTGAACACACACGGATTACAGTAATGAATATCGCCCTCAGGGGATGCAGCAGAGGAGTGGCGAAATGGCTGCATTAATACGTCAGTAACTCCTCATTAGGAGGGGACTCAACCCGTCCTAGGACGGACGAGAGGGATAGGATAGGATATACACACATATACATACACTATTTTTTTCTTCAAGTAATTACCACAATTTGGAGATCTAACATTGTCTAATATCGTCTGCACTCACAATATCAACTGCAGTTGAATTTTATTCTTCTTCGTTAAAATGAAGCCGAATGAGCAAAGTGATACAGCATAATCAATCGCTTTGTAAGTGAACAAACAAGGAAAACGTCAATTATAAATAAGCTCATAGGAATGATTTTGACAAGTTGATAACGAAATTCAAACTCATGGAGTATGACTTCCAATGGCGTTCTTTGCTAGCTAGCATAAAGCGGATAGAGAAAAGATTAGCTTTACATCTTAACTTTTCTAAATACTTATGGACCTTTGTATAGCTAAAACTGTTTTCAAGTAAACTGTTGGGGATCATATAAGGAAGACTTTCATACTGAGATAGGCTAGCGCTCGCAGTCTAGGCCTTCTTGTTACCCCTTTGAGATTGTAAGGCCTGATAGATGAGAGAACATTCGGGTTTGGTTTGAAATGTGGTAGAAGCAAAGTTATGAAGCCAGTTGTGCTGTCACCAGCTAGGCTAACTTCAGTTACAAAGCGCCTATAAGGCTGTTCTCGCATCTCAAACGGAATTCTAATCTAGGTTTTTCGAAGATAACGCCAATCGTTCTCGTGATTGCGTTACAGATCCGTCATTTGGATGCATCAAATCACTGAGAATTGAAAGGGATGGCAAAATCAAAATAAAGCTAAATGTGGACACTAATTATACTTGTTCTCATTCAAGGATTCAGTTAATATTTCAGCACATCGAAAAAAATCAACTAACTCCCCCGTATAGGGAGTAGGCGAGGCCGTTTTAGCCCTATCTAACTTTTGGAGCCTGAGTGGGCAGTTCAATCTCCACTGGTACCCAATCAGAGGGGAGGGGAAAAAGTTCGACCACACCTCCTCGTGCCCCACCCCATGTACCCGTGAAGCTTTTGACCAAATTTCTTAAGGTCTAATTTCAAGGTGACTAACGTGGCAACGGCATCCAATTTTCAAATGAAGAGTCATAGAAAGAAATCATAGGACAAGACAACGACAACCCAATCAGAGACAGCTGGTCCAAGGCTATCACTAATTAAGCAAAACGCAGGAGGAGGTGGCTCAACAAGTGCCGCCATCTCGTGGTCCCTAATCCTAACGCGATATATTTAACGTCTGAAATAGTGTGGGTTCTAGAGTCGATTTTCTTGCGTTTACGGGACGAAAAACCCGAGTTTCCGGGAGGAAAAAAAAAAACACTTACCCGTTCCAGAGATCGACTACCTCGGGAACCGGTCAAAAAAAAAAAAAAAAAGCTTGGAAAATTTTCCTCTAGTCGCAGTTTCCTCTAGACTAGATTCGAAACTGTCTTCCTTCGTGCGGTTAAGCGCCGTGGTGTGCAAAAGGCCACATTCACTGAGCTACACAGGCTCTTATTTCAGCACATATTACTGACATTTTGGAGAACCGTGATTCCACAGGACTTAATGACAGGTCTCCACAATACCGTCGGTAGGTCAAGGGATGGTAACCAAGAACCCTGCTAGATCTAGAAACCAAATACACATTTTCATAACTACTTCAAACTTCTTTACTGGAGGCTTGAAATTCATACTCTCTGGCCAGATGACGAAAATCAAAGACTTTCATGGCCTCTCATGACACGGTGGGATTTCAACTCTCAACCTGTTGGAAGACGAGCATATCTTCTATTCACTCGGTCACCCAGGCAAAGTTCAGATGGTAACATCTGACAGCGGAAGAAAATGGACAAAATGCCATAACTTTCTTATAAGGGTTATTGTGTAAAGGACATCTAAAAATCGTTACTTAATTCAATATTATAGAAAACTATTATCGATATTGAAGCTTACTCAGGAATTCTGTCTTGTGTGAATTAGGAAAGAAAAGAAAACGGACTTGAGATCTTGTGAGTAGTATATCAGGTTTTACCACGATCACTTTGGATTTCTTAAATTGCCACACATGCCAAATTCTTAAGACATTTGGCTTAAGAATTTGGCATGTGTGGACTAAGGGCAACAAAATATGGGTACCCTAAGGACCACAATAACAAAAATGCCTTTATTTTATATAATAATCAATTAACGTTAATTATATTATGCTAATAATAATTAATAGAAAGACCTAGTCAAGTTCTCATTCTTGAAGATTCGAAGTGACGTTTTTCTAACCAATGGAATTTGTAATCACAATACGGAGATTATTCATAAGAAGGAAAAATAAACTGCTTAATATACTCATTTGTACAGAATAGCAACGGCATATCATTGTTATGCTTATCTTAGTATCTGAATATGATAATTATACTATGTTGCAAAAATTATACAGATATCCACATTTTGTTGAATACTGCATTCTAAGGCAAAACACGTCACAGCAAGCATATATAGAGAAGCAATAGATGCACGCTATATGACTTTCATGTAGCGTGCATCTTTATGACTTTCAGGACTGCGCACAAGTAAAATCCTGGACTTCAAACACAGTTTGGAATTAACCTGACTTAGAGAAATGTGTTATTAGAGACCATCATATTAATCACAAATCAATTCGTGCGATCGCAGCACAGCGCAGAGAACCCGAGACTAACTGTGGCTGACGCCATTAAAATATGCTTGTGAAAGAAAAAAAAAAGTTAGACTAACAAACCAGCGAAAAGGAATGCGAGTGCTGAAAATATTTGTGCATTCATTTTTCGTGCATCTTTGGAATCCTTAACCACTTAGCCTATCAATAAAACATGCATGGAAGGACAGCTGCATGTTTTATTGATAGGCTACAGGATATAAGCCAAGCATTACAAAAAACTCACTTGGGTTTGATTGGTGCGGGTCTCGCCATGACGGGACTCTACTTGCAAGATGCAGTGTGAAATGACAAATTACGATGCCCAACCCTCACATTAGATTGATGTGTTTTTATGATGGCTGCCTGGAGAGATGTTTAGCAGAACGTATCCTCCCCTTTTGTGCTATCTTGCTCAACGTTGGTTTTGACTTTCAGGTGCTTCCTGTGTCACTTCTTCCACACTATAACTTTTTATTATAATAGAGAAAAATGAACACCGAAAGGTTTATTGACATTCTGTGTTGTATACATTAGCAGATACTGTATATGAAAACGATCTAGTTGAGCATCAACATGCTAACGTGCTGTAGGAGACAGTTTGAAGAAATAAGTGGGAAAAAGTGGCAAACTAATTAGTACCGAATTTCAATCCCAAAACAAAAAAGCCCTTCGAGAAAGTCGATTTGACTTCCATTTTTGGAGAAAGGACCAACACAATACTTGTGATTTTGAAGAGGTGGGGGGGGGGGGATGGTATAGTGAGGTTTGTGAAACACATTTCAGTGTTCATGTAATTTTTGCAACATGTTCTACTACAATAAATCCTACAATTATTTTTCTGTTGGTAATTAGATGCCATCTTATATCTCTCTAGCACCAGAATACGATGTCGTATACATCCGAATGAGGCGAAATTTAGAAAACGTACAAAAGCGTAATGGTATATCCCAAGATCATTTGAGGCTGGATACCACCGCTTTCGGATATAAAGTGCAGATGACTCTTCAAACGAATACGCAGTTGTTCTCCTCCAATATGAACGTAGTTAAGATCATAAAGGATGGTCATGAAGATTATCTAGAAATGCCAAAGTCACATTGTCATTACTTGGGGACAAATGGTAGTTACATTGCAGCCCTTACTTGCGAGGATCAAGGCATCACTGCATTGGTAAGTACGTTACGTTTTGTGTGTGGGGGGGGGGAGAATATATTACTAAGTAACTTGGCGCGTGAAATCTGATATGTTCTTTCCACAGAGGGGAATTATGCTACTTCCTGATCGCTCCATTAACATCCACCCAGTTCCAAAACGACTCGTCAAGGTTCTGAACCCATGGATGAGAGAAGTGACATTTAAAGATGGAAATAGTGAAGAGGTAACAGCTCCCTATGTGTTATCCGAAGCTGTTCAACTGAATAAAGTTTTTCCGTATAAAAAAGGTAAGATTATTAACTTCTCACTTCTTCCGCTTACAAAATCAAAAGTAAATCATAATAAAAACCGTCATGTAAATTATGTATTTAAAATTGACTATAATAATTATATGTTAGATTAACCTTTGAGGTTTTATGACGTTAATATTTTTTTTTTATAATTTCGATATTTAATGAAGAATAAATTTTTATTTTAATGTCAAATGAAGTCACAACCATTTTCTTAAAAAGTGCTGTCTGGTAAAATTATTAAGATTAAAATAATGTGTCGTACTTTATTGCGTCATTGAAGATAGGAAAACACTAGAAATTTGATGACAAAACTGCGACACATTTGTTATTCCCAACAAAATGCTAATGAAAATATTATCAACTTTGTTCTATTATTCCATTACTACGAAAACTATAGTTGTCAAAACTTAGACGCATAAAGCACGGCTGTGCTCAAGTTATTCTTTATTTTTAATATTTCTGTTACTTATGAAATACATCTATGAAGACGTCGCTTTATACTAGAGACGTAGAAGCATCTTAAATGGGTCGCTCGAAGACATCCAGTTCTTTTTTGGTGTATATAGGCGGATACTTAGGGTAGCATATCCAGCTGTATGCCATTTAGTATATTGATACAAACAAAGTTGTTTCAAGACGGAACAGAATGAGGCTTGTGAATTGCAGGTCAGTATATTAACTGAGTGTTTTATGGCTGGATTACTTCTTTTGAGGGATGAAAAACCCATTCACTCCAGCAAGGTGTTCCTTCTACACCATGCAGAAGGAACGATGGATCACTCGTACACTGTCCAAATCAGTAAACTGGCACATGTGCGAATGGTTAGAAATACGACCACTGTTGCGATTTGACCAGTATGGCCTACCAACAATGCCATTTTGTACCTATTTCCAGATGGAGATGGATAATGCATAATGTCACCGGTACCCACGCTTATAAAGAACTAGTTCGATAAACATACGGAAAACCTCCTCCTCCTTCTGAATGTCCTGGGAATTCATTAGTTCCCAACCCAATTAAAACTGTAGAATGTTCTGGAACGTGCTGTAAGACGTGCAAATATTACACCATCCTCCATTCAGATACAGAGATATCTGGCAGCTATCTGCTAGAATCATACTATATCGATAGGTGGCCCAAAACAGAAATGTGTCAAATTTCAGTATTATGTCAGTGTATACTGACTTCGTTTCAACTAGTGCCATCATTAGAGCATGGAAAGACGGATCCCATGCATCATCAACACAAAAAACAAAAAAATTAAGAAATAAGAGATAAAAAAATGAAATATTCAGAATTGATCTTACGGAAAAAAAAGCAATAAATATATAATTTTATGAATTATGTAGTCATTATACATGGCTCTACTAATCTACCAACCTTTGCCAGCAAAGGTTGGTCGATTGGTAGAGCCTCTGCTACTAATGGCTCAGCAAAAAGTTAAGCAAGTTTTGAGTCCGGTTAGTAGTTGGAAGGAGTAAATCGTTCGATGCTGTTGGCACACTCTCACGATGAGTGAGACTCATCGTGAGAGTGTGCCATCACGTGAGAGTGTGAGTTTACCATCACTCATCTCATCGTGAGAGTGTGCCATCACTCATCACGATGAGTTTTTGGACTCCATGATGGAGGTGTCACATAATAATAATAATTATTATTTTATTACTCATCCAAACATTGCTAGCGCATTACCAGAACACCCAGACGCGTAATAATAATTACATTCTCCTGTCGTTATAAAAAAGGATATTCCTCAAGTTAGGGGGATAAAGCTTTCAGAATATTGAGACAGAGTACTCCATGTGTACTCTTGCCCTGCTCTGCACTTTTGATCCCCTAAGCCAGTGCTTCCCAAACTGTGGACCGTACGTTTTGTTGAGGGGGCCGTGAAATAATGAAAACAAATTAAAAATGTTTTAAAACTAAGCAAATTTTTTTAATCTTAAAAGAAACGTATTTAATTTTTATTATTTGTTCTTTTTTATATTTTAATGGAAAAAATCACACATTGGTGTTGGTTCACAAATTTTGCTTCCTGCGTATTTCGGCGATTAATGAATATTAGTAAATATATGCTTATTCGTATAAGTTTCATTTCAAAAAAGGTATTGATAAGAAGCACAAAAAATATTACAAACGCAAAATCTTGAATATTGTATTGAATATAAATACAATAAATATTATAATAATATATGTCTATATTACAATTTTTTTCCCCGATGGGGGCCGTGAAATATTTTAATTTTTCCAAATGGGGCCTTGGCATCCATAAGTTTGTGAAGCACTGCCCTAAGCCACTAAACTCCCCCCCCCCCCCGCACACATACACACACAACTGTGGGCTTTCGAAGCATGGAGATGGCACTACAATTTTTTAAGTAAACCTACTGATGGCATGATGCGCCAAAAGTGCAAGTGTAATGGATGATCGTTAATGAATGTAGCAGCCGAAGTTAAATTTCTTTAAATTGCGGCTGCTACTGCGAACATATCTTATTTGGTAATGATATTAAGTCCCCAAAAGAGATGTCAAACATTCAGATCTGTAAAAAGAGTGCAATATTTAATATTGTTTTAGAGATGAATATTAGATTTAATTTGTCCATTGGTCTTTCGGCAGACGTATGGAGCGATACCCGAGTCTTGTCAGGTAATGAAGAGGAAGATGAGGATGAAGTAAATGAGATAAATCATGATGATTCGATTTCTAAAAGAGCGGGAAAAGATAAATATTTAGAGTTAGGAGTTTTCGTGGATCAAGTCGCTTACGAAAAATTTATGCCATTTCTGGAGAAGGAAGAAAAGATGCGAGATATGATATTAGGTTTCGTAAATCAGGTATGCATCTCCGTAAACTGTTTATCCACTTCTTTCTTTCCAATTAACATTTATGACCAAAGTTCTGTGTCAGTCAAAAAAACGGTATGCTATATTTAACTTATTAATAATCTGTTTAATACATCGATGTACTGGTAGCTTATGCTTTTAATTTGGTTACATGACAATGATAAACAAGACGGCAAAATGTACTCCCTAACTTACTCTTTTTTGAAAAGATTACTAGACTGCTAGTTTGTCAACGGTATCATAAATATAGCATCATATACAGCTACATTTATGATCATGTGGGATCTAAATCAAGCAGAACTACTTACAGCGATCTGTTTCTATAACGACGGGCTAACGTTTCAAGACCATCTCCTTCCCTAATTCGAATATACAGGTCTTCATTATCAGTCTTCTTCATGACCATATTAATATATATCACGCGAGTAAGTATTTTACTAACCTAGAGTTTGTGTGTGTGCAGCGCTCCATGTATGCTATACACCATACACTATTCGTTGAAATAAGCATTGGGACAGCCTAATATTCAGAGAAACCCAAATTGTAAACAGTACTGCATATGCGGTCTCTCCTTCAGCCGAGATGGCATTTATTACCCTTCTAGACAAACTCTCTATCACTTTGTAATTAGTTGGGTAATTGGACCATTCCAATTACAACACAATATTAGAAGATACAAGTACGTGTATCTTCCACACCAGATGCTCCCAGTCCCGAAAGTGTTCAACCTAGTGTACACGAGTTGCGTTTCTGCAACACCTTGCAGTATGACAGTTCGTCGTGTTGAAACATACATAGCCCTGTTTTGTAAAACCACCACAATTGCGGGAGCATATCATCCAAAAAATTAAATAAGAATCAAGGTCTAATCCTACCGGAAATTTGGAAAGCTTTAATCAGATCACTAAACATCAAAGAAATGAACTTTCACGCCAATTACATTATGTCTCGCAACAAATAAATCATGTTCCCGAGACACGTGCATTGTCTAGCACAATGCTAATTTTGTATGAATTAGAACTGTCAGTTAAAAACCTAGTCTATTATCTTCATATAGCTTACCAATTGTATTCCCTGAAGATGCCGATAGCAAAAATCGGTGAAACATGTAGGACGATAAATTAAAACTCACTTGACTAACTTTCAAAAAAACGTGTTATAGTTATTATACGAGTAGTCAAGAAAGAAAATCACACAAACAATTTTTATGTTACAGAATGTTATGTTAGAATTACTAAAAGCGAAAGAATTTCAACATGTCATAACTCAAATACGTCGTTTCTCGTTATCGCTTTCTTTTTGAATAATCTATAGATTTTAAAATTTTAAATATCATTTTAAATATGTTTACATTTACTTTTAAATATTAAAAAGTAAATATGTGTACCGTAATAAAGCTTTTCGGGAGCAAGCTGTTCTTCGTCAGCCAACAATTTGTTTATAATAAAACTATTATTTTTCTCTTCATTAATTAATTTTGCATATCTTTTTTTTTTTTTTTACAGGTGCAAGCCTTGTTTTATCAGCCAAGCCTAAAAAACAAGATACATATCACTTTGGTCCATTTAGAAATTATGCAGAAACAACCAGTAGGTAAAACGGTTAACTTGTTCTATTATTAATGTAATTAAAGAAATGAGACCGCTGCAAGGAAAAAATGATTAAATATTTGTAAAGATCTAAAAACACAAAATGTAGTATCAGAGTATACATGATTTTAAGTGAGAAAATGGAAAAATGCTGTGGGTATTTAGAGTCAGCTCATTTAATCATATTTTTGAATCAAATTAATCATCGATAACTAATATTTATTGTAGTGCTACCGTTACAGATTTCGTTTCGCTTACTGTACTTCTGTTGGTTCTATCAATCTGCATTATTTTATTCTATTTTTCAAATCATGTAATTCTGAATATAAAAATTTGACATTTGCATCCTGGTGTGAACAGTTATAAATATAATGATATATACGAATGGAATAAAAGGTGTGTCTTATAGGTAAGGCAAAATTAAAACGAAACTATGAAAGACGGATTGGCCAATAAATAATAAAAATGACAGCAAAAACAGCGAGTCGATTCACAATGATGTCATTCAACCAATTTCGACTACTAGTGAAGCAGTTAATTTTTCGCTTCTACCCCACAAACTTTCCGAGTTACACGTCTAGATATTTAAGTAGTTTCTGTAAGAATTGACAAAAGCCACGTTAGCAAAAGCTTCTATATTATGGGGTTTTATAATTAAATCACCTTGTAATAATAAAATAAAAATACAATTAAGGGTTTAATTTTACATATTTAAGACAATCAGATTATACTTACTTGGCTTTTATAAGATACATTATTGCAAGTTCAGCTAAAAATACAGAACCTTGTAATCTAATGATATATACTATATTTTGATCACGGTGGTGGCTCACGATACGTCGACTATCCTCGTTGCCAGACGTTTCTTCCGAGTTGAAATTAAATTGCTTTTATCAATTCAGAAATGTAAAAACAACAATAAAATAATAAAATCCAGGGGGTGAAACATAAAAATATCCAAAAACTAAATAATAATAATAATAAACTGAAAGTAATAACTAAAATTCAGATACCGAGATAGAGGTATCCTCAAGTTAATTTAAATGTCTAACAGAAACTTATTTCATTTCATTCTTTCATTTTTAATTTATTATGAAGAATTGATCTAATTATATGAATGCAATATTGCGCGAACTACCATAAGATTTATTAATTAATATTGTATAATGATGAGTCTACCTCCATGGAGAGTGTAATAATAATTTGTGACAGCAATATATTACTAAAAACCTCAAGTTTTACAAGTGGTCCATTTTATGCAAAAAGTATTGTATATTCATAAACGCAATGGCAACCGAAGGTATTTGAAGTCCAATAAAAATTTTAATTTTGGGGCCTGTTTAGACTTGAACGAATTATACGTGACGGCTATTAGTCTGTGAACCAAAAATTTCATGGAAAACTTGGGAGAGGATTGCCACATCTGAGAGCCCCTCATTTCCCTCAAACAAACAGTGGTTTCCTGCGAGTATTTCAGATATTTCAATTTGCATTCCATAGCATTGGCAATACACTAAGAAAGCTTCCTTATATAAGCTTCCAAAACGTGAAAAAAGTATTAAAAGTCACTTCATAATTTGATGACACCATACGTGAATCCACTAATCACGGGATATACCCGAGTAGCTGGAACTATCAGCGCCACTATATTTGCATGAGAAAGCCTGTTTGTTTAACCAGTCCTTCTAATGGTGGATATTGTATGGGGGACAACATGGTTTTGTGAAGGGTAGATCATGCCTCAGTAACTTGCTCACGTTTTATAACACAGTAACGGCTGAACTGGATAGGGGTAATGGGTTTACAGTGATACTACTGGACCTTGCCAAGGCCTTTGACAGGATACCACATGGAACCCTAATCAGTAAACTGGAGCAGATGGGAATAGATATAGGGTTGGTAAGATGGATAGGAGGGTGGTTGAAGGAGAGATACCAGAGAGTGGTTTATTCAGGAGTGGAGTCAAAAAGACGTCTTGTGACTAGTGGAGTACCGCAGGGCTCTGTTCTTGGACCACTGCTTTTCAATTTGTTCATCAATGATATTGGGAAGGATTTGAGAGGAAGTGTTCACTTGTTTGCTGATGATGCAAAGTTGGGTAGAGCAATTGCGAGTGCACAGGATGTCAAAATTTTACAGGATGATTTGGATAGTTTGGAGAACTGGGCTAGGAAAAATGGATGTCAGTTTAATGTGGCAAAGTGTAAGGTTATGCACTTTGGGGTGAAATGAATAGCAGCAGTATATCGCATTGGTGGAACCGTACTCCAGGAGATTGATGAGGCCAGGGATTTGGGAATGCTGGTGGATAGGGAGTTGAAGTTTAGGGGGCACATTGCGAAAGTGACTAAAACAGCTCACCAAATCACTTGGCTTATGAAAAATACTTTAACATGCAGAGACAAACAAGTTGTTGTCCTCTGTATCGAGCCTTGATAAGACCCCATCTGGACTTCTGTGCCCAGTTATGGGCACCAGGGTTTCTTCGTGATGGGGAGGAAGTGGAGAGGGTCCAGAGACGAGTGACCAAGATGATAGCAGGTCTGTGGAATGAACCTTATGAGAATAGGTTGAGGATTTGTGGGTTGCAGAAATTGGACGATAGGCGAAGGAGGGGTGATATGATTGAGACATTCAAATTACTGAAGGGTTTTTATATGATTGATCCAGAAGATATTTTTGAAAATATGACTGGTGGTTGGAGGACTAGGGGCCATGCATGGAAGCTGGGCAAGAGCGTGGTTGACAAGGGTGTTGGAGCTAGGTTTTTTACTTGGAGAGTGGTGAATGAGTGGAATAAGCTTCCAGAGTCTGTTGTGGGTGCTACGACCGTGAATGAGTTCAAGGCAAGATATGATAGATACTCTGTGAATGTTGAATAGTTGTTCCAGACATGATGTTAGGGCCTCCCTCGATGAGTCTGTCGACTCCTTGGAGTTTCCCGGAACAATAATAATAATAATAATAATAATAATAATAATAATAATAATAATAATAATAATAATAATAGAAGAAATGATCTGTTTTATCATCAATCTCCCGTCTTTTAAAATGGGCGCTTTTTAGTTATATTATTTGCGATTTCCTTCTTTCAAATGAAGTGAGCTGGATGTTAGTAAATTAAAATGCATCACTGCAGCTTTAGAGAAAGCAAAAAAAAAAAAAGAAAAAAAAAAGAATACAAGGAAAGAAAATGGCTGATTGGAAGTGCTTTATGAGGATACATCAAACAAGCTTCCAAGCATGGGGCCGATCAGAAAAATTACTGGGAAAATTCTTCTATGCTGTTTTATACAGAGCTGTCTAGGTTTCTCTAAGATCAAGTCTGTAATTGCCGATCTTTGAAGTAGTATTTTCTAGGCTAGTGTATATGCTCCACAACCAACCGGTTGGAACCGATTCCCACTGTGACGCGAATGTTTGTCAGTACGATCTTAGGTGGCAGGTTCTCGTATGGGTAACGAGAAACTGCATAAATCTTGTAGACAGATCACTCTTGAAATGAACCTGAAAATCATTGCATTAGACTCTAATCCAATGGTTTAAAAGCCTTCACTCTGATCATTAGAATGATGCCTTCATTTGGCCTTCTGCTATGATGTTAGTTGAAATGACACAGCAAGGAAGCCAATTTTCAGCTGCCTATTCTTTATAATTTTGCGAACTACGGTCTCAAAAAATGAGGTAGTCAAACTCCCAGTGAGCGATGGATGAACGAATATACAATGTGGGTAACATCCGAAGCTTCATCTCCCTGTTAGGAACGTCTTTGGAGATTATGCAAAAAATCTCTTAAATGTTTGATGAGTATTATTGATCAATCATCAACTATGAGTTACTAATAGTGCATTCAATTTCTGCTGGAATTCATAGTGCAACCAGTCATATCTTTGGTGCTTTCTGAACAATTTTATATTTGTTTGCAAACTTCCAGCCTACATACTTTACTACTTTTGAAGGTCGAGGAGATATATGCAAATACTTTTAAGAATATGACATATGTATGCTATATGTATGCTATAACAACCTTGCAAGCGATTAATAAAGATTTTCGAGAACACATGGAATAATGATTTTCATTAAAGAATAAAAGACAAAAACTAAAAATTCAGTTCCAAGGTTAATAAACTGAATTTTCCCCTTGAACTCTCTAGGATAATTGACAAATTCGATTGATTCATAAATTTGACTTAAAATCCAAGCGTCAATGGGTTGCGAGATTTTGATGTAAATTATATTATGACAAGGCTGAAGGTCTGATTGAGGAGCTCTTATAACAGTTCAGAATTTATAGTTTGGTATAAAAATTAACCCTGGTATTTTTGAAACTGAAAAAATTAGTTTGACATAAAGAAAACAGACGAAATTCAAATTATATTTCACGATTTTTTTTTTTTTTTTTTTTTTGGTGAGTTAATTTTTGGCTGCATTTAAGGTTTCACTATGAAAATTGCATGCGGTGGTGAATTCGGTGACTATTTAGAACTTTCAAATTTTATCTCAAAGTTTCGTAGCGATGAAGTAGACTTTAATACTTGTGTAAATTGGTTGAAGAGTGGAATAATAAATAATGAACTGAAAATAAATCCTCTAACGCCTTTTATTTCCGAAAGAGCGTCAGTGGATCTCGTTTAGGCCTAACTAACTTTTGTTGGCAGATTTGGTAGCCAGTCTCCATCCTCAGCCGTACTTACACTTTTCCTGAGGCGATCCGGACCGGAAGCGCAAGAGTGTTCTGGGACCTCTCATTGTTTTGGGCCCTTAAATTGGCTCTAATTTTTCGGGGAGCCAGCCAGAGCCTCGTGCGCCTGTGCAAAAGTACTGCTCTGTCGGTCCTTCATCTTCACTAATAGTAAGCCTAAGCTACTATTAGTGAATCAAGGCTTTCGGAAGAGAGAGAGAAAGAAAGAGAGAGAGAGAGAGAGAGAGAGAGAGAGTAAGACAGACAACTGTCGCTATTTCATGGCTATAACACTCATATTATTGTCTGAAATAGTATAGTTCTATTGTCGATTTTTTGAGATGCAGGTTAAAAATTGTAGTTTTCAGGAAGAAAAACTCTACTTGCCCGTGCCAAGTTCGAAAATAGCCTAGAAAAGAGTTCTTCTAGTCAGTGTCTAAATCGAACTTATAACGCTTATTCTTCTGGCAACTTAGCGCTATAGAAGCAAACATAATTACTGCAGAGCTACAACACAGCACCCCTAATAAATAATTTTATAATAATAAATAACATTTATTTGAATGAAGAGATGGAAAGATATTCATTATTTGTTATGGTAACAACTAAGCAAAAATTCCTGCATTGCTTCAAATAACATCCATATATATATATATATATATATTATAATAGTATAAGTTTTGTCTTAATTTCGTTTTTTCTATAACTCCTTTAGACCACATAATATTTTTAAAAGATAGACGTTTGAGGGTTTTTTTTTTATCCTATTCTATAGGTATATTTCTCTTTATAGGGTGACCTTCCTCACTACGATGGTGAACGTGACAAATTGTTGGATACCTTCTGTAGCTATCAAGCCAAGAAAAATAGTGATTCGGACAACAACCCGGGACATTGGGATATGGCTTTGTATATCTCAGGGTATGTACTTAAGGTATATATTTTTATTTATTTCTATTGCAAAATTTGGTAGAAAGTATAAAGCAAATATATTTTATTATATTTTTCGAGAATGACAACCATTTCAAGATGCGCTCACATCAACCCACCCACACACAATAGCTGTGTGGGTGGGTAGGTTTATGTGTTATTATATGGCATTTATTATAACTTTCTTTCAGGCTTAATTTCTACGCTATGGAAAATGGAAAGAAAAATGGTGTCACTATGGGTATGTATTAGCTTTTTTATCGTTTCGTTTCATACATATTCTTTTAACAAAATCATAAAAGCTAAAAACATAAACCTGACCTCGTACTCACTTGACAGTTATAGGTATCATTCCGGGATAAAATTAATTTGAATAAGTTGTGAAGTTCATGCTGTGGTCACCACAAACGACTTAAATCTCTTAATCAGAGATCGATGATAATAATAGCAATAATAATTCTGCTGATAATTAGCCAAATTTTTAATCATTAGTAAAATTTAGAGAAAGATATGTATGAGGAAAAGTCAGCAAGTTACAAATGATTATAAAAGAATAAAACAAGTGAAATAGGAACCTAGGAAAAACGTTTATTTTTTTCTACATAATTCCCTTCAACATTTATACACTTGTCCCATCGTTTTAACAGTACAAGCAGAACCGGCACCCGCATGCAATTTCTATCTAAGCGCCTCTGTAACGATCCGAGCATGTGTGGTTCTTTTACGATAATAAAAATTTAAATTATTTTTTCTTAAATAAATTTGGACAGAATAGCCACACGTTGGTTTGCTAAATGTAACGAACCGGGGGTGTTGATTAGGCAGGATAATCGTTAAAAACCCGAATATTCAAAAAATTCTTAAAAGTTAAAGCAAATTTTGACAAAACCACTTCTCTTTAATCGTTGAATATAATGATACAGGGATTATAGCCTTCTCACCGATCCGAATCGCTAACAAAATTAAAATGAATTTTAATTAAAGTTAAAATTTATTTGAACTAAAGTTTAAAAAATTCTTGCATTTTACAAGTTAGTGAATTCTTAGTAACTTGTAAAATTTTTTTAATAATTTTTATAAGTGGAACTATCTTTTAGGAAAATAAAAGAAACTCAAGATAGATGAGCAAATAAGAAAAGAATTCAGAAATAATTAGAACATTTAATATAAGTATCCAAAAAATAACATCTTTACAGAATAACAAAAAATAAATTAAATTACATAAATATACTTGAAATTTTTTAAAATTAAATTTTTGGGTTTTTGATTTCATATTCACAAAATTATAAATAATAGTCTTAACGTCTAATTCCCACATATATCATTTTCAATAGCTATTAACGCCAAACTAACAAGCCCTTTTTGTGACATACTTGTTCTTAAGTAGGTTTTAA
This sequence comes from Typopeltis vanoorti, assembly GCF_054136105.1. Taxonomy (NCBI): domain Eukaryota; kingdom Metazoa; phylum Arthropoda; class Arachnida; order Uropygi; family Thelyphonidae; genus Typopeltis; species Typopeltis vanoorti. Next base: position 50,035,875 of record NC_143566.1, on the reverse strand, counting down.
TCAAGTTCAACTTGGAAAAGGAACGTTCACCGCTCGCTACACTAAGGTTAATAGTATTCTTAAAGCAATTGAAAAGTTAGGGAAAGATAAATTATTGGATACAATAAAATTATCATCATCATCATCATCATCAAATTCCTGCCATGTACCCTCAAGGGGTGTACAGGATATGACCGTACTACATGAAAAAATTACATCATTACTAACTTCCTATCAACAATTTTCCTCCAAATCAGTCTGTTACTTGTCAAGACTCCAACATTATCAGATCTTATATTTCTATCGTCTAAGGGACTTTGTACCGTATCAATCCACCTATATCTTGGTCTTCCTCTGGGTCGTTTTCCTGCCAACCTGGCAGAGAACACTTGTTTTGCTAATCTTTCCTCTCCCATTCTATTTAAGTGACCATACCATCTGAGATTAGCTCTGCTAACACATTCCTGGATGCTGACAATGTCAAGTTCTTTCCTAATATCCTCATTTTTAATATGATATTGCCATTGATGCCATCTGTTCACGCCTCTAATCTTTCTCAGGACTCTCATATCTGCGGTCTCTAGTCTTTGGTCAAGTGTTTTACTTCTGACCCAGCTCTCACATCCATAAGTTAAAATTGGTTTGAACACAGTCTTGTATACAGCTAATTTAGTGTTCTGACTAATTTCTTTCTTATTCCATATGAATTTATTCAATTGACTTCCCACGATACCAGCTTTGCTGATTCTGTTGTCTATTTCTATATTTAGTTTACCATCTTCAGTAAAAATTGTGCCTAAGTAGCTGAAATGTTTTACTTGTTCCACAGGTTCTCCATTCACAACACAGTTGACATTTTCAATGATTCTGCCTATTTTCATTGTCTTTGTCATTTTATTGCTGACCTTCATACTATATCTATTACAACAGCTATTCAATTTAGTCAGAGAATCTTGCAGACTTGTAGCGGATTTATTTAGAAGTATAACATCATCCGCATAAAGCAAAGAGCTGACATTAACATCTCCAATTTTGATATCAGGTTTAATACCACATTCCTTCATAATGTGATCCATATAGATAATGAATAACAGAGGGGATAATGTACATCCTTGTCTCACACCAGATTTAACATTAAACCATCTTCCTGTACTTCCTTCAATTCTAACTGCTGACTCACAACTCAAATAAAGACTAAGTATTGCTTGATATAATGCCCCATTGACACCATATAACTGCAGCGTATTGAATAGCTTCTCTCTTGGCACCTTGTCATATGCCTTTTCCAAATCGACAAAACTTAAATACAGATCTTTGTTATATTCCCATGCTTTCTCGACTATTTGTCGTAAAGTGAAGATCTGATCCTGACAGCCTCTATTTGGCCTGAATCCAGCTTGTTCTTCACCAAGCTTTTCTTCCACAATTCTTCTCAACCGTTTCTCAAGTATACTTGCATAGATCTTGCCAGGAACACTCAGTAGGGAAATACCTCTGTAATTCTCACATTCAGTTTTATTTCCCTTTTTATATATGGGTACTATGAGAGCTCTACTCCAATCATCGGGAATTCGTCCCTCTGTCCAGGCTTTCTGAACTATGCAGTGCAGCCACTGTAAGACTCTTATACCACCATACTTCAGCATTTCTGGTCGAATATCATCTACTCCTGCTGCCTTTCCACATTTCAAGCCTTTGATGGCTTTTTCTACTTCAAGTATGGATATGTATTCCTGACTGCATGCCTGGTCAGTGTTTTTTATCACTGTGCTGTCATCACTGCTTGTTTCATTTAGCAGTTTTTCAAAGTAATTACTCCATACTTCAAGGATATCTTTTTCTCCTGTTTTCATTTCACCTTTATCATCTCTAATTCCTTTTACAGCACTCTTTCCTCCATTCCTAAGCTTCTTCAACAACCTCCAGAATATTTTGCCACCTTCTTGATATTTATTTTCTATATTCTTGCCAAAGTCCTCCCATGACTTTTGTTTAGCTAGTTTTACACACTGTTTAGCTTTCTTACATTTGTCTCTGTATTCTGTAAGAGTAAAAGCTGACTTATTTGCCAGGAACTTTTGATATGCTTTCTTCTTTTCCTTCACTGCCTCTTTAACTTCCTGTGTCCACCAGGGAGTTCTGATTTTTTTATCTTTGCACACAACCTCACCACATGCCTCTCTGGCAGAATCAATCAATGTTTCCTTCAGAGTTTGCCACTGAATCTCCAAGGTTTGATTCCTGTTCTCAAACTCTTTCATTTTCTTTTCAATAATATTTCTGTATTTTAGTCTACAGTTTACATCTGAGAGCTGCTCAACTTTTATTCGCTTTAAAACTTTCTTACATGTTATTCTTTTCAATATGAAATTCAATTTTATCCTGCTCAAGACTAAATAGTGATCACTTCCAATTTCAAATCCTCTGTACACTCTGGTGTCCTGCACCAGGGAGAAAACATCACTATCAACAATAACATAGTCAATGAGACTTTTCTTATTCCTAGCCTCTTCTCTCCATGTGAATTTGTGCACATTTTTATGTTGGAACATGGTGTTAGTAATAACCAGTCCATGTCCTGAGCAGAAATCCAACAGATATTTGCCATTATTATTAGCTTTACTCTTTTCTCCAAATTTTCCCAAAATATTTTTGGGACAATAAAATTAAGAATATCGAAAGGGTTTTGAATATTTAAATTAACTTTCCGAAAAATATCCCGGAAAGCATATAACTCGTCATATAGTTCTATTGCATTTACATCTTTCTTGTTGCCGTCTTCAAGAGAATCTCTAAATCGTCACAATTTTTTTCGTAAATCTTCGTTATTAATTTGTAGTAATCTATACAAGAAATTGAAATTATCATAATATGTTTTTAGTTGTTCAAAACGTTCTATTAACGACCACATTGCAACGTCTTGAAGTGTATAAAACACATTCACTTTAAATTTATCTTCTGGCGATTGCGGCGTTTCGTCATGAAGCTCGTAGTCAAATTGTCGTATCTTCTTTCGTCGTCAAATACGTTAAAACTTCAGTACCAGTTTTAAATTCTTGTTCTCCATTCACCTCTTCACTCAGTTCTTTTGCCGTTTTTAGAACTTCTTTAAAATTTCTATTTGATCGATACTCTTGTAAGAATAATTTTAAGTTTTCGATAGATTGTAAAGCAAGTGTAATGTTCATATAAAAAAAATATTTTTGTCTTGAAGCATTTTACTTGTGTTTATTTTACATCAATGGGGATGTTCCATTTTTCAATCATGCCAAGTTATAAGAGAGCAAATAAATTTGTAGTCCTTTATTTTAGCACATAATGTTGTAACTAGTAACTGTAACTAGTATGTTAAGATATTTCAAACTGGAGCATAGGATTAAGACTATAAATTGGATGTGCCCTAAAATCGATATATCTCATTTTCCCAACGAAAACTCTCGAATTTATTACAGAAAATAAATCTTTTGATTTTCATCCGAGATCATCTAACTCAACTTGTGTCGAAAAGGTTGGAAAAGTGATTTGGTCCTCAAATGAATTCTGAACCCAGTTTTTTTATCCAAAGAAGTAATCTCGGTGTTTGTGGATTAGGCGTATTACTTTGTTGTAATGTAATTAGATAAAATAGTTGTACAGAAACATTGAAATATTACACTGGTTTTACTTAATATTTCAATTTAATACATTTGCCGAAATTTGAATTTCGGCAAATGCATTAAATTAACAGAAGTTAATTGCAAAAAATTATTTTAAAATTGCATTGCACACATGAATTGCTATGTATAATAAAATCTCTCCCACTCTCTCTCTCTCCGATTTTTTCCACACATTAATTAGATAGTAGTTAAATGAACTGCGAAAGTTCAAACATGTTTTCGATGAAATGTACCAAAAGTTATTTTAAAAGTACGTATTTTAATTAAGTAGGTAATTAAGTAATTTAAGTAGGTATGTATTTTAAAAATATTTTAAAAGTTATTTTCTATTTTCAGGACTTGCTCCAGTGGGTGGCGTATGCATAAAGAAACACGCGTGTGTTATTGTGGAGTTTGGAACAGTTAGCGAAGATGGAAAACCATATCCTTCTGCTGGGTTGCTTTCTACATACATTGCAGCTCACGAGATAGGACACAAGTAAGTTGAATTTTAAATACTATTATCACTATTGCACGAATAACCATAGTATTTCCGAATGCCTTCCAAGTGGGAACTTCATCTCCGCTTTGGTCCATTTGTTCCAGAGTTTTTTTTCGCAGATTCGCACTTTTTGAAAAAAAAAAAAAAAAAAAACATTTATTTATTTAAAAATAAATAAATGAATGCACTCCAAAAGAGCAGAAGAAACATTTCATAGATGATTCTAGTCACCAACTAGAAAAAGTACTGTAGTCCCTCCCCCCCCCCCCCTCAACCGTTTTCTCTTTTGGAGTAACTATTCTAGCCATCTCCATGAAAATTCATCTTTTTTGGCACAAATTCTTCCAGAAAACTACCAATCCTATTGTCCTTCTCCTATGCTCTGCAACTGAATGTGGAAATTTCTGCTTTGTCACGCATTATAAGAGAGAAATTTCTCCCTTAATAGTGCATAATCAAAACTGTTTTTTTTTTCACACATTCGCCTTACTGATATCAATGATATTATTTTCCTGTCTGTAGTACCTTTCAACAAATACAGATATAGAAATGATACAAATATAGAAAGAAAGAAATGATAGCTAGTTTCTGAATGCTGCATAAAAATATTCATTTCTCATTTGTTCCAACTTCAATAAGGTTTCTTCTTTTGATTTCTTCGGCACTTATGATTATCTAATATCTCTCATTGCCTTAACCTAACCCACCATCACTGTTTCTGAAATCATAATTCATCATAATCATAAATCATAATCGATGAGTCTTTGGACTACCTGGAGGTGACTAATAATAATAATAATAATAATAATAATAATAATAATAATAATAATTTTTAATAGGATAAAATGATTAGTCTCATTAACAGGGCTCGACCAATTATGCAGAACCATACTCGCCACTCAAAAAAGTTACTCGTCAAAGAACCCTCTCCCATTCTTTAATGAGTTTGAATAAGTCAATAGGCGATCTACAAAATTATTAATAGTCCTGTACCGTAGTTGGAGAGGTTAGTTTTTTTTTTTTTTAAATATTAAAAAAATATATATATTGTCCTGTCTACAGTTACTAGCTACTCGCCGGCTAGCAAAATCTACTAGCTATGGGCGAGCTTATTCGAGCTTGGAAAGATTATTATTATTACATCAACTCTCCTGACTCATCGAGAGAGAGAGAGAGAGAGAGAGAGAGATTTATACCATTAACAATTACATAAAGTTTTTTTTTGTATAAGAAACATGTATTATATTAATTACAATGTGAAATAAGTATACATATATTACAAAAGTCCACAGAGTTACGGAAAATCTCTCCTGCCTGTCATACTCATATCTATCATTATAGCTTAAACTCATTCGTACTCTTGGCATTCACAACATACTCAGGCAATGCATTCCACCACTTAAAATAAAAAACTTCTCATCCTCTTATTCACCACTTCCTTGCTCAATTTCCAGGGATGGCCTCCAGTTCTTGCTCCTTCCTTATTTTTCACCATCTGATAAATCTCTTTCGTGTCCATCCGCTAAATACCTCTCAAGAGCTTAAACGTCTCGATCATATTACCCCTTCGTCTTCTATCAGCCAAGCTCTGCAGATCACATGGCTTCAATCTGTCCTTATAGCTAATAATTTTTGTCAACCGCCTCTGACCCTCTCCAAAGTATTTTCATCCCCTCTAAACCACAATGACTAGATTTGAGCACGGTAGTCCAGATGTAGCCTAATCAAGGCCTTATACAATGGAATCACTACCATTTGATCTCTGCTGATCAATGTTTGTCTTAATATTGCAGCAATCCTCAGACTTGTCTTAATCACCTTTGCAACATGCCCCTTAAATTTCAAATTTCGATCCACCATAATCCCAAGATCCTGTGATTCCTCAACTTTCTTCCTCATACGGAGTGTGCATATTGGATACGCAGTATCCCATCTGTAGTTTCCAAAATTTAAAACTTTACATTTAGTAGCATTAAACGGTAATCTCTATTCATCTGCCCAAGTTTCTAGCTTATTCAGATCCTCCTGAAGAGCCACTACATCAGTATTACTCTCAATAACCTTCTCCAGCTTCGCGTCATCCGCAAACCACTGAATACCTACTGAATTTCAGTGACATTATCATTGATATAAAGGTTCAAAAGTAGTGATCCCAGCACAGAACCTCGTGGAACCTCACTACTAACTTTCCTTTCCCCCGATATTATCCCGCCGCACACAACCCCTTGATACTTATCAGAGAACCAATTGCCAATCCACTCCACCAATTTAATATTCAAACCCATACGTTGCGGCTTAAATATCAGTTTATCATATGGTATCCTATCAAGTGCCTTTGTAAAATCTAAAAAAAAAATACAGTATATGCATTTCCCTCATCAGCCGCTCTTGTTACTTTAACATAAAAGTTAAAGAGATGACTGAAACAAGAACGCCCCTTAACAAATCCGCTGACCTTCAGCGATAATATTATTTTCATCTGCCCAGTCTTATATTACGAGCTCTTACCAATTTTTTTTTAAACTTAACAACCACAGAAGTAACAAAAACTGGTCTATAATTTGATGCCTCCATTCTCCCACCACCCTTATGCAGTGGCACAATCTCACTTTCCACTTCCCAGGGAATTTTCTATTAGCAAGACTTTCATTGAACAGCTAAGTCAAGAGAACTGTTATGACTCATGGCGAAATTTCATCCATTCCCACAGTCTTGTTGACATCCAGAGTGCTTATTATTAAAAACAGATCCATCTCACATACTTTTAATCCGTCAACTCTCTCCATCCTCTTTAGCATAACACTCACACCTCCTAGAATGAAACACTCTGATAAAGTAATCATTAAACAGCTTTACAATATCATTCGCCTTGGTCATTAGACCACCTTTTGCATCTAGCAAGATCATTCGTCCACAACCATTCCTTCTTTTGCTAGCCTCATAATGATAAAAATCATTTTTCGTTGTACCTTGAATTTAATGCTAGCCTTCACTCATATTATAATTTTCCCTTCCTGAATAACTGATCATCTTTCCTGTTTGAACTCTGGATTCCTCATGCAACTGTTCGATACCTCTCATTCTAATTTTTCCATAACCACTTTTTTATCTGCAATTCTTTCTTAATCTCAATGGCCATCCATTTTACACCAAATTTTGAAATATTTTTCACGCCTGATATACAATTTGCTGCTGCTGTTGACAAATCGTCCTTAACTAGCTTCCGTCACCACTAACTTCTTTACCCTCTAATTCCTTCATCCATGGCACTATTCCAAGTTGATTTATAAGACTATTAAAATCGCCTGTTTTTTAATTCACATAATTTCCTTTCTCTTTAAGACTTTCGCATGCCTGGGTATCCCTACCTACCCCAGATCAATACTACATAGTCACTTTCACCAAGCAGAAGCAAATATTACATTTCAGTTGCCATCAAATCCTCTGACGCTACAATCAAATCCAAAACTCTTGATCCTCGCATTCCCTCCATCACATCCTATTTAAGACATTTGTCCCTCAAGAATTAAAAATTGAAGTTTCTTAATACCACAGGCTTCTTCCTCTGTCCAATCTATATATTCATAATTGAAATCACCCAAAATGATCACCCGCTTTCCATTCACCAAGCCAATTTTTCTGAACATATCCTATTCATTCTCCTTTACATTCCCTGGTCTATAGTCAACCTCTAATTCACACAATACACCTTCAAAGCCGTGGGCATTATATCCTTCCTGGCTCTCCATCCTTAGAGGGTGCATCTCATCAGTTATCATAAGCAATACTCCTCCAATCCGTTTCACTCCCTATCCTGCAGGAAAATAGTATATCTTTCTACCTCTATTCCTGTCAAGACTTCATCCTCTGTGTTTCATTAGTACCAATAATTTTAGGAGAGATTGAATCAATCAGTGCTGCTAATTCATTTCCTTTATTTTCAATGTTGCTGGTCATCCAAGTTTCCCTTCTTTATTCATATGTAAACAGTGGTGTGGTTCAGATATCCTTTTCCAATGTTCAGTGTTCTGTAATGGTGTAAGAATCGCAATCTGGGGACGATACAGTAATTGATATAATGTATGAGAGTTGAACTGAGAATAGAAACATTTAGACTCTTGAGAATATTTTAGTTGATGCGACAAGAACAAGTATGTGTCGGAGAGAGAGGGAGAGAGTCAGATGAATATGAGAGCAAGGAAGAGAGTGGAAGTGACAATCGAGACATTAGAAAGAGAGGTAATGAGAGGATGCCGTGAAAGTTCGGAAGAAAGAGAAAGCGTGATAAGGAGCAGGAATGAAAGTGCGAGAGAGAGAGAGAGAGAGAGAGTATGGGAAAAGATAGAGTAAAGAACGCTAGTGCGAGTAGTAATGAAGCATGATAGGGTGTTCACATCACATTCAGGGTGTGCAGAGTGACATGTTCGAAGAGTGCTTTCCTAGTGGAACAATGGAGACGGTTTTGGTTTCTCTTCTATTTTTGGAGGAGAATCTAACCTAACTTAACCTAAATCTTCGTCAATCTCTCTCTCTTTCTCTCTCTGTATATATATATATATATATATATATATATAGAGAGAGAGAGAGAGAGAGAGAGAGAATTTTCATAGAATTTTATTGAAGAAATAGTAAGTTCTACATCCTATTTCCACTTTTTAGTTATATTTTAATCATTTTTGTGAACGAAGTATTTAGTAGAATTTATCTCTTGTTTATAAGTTTTATTTGTGGAAGTCTGAGGTGTTCTGAAAAAGTTTCACATTTGGTCAGGATTTCCATATTATCTACAAAACAGACAAAAATATAAAAAAATGAAATAAATAAAATGAAATAAAAACCCGTAGCTCATCCAGAGTCCTAATGTACTATAAGTTTACAAACTTTCATGAATGGAAGTCACATTAAAAAAATAGGACTTCAGTTGCACTAAAATCTTTTTTTCTTCTTTCCATTACAAACATTGTTTATGTTTGTAGAAGTATGAAGAAAACCTTCATTTGCACGGTCCTTCCAAGTGGACTCTGGCATGTTGTTTAGTCTGAGTTTCGAGACGAACATTCTTACTGATAAGATATTCGTGAACGGATATCTTATCGGTAAGATATTCGTTCGTGAACTGTAAACATGTTAAGGTTCTATCTTGCTATAGGATGACTGTAAATGATTTTAATCGCCTGGTGTGACACCACTATCATCCTGTTTACTGGAGGTCTGAAGTGGTTTGAAAAGGCACCACACGGTTGAGTCCCCGATTATCCAATCTAATCCTTGGGTCATTCGCGGTGCTAAAATATGTTACAGCTTTATAACCTTTCGTGGATAGGATTATCATAAATAAAAAAATAAAAAAAACGTGATGTGTTGAAATTGTAGTCTCCATATTATCATGTGAGATCGTTGATGCTCAATTGTCCCTTCTGCAAAATGCAATCAAAAATATATTATAGAACATGTTTCCACACAAAGGAACTTTATGCCTAACCTGATATTTTTTAAGAATTCATATTTGTACTTTTTTATTATTTTATCTTCAATTAACTGTAGATAATCGAGAAGAAAGATATTTGTCTCCTTAATTATTTACCATTAATTCGGTAATAAATACATATATTTATCGTCTTAATTAAGTTCAAATACTCGGAGATTATCGCAGCTATTTTTAACTGGCTTATTTTTCCGGAATATATTAACACTACATAAATACCATTTCATAATTATAAAAATTAATAATATATGTTTTCTCGTGCTTCCATTTTAAAATATAGAAGCGCTATATTAATAATTTATTTTCACTCACAAGCGAAAGTTACTGCCGACTGCACGTGACAGAATTCTTAAATCCATAAAGATGAAATATAGGATGTGTTTTTATTTTTTTAAATATAATGACATGTTTTTGTCATTTTGTAGAGGAAGGGGCTTGCCACATCCGATCTGTAATACAAACAAATTACAAGGTACTTATTAGTTTCGTACTGATTATTATGCTGTGTTTAAAACCATGAATTATAATGAATATGTAATGAATATTTCATAAGGAAAATAGGAAAATAGTCATATTTCATAGGAAAATAGTCCTTGCCTTCCCTATTTCTCTCTTTTCCCTAAAAATAGAAAAGAGACTAATTTTGTGTATACTATACTGTACTTTATTTACAAATACACGCGGTATATGTTAGGAAATATCCGAAGTTTTACGTTTAAGATATCCCCCCCCCCCCAGCACCACCAAATAGTAATCGCTATTATCTGCATCAAGTAAACCCGAAATACGAAATTTTGATAAGCTTGATAATATATCGAAGCGATTTAAATTATGGTTGCCAATTAAGTAATATAAGAATAACAAATATTATTATTATTATTATATTATATTATTTAATGCCAATTCGCCAAGTAATCAACTCAAAAAGCAGAAAAGAAATACACAAAAATTAAATCGCAATATCAAAAATATTACAACGAGGCCTCGTGAAACTAATCTAATGGTTATTCATTGATAGGAATCATCGCACTTAACATGTGATATTTCTTTACTATTATTTTTGCTTAATATGTTAGCCTTAATATGTTAATATGCTAGAAGTACAATTCAACAGATTTTGACAATGCAGTTAATAGCAGAGAAAGCTAGGAGAAAAAACAAAAACATATATACTTGCTTTGTTGATTTTCTGAAGGCATATGACAGTATCGACCAGAAAGTGACATTAGTAGTGCTAGAATCCTATGGAATTGATAGAAAACTAATAGCTATATTAAAAGATGTGTATAAGAATGCAATGGCAGCAGTTAGAATAGGTGATGATTTGGGGAAATGGTTTAGAACAAGCAGAGGTACTAGACAGGGGGACCCAATATCACCAAACATTTTCATCGCACATTTAGAAAGAGCAATGGACAAAATGTGGACATTACATGGGATGATAATTAACAATCTGAGATTTAGATGACATTGTTGTTATTGAAGAAGACGAAAAAGAAAAAAACAATTGTTCTTTGTAGAGAACTACAAAGAACAATTCACATATTTGGGAAGTAAAATGACATATGATTTGGACTATAAAAAAGAAATAAAGATCAGGATTGCAAAGGGAAGAACAAATCTGAAGGCCATGGATAACATCTGGAAAGTAAAGTGATGATCAGCCTGCAAACAAAACTAAGAGTGCTGGAAACATGCATCTTTAGCGGTGTACTGTATGGATCTGAAATCTGATAAATAAGGAATCAAGAAAAAAGAATTTTGGCAGTTGAAAGAACTTGTCACACGAAGATTCTAAGAATAGGATGGGTATAGAAAATTACAAATGAATAGTTCTATCGGAAGATACAACCAAAGAAGAATCTAATGCAGAAGATTATAAAACGGAAGCTGCAATTATTTGGACACATCTGCAGAATGAGTGAACCATACAGAGAATGGATAGACGACAAAAGGACTAGTGTGGAATGGGTGTGCAGAAACTGCGATACTGTGCACTGGGGAAATGGACAAAGAAAGATGGAAGAAGATAGTGAAGGAGGCATCGGACACCACGGGCAGTGAGCCCATGGTTCGTGATGATATGATGAATGTATTAATTAAGTATTAATAATAAGTGGAGCATAGTTTAATTAAATTTTATTTTAATTTATTATCTTTCAAACTGTAGTTATTTGCTAGTAATTTGTTTCCTTATAAACTTTTAAAATGTTATATGATCTGAAATCTAATTAATTAAGTATGCTATGTATTTGTTTTATAGTTTGGGCATGCTCCATGATGGACCTCCAAGCAACAAATGTCCTTCTAATGGTTACGTCATGTCTCCTAGTCGTGGAACAAAAAGTGAAACTACGTGGTCGACTTGCAGTGCTGAATTAGTAATAAATTTAAAGTAAGATAGATTATCACAGAATGTATTATTATTATTATTATTATTATTATTATTATTATTATTATTATTATTATTATTATTATTACATTAACTCTCTTGGAGTCAGAGTCACTCGTCGAGGGAGGGAGAGAGGAGTTTAGATCATTTACAAGTATATTATATTATATTATATTAAGAAGTATACATATATTACAAAAGGCCACAGATTTATCATGGAAAATCTCTCCTGTGCAATATACTTCAATCTATCCTCCTCATAGTCAACAACCACAGTCCTGAAATCATTTTAGTCAATCTCCCCTGCATTATCTCTCTCTCTCTCTCTCTCTCTCTCTCTCTCTCTTCAGTACAAAAAAAAATCTATCTTCTATCTATCTCTTGTTACCAGTCTTGTTACTTAACAAGTAGTGCAACCTTCACAGATAATGTTATTCTCAATCTACCCAAGAATTAAAATTACACTTTTTTTTATCAAACAGTATTAAGTAGTCTGTAAGGAACCACTTAACAAATCTTAATAACTTGCAAAACGAATTTAATTCTGAAATCATACTGTGTTTAATAGAACTGAGGAAAACTAACACAGAGGGAGCACTATATCTCAATTGCTATGTAATGTTATATTATATAACAGAGGAACGCACACACATCTTTAATTAGTGTAGGAAACAAGAGTGACAAATGGACTGGGGTTGTTCGAAAGATTGATCATAATAAAGGGTTAGTAATGGTATTTATATGCACCATCAGACGTTTGCTTTAAGATTCGCGTATTCACTCATGACGTCATGATATAAACTATAAGCTATAAATTTGTAGATAGATATCTACACGTTATATATATTTACAGATGATTTAAATAATTAACAACACTTTCAGAAAGTAAATATTTAATATTTACAGAACATCAGAACATTATCTAGGGTACTGGAGGCCTAGTTGCTGACAGGAACCATTCGCTGAGCTTTGCAAAAGTTAATATTAAAGATCCATCGCGTTTTGATGGAGTCTATATGCTAACTGATTGTGAGAAAAGTAAAGGAACAGATTTAATAAAATTGCAACACAAGGTCATATGTCTTTGCATATGAATTACTTCTAAATATGCTCTTTAAATTCATAAGAATGTCCTCCTTACATTTTAATGGCATCATCCATCTGAATCATAACAAAATGTTTCCGTTCCCTCTAAAAGTGCAGTTTTTTTAAAATACTCACGACCGAATGAGTTTAAAGAAGAAAATCATCAAATCACATGAAGAATCATCAAATGATATTTAAAAACAGTGTAAACTGAGAAACAATTTAGATTTAGATTTATAGCTATATGGGGTTATCCTCCCAGAACTACTTCATATTCTTTCATGACACATTCAATGGACTTTGGTCATTGATTATATTCTATTCAAAAATTACAGTCTTGGTTTGTTAATTATACGAGGATTTTCTTATAATTATGTTTGCCACTTCAGCGATACGGATCCAATAGTCTAGTAATATAAATGGCAAGGAGTCCGTATTTTATAGACTATAAGTGATATCAGTTACATATTCACTCATTCATTTATTCTGTGTTCGTGTTGGGGACATATTATTTTAGAATAATATATGACAGTTTAATGGGTGGCAATCCTAGTTTTGAATGGATTAGGTAACCTACTCAAATCATCTTCAGAAAACTGGTCGTTATCTGAGTATATCTAGGACAGTATACCATCATCTCTATTCTACTTGAAAAGAGAGGTCAGCATCAGAACTAGACCTCAAATTCACTCTAGGACATATATTCAGTACAACGCCTATTACGGTACTTTCAAAATCAGGCAATGCATTTACTTTCTCTATAGGCTACCTGGAGTAAATTGAGAACACTTTTGTTTATTGATTTAACACAGTAACGAAAATGGTTGCTGGCTTACGTGTGCATTGTGTAAACGAGTGTGCTAGAAACACACACACACACACCTTTCTTTAGTAAAGTCCTTTACTGATCATCGAAAAAAGTTACAAGTCGAAATTTAATACTTCATTTGAATCCGTAAGAAATTAAGGACAGTTTATTATTCTCTGCTTCTATGCACTCTGAACGAAGACGATTCAGATTACCGCATAGCAGTAAAGCATCCAATGATAATATTATTATGCAGAATTAAATTAAATTTAATAGAACTAGTGGATGTCTTCTTTTTCGTTACACTTTTGCTAACGGAAACTATTTAGTCTAAATTATGACATTTTCCTATCATCGTGTATTAAATGAACCGCGAATGTTTTTTCACGAAAAAAAAAAAAAAACCTAAACCGCGTTATGTTAAATTGTTTACTAAACGTTACTGCCAAAGTAACGCATGAGTTTGTGAGAATGTATGTGTATACAGAGACTTCATTGTCAGCTTCGAAAAACGAAATCATTTCTAGGTTATCTAAGAAAGGAAAAAAACATACTTCACTGTGAAACCACTGTAATTGCATCGTTATATTATTATTATTAGTAGTAGTAGTATATTCAATTAACTGAGTTCACAGTCAAAGAGCAGGCATAGGGTATGACTTACACGTGTATGAAAATCCATTTAATATCATAATCTTGCTGCATTTTAAAGTTGCTAATATATGCCCATACACATACACAAGGAGTCGAATGCGAATCAAATGTTGAGAAAATATCATACCAATTTTCATAATTATTTTCAAAATGCTTTACACACACACACACACACACACACATATATATATATATATATATATTGGAGGTTCCTCCTCCTCCTTCCTGGCGCCTGAGGCGCCCCCCCCCCCCCCCGAGTTCCGGGCTGGTAAGCCGGTAAGACAAAAAAACCTGACATAAAAACGTTTCAAATTTCGGCTTATATATATATATATATATATATATATATATATATATATAGCAATTTGTAGTATTAACTCGGTACTGGGATATGTTCATATTTATATATACTGACTATAAACGAGACTAGAATAACAATTAAATTTATTCAAAACGCAACATGTTTCATCGGATTGTCCGACTTCTTCAGGCGTGGGAACATAGAAAGCAAGTAAACACTATAATATACTCTGCTATCCGATATTGGCACACGCGTGAAATCAGACGCACGCAGATACTTAACAATAGAACTTCAACACGGACTGTAGCTACAGTTCAAAGCTAACTGATTTTATAATAGTCGTTTATAGTGATACGATGTTTCTTATAGTGTTTACTTGCTTTCTATGTTTCAACTCATTGTAAAGGTGGGTAAAGCTCTGATCACTGTTCTTAGTATTTTCTCATAATGTAAAGCACATCTCACTAAAAGATATATACTGCAATACATTATGGGTGGGGTCACTACCCAGACCGGTTTCAACCGTTTTTGAAGTCTCCTCAGTGAGTAGCTAGACCCTAAATACCAAGGTTTTAGTAATACAGAGCCTTATCGACTTTACCTATAGAAGTTGCAATAAGGTGTTTTTATTTTCAATAAGAATAAAATACTAAGAATAGTGATCAGAACTTTACCCACCTTTACAATGAGTTGCCCTGGTGTTGTACCATCTTTAGACTTGAACTTTGTTTCAGGCGCAAACTTAATTGTTTGCATACTTGGGATTAGGAGTAAAAATAACCAAGCTTAAAATTACTTGGTTATCCTAATATATATATATATATATATATATATATATATATATATATATATATATATATATATATATATATATATATATAAAATTACTTGGTTATCCTAATATATATATATATATATATATATTTTTTTTTTTTTTTTTTTCATTCAGAAAATCATGCCTTTCTGATAAACCCGATTCCTCACCTAAAGATCGTGATCATTCCAAGTTTAAAATGTTACCTGGACAGGTGTGGGATGCAAATGATCAATGCAAAATATTTCTTCGTGATGCCGAAGCTTCCGTATACAATGACACTGTCGTTGAGGTAAGTGCTACTTGGTTAATACATTAACAAGTGATCGCATGAAATATGAATATCTTCCGGTTTTTTTTTTATTTTTTCAAAAATAAAAATAGAACCCTGAACTTATTTCACTGCTGAATGTGACTGCCATAAGATGAGGGTTGCATAAACGTGTTATCATGGAGTAGTCACATTTGGTGCTATTATCGCATGTAGATGAATCAATATATTTGCGTGTATAGCTTCTTTTAATTATCAAATAGAAATAAATTCTACTCCTATCATCCACTGTTTTTTATTTATTTATTTATAGTGCTCTGAACATCAAAGAAACAAGAATTACATATATAGTTTGGGCTTAGGAACAAAAATTTCGCTTCATAATCGAGTGATGTTGTATTGAAATCAGG
Organism: Typopeltis vanoorti; assembly: GCF_054136105.1. Taxonomy (NCBI): domain Eukaryota; kingdom Metazoa; phylum Arthropoda; class Arachnida; order Uropygi; family Thelyphonidae; genus Typopeltis; species Typopeltis vanoorti. The sequence continues at coordinate 50,019,538 of NC_143566.1, read as the reverse complement.
AGAGATTTATATTTTCTCGCAAAAAATTTTATAAACATTTATACTAAATTTGGAATCGTATTACATGTGAGAATTAAGAGTGAGGGATTATTATTAAAATGCACACAGAGCTCGGGCAAGTTGTTTTTCAGTGAAGTAAACAAACCTTACACGAATTTAAAAAAAAAAAATGTTTAAAGGTAACTGCGGCACATAAAACGCGGTTTGAGGAAGTCGTTCTTACTATACTGAATTTTTAGAGTAAGCAACATTTCAGTAATCTGCCAGTGTTATTTGTGTGACGAAGTCGATTGTTAGATGAAGTATGAATTATTTAAGTTCTTCTTCTCTTCCTTTCTCAAGACGGATTGAATCCCACATACATAAGAGCCTTCCACCATTCTCTGCCCTTTTCATATGGCAACAGCTGTGAAAGTCCAATGCTGTTCTAAGGGCTTTATGCCATGTTAATCTTGGTCTTCTCCTGGGTCTTGTACCCTCCTTGAATGCGCGATCATTTGGTGATCGTGCATTGGTGTGCACTTACTAAGTTATGTACATATTAATCAACGACTATTGAGTGATACGAAAACTTAAACAAAATGTGCCAGATGAATACATGATGAGATTTATATATTTATCCCAAAATATCGTGACTTGAAAATTTTTATAGTGCCCAAAAATAAAAACCAATTTAGTGGATCTTATTACACCACCAAGTCACAGAGCAGACCCCCCCCCTCTCTCTCTTTTAATAATTTATTTACTTAGGATTCGATATCTAATATGTAACTGTTGTTATTTCAATGTGTCTTCAAGCTGCTTTCCCCTACTATCTTACAATTTAATATTCGAGATAATGTATCTAAGAGGTACGAAGTTATGATGTAATCTCTCTCTCTCTCTCTCTCTCTCTCTCTCTTTCTCTTGTCAAAATATGTTCAGAGAAAACTAAATGAAATTTTATGTATAGCTTTATTGCACAATGAAACATAGATTAACAGCAAAAAATAAGATTATGTTACTCTTACCACTACTATAATAAACACAAATCCTGTAATATTTGCGTACTTCATATTTTCAGGAATTTCATGTTCTCAAAGCAAGCTTTGACTTGCGTGACCTACTTCATATTAACGTCCGTAGTAGTGGAAGTCGTAGCTGAGTTAAAAATAGTGAGGTTACGATGCTGGATTTCCCCTTCGCAATAATGAAACAAAGATTTTATCGTAAAATAGCACAGCCGGATGTTTCAAGAATGCTAATAAGACTCTGTGTGATGGATAACACAACCAGCAAGTAAACACAAGAGTTAAATGCCATACACTCAAAAATTATCCTTAAGATTCCTTCATTGCATTAAGGAAGTTTTTAGTATGTTGCTAAAGACATTCGTTATTTCGTTCTATAACTGTGAGAAATAAATGCATACTTCAATTATTTCACTGTGACCGGAAGGAAACTTCTTAGCTAATTTAGAAATAGTTTAGTATTATTTCGACCTTTCACCAAGAAGGTCGAAATAACAACAGCTACACCATATAAATATGTATTCATCGGGTAATAGTAAAATCAATGCCTCTGCAAAAAAAAGAAAGAAGAAAGTGCCATGTTGGATGTATGCTTTTGAGGCTAAAACCAGAGCACTCAGTCGGGAACTATCCTCAAATCCAGTCAAATACCAAATTAATTTAGTGCTCATGATTGAAAAAATATCAATCACTAACTAATGAGCCATTCACTGACCATCACCCCAGTGAACCCAAGATACATGTAAGACGATATTCTCTTCAGTCCTCGAACCTTCGTAGCTCAGTCGATATCGACCATGCCTTTTGGATGGAAAAGCCTGAATTCGAACCTCGTCTAAGATGTGAGCAACCTTTATAAGGGCTATTCAACTGAAGGTGAATTAGCTGGTCTTCTATGGAGGTTTTTTGCTAATAAAAAAAAAGGGCGCCTCATATGGTTCCTTATGAATTACACCTAACTTTTCTCTCGCTTCTACTGTTACACTTCATTGGTACCTTTCGCAAAACATACAAAAGTCAAAAATATGTAAACTTATTTTTGACTTTTGTATATTTCGCGAAATGTACCTATATTAGTGGTGGTAGAGTTTTTATTGTAATATCATCCACAAGAGTTCAATGTATAGCAGCATTATGGATGTACAGAAAAATGAGAGAGAGAGACAGGAGAAACTTTTTAATTTTGTCTGAATGCCTGTGAATTATATTCATTCTGAAATATACATAAAAGAGAATTTTGTTTCACAACAAAGGAGTAGAAAGTGAAGATGAATGAAGATGAATAAAAATTTTCTGTGATTATTGTGTTGAACTGTAAAAATAGCAGATATTTAGAAAAGAGAGAGAGAGGAGGAGGAGGAAAAATTAACAATGCCATTCTGATGAACAGTGTCCATGGAAATATTTGCAGAAAATGCAAACAGCAGAAAAAAAAGTTTGTGCGAAAGAGGGTAGTGTGAATTTGTAAGAGATAGGTCATTGTTCAGCCTAATTACTCTCTTGAGTACTGAGTCAAGTATGTTCATTGAAGCCCTTAGAGGCACCTCCCAAATGTGAGAAAAATATTCAACGGTTGAATGGACTGTGATTTGTATTGAATTAGGAGTTATTTCGAATTAAAATAATTGCCTTCAGAGAGAAAATCTAATTTTTTGGATGCTGAGGAAGCAATATTTATAATATGTTTATGCAGAGAGAGAGAGAGAGAGAGAGAGAGAGAGAGAGAGGGAGAGACTTACGTTAAAATAATCCCGTGAAAAGAAATCTAATTTTATCTAATGATTTCAATGTTGTGGAAACTAAGAATGGAAAAAAAAGGTTATTTTTGGAAGACAGAAAAAAATTGATTGAGTTTCACTAGGATTGAATTAACAAGGTTATCAGAACCCAATTGTTGAATAGTTTAGAGATCGGAATTTAGAATCTAGATTGTAGAATTTAAATTGTAGAAGTTAATATTCTGGAAACTTTGGTGATTATTGTAGCACAATTCTCGTCAAATCTACTGTCATCACAAACTGTGTATGGGATGGGCAGCCAAATGAAGAAGGTTGTCGATAAATAGAACGAACAGAGTGTAATGCCATTATTAGTTGCGTAATTTGAAAATAAAAATCCATCCACCATCACACTTGATGTACGTCCAGACAGAAAGCTGTAACTCAGTTGTAGAAGTCAGAACACAGACCATAAGAGGGAGTTTACTTAATAGTTTTTTATGCCAAACCCAATCAAGTACTATAGACATATCAAGGAAAATGACTTGAGGTTCTTTCAATTTTGCCATGGCATTTATCCAAAGGTGATTAACATAAGCAAAGTCCTCTGTTGATTAACTGGTGGAATCCATACTGAAGATCGTTTATTAGTTGAGATGATTCAAGGTAGCGTCAAAGTTTAGTGTTACTTGATTTCTCCATTATTTTAGAAAGAAACTAAGTGAGTAAGTATGGAACCAGGACGTCTTCTGAAGAGATTCAACAATGACTTCTAAGGCTGGAACAGACCAATTTAGGTCTAAATCCTTGAAAAGCATGATGAAGTATGGACGGTAATTCGTAAATATTCATCCTTCTTAGGAAGGGGTTGAATATGGGCTAATTTCCAAGAGCAGGAAAGATGTACTGAATAGAATATTAAATAATCCTGGTAACATCGTTTCAGGATGATCTCATGGATTTGGAAAAGGGATAGAAAAGTGGGGAGTATTAAAATGTAATACGGAAAATTCAACTATATGCGATTTGGTAGACTTAAATGGATAAAAATGGATTACAAAGGCTTTGGTAAGAGTTAGTGAATATAATAATTTGGGTATTTGGTAGATAATGAATTTAAGTTTAGAAATCATATTAGTTAAGCAATTAATATTTGTTCAGTTTGATGACTGTTATTTACTCCTATTCTGCATGTTGGTTTGTTATTATTAGCATTAGTAGTAAGAGGAGGAGGAGTATTTACATTTGATATCAAGATTGTTAAAAGATTAACAATCTTTTCATTAAATTAGTTAATTTGATAGATAATAATTATTTGGAGGTATTGGTGGTTTTGCATAAATAAAGAAAATTGAAAAAAGATATTTATATATATGAAATAAAAGTGAAAGAGTGTAAAAAGAGTATGAGTGGATAAATATAATGGAGGGAGGGGAAATCGCGTATTACTTTTTGGGTTTGTCAAAATATGGTGATAATCTATATATAAGTATATAATTTATAATTATTATTATAATGAACATTTAAAAGTCGAATAGTTGTTTATTCACATGCACTTTTATGTGTTGGTTTCAGCTGATCTGTGATCAAATTCTTTGCAAGACTCCAAACAGAATTGGCTATTACGCTGCTGGTCCAGGACTAGATGGAAGTTATTGTGGAAACGAAAGGGTAAGATTTCAATGCAAAAGAAAATCTTCCTAAAATCAAAAAAGATTTTAAGATCCAAGCATTTACAATAGACACACTACACATAAAATGAAATTCATTTTGTAAAACAACAGAATGCTGTCTTTCAAAAATGAATAAGAAAAAAGTTGGTCAGAAAGAAATCTTCACTTTTTTCCTCTTGATGTAGAATACTTTTTTTACTTGGTCACCCCTATGATTTCTTTCAGATTTGTGTTTTGTTGAAAACAAAAGAAATTCTATCTTATTTTTCAATTTGATTCCATCTTGATTTTGCTTTGAAAAAATTTTCCTTCTTTTTTTTTTTCAGCTTGTTTTTATAACTTTTTTCTGCATTGTTCTTCCTTTGGTACCAATATTGTATCAACCATCTTAATATTACCTTCTTTTCGTCCTTCATTATAGGTATTGTTAAGTTATTTTATTATTTAAGCATACACTACAGTTTTGTATATGTACTCTATGTCACTCCATAATGTGCAAAGCTTCACACTTCACCTCAACCACGATCAACAGTTCACCTGAAACATTAAACTCTTCATATTTACGTACCTGCATATTTCACAAAATTCCTTATTTTGTGCAAGCGATCCCCTGGAAACCAGCCTGCCCATTGTAAGGAAATCCATCGTTCTCTATGAAATAGATGGACATTGCACTAAACTTATTCACAAAAGCAAAACAAAAAAAAGGCGATTTCTTCGCTGTTGATGGGTTTTGAGAGAATGTTAATCCCGACCCGCTTATTTTGTAATAATTATTGATCATATCCGTTAATTCCTATAACAATTTCAGTCACTATTTTGTCATCGATAAAACATAAATGCGTCAACAGGAAACTGTGACGCATTTATGTTTTATTAGAGCTCCATTCTGAACTGAAAACTGCATATTATGAAACAGTGTGGATCACAATCTTCCCACTTGTCATCATCTGACACTAATGAGGCATGAGTTTCATTATCCACTGATTGTTCATTATCCTCTGAATGGTTCATAGATTTACTTTCACCAGATGCATCGCCACATTCAGGATCAGAAGTACTGCTTTCAAGATCAGTGCATCACTATCGGAAAATAAGATGTCAATATCCTCATAATCATTAACTGGAATTAACTGATATGTCCTATTATAATTATTGAACGATGTCATAATTAAATAAAGTAAACCTCATGATAACTTTAGAAATAATAATTTTCAAGAAAATGTTCAAAAAATTCTACTCATACTATAAATACTAGCAGCCATATTTACAGCGATGAATAATAGAAACTGATATATAACGAAGAGCTGCCATTTCTGGGTGGTAGATTTTAATTGCACCCTATGTTTCAATCTACCAAATGTGATATAAAAGTTTTTAATATGCTATATCTTGCTTAAATAAAAGCGCTTTATTTCTCAAAGATAACTCAAGTTTTATTCTGTCAAAACCCTGCTCTAAAGCGGATACAAAATCGGGTAATATTTTATCGGTGATTTTTTATGTGCGCAGATAAATGACGATACACAAAGTTTTAACTGTAAATTCTTCATAATACTTAAAAAACTGACAACAAAAATTAATATAATAATAAATTATTAAAAGCACTTTTTATATTTTTTCTATAATATGGAGAAAAAGAGTGCTAGTACACCATAAATAAGCTATATTTATAAATACTGTTCGCTACTTTTTAGTTATGTATTTTATTAAATTATGTAAAAGAATGAGGGTTTATACTTCTATTTATATAGTGGTGCCAACATGGAGAGTGCGTCTCTTGGGGAAAAACGAAACCAGAAGTTGTCATAGGCGGATGGAGCAAGTGGCATAAGGGTACCTGTCAGTCTGGTTGTATTAAAAATTCCAGAGGCGTGCAAATTGATAAGAGAAGTTGTGATAATCCTAAGTAAGTACATTAAAATATACACTAAATACTATGAAGGGTACTAGAAAAGCTATCTATCTCAATAGTAAAGAAGCCAGAATTTTTTTTCACCATATTCGCTTTTTCCTCAGTGTTCTTATTAATATACCTCCGTTTTAACACTGGTAACTATTATTATTAGTAGTAGTAGTAGAAGTAGTAGTAGTTATTATTATGACATTTCCATGGAGTCGAAGAATTCATCGAGGGAGGGCAATCTACGCCTGAACTTCAAGCCTTGCAGCGCACATTGCAACTGGCGGGAATATGATTATCAAACAACGGTTCACTTCAAATGTCAAAAGGAAACATATATTTCGATATACAGTATGTTTCCATAAAAACCGGAAGAAGTGTGGAATGGTGTGATTCAACAATATCAGCTTTATTATTACTTACAAATAAGTTGTTACTCCAACGAAATCTTGTTAGAGGCGTGACAAAATAATTATTTAGTTACTGTGTATTATTCGTGTGTAGTATTCCTAGCAGAAACATTAACAACACATTTCTTTTCCCCTTAAGGCCGAAGAATACAATGAAAAGATGTGAAGGAGATGCTATACGCGTTCATTTCTGTGATGACGTAAGTAGACGATTATGATTATATACTTTTCCCTTTAAAGAGATACTCATATTCTGAATTATAAACAGGTTGAAGTATATGATTATATGAATATCATTATATAGATATACTGTTTGCCATGTTAAACGGGACTGAAAAATAGTTTATTTTTATAAGCACTAAACGATCCCGCACCACCTCTTTGGATCGAAAACACCATATTTAGCATCACAAATCCCAACACATCACTAATTTAATAAACAACTAAAATTCCATTACCTCTAATTTCATTCCGGATTCCTGAAGGCTAAAAATTTTATACTTTTTTTTCTAATTTTATTGCTTTCAACTTCTTTAAGGATATTTTATTCTCACATTCTCTTCTCCTCTTTCTAGAAACATTGAGAATATAAATATGTATTGCACTATAAATAATTTTAAACTAAATTGACAATAAATGAAAAGCGAAACAAATTACAGCAATTCGTTTTAACCATATCCTTCTCGTCTGCATTTGAGAAGTCATTCGAACACAGCGACTCACAGTGGCAGTTATTAAAATGCTAATATATTAATGTTTTGTGAAGTTATTCTCGATCACTGGATAAAAATAAACCATAGATTTAGTTAATATAAATTATTCATACTTCATAGTTCAGTCAGCAACCTCAGGTAGAAAGACACGTATTCCGATAACCTCGCTCCTGTGATCCGGCATTTCCATTCATAATGAAACTTTTTAAGTCTTAAAAGCTGTAAGTGTTAATATATTTTGAGCAATTCCATAATGGGTTCTAACACGATATAATTAAAAAGATATTAGTAAAATATTATTACTATTCACTTGCACCAAGTGAATTTCTGTTTCAACCAAAAAAAAAAAAAAAAAAATTCTTGCACGTGTTGTCATGATAAGAAACTAGGCCTGGCACATGCTGAATATGAACTAAATAAAAAGTAGTGTTTCGCATTGTCATTCTTCGTATCGCAATTGAAACGGTGGGTTTGTCACATATTCGAAACATTGCTTGAAAACAAGGGCAATGTAGTCATTGTAGTCCTTAATCACTTTGATTTTTTTTTGTTTTTATTATTATTATTATTTTTTTTTTTTGTGTGTGTGAGTTTTTCTAATAGCAAAACGTTGTTATTTCGGGACTTTGTCCCGATGGATTTTACATAAATTTATGTACTTGATAAAATCCTTATCAATATGTATCAAGCTAATCCATTTTTTTTTTTTTTAATATCAGACCATTAGTAAAAGCACAGAAATGGATAAACGTGTCGAACTGGTTTGCCGTAATCTATTGTTATTGCTCCGCGATGAGTCTACCGACTCCCTGAAGCTACTCATAATAATCCTAAAATTATATATTGCAATAACTCCTCCCCTTGGTTAGTCCGAACATAATAATTATAATATATTTATAATTATTATAATTTATAATTTATAAATTTTATATATATATATATATACTGTATATATATATATATATAGAATGTTTGAAGTTGAGTTCCAGTCTATTTGTCGAGAATAAAACGTGGCTGGATAGGGCACTAGCACGGACTCTGTTATAAGAAATGTCACGTTGGTGTTCTTCTAGGTAGAGAGAGAGAGAGAGAGAGAGAGAGAGAGAGAGAGAGAGAGATGGACTTTTCTGTCTGGTCATAATATGTGTTTTACTTTAGTCCGTGCTAGCACCCTATCCAGCCACGTTTTATTCTCGGCCAATACCAATATTGAAGGACAACATCAAATAGACTGGAACTCAACTTCAAACATCCATAAATGCTCCGATGAATTGGAAAGATGTATCTTGGAATCCAAAGAAATAGCTCTCGACCCTGCCCATCTAAACAGCAATCTCAGTTTCAGCCTGCACGATTTACATAGCGCTGTAATTCAGTTATGGCGCACTCTTGATATCATTCACACGCACAGTGCTTCACGCCAGAACTAACGTTCGGACTCAAACACAACTATTACTTATAATAAATTTAGTTCAATCCTTTATCCAAGTGTAAGCAAACAAAGTTTGCGCCTGAAGTATCTTCAGAACTGAGGCAACTCGTGATAAAGGTGGACCAAGATCTCATCACTCCTTGTCTTAGTATCTCCCATAATGCAAAACACATCTCCTTGCGGACATGTATAATGCTATGCATTAAGGGAAGGGCCACTACCCAGACCAGTTTCGACCTTTATTGAGGTCTCGTCAGTGGGAGCCAGACCCAGAGGAGGTGATACTAAGGCAGAAGCAATGGAGAAATCATATTTACCTATACGAGTTGCCAAAAGGTGTATCACCTTATTATTAAATTACTCTGGATTTAGAGAAAGAGGTTGGAAGTTTTTTAATGACTTTTTTTTTTCTTTTTTTTTTATGACTTCTTAGTATCACCTTGGATATATGCCTTAGTATCACCTACTCTGGGTCTGGCTCCAACTGACGAGACCTCAATAAAGATCGAAACTGGTCTGGGTAGTGGCCCTTTCCTTAATGCATAGCATTATACATGTCCGCAAGGAGAAGTGCTTTGCATTATGGGAGATACTAAGACAAGAAGTGATGAGAGCTTGGTCCATCTTTACCACGAGTTGCCTCAGTCTTGAAGATGGCAAACTTTGTTTGCCTACACTTGGATAAAGGATTAAACTAAATTTATTATAGTCTAACCAAGTAAAAAAAAAAAAAAAAAAACTTCCAACAACTACGACTTGTTCTAAACTCTGTTTTGTTTAAAGTACAATATATTTTTAAGATGTTTTCTCCATGGTACCGTATTCATCTGATGAAGTCGGCATTTCCGATGAAACTAGTAGTGAAACCTTATTAAATCTCTTGTATTTTTTCTCGGTTAAAATATATAATATGTTTTTTGGGTTTCGATCGGCATCTTTTTATTGTTTAAATTTGATGAGATGACTCGAAATGACACTGACAATCCCAGTTGAATGGAATTTATTACAATTTGATATCTACGATCCCTGTCCAAATCTGTTCAGTCGTTTCATTCAGGAATAATAAGCAAAAATAAGCAAAACAAAATTGTATATCAGGAATACCCAAGTCCAGAAAAGTTCGAATTTAATAAAACCAATAAAAAACATTCTTCGTGTGTGTGTGTGTGTGTGTGTGTGGCCGTTTTACCACTGCAGTATTTCGACTAACACCAAATTTGAGACACTTTTTAGCTTTTTTTATTAGATATCTTAAATATCAGATTTCATTCTTTCATCCTTCCAAAGCAAAGTTATTACATGCTATCATTTCAAGATATTTTTAAAGAAATATTGGTGCTAAAATTAATTGAATTAAACTATAAATGAAATGAAATGGACAAATTTTAATGATGATCCCAAATACCATTCAGATAACAAGAACAAAAATAAAAAAATAGCATATTTTAAGAAGCACATGACGGACGGACGGAGTAAACAATTCTAATAGGTGAAAAGCATTTTATAAATGCATCTGATAACCAACCTAATAAATAAATAACTAAATGATAACACCTAGCGAGACTTTAGTTCAGCTGCTGCCCAGAGTAATCACATTGAATAAGCCAACATTCATATTATTTTTCATGTATCCTTGCAATTAACTTTTTTCCTTCAAACTACTCATCGCTCTGTTTACAATAGCAATATACACAGAGACGTGAATTAAAGTCTCAGTCTATTCATGCATGAAAATATGCTTCGATTTCAGATGTGTTCTTCCAGAAAGAGCCCAGAAGCTTATGCGAGTCAGCATTGTGAGGAGTTTGCGAAATACGTGCCTGATATTACTGCTGTTGGTGTACAAGTAAAGCATAGTGATGGTAAATAGCACTCATCAACTAACAAACTATACAATAATTGATTTAACTTCGTTTCATTTAAAAAGTACAATAATGACAGCAGCAACCAATAATAATAATATACTGTGCAAAAATTTCCGATCTGACTATATATGTTCTTATTTATACATTTTTATTTTATATTTTTATTCATTTATTTTATTATAACAACTAATTATTTTATTATAATAGCTAATTATAGACTAAACAGCATTTTAGGAGTGGTGGTCAAAGTAGATAGGTGGTCAAGGTGGATAGGAATGGGAAGCAGCATGGCTTTGTGAAAAGTAGGTCATACTTCAGTAACTTACCTTATATAATAGCGTGGCAGTCGAGTTGGATAAATGTAATGTTATACTGTTGGACTTCGCAAATGAGTTTGATAGAATACCACATGGAATCCTGATACATAAATTACACCAAATGGATATGAACATGAAGCTGGTAATGTGGATAAGAAATTGGTTGATGGGGAGATACCAGACAGTAGTCTATACAGTGCACAGTCCTGTAGAAGGCCCGTGATAGCATGCCACAGGGTTCTGTACTTGGACCAATACTATTTAATTTGTTTATTAATAATATAGGAAATGATCTGAAGGGCAATATTGTTGTTTGCAGATCATACAAAATTAAGTAGATCAATAGTCAATAAATATGATGGACAGAGAAGAATGGATACCAATTTAATGGCAAAGTGTAAGGTTATGCATTTTGCATTGAAAAAATTACCATCTGTGTACCATATTGATGGGACTCTTTTCCACGAACTTGATGAAGCCAGAGATTTGGCAGCGTTGGTGGGTTTAAATTCAATTCAGAGTTGAAATCCAGAGGGCATATTGCAAAAGTGATAAAGCAGCTCATACTGAAGAACACTCTGCCATGCAGAGATAAGTTATTATTCCGCTTTATAAGGCTTTGATAAGGCCTCATCTGGGTTATTGCGCACAGATCTGGTCGCTTGGGTTTCTTAGAGATGTAGATGAGGTGGAGTGGATTCAGAGGAGAGCAAATAAGATGGTAGCAGGACTGTGTGACACTCCATGTGAAGAGAGATTAGAGATTTGTGGGTTACAGCAGCTGGTTGATCGACAGATAAGAGGAATATGATAGAGGCATACTGTATTTTCCTCTAGGTAGACTCCTGCAAGATTCTGCATAGCTAGATCTGTAAAAAAACCACTATAGTGGGGAAAAAAATCATATAGGGTTGATTCTTGTCACTGACTAGAGAAACGAACTGACAAGAAAAAAAAATCGATTTTGGGATTAGGATTATATGTTGGCAACCGTCTGCAGTACTCTTGTGTTGTTTCCATCTGTCCACACCAGTCAGAGATCACACTAATCTTCCGCTGAGGACGAAAGCGAATACTGGCTGTCAACCGATTTCCGAAAATGTTAGGACTAGGAAGTATCACCTACTCCTTTTGGGGAAATAAAGATGTGTAGAGGGATTATTTGGTTTATAAGTTCATGTAGCTCTTCAAAGAATAGATTTGATATTCTTAATCTTAGGAACAAAAACTTATCCACTGATATCTTTTAGCTTGGTATAAATTAGAAATAGGCGAGATGTCAATTGCGTTTTCCCTGGTGTACCGCAAACCAGCCTTAGATGAACTGTTGATATAAAGAACAGTTTTCTGTTAACCCCCCCCCCCTTTTTTTTTATAGAATTTCATTTATTAAAAGTGAATCTATAATGTTTGCAAGCCATGAAGTCATTATATGCGAATGAAAAACACAGCACTAATGCTTTCACTATTGTTTTATGTCTTCCTTTCGGATTCGAATCCTGTCTAGGACTCGAAGAGCCTTTATGAGGTTTTTTAAATGAAGGTGAAGTACACAGGGTTTTTTCCCTTGGAAATTCGTTTTTTTTTTAATTTCGCAAAACAGACAAATTTCAGAATACACGCAATTTACATACAAAGCATACTTCTAAGCAGAAGGCTAACCACCATATCCTAGAATTATGTTTACGAAATCCAAAGGTAAGTTAAAGGTCGTGGGCGCTTAAGGATCTGTTAGAACCACTGAAGATGATAACGATGATGAACGTTTACAATAATTTTTAAAATAACTAATGAACCTCGGAGCCTTGTTCGAAATATAAAAATAAAAGAAAGCAATTGTTTTTTAAAGAGTGTGATACTACTTTTCGACGAGTTCTAAATAGATTTACATTTTGTGTTTACTAACTGGATACTGATTTAACCCTGATGATACTCTTAGAAAAAAAGCATGAGTCATATATATAGATATTATTTTATATATTTGTTCGCAAATATGTACTGAGGAAAAGTGTCTGTTATTTCAGGCCATTTACAGATCTTTAAAGCGTCCATGACTAGTGAAAAATCCTTCTCTTATGAAACATCAATTTACTGTCCGACCACACATGCAAGAATCCTGGCTGGCACACTGCCAAGAAGAGTCAATTCATGTTGAAGGGGAGAAAGGAATAAGGCGATCTACGAATTCGTCACCAACACGCGAAATTACGTACTTTGGTAAAATTTTCGAACTGTTGTACAAGCGAAATAGTTACCAGTTCAAAAACTAGAATTTTCATAAAAGAAAAGCTAATTTTCCGACGTACAATAATAAACGGTTATCACTGATTACCCTATTATCGGAATGGATTCGCCCTCTTCCATGCGCAGAAGTGTCGAGGGGTCTCGCATCTGTGGTCGGACAGTACTAAGATAAGGTAGTTAGCATATTGAAATACATATGTTTGTAAATTATGGGTGTTCGACTTGCCGGTTTGTCTGTTATGCACGATTAAAAACCTGAGTGTCCATCAAAACCGTACCAAAATTATGAAAACGGCAAAGTCACCTTCCGTTGAAAAGTCCTCATAAAAGTTCGAATTGCATCCTGGACAGGATTCGAACCTAGGTTCTTCAAATAAAGGGGGGGTTCGTCGATATCGCTTGGGGAAACCATAATAAATTAAATAAATAGACCACTGCATGATATGAAAATGAAAATTGGAAGTAGCATTTACCTATGTCCAACTGATGTATGATAGAGAGAGAGAGAGACAAAAAAAAACTATCACAGTAATGTGTGTTATAGAGATATGATAACGGACCTTATGGTTTGTATGATGTCGGTCAACACTCCATATTTTTAATTTTATATTATTGACTGTCTTCAATTTAAACGCATTTACGCTAAAATCATATTTAAAAGGTAAATTTAGTAATGCACATAAAAGATCGGCCTATGTGTAATTTGCTGTCTAAGACGGTTTTGAGCAATTCGTGAAACATGTAGTTTTAACAAAGACTTTCAATATACCTTTATGCTTCGTTATTTTATTATTTTCCCCTTCTTAGATCGCAACTGGCAAGCTTGTGCAGTGTTCTGTAAAATGAAATCTGGAACCTGGTACACTCCCCGTCAGGAACTGAATGACCGGGGAATCAGTACTTTTTTTCCCGATGGAACCTGGTGTCACAATGATGGCAAAGAAGACTATTACTGTCAGAATCACTTATGTTTACCATCATCTGCTGCAACTGCTAGCATGGGACGATCATTATCACCCAATTCTCATAAGTTCGTTTCTGTGGACAAACCCGAAGTCGAAATCCACGTCTTGAACAATGCTCATCCAAAGGGAGAAAAGCCACCACCTGAAAGTTTGAGGAATTACTTTACATATATCGCAGGTAAAAAACATCCCCCATTACCAGCTCCAGGAGAATTGAGACATCATAAAGAAGAAGATTACGAAATAATCGATTATATAACGCCCACGTAGAGAATCTCATATTTTTCGAGATTTTGAACAGACCACTCTCTCTCTCTCTCTCTCTAACTTGTTCTTTTGAAACAATAAAAGTATTCTATGGCTAATTTCATGTGTTCATCTTAATTAGAAACAACAATGATTAAAAATACTTTAAAACTGAGGAATATATTAAAAAATTCTAATACTTCCAGCATGGAAGTATTAAAATTTCCAAATACGATTTTTAATTTAATTAAAAAATATTTTCGTACTAATGTTCGAAATACTTTTATTTGAAGTATATGAATGTAGTTTCTCACGTGAAAATTAGCATTAAAAATTAATTTATATGATTTCGTTGATTGAGAATAATATGTTATATACTATGTAGTAGCCATCAGATCTAGGCCAGTCGGATCGGTCATTTAATCTGATAATATATATATATATATCTATAAACATTCACTGCGTCATTTCGATTTGTAAACATCTACTCAAGAACCTAATAGTTACTTTCAAAAATATCAGTAAGAACAGAGAACGAGAAAGATTACATTCGAATTTGTTTGAGATAGTGACCGTTATTAAAATTGCTAGACTGTTTGGAGATTTTACATTACGCTGTTACATACGTTTTGAAAAATGTGAGTGCCATTCTTTTGAGTTAAATGAAAATCGATTCAGAAAAAAAAAAAAAATCAATTCCGAGTGAAAAAAAGAAAAGAAAAAAGTATATTGCACTTTAGATGTTTGATTTTTAAAATATTTTATATATAATAATATTTCTATTAGTATTTGATAGGAATATATTTGCTAAGCATTTTGTTTGCAATTTTGGGTCTTTGAAACTGGCGAAGTGCAAAATCTTCGATAAACGAAAGAGAAAATCGAGAATTATCTATTCGCAAGTCGCAGAGTGCGCCCTGTTCGACTAATTGTTTGATTAAAGTTGCTTGATATCCGAAGATTATAATGATTATGGAATTTTTAAGTATAGGCATTTTATCAAATAATCAACGATCAACTTCGCTGGCAGTTGATTATTCGCTTATTCTCGGGTAATTTTTGAGGCCATATTTCGCAAGACTCTCTTCCTCACAAACCCAATCTCATCATTTTCCCAATGCTCACCTGTAGAAGAGACACATGGGCAGAAACAACATTATTTCGACATAAATTTCAACCTCCAGATGTTACAAACAAAACAAAACAAAAAGCGTATGTATCAATAGGTTTCATTTGACCACAGACGCCACTGAAGCTCAGTTTGTCAAAAAAATAGGAATAGGGTACACTGTCTTCAGCAAAATTGCGAATAGAATTCTACACGTGAATGATATAATTGGATATGAAAAGGTGAATTTAAGATTTTATTTATTTAGTCTAAAATGAAATTTAATTTTGTGAATGCGAACTTTACATGCGGATTCTCGTGTTACTAACTGCAACGGTGTAATTACTAATCATGCAAGAACTTCATAAATTGTACCGAGTCAAACTAATGGAAAAATAGACCTTTATTATATTTTCATCACAAAATGTTTAATTGTATAACATAAATGATATAATAAACAGAAAAAAACAGGCGATTTATAAACAGATCATTTATAATTTATGATTCAAAATTTAAATAATTTATGATTTAAACAAAAGCATTTATAAAAATTTAAAAAAAACGAAAAAATCCAAGATATAAGATAGCCACTGGTAATAACAACAGATGTCTAGTAAGGAAATGAGTGTTAAAAATACCGGCTTGGTTCTGGTTTCAGTGAAATCACTACTATAAAAACTATTTTGTATTCTGTGGAGTAACGAGTTGTACTTCTGGTAACACAGACTTTAAAAATGTTGACAGAGAAGGCTGCAATACTATTTCTTCTAGGCAGTAACGTTGATAGTCCTTGCCTACAGAACTCACAAGCATACTGTTATTTCCTTTGCTATCTCTTTCCAATCGTACATATACTGATTTTACTCCAGATATGTCTTTCAGAAGATCCTGAAGTTCTGCTTGATTCAGTAGGATTCGCCATTTTATATCGCTTTCTATTGGAACTCTTATTGGATCTCCCTCTTTTTTTCCATTCTCTGCATCGCTAATCGTGTTCACTGCAGGTTTTTCTACATTTCTAGTAACAGCTAAATTGGTATAGATCTTTAAGGCGGTTAGCTGTACCACTGCGGTATCAATTCCATGACACAAAAGACTGTTGCACCTCCGTGTTGTTCCAGAAGTTGATGATGTCGCACAAGATCGCAAAAACGCAAGCACCCGCTGTCCTGCAGAAGTTAATCTAGTTAATTTGCTATCTCCTTCGACTTCTGTGGCTGTTTGAGACTGTATGAAGTCTGAAGCGAATCTCTCAAAGCAATCAAAACAAACACTCTGTTTGTGTTTCTGAAAAAATTCAGAATCATTCCAAAAATACTTGCATATAATTTTTATAGCTCTCTGTATACTAATATATTCTTCTTCATCCTCCTGGCATTCACTGTCCTCTTCTCTCTGTTGTTCACTGTTTTCTTTTCCAACGTGTTGCAGTTCCTGACCATCTGTATGTTTCTCAATACATCCTTTCTCTTGCCCATCATTTATTAATCTCTCTCGTTCACTAATGTCGTCTTCTGTTTCCTCTTTTTCAGACTTTTCTATTTCCTCTTCTTCAGACGTTTCTCGAATTCCCTCTTTTTCATTTCTTGCTTTCTCTTGTTCTCTAATGTGTTCTTCCGTTTCCTTTTTTTCAGATTTTTCTATTTCCTCTTTTTCAGACTTCTCTTCTGTTTCGTTCACTTCACGATTGTCATCACCTGTCAGTTGGTTATGTTTTGTTATTACTATTTTCTTTGTAAAATATTCATCAATCTTGTTAGAAAGGGAACATGTCGTTATCTGACAATTTTTACGTTTTTTAATTTCAGCAAGAATGGTTGCAATGGCCCAAGGGAAACTTCGGAATCGAATGGGTAATAGTTTGTAAGTCACCATATACCAAGCGGATGCTCGTCTATATTTTGCTTCAACTAGTTGCTCTTCAGAAAAATTTTTATTTTTAGCCTCCTCTTCTACAAGTTCGTGAAATCTTTCATTTGTTTTGATTTGTAGGAATGTGAATTGTTGCTGGACTATGGCTATAGCCTGAGTTCTGTCATTGCGTTCCTCACTGTATTTGCTAATCTTCTGGATGTACGAGGACAGAGCCTCCTTTTCGCTTTCTATATCAAATTGATTTAGAAGTGCAAACAGTTGCTGATTGTATGAATTCTTTTCCTCTATAGCAGATTTGGCATATAAGTCCCAACCGGAATATTCAAGTTCAATATCCCATTGGGTAGAGTTAAGAATGGATTCATCTTCAGAAGAAACTGCTTGAAGCTCTCTGGAACGTCGGTATAGCACGCCTAAGACCTTATTCGATAAATAAGAACAATTTCTCCAACCTTTTTCCATGAAATCGGGATATTTCGCCGGTTTTTCATTTTTGGAAAGCGATTCCGATGTTCCAGTCTTAGCAAAATCTAAGCAATAAGGAAGTTTATTTGCGATACTTAAACACACATCCGAAAATACACCTTCTGGTTCTGAATCGGCAAGTGCCAAATGTGCACTCGATGTTTTTCCAATAGTGTCTTGTTGCATATATTTCCAGATAAATTCCACCATATCGTCAAGCTGGAAAATAATCGAAAATTATTAGCAGAAAGTCATCTTATCAAAGAATGATAATATTGTGTTAATCTAGGATTATTCATAAAAGTCACATAACTTCAGTTTCCCTTTCTTAAGGTTTTAACTAATGAGCCAGCTGATCAAGAAAATGATTCAACAAGATTATAATACAAAGCTCTCTGACTGTGCTCTTTCATTTAAGCTACATAGCCACTCATGTTTAAACATACAAAATAAAGAACTTTAAAAAATAATTAGTTAATAAATGCAATATTCTACTACAGTACTTGTAATATGCTAATTTTCATTTCTAATAATATTAAATAATAAATTTCTATGGCCTTAGCTGTTTTGTGATGAAATTTAATTCGTGATTGAAATGTATATAAGCACTGATCCGATAAAATTTTAACCCTTACTCTATTCGCAGTAATAATGTCCTGTAGGTGTTTTTAATCTTCGAATAAAAACATCATAAAAAAAACTTTTTAAAATTAAAAAAAAAAAGAACACAAGGTTCACCATCGCTTTCTTAAGGAAAGGAGGAATTTTTTTTTGTTTGAATTTGTATCATTTGACTATATCGAATTGTTTCTATTTTAAATTTAAATAAAAAAGTACTCATCAAAAAATTACTAGTCGATATCACGCACAACTCTGAACCCTTGAAATAAGTTCATGTTACTGTAGATAAGTCTCCATTGATGGGGAAATGCTACACACATGGTATTTTGCAACTTATAGTGCATTATCAAGGAACACTCTAAAAAAGCATCTATGAATTGATCGAAATTTTAAATCCCATTATTTTGAAGTTTGAGCCATCTTTATGATGCATAAATATTATCACTCTTATCATCCTGTAAAATACGTGCTATTATAGATAATGATCCCGATTGCTCAAGAGCAAGGAATTCTTTGGGAGATTCCTATGCAATATGAAGTACCACTCAATATTGTAATTTTTGCAATTTATGTTAAATGAGATGTGTTAGTGAGATATGTTTTACATTATGGGAAATACTAATAGCAGTGATCAGAGCTTTGCCCACCTTTACAACGAGTTGCCCTGGTGTTGCACTACCTTTAGACTTGAACTACGTTCAGGTGCAAACTTAACTGTTTTGCTTACTTGGGAAAAGGAAAAACCAAGTTTATAAAATTACTTCGTATCCTTAATATATATATATATAATCCAGTTCCGGAAGAAGAAACACTACCTGCGCGTATTAGAGATCGGATTGCTCGAGAAATTGTCGAATAAAAGCTCAGAAATGTTCCTCTAGTTGCCAACTAGAATCATATAATAGTCTTTCTTCAGGTGGTCTAGCGCTATAGATGATACACACTATCGAAGATACGATAGACGGCACACATAACA
This sequence comes from Typopeltis vanoorti, assembly GCF_054136105.1. Classification (NCBI taxonomy): domain Eukaryota; kingdom Metazoa; phylum Arthropoda; class Arachnida; order Uropygi; family Thelyphonidae; genus Typopeltis; species Typopeltis vanoorti. The sequence goes on along the minus strand of NC_143566.1, from coordinate 49,999,997 downwards.
ATCACGAGGTTAGAAGTAACATCTGCTCCATCACCAGAACACAGGAAAATAATACCTAAAATACATCGAAAACAGCTCTGGTGTCTGGGCCATATGGTGGCTAATTCTGATAGTTTACCTAAAATAACACTAGAGGGTTTGACTTCTGGAAAAAAAAAAATTGACCGGAGAGAGAGAGAGAGACCTAGAATCAGTAATAGATAATATTAGAAAATGGACTAATTCTTCGTTCTCCACTTTGTTAAGGAAATCCCAGGAGAGAAACATCCGGCGAGACTACGTCATGGCTGTTCAGCTCCGCAAAGGTCTATTAGACGAAGCGCTAAGGAAGCAAATACCATTTCCACATGTCTTCTACACAACAGCTTTTTTATGCTTCTTGTTCTACATGTTTTATCATCATCACCAAAATAAAAAATGATGGTACAACATGACAAAATTTCATGCCGGCTGGGGCGTCGTCCGGTTAAACAAGGCCAATGTTTTATTGTATTTAATATTTTGTGGCTTCTTTTATATTTGACATTTTTTATAGTCCATCTGAATGTTAATTATTGTAGTAAAATAGGGAAGGCGTAAAAATGCTTGTTCCTGTTTCCGAGTTTAGTTCTCGATACAGTTCCCCCCTACCCCTCCAAGATTTGATGCACCAGTCCTTTTTCATTAGAAATGCTATTCAGTATTCTCTTTCAAAATAATAAAGGCGTTATAATTACTGCACAGCTCGAAATCAGTTGTTTTCATCCATCTGTCACCAGGGGATTTAGTAATATTCCTTCGGCGTTTCATTTTATGAAACAAATACGCCACGTTTGAATGAATGTGTAAAAGAAAAAGTGTTCTCACTTGGAATTTTTAATATTCGTTCCGTCAGTTTGTGTTTGTTATTTCATTTATGATTATACGGAATGTGCAAATATTTATATCTCTGTAAAACACACACGAAAAAAAGAAAAAAAAAACTTAGTTTACATTGCTTGGAGAACATTCGTAACATTAGAAGGGTAAGAATGCTTGTCCAGTTTCGTTTCTTTACACATCGATTTCATATAAAGCCTCATCAGTTCTATATTTTCTGCAGGGCCGTCGCCAGATTAGATCGCGCCCTGAGGCAAACAATTAAATATCGCCTAATGGATTATAAGACAAAAATATAAGAAAATCTCCCGTTGCTATTTTCTTTTTATTACAAGAGAAACATTAATGCAAAACGATTACATAATAATAATAATTAAACGTTTGCTTTACGGGGATATCGCACAATAAAACTGTTATTGTGCGTTAATAACTGTTAATAAAACACAATAAATTATAAGCTATGTCCGCCTCTATCAATTTAGTTCCTAGACCAACCAGTCTTTCTTGGGTCATTGCTGTTCGCAAATAATTTTTAATCAGTTTAAGCGTGGAAAAACTTCTTTCCCCACTTGCTACTTCTCGTTAGCGTAGCGACGGCGCCTACTGCAATGTGGCTGAACGAGCGTCCTTATTAAACCGCGCCGTGAGGCTGACTGACTCTATGCTAGAGTCTTGGTATCACTTACCTCAAATGATTTTTCAATAGGAGGTTCTGGTACTTTTTCAGGAAAATTCATCGGTTCGTGATTATCACGAGTAAACATAAGATCTTGCAGCCACGTTACAAAGTATTCGTCGCCATCAAGGTCGCCACCTATAATAAAAGAAAACGTATCAATGAAAAGTACGTAGTTTATAAAATAAAATGCGACCTAATTTTATCGTAAAATTATAAAACAACGCAAAATAAATCAAATCAAATAAATAACTGAGTAAAATATATATTTTTATGTCCATTTATATACTGTACTAACAACGTCATAGTTTATTCATTTAATAAGGTGAGAGGACATTACACACACTTTAACGAATCTATAAAACTTAGGATTTATAGCAAATGGCATGCATTTTTGATCCATATTGCCATACAATAGGCTTAAAGAATTTTTAAATTGATCTCCGATATTCAGATTTGGACACAGTTAGTGTATATGTGGAACTAATCAAGGAAGTTTATTTTTATTTGTAGAATTGTATCAGAGACAACTAGTAGAGAAAGAAAGCTGTCAAGATATCTAATTAAGACTGTGATCCAAATTTGCAGCCTTACCTGGGTCAAGCATGAACACTAACAATCAACAGTAAAGAATGAAATAAAGACCGTAATAGACCTTTGGCGTCTATGATATTGAGCAAAGAATTACATCATAACCTTTTGCGATTGGATTAGTTAGTGCGAATGTGGTAGATGCCCAAAGAACATTTTATGTTTGAGTGTTCATCCCAAGTGTGAAGACTGGTGGCAAGGATAGAATGGTTTGGAGCTGTTTCGTCAGGTTTTGGGTTGTTGAGTTGAGAGGATTAATGCTGACGGATATGCAACACTTCTGGATAAACGCAATGAGTCTTACTTTATTTTAGGAAGGAAACAGAACAGACCCCATTCTCATTCAGCACATCAATGCACTTTGTATTGCAA